>NC_137324.1:2617289-3269828 GCF_965287045.1 Carcharhinus amblyrhynchos | reverse complement strand
CATATAGACTCAGTGGCCGAACCCTCAGATATATCCCCTCTCAGTACGGCTGTAATGTTTACCCTAATCAACAGTGCAACTCTCCCTCCTCTCTTACCTCCTGTTCTATCTTTCCTATCGCATCTGTACCCTGGAACATTGAGCTGCCAGTCCTCTCCCTCCCTTAGCCATGTTTCAGTAATTGCTATAATATCCCAGTCCCACGTACCCATCCATGCCCTGAGTTCATCTGCCTTGCCTGTCAGCCCTCTTGCATTGAAATAAATGCAGTTTAATCTGGACTTTGCTTGCTCTCTGCCTTGCTTCTGTCTGATCTGTCTGGTACTAGGATTACTGACACTGCCTTTACTAATTAATGTGCTCTCTTTAACTTCTGTCTTTTAAGGAGCAGTTGATGGGGCTGCAGGACAGGCATGTGTCTGTGAAAAGGAAGGATAGGAAAGTTAGGATTTGAGAGCCGTGGATAACCAGGGAAATTGAGGATCTGATCAAAAAGAAAAGAGAAGCGTGCGTTAGGTCCGGCAACTAAGAACAGACAGAGCACTGGAGGAATGCAGAGAAAGTAGGAAAGAACTCAAACGGGGAGTTAGAAGGGCAAAAAGGGATCATGAAATGTTCTTGGCAGACACAATTAAGGAGAATCCTAAGGCATTTTATTCATACTTTAGGAACAAAAGAGTTGTCAGGGAAAGAAATCGGACCACTCAGGGTCAAAGGAGGGGAATTATGCTTCGAGCCCAAGGAGGTAGGGGAGATCCTAAATGAATACTTTGCATCAGTGTTCACAAAGGAGAGGGACGTGTTGACTGGGAGTGTCTCAGAGGGAAGTGTTGACCCATTAGAGAAAATCTTCATTACGAGGGAGGAAGTGCTAGGTTTTTTAGGGAACATTAAAACTGACAAATCCCCAAGACCTGATGGCATCTATCCGAGACTGCTCAGGGAGACAAGAGATGAAATTGCTGGGCCTCTGATGGAGTTCTTTGTCTCTTCATTGGATACAGGTGAGGTCCCTGAGGATTGGAGGATAGCGAATGTGGTACTGTTATTTAAGAAGGGTAGCAAGGATAACCGGGTAACTATAGGCTGGTGAGCTTGATGTCCGTGGGAGGGAAGTTGTTGGAGAGGATTCTTGGAGATGGGATGTTTGAACATTTAGAACGGAATAACCTCATTAGTGATAGACAACATGGTTTTGTAAGAGGGAGGTCATGCCTCACAAATTTGGTGCAGTTTTTTGAGGAGGTGACAAAAATGGTTGACGAAGGTAGAGCCGTGGATGTCGTCTACGTGGATTTTAGTAAAGCATTTGACAAAGTCCCTCATGGCAGGTTGGTGCAAAAGGTTAAATCTCATGGGATAAAAGCAGAGGTGACTAGATGGGTAGAGAACTGGCTTGGCCACAGGAGACAGAGGGTAGCAGTGGAAGAGTCTTTTTCCAGCTGGAGGTCTGTGACTAGTGGTGTTTGCAGGGCCTTTACTGGGACCTCTGCTCTTTGTGATATATATAAATGATTTGGAAGAAGATGTAACTGGTGTGATCAGTAAGTTTGTGGATGACATGAAGATGGCTAGACTTGCGGATAGCGATGAACATTGTCGGAGAATACAGCAGGATATAGATAGGCTGGAGAATTGGGCAGAGAAATGGCAGATGGAATTTAATCCAGATAAATGCGAAGTGATGCATTTTGGTAGGACTAATGTAGGGGGGAGTTATATAATAAATGGCAGAACCATCAAAATTATAGACAGACAGAGGGACCTGGGTGTGCAAGTCCACAGATCCTTGAAGGTGGCAGCATAGGCGGAGAAGATGGTGAAGAAGGCATATGGCATGCTTGCCTTTATAGGACGGGGTATAGAGTATAAAAATTGGTGTCTGATGTTACAGCTGTATAGAATGCTGGTTAGGCCACATTTGGAGTACTGCATCCAGTTCTGGTCGCCGCACTACCAGAAGGACGTGGAGGCTTTGGAGAGAGTACAGAGAAGGTTTACCAGGATGTTGCCTGGCATGGACGGTCTTAGCTATGAGGAGAGATTGGGTAAACTGGAGTTGTTCTCCCTGGAAAGACGGAGAATGAGGGGAGACCTAATAGAGGTGTATAAGATTATGAGGGGTATAGATAGGGTGAACAGTGGGAAGCTTTTTCCCAGGTCGGAGGTGACAAACACGAGGCGTCACAGGTTCAAGGTAAGGGGGGGTGAGGTTTAACTCAGATATCAGAGGGACGTGTTTTACACAGAGGGTGGTGAGGGCCTGGAATGCACTGCCAAGTAGGGTGGTCAATGCAGACACGCTGGGATCATTTAAGACTTATCTGGATGGTCACATGAGCAGACTGGGAATGGAGGGAGACAGAAGAATGGTCTGGTTGGGCACATGAGTGGCGCAGGCTTGGAGGGCTGAAGGGCCTGTTTCCTGTGCTGTATTGTTCTTTGTTCTGTGTTGTCCCCAACCTTCTCTTCTGTCTCCCTGCTGCTTTGGATCTCCCCCCGCCCCGCCAAACTAGTTTAAACCCTCCTGAGTCGTTCTAGTAAATCTCACCGCCCTCTTGAACAAATCAGCTCTTCCCCAGAAAAGATCCCAATGATCCAAAAATCTAAATCCCTGCCCGCCCTGCACCATCTCTCAAGCCAGGCATTCATCTGCCTAATCTTCCTATTCCTACTCTCACTAGCACGTGGTACCGGTAGTAGTCCAGAAATTACTGCCTTCGGGGTCCTGTGTGTTAGCCTTCTGCCCAACTTTCTATATTCACATTTTAGGACCTCATTTCTTTTCCTCTCTATGTCGTTGGTACCAATATGTACAACAATCTCTGGCTGCTCACCCTCCCCCTTAAGAATGTCCTGCTATCGCTCAGTGACGTCCTTGATCCTGGCAACACCCATCCTGGAGACTCAACTGCAGCCACAGAAACACCTGTCCGTGCCTCTAACTAATGAGTTCCCAATTACGACTGCTCTTTGCTCTTTGCCCAACCCTTCCCCACAGCAGAACCAGCTGTGGTGTCACAGGCCTGGCTACTGCTGGTATCTCCCCCTGACTGGCTATCCCCCTCAACAGCATCCAAAACGGTATACCTGTTTGAAAGGGGAATAGCAGCAGGAGACTCAAGAGAAAAAACCCACTCTGCAGGTGCAGCAGGTGATCAAGAAGGCGAATGGGATGCTGGCCTTTATAGCGAGGGGGATTGAATATAAAAGCAGGGAGGTCTTGCTGCAACTGTACAGGGTACTGGTGAGGCCGCAGCTGGAGTACTGTGTGCAGTTTTGGTCCCCTTATTTGCGAAAGGATATATTGGCCTTGAAGGGAGTGCAGAGAAGGTTCACCAGGCTGATACCGGAGATGAGGGGGTTAGTTTATGAGGAGAGATTGAATAGACTGGGCCTGTACTCGTTGGGAGTTTAGAAGGCTGAGGGGGGGATCTTATTGAGACTTGCAAGATAATGAAGGGGCTAGATAGGGTAGAGGTAGAGAGATAAGAACATAAGAACATAAGAAATAGGAGCAGGAGTAGGCCATCTAGCCCTTCGAGCCTGCCCCCCCATTCTTTCCACATAGAAAGGAAACCAGAACTAGAGGGCACAGCCTCAAAATAAGGTGGCGGGGGGAGCAGTTTAGATCAGAGTAGAGGAGGAACTTCTTCACTCAAAGGGTGGTGAATCTCTGGAATTCTCTGCTCATTGAAGTGGCGGAGGCTGCCTCGTTGAATATATTTAAGTCACTGGTGGATAGATTTCTGATAGACAAGGGAATTAAGGATCATTGGGAGAAAGCGTAACTTAGTAAGATAACAGATAACTATCCCTTCACAGCAGCTCCTCCACAAACCATCTTCTGGTCACAGCGTCTGCACTTATGCAAACGTGACCTGCAACCACCAATCACCTTCGCCAGTAAGTTAGTTTTATACTCACAATTATGTTCAGCTCCGCCCTCTGACGTCTCCCTGCAAGCTAAGCTGTAGATCCCGAGATTGTTCCTGACCCTGTTCCTGATACTGTTCCTGATTGCGGTCCTGATCCTGTTCCTGATCCTGGTCTCGATCCTGATCCTGTTCCTGATCCTGTTCCTGAACTTGTTCCTGTTTCTGTTCCTTATCATGTTCCTGACCCTGTTCTTGATCCTGATCTCATTCCTGAACATGTTCCTGATCTTGTGTCTGAACCTGTTCCTATTCCTATTTCTGTTCCTGAGCCTGTTCCTGAAGCTATTCCTGACCCTGGTCCTGATCCTGTTCCAGATCCTTTCTGTGTTCCAGATCCTGATCCGGGTCCTAAACTGGTTCCTGATCATGTTCCTGATCATAGAAACATAGAAATATAGAAAAACTACAGCACAAACAGGCCCTTCGGCCCACCGGTTGCGCCGAACATGTGCCTACCCATTAGGCATACCTGTAACCCTCCACCTTACTAAGTTCCATCCTGAACTTGTTCCTGATCCTGTTCCCATTTCTGTTCCTGGTTGATCCCTGTCCTGATCCTGATTGTCTTCCTGACCGGGCTCCTGTTCCTGATCCCAATCCTGTTTCTGATCCTGATCTTGTTCCAGATCCAGTTCCTGATCCTGTTTGTGGTCCCGATCCTGTTCCTGTTCCAGATCATGTTACCGATCCTGTTCCTGATCGCGATCATGTTCCTGTTTCTGTTCCTGATCCTGTTTCTGTTCCTGACCCTGTTCCTGATCTTGTTCCTATTCCTGTTCATGATTCCATTCCTGTTCCTGATCCCGATCCTGATCCCAGTCTTGATCCTGATCTTGTTCCTGACCCCGGTCTCAATCCCGATCCTGTTCGTGTTTCTGCTCCTGTTTCTGCAAAGGGATATAGATAGTCTAGGTGAGTGGGTGGGGCCTGGTAGATGGAGTACGATGTTGGTAAATGTGACGTCATCCATTTTGGTAGGAATAACAGCAAAACGGACTATTATTTAAATGGTAAAAAATTGCAGCATGCTGCTGTGCAGAGGGACCTGGGTGTCCTTGTGCAGGAATCACAAGGAGTTGGTTTGCAGGTACAGCAGGTAATTAAGAAGGTAAATGAAATTTTGTCCTTCATTGCTAGAGGGACGGAGTTTAAAAACAGTGAGATTATGTTGCAGTGTATAAGGTGCTGGTGAGGTCACACCTGGAGTACTGTGTACAGTTTTGGTCTCCTTACTTGAGAAAGGATACACTGGCACTGGAAGGAGTGCGGAGGAGATTCACTCGGATGATTCTGGAGTTGAGATGGTTGGCTTAGGAGAGACTGAGTAGATTGGGGCTGTACTCATTGGAATTCAGAAGAATGAGGGGAGATCTTATAGAAACATATAAGATTATGAAGGGAATAAATAAGATAGAAGCAGGGAAATTGTTTCCACTGGAGGGTGAAACTAGAACTGGGAGCGTAGCCTCAAAATAAGGGGAAGCAGATTTAGGACTGAGTTGAGGAGGAACTTCTTCACACAAAGGGTTGTGAATCTGTGGAATTCCCTGCCCAGTGAAGCAGTTGAGGCTACCCCATTGAATGTTTTTAAGGCAAGGATAGATAAATTTTTGAGCAGTAAAGGAATTAAGGGTTATGATGAGTGGGTGGGTACGTGGAGCTGAGTCGTCGAAAAGATCAGCCATGATCTTATTGAACGGTGGAGCAGGCTCGAGGGGCCAGATGGCCTACTCCTGCTTCTTCTGTTCTTATGTCCTTATCCTGTTCCTGGTCCCGGTTCTGTTCCTGTTCTTATTACTGATCCTGTTCCTTATCCTGATCCTGTTTCTGTTCCTGACCCTGTTTCTGTTCTTGACCCTGGTCCTGATCCCAGCCCTGACCCCGTTCCTGGCCCTTCCTGTTCTTGATCTGTTCCTTATCCTGTTCCTGATCCCGGTGTTGATCCTGGTCATGATCCTGTTACTGATCCTGATCCTGTTCCTGATCCTGTTCCTGATTCTATTCCTGATCCTGGTAAAGCAGTTGATGTGGTGTACATGGATTTCAGTAAAGCGTTTGATAAGGTTCCCCCCGGTAAGCTACTGCAGAAGATACGGACGCATGGGATTGAGGGTGATTTAGCGGTTTGGATCAGGAATTGGCTAGCTGTAAGAAGACAGAGGGTGGTGGCTGATGGGAAATGTTCATCCTGGAGTTCAGTCACTAGTGGTGTACCACAAGGATCTGTTTTGGGGCCACTGCTGTTTGTCATTTTTGTAAATAACCTGGATGAGGGTGTAAGTTTGCGGATGACACTGAAGTCGGTGGAGTTGTGGACAGTGCGGAAGGATGTTGCATGTTACAGAGGGACGTAGATAAGCTGCTGAGCTGAGAGATGGCACATGGAGTTTAATGTGGAAAAGTGTGAAGTGATTCACTTTGGAAGGAGTAACAGGAGTACAGAGTTCTGGGCTAATGGTGAGTTCCTTGGTAGTGTGGGTGAGCAGAGAGATCTTGGTGTCCATATGTATAGATCGCTGAAAGTTGGCACCCAGGTTGATAGGGTTGTTAAGAAAGCTTACGGTATTTTAGCTTTTATTGGTAGAGGGATTGAGTTTAGGAGCCATGAGGTCAACAAAGAACAAAGAACAACACAGCACGGGAAACAGGCCCTTCGGCCCAACGAGCCCACGCCACCGTCCCATTGTCTCAGTGACCTATTCATGATTTTAGTCTACGCCTAATGTGCGAGGATCAGGGAGGTCCAATATAGGGACAATTTGTTACCCAATCAATCAGCCTAAAAGCACATCTTTGGGATGTGGGAGGAAACCGGAGCACCCGGAGGAAACCCACGCAATCACGGGGAGAACGCGCAAACTCCCACAGACACAGGCCCAAATCCATGTGTCCGCACAGCAACAGAGATAGTCTCTGAGCTGTCATGTTGCCCTCGAGATGGTCCAGTTTAAGCACACTAACAACATGAAGCAATAGGCAACTCCCGAAGCAACATCCAAGAGCAGCCCACTACAACCTGCCACATGCATGCCCCTTGCTGGTCAACAAGGTGGACTTAAATGCCTGTGGAGACAAAAAATTCATTATTAAACAGGCAAAGACTGTAACATCCCTGAGGCAAAAACGGAATCCCAAGCCTACAATGTTTAGTAAGGCCTGCTATATCCCCCTATATGTAGACCGCTCATGTGGCTGTCTAAGTGACTCTTAAACAACCCTAGCGTGCCTGCTTCCACCACCTTACTCGGCAGTGCATTCCACACCCCCACTACCCTTTGCGTGAAAAACTGCCCTCTAATATTTGTCTTATACCTAGCCCCCCTCACCCTAAGCCCGTGACCCCTTGTTCTATCCATTTCTAATAGCGGAAAAAGCTTACCACCATTTACTCTATCTATCCCCTTCATAATCTTATAAACCTCTATTAGATCCCCCCTCAGCCGACGTCTCTCAAGGGAAAACAGCCCAAGTTCGTTCAATCTTTCCTCGTAAGACAGCCCTTCCATACCAGGCAGCATCCTGGTAAATCTCCTCTGCACTCTCTCCAGGATCTCTACATCCTTCCGGTAGTACGGCGACCAGAACTGGACGCAGTACTCCAAGTGAGGCCTAACCAACATTCTATACAACTGCAACATCAGACTCCTACTCTTATATTCTATACCCCTTCCTATGAAGGCTAACATACCATACTCTTTCCTCATCACATTCTGCACCTGCGCCGACACCTTCAGGGACTTGTGCACTTGCACCCCCAGGTCTCTCTGCGTATCTATACTCCGGATAGTTCTACCTTTTATCGTATAACTCCCCTCCACATTATTCCGGCCAAAGTGCATCACCTCGCATTTCTCCGGATTAAATTCCATTTGCCATCTATCTGCCCAATCTACCAGCCTGTCTATGTCCTGTTGCATTGCCAGGCACTGCTCCTCAGTACCCGCCAATCCAACCATCTTAGTGTCATCAGCAAATTTGCTGATCACACCACCTACCCCCTCTTCCAAGTCATTAATATATACCACAAATAGAAGAGGTCCTAGTACCGAGCCCTGCGGCACACCACTGGTGACAGACCTCCAATTGGAAAAGGAGCCTTCCACTACTACCTGCTGTCTCCTCCTCCCAAGCCAGTTCTCCACCCATCTACATACCTGGCCTTGTATCCCATGAGCCTTCACCTTTTCTATCAGCCTACCATGAGGGACCTTGTCAAACGCCTTACTGAAATCCATATAGACAATATCAATGGCTTGTCCTTCGTCAACCGTTTTTGTCACCTCTTCAAAAAATTCCACTAGATTCGTAAGGCACGACCTCCCTGTAACGAAGCCATGCTGCGTATCCCTGATCAGATTGCAGCGCTCCAGATGTTCATACATCCTGTCCTTGAGGATCCTCTCCATTAGCTTGCCTATAACTGAAGTCAAGCTCACCGGCCTATAATTCCCTGGGTTATCCCTCTGACCCTTTTTAAACAACGGTACTACATTTGCAATGCGCCAATCCTCTGGGACCTCACCTGTGTCCAAAGAAGAGACAAAGATTTGCGTCAGAGGCCCAGCAATTTCATCCCTCACCTCCCTTAACAGCCTGGGATAGATGCCATCAGGCCCCGGAGATTTATCCGTCTTTATACTGTCTAAAAGTCCCAACACCTCTTCCCTCGTGATGACTATTTCCCTCAATGGACCCTCAAACTCCTCAAGCACAGCACCAGACATCAGGCCCCTCTCCTGCGTGAATACCGACGCAAAGTATTCATTCAGGATCTCCCCCATTCCCCCAGGCTCCAAGCATAGTTCCCCTCCTCTGTCCCTGAGAGGACCAATCTTCCCTCTAACCATCCTTTTGTTTCTAACATAGGAGTAAAATGCCTTAGGATTTTCCTTAATCCTACCCGCCAAAGCCATTTCGTGGCCCCTTTTTGCCTTTCTGATGCCCCTTTTAAGTTCTCTCCTACATTCTCTGTATTCTTCTAACGCTATCTCTGTCCTCAAATGCCTAGATCTAATGTACGCCTCCCTCTTCCTCTTGACCAGGTCCTCAATATCCCTAGTTACCCACGGCTCTCTAATCCTACCCTTCCCATCCTTCCTCTTGACCGGCACATGTCTTTCCTGCAAAGATTTTAGTTTTCCCTTGAGAGACTCCCACATACCCAGCGTCGACCTGCCATCAAACAGCTTACCCCAGTCCGTATCTTTAAGATCCTGCCTAATCCGGTTGTATCTAGCCCTCCCCCAGTTTAACACCCTCCCCTTAGGACAGGCTTCATCTTTATCCATTAATATCTTAAACCAGACAGAGTTGTGGTCACTGTTAGCCACATGCTCTCCTACTTCAACGTCAACCACCTGCCCAGGCTCATTCCCCAGAACCAAGTCCAGTATAGCCCCCTCTCTGGTCGGGCTATCCACATACTGCTCCAGGGATCCTTCCATTACACACTGTACAACTTCCTCCCCGTCAGCACCCTCTGATCTCGGCACCTTCCAGTCTACCCCGGGGAGATTAAAACCTCCCACTACCACCACCCTATTCTTCCTGCACTTATCTAGAATGTCCCTGCTTATCCCTTCTTCCACAGCCCTCGGGCTGTTGGGCGGTCTGTAGTACACACCCAACATAGTAACATCTCCCTTCCTATTCCTCAACTCCACCCATAGCGACTCGATTCCTATATCCTCTATACCTCCCTCCCTCTTCACTGCTATGATGCAATCCTTAACTAACAACGCCACTCCCCCACCTCTCAGCGACCCACCCCTATCACGCCTGAAGCACTTATACCCAGGAACATTCAACTGCCAGTCCTGCCCTTCCTTTAAGGAAGTCTCTGTAACCACCACCACTTCCAACTTCCTTTCGAACATTAATGCCTTCAGTTCATCTGTTTTGCCAGTCACACTCCTAGCATTGAAACACATGCACCGAAGACCCTCAGAAACAATCCGATCCTTCTTCCTACCCTCCGGGCTTACCCTATCCCCAATCCCAGTTCCGTCCACCTCTCCACCCCCCCTCCATATTAGTTTAAACCCTGCCGAAACACTCCAGCTAACCTTCCAGCTAAGATATGCATGCCCTTCCCAGTTAACTGTACCCCATCCCTCTTGTATATTTGCCCCTCTTTCATAAAGACTTCCCAGTGGTCTACGAATCTAAAACCCTCTGCCCTACACCAATCCTTCAACCACGCATTTAGTTGGAGTATCTCATTATTTCTAGCCCTGCTAGCCCCAGGCACCAGCAGCAGCCCAGAGAACGCCACCCTGGAGGCCCTACATTTCAGCCTAGCCCCCAACTCCCTGAACTGCCTATGTATGTCCCCCCTGCACTTTGTTCCTACATCCTTCTCTCCTACATGCACTATCACATCAGACTCAGTCCCTCCACCCTTCAAAATTCCCTCTACCCTTTCTGAAACATCCTGTACCCCTGCTCCAGGGAGGCAGACTACCATCCTGGAGTCCCGCTTTTGCCCACAGAACCGCCTGTCAATCCCTTTGACTTTCCCATCCCCCACCACTATCTCACACCCTGCACTCTTCCCTTCCTCCGAGGTATTCTGATCTCCCTCCCTTGCCTTCTCTACCCCAGCTGTCACCCCACCCTTGATATTCCGGGGTGATTCCTCCGGGGCGGTCCTAGTGCCATGACTCCTTTTCTTTTCGCTCTTCCTAACTGTAACCCATCCGTCTCTCCTCCTAGGTCCTGGTATCTGCTCAGTGTTACTGTCCCTATCCATTATTTCCTCATTTTCCCTAACTAAAAACATATCCTCCAGCCTCAGTTCCAGCTGCCTCACCCGGGCCCTTAATCGCTGCACCTCTAGACATTTCCCGCATATGTGGGCTTTCGGGAGATGTGCTGTCTCCAGAAATGTCCACATGTGACAGTGAACACAGTGAACCCGTGTAACCCTAGACCCTGCCATTATGTTTGCCCCCTTTTAAGGTGTCCTATTAATTCCTGTTACCGAGCCTGCGCTCGCCCAAGCCCAGTGAGCTTAAGCCCTTTTACCTCTCACTCTGCTTCCCACCTCACTCCGCTGCCCGCTATCTACCTTGGCCTTCTTTTTATACTCCCGCGCTCCCTTCCCAGCAGCCCCCGCGCCTATCTCCCGCTACGGAGCGCCAAAATAAACAAAAACCCTCCCGAACTAGAAGTAAGTCAAAATGCAGTAATTACAATGCAGCACACTCACCAAAAGGCAGCCACTCGTCGAAATCACAGCTCCAGAGAACAGTGAGCATGTTACAACAGGTCATGTTACAACTGTACAAAACTCTGGTGCGGCCGCACTTGGAGTATTGCGTACAGTTCTGGTCGCCACATTGTAAGAAAGATGTGGAAGCATTGGAAAGGGTGCAGAGGAGGTTTACCAGGATGTTGCCTGGTATGGTGGGGAGGTCTTATGAGGAAAGGCTGAGGGAGTTGAGGCTGTTTTTGATAAAAAGAAGGTTAAGAGGTGACCTGATAGAGGAATATAAGTTGATCAGATGAGGTGGACAGTGACAGCCTTTTTTCTTGGATGGTGATGGCTAGCACGAGGGAATGCAGCTTTAAATTGAGGGTGATAGATATAGGACAGATGCCAGAGGTAGGTCTTTACTCAGAGAGTAGCAAGGGCGTGGAATGCCCTGACTGCAACAGCCGTGGACTTGCCAACATTAAGAGCATTTAAATGGTCATTGGATGAACATATGGATGATATTGGAATAGTGTAGGTTAGATGGGCTTTAGATTGGTTTCACTGGTCAGTGCAACATTGAGGGCCGAGAGGCCTGTACTGCGCTGTAATGTTCTATGTTCTATGGTCCCGGTACTAATCCTGTTCCTGACACTGTTCCTGTTTCTCTTCCTGATTACATAGAACATAGAACAGTACAGCATAGTACAGACCCTCGGCCCTCCATGTTGTGCTGAGCTTTGTCTGAACCCAAGATCAAGCTATCCCACTCCCTATCATTCTGGTGTGCTCCATGTGTCTATCCAATGACCTCTTGAAAGTTCTTAAAGTGTCCGACTCCACTATCACAGCAGGCAGTGCTTTCCACACCCTAACCACTCTCTGAGTAAAGAATCTATCTCAGACATCCCTCCTATATCTCCCACCATGAATGAACCTTATAGTTATGCCCCCTAGTAACAGCGACATCCACCCGAGGAAATAGTCTCTGAACGTCCAGTCTATCAATCCCTCTCATCATCTTATAAACCTCTATTAAGTCGCCTTTCATCCTCCTCCGCTCCAAAGAGAAAAACCCCAGATCCCTCAGCCTTTCCTCATAAGACCTACCCTCCAAACCAGGCAGCATCCTGGTAAATCTCCTCTGCACTTTCTCCAATGCTTCTACATCCTCCTTATAATGAACTGACCAGAACTGCTCACAATATTCCAAATGTGGTCTCACCAAGGTTCTGTATAGTTGCAGCATAACCCCATGGCTCTTAAACTCTAACCCCCTGTTAATAAACACTAACACTGTATAGGCCTTCTTCACAGCTCGATCCACTTGGTGGCAGCCTTCAAAGATCTGTGGATATGAACCCCAAGATCTCACTGTTCCCCCACATTCCTCAGAACCCTGCAGTTGACCCTGTAATCCTCATTCAAGTTTGTCCTACCAAAATGAATCACCTCGCACTTATCAGGGTTAAACCCATCTGCCATTTTTTGGCCCAGCTCTGCATCCTAAACCTGTTTCTGTTTCTCATTCTGACCCTGTTACTGATCCTGTTCCTGAACCTGTCCCTGATCCTGTTCCAGATGCTGTTCTGGATCCTATTCCTGATCCTGAATCTGTTCCTGAACGTGTTTCTGTTCCTGATCCTGTTCGCAATCCTATTCCCGATCCTGTTTCTGTCCCTGATCCTATTCCGGATCTGTTCCTGCTCCTGACCCTGTTACTGTTCTCTGACTCTGATCCTGTTCCTGTTGCTGACTCTGTTCCTGATCCTGAAACTGTTCCTGAGCCTGTTTGTGTTTCTGTTTCTGACCCTGTTCCTAATATTTTCCTGATCCTGTTCCTGACCCTGATCCTGTTCTGGATCCTGTTCCTTTTCCTGAACTTGTTCCTGACCCTGCTCCTGATCCTGTTTCTATTCCTGACCCTGGTACTGATCCTGCTCTGCATCCTGTTCCTGTTCTGGATCCCGTTCCCGTTTCTGTTCCCCTTTCTGTTCCCGTTTCTGTTCCCGATTCTGTTCCTGTTTTTGTTCCTGTTTCTGGTCCTGATCATGTTCCTGATCTTGTTTCTGTTCCTGATCCTATTTCTGAGCGTGGTACTGACCCTGTTCTGGATCCTGTTCCTGTTCAAGATCCTGTTCCTGATCCTATTCCTGTTTCTGTTCCCGTTGCTGATCCTGTTCCTGTTCGTGTTCCTAATCCTGTCCCTGAACTCGTTTCTAATCTTGTTCCTGAACCGATTGCTGTTTGTGTTTCTGTTCCTGATCCTGTTCCTGATCCTATTTCTAATCCTATTCCACATCCTGTTCCCCACCTTGTTCCTGTTTCCTGACCCTGTTCCTGATCATGTTCCTGTTCCTGACCTTCATCCTGTTCTGGATCTTGTTCCTGTTCCTGAACACATTCCTGATCCTGTTCCTGAGCTGATTGCTGTTCCTGTTTCTGTTACTGATCCTGTTCCTGATCCTATTCCTAATCCTATTCCAGACCTGTTCCCGATCCTGTTCCTCACCCTGTTCCCGTTCCCTGTCGTTGACCCTGTTCCTAATCCTGTTCCTGATCATGTTCCTGAACTTGTTCCTGTTCCTGATCCTTTTACTGACCCTCATCCTGTTCTGGATCCTGTTCCTGTTCCAGATCTGTTCCTGCTCCTGTTCCTGCTCCTGATTCTGGTCCTGTTACTGATCCTGAATCTGTTTCTGAACCTGTTCCTGCTCCTGTTCCCGATCCTGTTCCCGTTTCTGTTCTTGAACCTGATCCTGACTGTATTCCTGTTCCTGCTCCTGATCCCACTCCTGTTCCTGCTCCTGTTCCTAATCCTGTTCCCAATCCTGTTCCCGATCCTGTTTCTGCTCCTGATTCTGGTCCTGTTACTGATCCTGAATCTGTTTCTGAACCTGTTCCTGCTCCTGTTCCCGATCCTGTTCCTGTTTCTGTTCTTGAACCTGATCCTGACTCTATTCCTGTTCCTGCTCCTGATCCCACTCCTGTTCCTGTTCCTGTTCCTGTTCCCGATCCTGTTCCCAATCCTGTTCCAGATCCTGTTCCTGATCCTGATCCCAGTGCTGATCCTGTTCCTGACCCTGTTTCTGTTCTTGATCCTGATTCTGTTGCTGTTCCTGACACTGTTCCTGTCCTGTTCCTGCCCCTGGTCATGACCGTGTTCCTGATCCTGATCTGGTTCCTGATCCTGTTCCTGACCCTGGTCCTGATCCTGTTTCGGATCAAAGAAGAAAGAACAAAGAACAGTACAGCACAGGAAACAGGCCCTTCGGCCCTCTAAGCCTGTGCTGCTCATTGGTCCAATTTGACCATTCTTTTGTATCTCTCCATTCCCAGTCTGCTCATGTGACTATCCAGGTAATTCATAAACGATCCCAGCGTGTCCGCCTCCACCACCCTACTTGGCAGTGCATTCCAGGCCCCCTCCACCCTCTGATATCTAAGTTAAACCTCGCCCCCTCACCTTGAACCTGTGACCCCTCGTGTTTGTCACCTCCAACCTGGGAAAAAGCTTCCCACTGTTCACCCTATCTATACCCCTCATAATCTTATACACCTCTATTAGGCCTCCCCTCATTCTCTGTCTTTCCAGGGAGAACAACCCCAGTTTACCCAATCTCTCCTCATAGCTAAGACCCACCATGCCAGGCAACATCCTGGTAAACCTTCTCTGTACTCTCTCCAAAGCCTCCACGTCCTTCTGGTAGAGCGGTGACCAGAACTGGACACTCCAAATGTGGCCTAACCAACGTTCTATACAGCTGTAACGTCAGACTCCAGGTTTTATACTTTATACCCAGTCCTATAAAGGCAAGCATGCCATATGCCCTTTTCACCACCTTCTCCACCTGTGCTGCCACCTTCAGGGATTTGTGGACTTGCACACCCAGGTCTCTCTGTGTTTCTATACTCTTAATGGCCCTGCCTCTTATTATATAGCTCCCCCCTACATTAGTTCTTCAGATTAGTTCTATTGCTGTTTCTGTTCCTGATCCTGTTCCCGACCCTGGTCCTATTCCTGATCCTATTCCTGATCCCGGTCCTGATCCTGTTCCGATCCTGGTCCTGATCCTGTTACTCATCTTGTTCCTGCTCCTGTTCCCAATCCTGTTCCCGAACCTGTTCCTGTTCCTGACTGTGCTCCTGATCCTGTTCCTGTTCCAGATACTGTTCCTGATCCTGTTCTTGATCCTGTTCCTGACCCTATTCCTGATCCTGGTCTGTCCCTGACCCTGTTCCTGATCTCAGTCCTGACCCTCTCCCTGATCCTGGTCCTGATCCTGTTACTCATCTTGTTCCTGCTCCTGATCCTGTTCCTATTCCTGACCCTCTTCCTAATCCTATTTCTGATCCTGACCCTGTTCTGGACCCTGTTCCTGATCCTCTTTCCTGATCCTGATCCTACTCCTGACCCTGGTTCTGATCTTGTTTTGGATCATGATCCTGTTCCTGATCCTGATCCTAATCTTAATCCTGGTTCTGATCCTGTTCCTGAACCTGATCCTGTTCCTGATCCTGAAACTGTTCCTGATTTGTTTCTGACTCTGTTCCTGATCTTGTTCTTGACCCTGTTTCTGATCCTGTTTCTATTCCTGATCCTGATCATATTCCTGACCCTGGTACTGATCCTGTTCCTGATCTTGCTTCTGTTCCTGATCCTGATCTTGTTTCTCTTCCTGATCCTATTCCTGACTGTGGCACTGACCCTGTTCTGGATCGTGTTCCTGTTCAAGATCCTGTTCCTGATCCTTTTCCTGGTTCTGATCCCATTACTGTTTCTGTTCCTGTTCCTGGTCCTGTTCCTGATCCTGTTTCTGTTCCTCACCCTGTTCCTGATTCTAATCTTGATCCTGGTCCTGATCCTGTTCCTGATCTTGATCATATTCCTGTTACTCATCCTAATCCTGAACCTATTCCTGTTTCAGTTCCTGACCCTGTTCTCGATCCTATTCCTGAACCTGTTTCTGTTCCTGACCCTGTTCCAGATCCTGTTCCTGAACACTTTCCTGATCCTATTCCTGAACCGATGGCTTTTCTTGTTTCTGTTCCCAACTCTGTTCCTGATCCTGTTACTGACCCTTATCCTGTTCTGGATCCTGTTCCTGCACCTGCTCCTGATTCTGTTCCTGAACCTGTTCCTGATCATGTTCCCGATCCTGTTCCTGACTCTGTTCCTGACCTTGATCTTGATCCTGTTCTGGATCATGTTCCAGTTTCATATCTTGTTCCTGATCCTGGTTCACATCATGTTCTGGATCCTGTTCCTGTTCAAGATCCTGTTCCCGATCCTATTCCAGATCCTGATCCTGTTTCTGTTCCTGAACCTGTTCCTGATCTTATCCCTGATCCTTGCCCTGACCTTGTTCCTGACCCTGGTCCTGTTCCTGTTCCGGATCCTGTTCCTGTTCCAGACCCTGATCCTGTTCCTGATCCTGTTTCTGATCCTTATTCCGGTCCTGACCCTGTTTCTGATTCTATTCCTGTCCCTGATCCAGTTCCTGATCCTGATCCTAACCCTGATAATGTTCTTGATCCTGATCCTATTCCTGATCCTAGACTGACCCTTGTCCTGACCTTGACCCTGTTCTTGATCCCTGTTCCTGACCCTGATCCTGTTCCTTTTCCTGATCCTGTTCCTGCTGCTGGTCCTGATCCTATTGCTGATCCTGTTCCTGATCTTGACCCTGGTCCTGACCCTGGTCCTGACCCTGGTCCTAATCCTGTTCTGATTCTGTTCCTGACCCTGGTCCTGATCCTGTTCCGGAGCCTGTTCCAGATCCTGTTCCTGATTCTGTTCCTTGAGAGCAAAGTGTACAGAGGACGCTAAAAGTCTGCAAAGGGATATAGACAGTCTAAGTGAGCGAGTGAGGGTCTGGTAGATGGAGTACGATGTTGGTAAATGTGAGGTCATCCATTTTGGTAGGAATAACAGCAAAATGGACTATTATTTAAATGGTAAAAAATTGCACCATTCTGTGGTGCAGAGGGACCTGGGTGACCTTGTGCAGGAATCTCAAGGAGTTGGTTTGCAGGTGCAGCAGGTAATTGAGAAGCAAATGGAATTTTGTCTTTCATTGTGAGAGGGATGGAGTTTAAAAACACTGAGATTATGTTGCAGCTGAATAAGGTGCTGGAGTACTGTTATAGTTTTGGTCTCCTTACTTGAGAAAGGATATACTGGCACTGGAGGGGGTGCAGAGGAGATTCACTAGGTTGATTCTAGAGTTGAGATGGTTGGCTTATGAGGAGAGATAGAATAGATTGGGGTTTTACTCATTGGAATTCAGAAGAATGAGGGGAGATCTTATAGAAACATATAAGATTATGAAGGGAAGAGATAAGATAGAAGCGAGGATATTGTTTCCACTGGCGGGTGAAACTAGAACTAGGGGGGGATAGCCTCAAAATAAGGGGAAGCAGATTTAGGACTGAGTTGAGGAGGAACTTCTTAGAACACTAAAGCCCTTTGGCCCACAACTTCTTCATTCAAAGGGTTGTGCATCTGTGGAATTCCCTGCCCAGTGAAGAATGTGCATAGGCAGCTGGGATCAAGTGAATCTCTTAAAAAGTATAGGGGGTGTAAGAGTACATTTAAGAGAAAGACCTTATACAAATACATAAAGGACAAAAGAGTAACAAGGGAGAGAGTAGGGCTTCTTAAGGATCAACAAGGTCATCTATGTGTGGATCCACAAGAGATGGGTGAGATCCTAATTGAATATTTCTCATCAGTATTTACTGTTGAGAAAAGCAAGGATGTTAGGGAACTTGGGGAAATAAATAGTGGTGTATTGAGGAGTGTACATATTACAGAGAAGTCTTAAAGTGCATCAAGGTAGGTAAATCAGCAGTACCTGATGAAGTGTGTCCCAGGACATTTTGAGAGGCTAGAGAGGAAATTGTGGGTCCCCTAGGTGAGATATTTGAATCATCGATAGTCACGGGTGAGGTGCCTGAAGATTGGAGGGTGGCAAATGTGGTGCCTTTGTTTAAAAAGGGCTGCAGGGAAAAGCCTGGGAACTACAGGCCAGTGAGCCTCACATCTGTGGTGGGTAAATTGTTGGAAGGTATTTTGAGATACAGGATCTACAGGCATTTAGAGATGTAAGGACTGATTAGGGACAGTCAGCATGGCTTTGTGAGTGGGACAATCATGTCTTACAAATTTAATTGAGTTTTTTGAAGGGGTAACCAAGAAGGTGGATGAGCGCAGTGCAGTTAGTGTTGTCTACATGGACTTTAGGAAGGCTTTTGATAAGCAAAACCAGTACCTTTGCAGGATCAGAGGTGGCTTAGGGTCATAATATTCATTTATAAGTCTGTCCCATCCGATTCAATTTTCAAGTTTGCTGACGACACCACCATAGTGGGTCGGATCTCAAACAATGACGAAACTAAGTACAGGAATGAGATAGAGAATCTGGTGAACTGGTGCGGCTACAATAATCTCTCCCTCAATGTCAGCAAAATGAAAAAGATTGTCATCGACTTCAGGAAGCGTAAAGGAGAAAGATAGACTAATGGGACTGATGGTGGACAAGTCCCCAGGACTGGATGGAATGCATCCCAGGGTTCTGAAAGAAATGGCAGAGGTCATAGTGGATGCCTTAGTAATTATTTATCAAAATTCGCTGGATGCCGGGGAAGTGCTGGAAGATTGGAAAACGGCTAATGTTATGCCGCTGTTTTAAAAGGGTAGCAGACAAAAGGCAGGGAATTATAGGCCGGTTAGTTTAACGGCTGTAGTTGGAAAAATGCTTAAATCCATCATCAAAGAAAAAATAGCAAGACACCTAGAAAAGAACGGTTTGATCAAGCAGACGCAGCATGGATTCGTGAAGGGGAAGTCATGTTTAACAAATTTATTGGATTTCTATGAGGATGTGACTAGTGCGGTAGACAGAGAGAAACTGGTGGATGTGGTGTTTTTAGATTTCCAAAAGGCGTTTGAAAAGGTGCCTCATAAAAGGTTGCTACAGAAGGTTAGGGTGCATGGAGTTGGGGGTAAGGTGTTAGCGTGGATAGAGGATTGGTTGTCTAATAGGAAGCAGAGAGTTGGTATCAATGGTTGCTATTCTGATTGGCAGTTGGTGACTAGTGGAGTGCCGCAGGGATCGGTGCTGGGGCCTCAACTATTTACCATTTATATTGACGATCTGGAGGAGGGGGCTGAGTGCAGGGTGACGAAATTTGCTGATGACCCTAAGATGAGTGGAAAAGCAAATTGCGCGGAGGGTGTGGAAAGTCTGCAGAGGGATCTGGATAGGCTGAGCGAATGGGCGAGGAGCTGGCAGATGGAGTATAATGTTGGCAAGTGTGAGGTTATCCACTTTGGCAGAAATAATAGTAGGAGGGATTATTATTTAAAGGGCGAAAAGCTGCAGCATGCTACGGTGCAGAGGGACCTGGGGGTCCTTGTGCATGAGTCACAAAAACCCAGTCTGCAGGTGCAGCAGGTGATCAAGAAGGCGAATGGAATGTTGGGCTTTATAGCGAGGGGGATAGAATATAAAAGCAGGGAGGTCTTGCTGCAACTGTACAGGGTACTGGTGAGGCTGCAGCTGGAGTACTGTGTGCAGTTTTGGTCGCCACACTTGAGGAAGGAAATATTGGCCTTAGAGGGAGTGCAGAGGAGGTTCACTAGGCTGATACCGGAGATGAGGGGGTTGGACTATGAAGAGAGACTAAATAGACTGGGTCTGTCCTCATTGGAGTATAGAAGGATGAGGGGGGATCTTATAGAGACGTATAAGATAATGAAGGGGATGGATAGGGTAGAGGTAGAGAGATTCTTCTCGCTTAGAAAGGATAGCAGGACTAGAGGGCACAGCCTCAAGATAAGGGGGGTGGACAGTTTAGATCGGAGTTGAGGAGGAACTTCTTCACTCAAAAGGTGGTGAATCTCTGGAATTCTCTGCCCGTTGAAGTGGTGGAGGCTACCTTGCTAAATATATTTAAGTCACAGGTAGATAGGTTTCTGACAGACAAGGGAATTAAATGTTTTGGGGAGAGAGCGGGAAAGTGGAACTGATCCACTTCAGATCAGCCATGATCTTATTGAATGGCGGGGCAGGCTTGAAGGGCTAGGTGGCCTACTCCTGCTCCTATTTCTTATGTTCTTATGTTCTTAGAACATGCCCCTATCTACATCAATGAGGACAAAGTAGAAAGGGTCGAGAGCTTCAAGTTTTTTGGTGTACCGATCACCAACAACCTCTCCTGGTCCTCTCATGTTGACACGATAGTTAAGAAAGCCCACCAACTTTCTCAGAAGTCTAAAGAAATTTGGCATGTAAGCTACCACTCGTACCAACTTTTACAGATGCACCATAGAAAGCTGGTTGTATCACAGCTTGGTATGGCTCCTGCTCTGCCCAAGACCTCAAGGAACTACAAAAGGCCATGAATGTAGCCCAATCCATCACACAAACCAGCTTCACATCCATTGACTCTGCCTACACTTCCCGCTGGCTTGGCAAAACAGCCAGAATAATTAAGGATTCCACGCACCCCAGGCATTCTTCCTTCGGGAAAAAGTTACAAAAGATACCAACTGACTCAAGAACAGCTTCTTTCCTGCTGCTGTCAGACTTTTGAATGGACTTACCCTTGTATTAAGTTGATCTTTCTCTACACCCTGACTGTAAAACTACATACTGGACTTTCTTGTTTCTTTCTCTATGAACAGTATGTTTTGTCTGTATAGTGCACAAGAAACAATACTTTTCACTGTGTACTAATACACGTGACAATAATAAATCAATTCAAATTAAATTGAAAAACAATGCAACCCACTTGATTGACACCACATCCACAAACATCCACTCCTTCCACCACTGATGAACAATGGTATCCGATGGTCAAAAAGGACCGTAGGAGGAGAGGTAATCAGCCGTGGATAACGAAGGAGGTGAAGGAAAGTGTTAAGTTAAAAGCGGAGGCGTTTAGAGTAGCTAAGAGTAGTGGGCAACAAGAGGATTGGGAGAGGTTTAAATGTCAACAAAGATTGACAAAGAAATTGATAAAGAAGGGTAGGATAAACTATGAAGCTGGGCTAGCGCTTAATATAAAAAAGGATAGCAAGAGTTTTTATAAGTATATAAAAAGGAAGAGGCTGGCTAGGGTGAACGTTGGACCCTTAGAGGATGAGAAGGGGGACTTAGTGGTAGGGGATGGGGAAATGGCTAAGGTCTTGAATAACTTTTTTGTTTCGGACTTCACGGAGGAGGACGTGAATAATTTGCTGGGTGTTAGCGATGGAAAGGTGGTAGGACTGGAGGGTCTCGATGACATTACTGTTACTATAGAGGCGGTGCTCGACAGACTGGAGGGGCTGATTGTGGACAAGTCCCCAGGACCGGATGGAATGCATCCGAGGGTTCTGAAAGAAATGGCGGAGGTGATAGTGGATGCCTTGGTGGTTATTTTCCAGACGTCGCTGGATTCCGGGGAAATGCCGGAAGATTGGAAAACGGCTAATGTTACGCCATTGTTTAAGAAGGGTGCCAGGCAAAAGGCGGGGAATTATAGGCCGGTTAGTTTATCGTCTGTTGTAGGTAAAATGTTAGAATCCGTCATCAAGGAGGAAATAGCGAGGCATCTTGAGGGGAATTGCTTGATAGAGCAGACGCAGCACGGTTTTGTTAAAGGGAAGTCGTGTCTGACAAATTTACTTGAGTTCTATGAGGATGTGTCTCAGGCGGTGGATAGAGGAGAGCCGGTGGATGTGGTCTTTCTTGATTTTCAGAAGGCGTTTGACAAGGTACCTCACAACAGGTTATTGCAGAAGGTCAGGGGACATGGAGTTGGGGGTAGGGTGTTAGCGTGGATAGAGGACTGGTTGTCAAATAGGAGGCAGAGAGTGGGGGTCAACGGGTGCTATTCGGATTGGCGGTTGGTGACTAGTGGAGTGCCCCAGGGATCGGTGCTGGGGCCTCAGCTATTTACCATTTATATAGATGATCTGGAGGAGGGAACCGAGTGTATGGTGTCGAAATTTGCTGATGACACCAAGATTGGTGGAAAGGCAAATTGTGTGGAGGGTGTGGAGAGTGTGCAGAAGGACCTAGATAGGCTGGGCGAATGGGCCAGGAAATGGCAAATGGAATTTAATGTTGGCAAGTGCGAGGTGGTCCACTTTGGTAGGAATAATGGTAGGAAGGATTATTACTTACGTGGAGAAAAACTGCAGCAGGCAACAGTGCAGAGGGACCTCGGGATCCTTGTGCATGAGTCACAAAAACCCAGCTTGCAGGTGCAGCAGGTGGTCAGGAAGGCGAATGGGATGCTGGGCCTTCATAGCGAGGGGGATTGAATATAAAAGTAGGGAGGTCTTGCTGCAGCTGTATAGGGCATTGGTGAGGCCGCAGCTGGAGTACTGTGTGCAGTTATGGGCGCTGTACTTACGCAAGGATATTTTGGCCCTGGAGGGAGTGCAGAGGAGGTTTACTAGGCTGATGCCGGAGTTGAGGGGGTTGAGCTATGAGGAGAGGCTGAATAAACTAGGCTTGTACTCGTTAGGGTTTAGAAGAATGAGGGGAGATCTCATTGAGATGTATAAGATGATGAATGGGATGGATAGGATAGAGGTGGAGAGACTCTTCCCGCTCAGAAAGGATAGTAGGACTAGGGGGCACAGCCTCAAGATGAAGGGGGGGCAGTTTAGAACGGAGTTGAGGAAGAACTTCTTCACTCAAAGGGTGGTGAATCTCTGGAATTCTCTGCCCGTTGAAGTGGTGGAGGCTGCCTTGCTAAATATTTTTAAGACGCGGGTTGATGGGTTTTTGATAAGAGAGGGGGTTAAGGGTTATGGGGAGAGGGCGGGAATGTGGAACTGAGCCACGACAGATCAGCCATGATCTTATTGAATGGCGGGGCAGGCTCGAAGGGCTAGATGGCCTACTCCTGCTCCTATTTCTTATGTTCTTATGTTCTTAAAAGATGTATTGCAGGGACTCACCAATGTTCTTTAGGCAGTACCTTCCAAACGCATGACCACTATTTGATTAGTTTGATTCCTAAGTTTGTGGACAACACAAAGGTTGCTGGACTTGTGGATAGCAATGAGGATCATTAGAGGATACAACAGGATATAGGTCAGTTGGATATTTGGGCAGAGAGATGGCAGATGGAGTTTAATTCGGACAAATGTGAGGTAATGCATTTTGGAAGGTCTAATACAGATAGGAAATATACAGTAAATGGCAGAACCCTTAAGAGTATTGATAGGGAAAAAGATCTGGGTACACAGGTCATTGAAAGTGGCAGTGCAGGTGGAGAAGGTAGTCAAGAAGGCATACGGCATGTTTGCCCTCATCGGCTGGGTCACTGAGTTTAAAAATCAGCAAATCATGTTGCAGCTTCATAGAATCTTAGTGAGGCTGCACTTGGAATATAGTGTTCAATTCTGGTCGCCACTCTACCAGAAGGATGTGGAGGCTTTGGATGGGGAGAGAAAAGATTTACCAGGATGATGCCTGGTATGGAGGGCATTAGCTATGAGGAGAGGTTGGAGAAACTTAGTTTGTTCTCACTGGAATGATGGAGATTGAGGGGTGACCTAATAGAAGTCTACAAGATTAGGAGAGGCATGGAGTAGATAGTCAGAAGCTTTTTCCCAGGATGGAAGAGTCAATTACTAGGGGGCACAGGTTTAAGGTACGAGGGATGTACGAGGCAGATTTTTTACACAGAGAGTAGCGGGTGCCTGGAAATTGTTGTCGGGGGAGGTAGTGGAAGCAGATACAATAGTGACTTTTAAGTGGCAGTTGGACAAACACATGAATAGGATGGGAATAGAGGGATATGGTCCCCGGAAGGGTAGGGGGTTTTAGTTCAGTTGGGCATTTGATGGGCATAAGATTTTGGTGGGTATAGATAGAGTGAATGCAAGCAGGCTTTTTCCACTGAGGCTAGAGGAGAAAAAAAAACCAGAGGGCATGGGTTAAGGGTGAAAGGAGAAAAGTTTGAAGGGAATATTAGGGGGGAATTCTTCATGCAGAGAGTGGTGAGAGTGTGGAATGAGCTGCCGGATAAAGTGGTAAATGCAGGGTCACTTTTAACATTTAAGAAAAACTCTGACGGGCTCATGGATGAGAGGGGTGTGGAGGGATATGGTCCAAGTGCAGGTCAGTGGGACTAGGCAGAAAATGGTTCGGCACAGACAAGAAGGGCCAAAAGGCCTGTTCCTGAGCTGTAATTTTCTATGGTTCTACGGCAGCATGGTCGGTGCAGTCTTGGAGGGCCAAAGGGCCTGTTCCTGTGCTATAATTTTCTTTGTTCTTGTTCACTGCCGTGTAGAAGGACAAGAGCAGCAGATACCGCCTGGAGGTTCCACTCCAAGTAACCCACCATCCTGACTTGGAAATATCCCACTGTTCATTCACTGTTGCTGGGTCAAACTCTTGGAACTCTGTAATAGCACTGTGGGTTTACCTACACATGAAGGGACTGCAATGGTTCGAGAGGACATTTGAGCACCATCTTCTCAAGGGCAACAAGGGATGGGCAATAGACTGTGGCCAAGTCAGCCATGCCAAAATCATGTGAATGAATTGAAAAGCAATTATAACAGGGATGCCCATTCGCTCCTTATATTGTGAGAATGAGACAGCGAAAAGTAAAGTACTTGTGTATAACTTCAAAAAATTGTTGGATCCACATGATCTGGGTCTCTCCCAGCCCAGGTCACTTGTACATTTGCACCTCAAACTAACTGATATTTTCTCTATCTCCAGGTAAGAAGGAATGTTATTACACAGCAGAAATATGTCGAGCTGGTGGTTGTGGCAGACAGTGCAATGGTAAGTGGCTTCTCTGAGCATGTTGAACATGGGTTATTGAGGCCTAGAAAAGGGCCCACAGTACAGGATAAGGAGCAAGACTGGAAATAGTGACATCAGGGTCAGGAGGATATCTCTTCCTCTTTGGTTGTATACAACGTTCTGGAGCTTGACTGTCCTTGACCCTAGACATATGATTTGGAACTTCGGTCGACATTTCTTCTCTGGAAACTGATAATGTTTCATTCCCTCTTGGTTATAGTAGCAGAGGCACAGTCATCAGACAACTAAGATTCAATTAACTCTTCCTGTAATAGTATTCACAACACTAGGGGCTAAGGAAATTGGCATTTCTGGAGATGATTCTGAGATATAATTTTGAGATGACAATTGGTCATCTTCAATTTAAACCGTGTAGGAAATGGGACCTGTTTTTGCGAAAACTATGGCTGGTACCCATTTCTCACTTGTGGGTAATGAGCATGAGATTGTTGTTGATGCTGTAATATCTCTGAAGTCTGGAAGTCAAACATCATTCTCAACTTTCTTTTTAAGAGTAGCATTGTAAGTGAACTTTGGGTTGTCGCATGAATAGTGTTTCTATAAGATACCAAAAAGGTGTTTACATGCAGTGATGACAAACATTGCTCTTTTGAAGCTTTTAATCTTTCAGTGAATCCATTGGTTGATGGATAATAAGGGTGTGAATACCATTTACTTTGAGATAATCGTGAATCTCTCATGAAGTAAATTGTGAACAATCTCTTCTAGTTTATCAAACCTTGTAAAGATTTAATCAAGTTTTTCAATGGCTAGTTCAGATGCGGTGGATCTCATAACTTCTGGACACTTTGAGTGTGCATCAATTATAATGAAGAACATGCAACCCTCAAACAGCAAAATCTACATGTAATATTAGCCATGGCATTTTAGGCCATTCCCAAGGGAGTAAAGAAGATAATGATGGCGTATTTCCTGTTTGTGCACAGGATTGACACAGTCCAACTACTTTTTTCAATTTGAGCATTCAGACCCATCCACAAAAATTAATTATGTGCTAATTCCTTCATCTGGACTATACAAAATTGTCCTGCGTGTAGTTGTTCAAGAACTCTTCCATACAGACTAGGAGCAATGAGCACTCAGATTCGCTGCAGTAGACACCTACCCTGGTCAGTCAACCCAAGCTCGCTTGATGTCTGGCCTCAAACCGGGATGTAGACAGTGAATTCCAGCGATCATAGTGATATTCGTGAATCTTTAAGAAGTGTTACGAAGGGCGGCATGTTGGCACAGTGGTTAGCACTACTGCTCACAGCGCCAGGGACCCGGGTCCAATTCCCATCTTGGGTCACTGTCTGGAGTTTTCACATTCTCCCCGTGTCTGTGTGAGTTTTCTCCGGGTGCTCCAGTTCCTTCCCACAGTCTGAAAGACTTCTACTTTAATTTTGTTTTTGTTAAATCATGTTCTCTGCAGTTGTAAGCAGGCCTTTTGGTTTTATTTTGCTGAGCTGTCTGCTGGAAGCCCTTTCATTGAAGCTTCAGCACTTTTTTAAAATTTTTATCCTGGGCCTCAGGTACTTTCTGGGACCTTTTATGACTGCATTGTTAGGGTGAAGATTGTTTGACAGGTCAAAGCCGGGTAGTTCCTCCCCAGAATTCAAGGACCTACTTTCAGATTTGGTTTTAGAATCAGAAGCTGTCCTGGTTGTTTCCCTCTCTCTCCCTGGTATTGGAGATTCCGCTGGCCAACTGGAAGCAGGTTTCCCTGCCTTCCTAGAGTGGAAAATCTGCTGTTGGTAGGAGCTTGCCTAAGGTCTCTCTCTCTCTCTCTGCCCCCCTGCTGTTTTTGAAAGCTGCCCTGACTCTAAGCTTGTCTGTGTGTGTGTGTGTGTGTGTGTGTGTGTGTGTGTGTGTGTGTGTGTGTGTGTGAAGAGAAAGGCAGCATCCAATGAAAGGACTAAGCTCCAGCATCGTATCAGCATTCATATTTCCTGTGCTAACCCTGTGTCAAGGGATTTCTATAGGGAGGTTTGTTTGGTTGGAACATTTCATATATTTATCTAAGATTATATAATATCATGGATTTTTTTCCTTGTTTGCCATTGGCAAAAGTTATTGCTATACAGTAACTGTATTCTTAAATAAACTTCGCTTGATAAAAGCTCCCTAGTGGGTCAGTGGAATCATACCTGAAGTGAAACCTATCATGCTTACCCTAGCCAAATTCAAATTGCAAAGCTCATGATCCAGGCAGACTGCATAACACACTTTGGAGTTTCTGGCCTGAATTATAACATTGTTCCTTTCAATACGATATCCATCACCTTCACATTGTGAGATCGTTTCTGATATGTCACTTCTGACGCGTCCCAGACATCCTGAAAGGGGAGGGTGAGGAGCCGGAGGTTGTGGTTCATATAGGTACCGCTGACATAGGCAGGAAGAGGGAAGGAGTCATGAAAAGGGATTATAGGGAATTAGGTAGACAGCTGAGAAAGAGGAACGCAAAGGTAGTAATCTCAGGATTGCTGCCTGCGCCGCAGGAGAGTGAGAGCAGGAATGGAATGAGGTGGAGGGTGAATGCGTGGCTGAGGGACTGGAGCAGGGGGGCAGGGATTCCAGTTCCTGGATCATTGGGACCTCCTTAGGGGCAGGTGTGACCTGTTCAGTAAAGACAGGTGGCACTTGAATCCCAGGGGGACCAATATCTTGGCGGGAAGATTAGCTAGGGCTACTGGGGGGGCTTTAAACTAGAAAGGTTGAGGGGAGGGAATAGAGATGAGGAGACTGAGAGCGAGGACGTTAGCTCCCAGGTAGAGGACTGTAGACAGTATGAGAGGGAGGTTAGACGGGTAATGGAGAAGGGAAGTGCCCAGACCGAGGGTCTGAGGTGTGTCTATTTTAACGCCAGAATATAAGAACATAAGAAATAGGAGCAGGAGTAGGCCATCTAGCCCTTCGAGCCTGCCCCGCCATTCAATAAGATCATGGCTGCAGCTGTATAGGGCATTGGTGAGGCAGTACTGTGTGCAGTTTTGGGCGCCGCACCTGCGCAAGGATATTTTGGCCCTGGAGGGAGTGCAGAGGAGGTTTACTCGGCTGATACCGGAGTTGAGGGGATTGAGCTATGAGGAGAGGCTGAATAAACTAGGCTTGTACTCGTTAGAGTTTAGAAGAATGAGGGGAGATCTCATTGAGACGTATAAGATGATGAATGGGATGGATAGGATAGAGGTGGAGAGACTCTTCCCGCTCAAAAAAGACAGTAGGACTAGGGGGCACAGCCTCAAGATAAAGGGGAGGCGGTTTAGAACGGAGTTGAGGAGGAACTTCTTCACTCAAAGGGTGGTGAATCTCTGGAATTCTCTGCCCGTTGAAGTGGTGGAGGCTGCCTCGCTAAATATTTTTAAGAAGCGGGTTGATGGGTTCTTGATAAGAGAGGGGATTAAGGGTTATGGGGAGAGGGCGGGAAAGTGGAACTGAGCCACAACAGATCAGCCATGATCTTATTGAATGGCGGGGCAGGCTTGAAGGGCTGGATGGCCTACTCCTGCTCCTATTTCTTATATTCTTATGTTCTTATGGCTGATCTGTCGTGGCTCAGTTCCACCATCCCACTTTCTCCCCATAACCCTTAATCCCCTCTCTTACTAAAAACCCATCAAGCCGCGTCTTAAAAATATTTAGCGAGGTAGCCTCCACCACTTCAACGGGCAGAGAATTCCAGAGATTCACCACCCTTTGAGTGAAGAAGTTCCTCCTCAACTCCGTTCTAAACCGCCCCCCTTTATCTTGAGGCTGTGCCCCCTAGTCCTATTATCCTTTCTGAGCGGGAAGAGTCTCTCCACCTCTATCCTATCCATCCCATTCATCATCTTATACGTCTCAATGAGATCTCCCCTCATTCTTCTAAACTCTAACGAATACAAGCAGGAATACAGTGAACAAAGTAGATGAGCTTAGGGCGTGGATTGCTGCTTGGGAATGTGATGTGGGGGCCATTACAGAGACTTGGATGTCTCAGGGACAGGACTGGGTACTTCAGGTGCCGGGATTCAGATGTTTCAGGAAGGACAGGGTTGGGGGCAAAAGAGGTGGCGGAATGGCACTGTTGGTCAGGGATAGTGTCACGGCTGCAGAGAAGGAGGATGCCGTGGAGGGACTGTCTACGGAGTCTCTGTGGGTGGAAGTTAGGAACAGCAAAGGGTCGATAACTTTGCTGGGTGTTTTCTATAGGCCGCCCAATAGTGACAGGGAAGTTGAGGAGCAGATAGGGAAACAGATCCTAGAGAGATGTAGTAATAACAGAGTTGTCATGATGGGAGACTTTAATTTCCCAAACATCGACTGGAATATCCCTAGGGTAAGGGGTTTGGATGGGGAGGAGTTTGTAGGTGTGTTCAGGAGGGTTTCCTGACACAGTACGTGGATAAGCCTACGAGAGGAGAGGCTGTACTTGACCTGGTGCTGGCTAATGAACCAGGACAGGTGATGGACCTCTCGGTGGGAGAGCATCTCGGGGATGGAGATCATAATTCTATCTCCTTCACGATAGCATTGGAAAGAGGTAGGATCAGGCAGGCTAGGAAGGTGTTTGTCTGGAGGAAAGGGAAATATGAAGACATCAGGCAGAAAATTGGATGAGTAAACTGGAAGGAGGTGTTCTTGGGGAAAAGTACTGAAGGAAGGTGGCGGATTTTCAAGGAATGTTTGACTGGAGCTCTGCACGACAACGTTCTGATGAGACAGGGAGGTTTTGGTAGGTCGCGGGAGCTGTGGTACACGAAGGTTGTGGTGAACCTGGTCAGGAAGAAAAGAAAGGTGTATAAAAGGTTCAGAGAGCTAAGAGATGTTCAGGATCTAGAGGAGTATAAGGCTTGTAGAAAGGAGCTTAAAAAGGAAATTAGGAGAGCCAGAAGGGGTCATGAGAAGGCCTTGGCGGGTAAGATTAAGGAGAATCCCAAGGCGTTCTACAAATATAAGAGTTAAAGGATGAGAAGAGAAGGGATAGGACCTATAAAAGGTGAAGGGGGAAAAGTCTGTGTGGAACCGGAAGAAATGGCAGGGGTGCTTAATGAGTACTTTGCCTCGGTATTCACGGTGGAATGTGATCTGGGAGGTTGTACTACAGGTTTGCAGCAGACTGAAAAGATTGAGTGTGTGGATATTAAGAAAGAGGATGTGTTGGAACTTTTAAACTCTATCAAGATAGACAAGTCGCCGGGACCGGATGGGATGTACCCCAGGTTACTGTGGGAGGTGAGGGAAGTGATTGCAGAGCCCCTGGCGATGATCTTTTCATCGTCGATGGAGACAGGAGAGGTTCCGGAGGATTGGAGGATTGCGGATGTGGTTCCTATTTTCAAGAAAGGGAACAGGGATAGCCCGGGAAATTACCGACCGGTGAGTCTGACCTCAGTGGTTGGTAAGCAGATGGAGAGGATTCTGAGGAACAGGATTTATGAGCATTTAGAGAAGTTTAGAATGATCAGAAATAGTCAGCATGGTTTTGTCAAGGGCAGGTCGTGCCTTACGAGCCTGGTTGAGTTCTTTGAAAATGTGACTGAACACATTGACGAAGGAAGAGCGGTAGACGTGGTTTACATGGACTTCAGCAAGACGTTTGATAAGGTCCCCCATGCAAGACTTCTTGAGAAGGTGAGAGGGCATGGGATCCAAGGGCCTTTGGCCTTGTGGATCCAGAACTGGCTTGCCTGCAGAAGGCAGAGAGTGGTTGTGGATGGGTCTTTTTCTGCATGGAGGTCGGTCACCAGTGGAGTGCCCCAGGGATCTGTTCTAGGACCCTTGCTGTTTGTCATTTTCAGAAATGACCTGGATAAGGAAGTGGAGGGATGGGTTAGTAAGTTCGCCAACGATATGAAGGTTGGTGGTGTTGTGGATAGTCTGGAGGGATGTCAGAAGTTGCAGCGAGACATAGATAGAACATAGAACATAGAACATTACAGCGCAGAACAGGCCCTTCGGCCCACGATGTTGCTCCGACGAATTAAAAAAGCAATGACCCTCTAACCTAAACCAATCCCTTTCCATCCATAAACCTATCCACGGATCTCTTAAACACCCCCAAACTAGGCGCATCGACAACTGCAGCAGGCAGGGCATTCCAATCCCTCACCACCCTCTGGGTAAAGAACCTACCTCTGACATCAAGATAGGATGCAAGACTAGGTGGAGTGTGACAGATGGACTTCAACACGGATAAATGTGTTGTGGTCCATTTTGGCAGGACCAATGGGATGAAGGAGTACAATGTCAAGGTTAGGAGTCTTAGCTGGGTTGAAGAGCAAAAGGATCTTGGGGTCCGGTTCCATCGGACTCTTAAATCGGCCTCGCAGGTGGAGGATGTGGTCAAGAAGGCATATGGTGTACTGGCCTTCATTAATCGAGGGATTGAGTTTTGGGGTCGGGAGGTAACGCTGCAACTTTATAAGACCCATGTCAGACCCCACTTGGAGTACTGTGCGCAGTTCTGGTCGCCTCACTACAGCAAGGATGTGGAAGCTATTGAGAGGGTGCAGAGAAGATTTACAAGGATGTTGCCTGGATTGGGAGACATGCCTTATGAAGATAGGTTGAGGGAGCTGGGACTCTTCTCCCTGGAGAGATGAAGGTTGAGAGGCGACCTGATAGAGGTTTATAAAATGTTGAGAGGAAAAGATAGGGTGGATTTTCGGAGGCTATTTCCCAGGGCTGAAATGGTCGCTACGAGAGGACACAGATTTAAGGTGCTGGTAAGCAAGTACAGAGGAGATGTTAGGGGTAAGTTTTTCACTCAGAGGGTGGTGAGTGAGTGGAATTGGCTGTCGGTGGTGGTCGAGGCGAACTCGCTGGGGTCTTTTAAAAGACTTCTGGATGAGTATATGGGATCTAATGGCATTGGGAGTTATAGACAGTTCTGTGGCTTGGTAGGTAGAGATGTGATCGGTGCAACTTGTGGGCCGAAGGGCTTGTTTGTGCTGTAGTGTTCTCTGTTCTATGTCTCTGAACTTGAGAAGCTGTCACAGGCAAATGATCTATGAGTGAAAAATAAAAAATATCAACAAAACTAGTTGTTGGCATCTACGCGATAGTAAAGATAAGAATGACAATGTATCAGCATTTGCATTAATACTCTGACAATACGCTATATCATAAGAGTGTGCTGATAAGATCAGTGACTATCTTTGCAATTGATTAGCAGTTAACGAAGGTTTGCCTTTATGTGGCCCAAAAATCGTGGTTTAGGGGTTCATGATCAGTGAATAATGTGAAATGATGACCATATAAATAATGATGATACGTTTGTTCATCACAAATTATACTCAATGCTTTATTTTCAAGCTGAGCATTGTTAGATTCAGCATTAGTGAGAGTCTGCAAAACAAAAGCTATTGGTTGTTCTTCTCTCGAAGACTTAATGTATGCAACGACCGCCCCAACTTCACAAGGTGAAACATCACAAGCAAGCAGTAATGTGAGTTTCCGATTAAAATTAACCAATACTTCAGATTGCTGCAAAGCATCTTTGACATCCTTGTGCTTTCTCATATTCTGTTGTCAAGTTCTGTGACTGTTTCACACAAAATAAATTAACCAATGGCTTCAATAATATCACTAAATTAGGAACAAGTTTGCAATAATAATTGACTAACCCCAGAAAATACCTGTTATGCTTCTAAATTTTTAGAATGTTTCCACATTTTTAGGTGCTTTGCTTAGCAAAGCATTATGGTCAATAACCTGACCCAAATACTGGACTGACATCACGCAGACCATGTTCTTGAATATAATCCAATGATACTTCTAAATTATTCAAGGGTTTCTGTTCACAGGACCCTGTATAAGGAAAATATCATCGAACATTTTTCACCAGAGAGACTTAAAACCTGATCTATTGATCTTTGAAATTGAGCTGGTGCGGGTGGTATTCCAAAAGACAATTTTTATAACAAAAAAGACCTTTAAGAGTAATAATGGTAAGCAATGTTTGGCATTCAGCAGCTATATTCATCTGTAAATATGCTGATGGAAGTTCAATCTTGCTGATAACCCCCCCTCAAAATCCAGCAAACAAATCTTCAGTTAAAAAAAGCAGATATTGATCAGCACAATGGATTTATTGTTGTTTTAAAATCACCACAACTGCAAACTGAACCATCTGGTTTCACGACAGGTAAGCGCGGGTAGCCCAGTCACTCACTGTAACCAGCTCTGTGGTTTTTCGTCTATCGTCGTCGATGAGGACCCCGACATTAGACGTTTTGAGGCTGGTTGCAGTGTGTCCGAAGATGATTGATCAGGTCAATTCGGGCACGGAATGTCTTGGCACATATCAGACAGACTTGTGTAGACACTGTAGTTGTTGCGCTGGTGGCTCTGGACTTGTGCAGCTCTCACTTAAGTTGTGCTTCAGCAATACACCTTGTTTCGTGAGCTTGACGGCCTTTGTAGATGAGGCAGCATCAGGTAGGGTGGTTTTGTGCCAGCATTTCCCAGGTAGTCGTGTTTATGTCAAGTGACTTCAGGGAGGCCTTGAGTGTGCCTTTGAAACGTTTCTTCTGCCCTCCATACGAGTGTCTTCCAGCAGAGAGTTCCCCAAAAAGGAGCTGCTTGAGTATGCGCTCGTCTGACATACGGATGACATGACCTGCCCACCGGGTCTGTGCTCTCATCAGCAGTGTGTGGACTGATGGTAGATTTGCTCTCGACAGAACTTCAATGTCTGGTACTTTGTCTTGCCATCGGATGCGTAATATTCTGTGAAGACAAGCCATGTGGAAATGTGGAAATGATTGAGTTGTCTTGCATACCTTCGATACACAGTCCACGTTTCACAGGCAGTGAGGACCACGGGGCTGTAGACCTTCACTTTTGTTGCTGGACTGATTCCTCAACCTCCCCATATAGTGGAGCGCAGTCTACCGAAAGCAGGACTTGCCTTTGCTATTCTGCAGTTAACTTCTGTATCAATAGACACTGCTTGGGAGAGGGTGCTGCCAAGATTAGTGAACTGGTACACTGCCTGTAGTTTCTGTCCTTTGATTGTGATTATGGGTTCTGTGTACGGTGCATGAGGAGCAGGCTGGTGCATGACTTTGGTCTTTTTAATGTTGATGGTGAGTCCAAAGTTGTCACAAGCCGTGGAAAATTTGTCCAAACTGATTTTCATCTCTGGCTCTGCGCCAGTAAGAAGTCTCACAACACCAGGTTAAAGTCCAACAAGTTTACTTGATAGTGAACCCACTAGCTTTCGGTGTTTGCCCCTTCGTCAGGTGAGTGGAGAGTTCTGGTCACAAACAGAGCATATAAAGGCACGCACAGTTTATAGAATACTGATTAGAATGTGAGTCTTTTCAGCTCATCAATTCTTAAAGGTGCAGACAGTGTGAGCGGAGATAGCATTAAGCATAGGTTAAAGAGATGTGTATTGTCTCCAGTAAGTAAGTGAGATGTTGCAAGCCCAGGCAAGTGATAGGGGTTACAGATAGTGTGACATGAACCCAAGATCCCTGTTGAGGCCATCCTCGTGTGTGGAAGTTGGCTGTCAGTTTCTGCTCAGCGATTCTGCGCTGTCGTATGTCGTGAAGGCCACATTGGAGAACGTTTACCTGAAGATCAGAGGCCGAATGCCCACAACCGCTGAAGTGCTCACCAACTGGAAGGGAACAGCCTTGCCATCCTTGATGGAGATGCGTGTGTCCAAGAATGCAACCGATTCTGGAGAGTAGCCCATGGTGAGTCTGATGGTGGGGTGGAATTTGTTGATATCATCATATAATTGTTTCAGTGATTGTTCACCATGAGGCCAAAGGAAGAAAATGTCATCGATGTATCTAGTGTATAGCATCGGTTGAAGCTCCTGTGCGGTGAAGAAGTCTTGTTCGAACCTGTGCACGAAGATGTTGGCATATTGAGGTGCGAATTTAGCCTCCATGGCTGTTCCGTGTGTCTGGATGGAGAACTGGTTCTTGAAGGTGAAGACATTGTTGTCCACGATGAAGCGGATGAGTTGTAAAATTGAATCTGGAAACTGGCAGTTGTCGGTGTTGAGTACTGAGGCAGTTGCAGCAATGCCATCGTCGTGCGGGATGCTGGTATAGAGCACCGAGACATCCATTGTGACAAGGAGTGCTCCTGGTTCAACAGCTCCATGTGTGCTGAGTTTCTGTAGGAAGTCCGTAGTGTCATGACAAAAGCTGTGGGTTCTTTGTACAATGGGTTTCAGGATGCCCTCAACGTAGCCGGAGAGGTTCTTGCACAGGGTCCCATTGCCCATTACGACGGGATGGCTGGGTGTGTTTGCCTTGTGTATCTTTGGGAGGCATAATCTTATATGTTTTGATAAGATCTCCCCCCATTCTTCTGAATTCCAACGAGTACAGCTCCAGTCTACTCAGTCTCTCCTCATAAGCCAATCCTCTCAACTCCAGAATCAGCCTAGTCAATCTCCTCTGCACTCCCTCCAGTGCCAGTGTATCCTTTCTCAAGTAAGGAGACCAAAACTGTACACAGTACTCAGATGTGGCCTCACCAGCACCTTATACAGTTGCAACATAACCTCACTGTTTTTAAACTCCATCCCTCGAGCAATGAAGGACAAAATTCCATTTGCCTTCTTAATTACCCGCTGCACCTGCAAACCAACTTATTGTGATTCATGCACAAGGACACCCAGGTCCCTCTGCACAGCAAAATCTCAATTTTTTTTACCATTTAAATAATAATGTTGCTGTTATTCCTGCCAAAATGGATGACCTCACATTTATCAACATTGTACTCCATCTGCCAGACCCTCACCCACTCACTTAGACTATCTATATCCCTTTGTAAACTTTCAGTGTCCTTTGCATCCTTTGCTGTGCCACTCACCTTAGTGTCAACTGTGAATTTTGACACATTACACTTGGTCCCCAACTCCAAACCATCTCTGTAAATCATAAACAATTGTGGTCCCAACACTGATCCCTGAGGCACACCACTAGTCACTGATCACCAACCTGAAAAACACCCATTTACCCCCACTCTTTGCTTTCTGTTAGTTAACCAATCCTCTATCCATGCTAATACATTACCTGTAACACCGTGCACCTTTATCTTATGCAGCACCCTTTGGTACGGCACCTTGCCAAATGCCTTCTGGAAATCCAGATACACCACATCCACAGGTTCCCCATTGTCCACTGTGCATGTAATGTTCTCAAAGAATTCGACCAAATTAGGCAAACATGACCTGCCCTTCATGAACTCATGCTACATCTTCCCAATGGGACAATTGATATCCAGATGTCTCATTCTTTCTTCTTTGATGATAGATTCAACCATTTTCCCTACTACAGAAGTTAAGCTAACCTGCCTATAGTTACCCACCTTTGGTCTACCTCCTTTTTTTAAACAGTGGCATCACGTTTGCCATTTTCCAATCTGTTGGAACCACCCCAGAGTCCAGCGAAATTGGTAAATTATCACTAGTGCATTTGCTATTTCCTCCGGCATCTCTTTCAGGATTTGCCCAACACTACTTCTTTACTGATAATGAGTTTCTAGGTGCTCACTCGCCATAGATTTGATTTGATATATTATTTTTATTGTCACATGTATTAACATACAGTGAAAACTATTGTTTCTTGCTCGCTATAAAGAAAAAGCATACCATTCATAGAGAAGAAAACAAGAGAGAGCAGAATGTAGTGTTACAGTCATAGCTAGGGTATAGAGAAAGATCAACTTAATGCAATCCATTCAAAAGTCTAACAGCAGCAGAGATGAAGCTGTTCTTGAGACCGTTGGTATGTGACCGCAGACTTTTGTATCTTTTTCCCAACGGAAGAAGGTAGAAAAGAGAATGTCCGGGGTGTGTGGGGTCCTTATTTATGCTGGCTGCTTTGCCAAGGCAGCGGGAAGTGTAGACAGAGTCAATGGATGGGAGGCTGATTTGCATGATGGACTGGGTTTCATTCATGACCCATTGTTGTGTCTTGCAGTCTTGAGCAGGAGCCACACCAAGATGGGATACGCCCAGAAAGAATGCTTTCTGTGGTGCATCTAGAAAAGTTGGTGAGAGTCGTAGCTGACATGCCAAATTTTCTTAGTCTTCTAAGAAAGTAGAGGCATTGGTGGGCTTTCTTAACCATAGAGTCAGCATTCGAGGACGAGGACAGGTTGTTGGTGAAGACCATAGCTTTCTTGTCATCAATTTTTGGCATGTTATTTGTGTTTTCCACTGTGAAGCCTGACACAAAATATCTGTTCAATGTCTCAGCCATTTTCTCATTTCCAGTTATTACATCCCCCTTCATCCTCCAAGGACTAATGTTCACTTGAGCCACTCTTTTTCATTTTATATATTTGGAGACACTTTTGGTAGATGTTTTGATATTCTGCGCTAGTTTACTCTCATAATTCATCTTACCTTTATAGCTTTTTTTGTGGCCTTCTGTTGACCTTTAAAGATTTCCCAATGTCTTAGGTTCCCACTAATCTTTGCCACTTTGTATGCATTTTTTTCAATTTGATACTTCCTTTATTTCCTTACATATCCATGGCTGACTATCTCTTTTTCTATGTCATAGAACATTACAGTGCAGTACTGGAACTTCAGCCCTCGATGTTGCGCTGACCAGTGGAACCAATCTAATGACCCTCTAACCTAAACTATTCCAATGTTATCCACATGCCTATCCACTGACCATTTGAACGCCCTTAAACTTGGCGAGTCCACAACTGCTGCAGGCAGGGCATTCCGCAACCTTACTACCCTCTGAGTAAAGAACCTACCTCTGACATCCGTCCTATAATTACCACAGCTTAATTTAAAGCTATGTTCCCTCATGTTAGCCATCACCAAGCAAGGAAAAAGGCTCTCACTGTCCACCCCATCTAACACACTGATCATCTTGTATGCCTCAATTAGGTCACCTCTTAACCTTCTTCTCTCCAACAAAAGTAACCTCAAGTCCCTCAGCCTTTCCTCATAAGACCTTCCCACCATACCAGGCAACATCCTGGTAAACCTCCTCTGCACCCTTTCCAATGCCTCCACATCTTTCCTATAATGCGGTGACCAGAACTGTACGCAATACTCCAAGTGCGGCTGCACCAGAGTTTTGTACAGTTGCAACATGACCTCACGGCTCCGAAATTCAATCCCTCTACCAATAAAAGCTAACACACCGTACGCCTTCTTAACAACCTTATCAACCTGGGTGCCAACTTTCAGGGATCTACGCGCACGTACACTGAGATCTCTCAGCTGGTTGAAACTACCAAGAGTCCTTCCATTAGCCCTACATTCTGTAATCCTGTTACTCTTACCAAAGCGAATCACCTCACACTTTTCCGCATTAAACTCCATTTGCCACCTCTCATCCCAGCTCTGCAGCTTATCTATGTCCCTCTGCAAACTGTAACATCCGTCCTCACTGTCTACAACTCCTCCAACTTTGGTGTCGTCAGCAAATTTACTAATCCACCCTTCTACACTCTCGTCTAGGTCATTTATAAAAATGACAAACAGCAGTGGCCCCAAAACAGATCCTTGAGGTACACCACTTGTAACTGCACTCCAGGTTGAATATTTCCCATCAACTACCACCCTCTGTCTTCTATCAGCTAGCCAATTCCTGATCCAAACTGCTAAATCATCCTCAATCCCATGCATCTGCATTTTCTGCAGTAGCCTACCATGGGGAACCTTATCAAACGCTTTGCTAAAATCCATATACACCACGTCAACTGCCTTACCCTTGTCCACCTCTTTGGTCACCTTTTCAAAGAACTCGATAAGGTTTGTGAGGCATGACCTACTCTTCATAAACCGTATTGACTATCCCTAATCAATTTATTTCTTTCTAGATGATTATAAATCCTATCTCTTAAAATTCTTTCCAAAACTTTGCCCACAACAGAAGTAAGGCTCACTGGTCTATAATTCCCAATATGGTCTCTGCTCCCCTTCTTGAACAAGAGAACAACATTTGCTATCCTCCAGTCTTCCGGCACTATACCTGTAGCCAATGACAACATGAAGATCAAAGCCAAAGGCTCTGCAATCTCCTCCCTGGCCTCCCAGAGAATCCTAGGGTAAATCCCATGCGGCCCAGGGGACTTATCTATTTTCATACTCTCAAGAATTGCTAACAGCTCCTCCTTATGTACCTCAATCCCGTCTCGTCTAAAAGCCTGTATCTCAGTATTCTCCTTGACTTCACTGACTTTTTCCTGTGTGGATACTGACGAAAAATACTCATTTAGTGCCTGTCCTATCTTTTCAGGCTCCATGCACAACTTCCCACTACTGTCTCTGACTGGACCTAATCTTGCCCTAACCAATCTTTTATCCTTTACAAACCGATAGAAAGCTTTAGAGTTCTCCTTGATCCAACCGCCAAAGTCTTCTCATGTCCCCTTCCAGCTTTTCTTAACTCTCTCTTTAGCTCCTCTCTGGCTAATTTGTAACCCTCCAGTGCCCTAACTGAGCCTTCACGTCTCATCTTTACAAAAGACTCCTTCTTCCTCTTCACCAGAGATTCAACTTCCTTAGTACACCACGGTTCCCTCGCACGACCACTTCCTCCCTGCCTGACAGGTACATATTTATCAAGGACTCGCAGTAGCTGCTCCTTGAATAAGCTCCACATTTCAGATGTTCCCAGCCCCTGCAGTTTCCTACTCCACCCTATGTATCCTAAATCTCGCCTAATAGCCTCATAATTACCTTTCCCCCAGCTATAACTTCTGCCTTTCGCTATATGCCTATCCCTTTCCATCACTAAGGTAAACGTAACCGAATTGTGATCACTATCACCAAAGTGCTCACCTACCTCCAAATCTAACACCTGGTCTGGTTCATTACCCAGTACCAAATCCAATGTAGCCTCATCTTTTGTTGGCCTATCTACATACTGTGTCATGAAACCTTCCTGCACACATTGGACAAAAACTGACCCCTCTAACGTGCTTGAACTATAGCTTTTCCAATCGATATTTGTAAAGTTAAGTCCCCCATAACAACTACCCTGTTACTTTCGCTCCTATCCAGGATCATCTTTGCAATCCTTTCCTCTACATCTCTGGAACATTTTGGGGGCCTATAAAAGACTCCCAACAGTATGATCTCTCCTTTCCTGTTTCTAATCTCAGCCCATACTACCTCAATAGACGAGTCCACATCAAATGTCCTTTCTGCCACCGTAATACTGTCCTTGACTAACAATGCCACGCCTCCCCCTCTTCTACCACCTTCTCTGCTCTGACTGAAACATCTGAACCACGGAACCTGCAACAACCATTCCTGTCCCTGCTCTATCCATGTCTCTGTAATGGCCACAACATCGAAGTCCCAGGCACCAATCCAGGCTGCAAGTTCATCCACCTTATTGCGTATGCTGTTTGCATTAAAGTGTACGCACTTCAAACCACCCTCCTGCCTGCCAATACACTGCTGTGACCTAGAAACCTTATCCATGACCTCCCTATTCTCATCCTCCTGTACATTGGAGCTACAATTCAGGTTCCCATCCCCCCTCTGAATCAGTTTAAACCCCCCTGAGTAGCATTGGCAAATTTTCCCCCCAAGATATTGGTACCCCTCTGGTTCAGGTGCAGACCATCCCTTTTGTAGAGGTCCCACCTACCCTGGAATAAGCCCCAATTGTCCAGGTGTCTGAACCCTTCCCTCCTTCACCATCCCTTTAGCCATGAGTTCAAATGTTCTCTCTCTCTATCTACGCTATCCCGTGGCACGGGTAACAAACCAGAGATAACCACTCAGTTTGTTTTAGCCCTAAGCTTCCAACCTAACTCCCTGAATTTCTGTCTTACATCCCCATCCCTTTTCGTACCCATGTCATGGGTGCCTACATGAACCACGACTTGGGGCTGGGTCCCTGACCCCTCTAACGTGCTTGAACTGTAGCTTTTCCAATCGATATTTGTAAAGTTAAAGTCCCCCATAACAACCATCCTGTTACTTTCTCTCCTATCCAGGATCATCCTTGCAATCCTTTCCTCTACATCTCTGTGTAGATTTGAGGAGTTGGGGGGGTGGGGGGGGGACATTACACATTAAGTGTCTCAGGTTCCCTCACCGTTCAAATTTATTAGGTGAAACAAAGTTACCCAGGTCTCCCTACGGCTGACTTCCGGTTTCCTGCTGCTCCGAAACAAAAACAATAGATGCACCTTCCAAATGATTGGATGCACAAGAAGAAGTCCATGCAACGGTAGAACAATTTGCAGCAGACATCGGCTACCCACATATACCATGTTGTCCACCTCAACTGTACCTTTGAGTCATGATGCTGCTTCTATGGGTGGGCTCTCGGGGGGTCACGTAAAGCAGTTGGCCAGCTGGGACAGAGTGCGCAGCTCCAGGGACTAAGTATGGAGTTCCCCTGTTTGCTGGGAGTCTTGAATCATGGGGTACTCCTTCCTTTTCATTATTCTCCGTCAAAAGTTATTTATCTCAATCAACTATTTATTCATCAATCTATCTGGTGGATGTTTGTCACTAACAATATGACAAAATCTCCCATCATTTTGACAATCTCTATCAGGACAACTCTCTGCCATCTCTCCTCAAGACAAAAAAAGACGCCTAACCTATGAACCATTCACTATTATGTATGGCCAAATATTCCTGGTGTTAACATTGTAACACGTGACTACAAACCCTCCAGTCCCTCTGTATTCTTTTCAAAATATTTGACCCCCTGGATTTGAACTGGAGGCTGAAATCTATCAAGGAGTCATCATGATTCAGACTGAACTGCCGGCAAGCATAAAGGAAGCAGCTTGAATGGAAACTTCCAAAAGGCAATTTGATATGGAAAGGATAAAGAGCAGCTGGAGCAGGGATACACACAGACTGAGTGGCCTCATTATTTACAATCATGTGGAATGATGGGAACAGGTGATGTTTCTGGGAGGGATGGAGATACTTTGATCACCTGATTCAAAGCCAATCATTTTGTTTCCCTTCAGAGGAGGAAACTGGGGAATACCGATGCTGCTGTTAGGCAGGAAGCGATTCGAGTTACAAATTTGATGGACGCTGTGAGTATTGGCATGGAGGTAAAATTTTTATTTCATCTCCCAATGTCGGCTGTGCGTTCAGTTCCCACTCTGCCTCTCTCCCTCTCTCTCCACTGCATTCTCTTTCCCTGTGCCACTCTGTGCTCTCTCTCTGACTCCAGTCTTCAGTCATTTCCCTAATCTGCTCTGTGCTCTCTCTCTCCACTGTACATTATCTTTCTCAATCCCAATCTTTGTTCTCTCTCTCTCTTGTGTACACTCTCTTTCCATGTCCAGCTCTTGTGCTTGCTCTCTCTCTCCCATGTACACTCTCTTTCTCTATTCCACACTAAGGCCTCTCTCACTCTCTGGTGTCCAGTCTTCCTATTTCACTCTCTGTTGTGTACATTCACATTCCCTGTCCCACTGTGTGCTGTCTCTCTCTCTCTCTCTCTCTCGCTCTCCTGTGTACTCTCTCTTTCCTTAACCCACTCTGTACTCTCTCTCCCCCATATGCCCTTGCTTTGCCTTTCTCTCTCTGTGTTCTCTCTCTCTCCCCCTGTACACTCTCTTTCCCTATCTTGCTCGGTACTCTCCCCACTATATGCACGGTCTTTCCCGATCCCACTCTGTACACTCTCTCTTTCTCCTCCTCTCTCTCTCTCCGATATACGCTTTCTCCTTCTCCCGTATACACACTCTTTCCCTACTCTGTACTCTTTCTTTTGGACTGTGGAAGGAAACTGGAGCACCTGGAAGAAACCCATGAGACACGGGGAGAACATGCAGACTCCGCAAAGACAGTCACACAAGGCTGGAATTGAACCTCTGTCCTTTGTGCTGTGAGACAGCAGTGCTAATCACTGTGTCACCGTGCTGCCCCGGGTCCCTGGCGCTGTGAGACAGCAGTGCTAATCACTGTGTCACCGTGCTGCCCCGGGTCCCTGGCACTGTGAGACAGCAGCGCTAATCACTGTGTCACCGTGCTGCCCCGGGTCCCTGGCACTGTGAGACAGCAGTGCTAACCACTGTGTCACCGTGCTGCCCCGGGTCCCTGGCGCTGTGAGACAGCAGTGCTAACCGCTGTGTCACCGTGCTGCCCCGGGTCCCTGGCACTCTGAGACAGCAGTGCTAATCACTGTGTCACCGTGCTGCCCCGGGTCCCTGGCACTGTGAGACAGCAGTGCTAATCACTGTGTCACCGTGCTGCCCCGGGTCCCTGGCGCTGTGAGACAGCAGTGTTAACCACTGTGTCACCGTGCTGCCCCGGGTCCCTGGCACTGTGAGACAGCAGTGCTAATCACTGTGTCACCGTGCTGCCCCGGGTCCCTGGCACTGTGAGACAGCAGTGCTAACCACTGTGTCACCGTGCTGCCCCGGGTCCCTGGCACTGTGAGACAGCAGAGCTAATCACTGTGTCACCGTGCTGCCCCGGGTCCCTGGCACTGTGAGACAGCAGTGCTAATCACTGTGTCACCGTGCTGCCCCGGGTCCCTGGCACTGTGAGACAGCAGTGTTAACCACTGTGTCACCGTGCTGCCCCGGGTACCTGGCGCTGTGAGACAGCAGTGCTAATCACTGTGTCACCGTGCTGCCCGGGCCCCTGGCACTGTGAGACAGCAGTGCTTATCACTGTGTCACCGTGCTGCCCCGGGTCCCTGGCGCTGTGAGACAGCAGTGCTAATCACTGTGTCACCGTGCTGCCCCGGGTCCCTGGCACTGTGAGACAGCAGTGCTAACCACTGTGTCACCGTGCTGCCCCGGGTCCCTGGCACGGTGAGACAGCAGTGCTAACCACTGTGTCACCGTGCTGCCCCGGGTCCCTGGCACTGTGAGACAGCAGCGCTAATCACTGTGTCACCGTGCTGCCCTAGGTCTCTGGCACTGTGAGACAGCAGTGCTGACCACTGTGTCACCGTGCTGCCCCGGGTCCCTGGCACTGTGAGACAGCAGTGCTAACCACCGTATCACCGTGCTGCCCGGGCCCCTGGCACTGTGAGACAGCAGTGCTAATCACTGTGTCACCGTGCTGCCCCGGGTCCCTGGCGCTGTGAGACAGCAGTGCTAATCACTGTGTCACCGTGCTGCCCCGGGTCCCTGGCACTGTGAGACAGCAGTGCTAATCACTGTGTCACCGTGCTGCCCCGGGTCCCTGGCACTGTGAGACAGCAGTGCTAATCACTGTGTCACCGTGCTGCCCCGGGTCCCTGGCACTGTGAGACAGCAGTGCTAATCACTGTGTCACCGTGCTGCCCCGGGTCCCTGGCACTGTGAGACAGCAGTGCTAATCACTGTGTCACCGTGCTGCCCCGGGTCCCTGGCACTGTGAGACAGCAGCGCTAATCACTGTGTCACCGTGCTGCCCCGGGTCCCTGGCACTGTGAGACAGCAGCGCTAATCCCTGTGTCACCGTGCTGCCCCGGGTCCCTGGCACTGTGAGACAGCAGTGCTAATCACTGTGTCACCGTGCTGCCCCGGGTCCCTGGCACTGTGAGACAGCAGTGCTAATCACTGTGTCACCGTGCTGCCCCGGGTCCCTGGCACTGTGAGACAGCAGTGCTAACCGCTGTGTCACCGTGCTGCCCCGGGTCCCTGGCACTGTGAGACAGCAGTGCTAACCACTGTGTCACCGTGCTGCCCCGGGTCCCTGGCGCTGTGAGACAGCAGTGTCTTCACTCTTACAACTTTTTTCCCTGTGGCTTATTTTACTTTCTGACTCATTTTAACTTTATTATTTGTTTCCAGTTCATTTCGCTGCAGCATCATCTCTTTGATTTGGTTTGATTTATTATTGTCACATGTATTAACACACTGTGGCAGCCATTTCAGCCCTGGGAAAAAGCCTCTGAGAATCCACTCGATCTATACCTCTCAACATCTTATACACCTCTATCAGGTCACCTCTCAACCTTAGTCTCTCGAAGGAGAAAAGACCGAGATCCCTCAACCTATCCTCATTAGGCATGCCACCCAATCCAGACAACATCCTTGGAAATTTCCTCTGCACCCTTTCTATGGCTTCCACATCCTTCCTGTCATGAGGCGACCAGAACTGAGCACAGTACTCCAAGTGGGGTCTGACCAGGGTCTTATATAGTTTCAGCATTATCTCCCAACTCCTAAACTCAATTCCTCTGGAAGAAGCTGTTCTTGAGCCAGTTGGTACATGATCTCAGATTTTTGAATCTTTTTCCAAACGGAAGAAAGTGGAAGAGAGAATATCTGGAGTGCGCGGGGTCCTTAATTATGGTGGCTGCTTTAACGAGGCAGTGGGAAGTGTGGACAGAGTCAATGGATGGGAGACTGGTTTGTGTGATGGATTGGGCTACATTCATGACCTTTTGTAATTCCTTGTGGTCTTGGGCAGAGCAGGAGCCATACCAAGCTGTGATACAAGTAGAAAGAATGCTTTCCATGGTGCATCTGTAAAATTGGTGAGAGTTGTAGCTGACATGCCAAATTTCCTTAGTCTTACATAAGAACATAAGAACATAAGAAATAGGAGCAGGAGTAGGCCATCTAGCCCTTCGAGCCTGCCCTGCCATTCAATAAGATCATGGCTGATCTGAAGTGGATCAGTTCCACTTTTCCGCCCTCTCCCCATAACCCTTAATCCCCTCTCTTAGAAGCGTTGGTGGGCTTTCTTAACTATAACGTCAGCAGGGGGGACCAGGACAGGTTGTTGGTGATCTGGACACCAAAAAAATTGAAGCTCTATTATTGTTTTCACTTCATCATTTAGAGTCTTTCATTCCCCACCTCCTGCAACCTTTCATTCCCCTCTAATCCTTTCATTCCCAAAGTCTGGGGTCTTTCTCTTGGAGTTTCTCTTTTTAGAGTTGCCCTCTCGCTGGGGCCTTGATATTTTGTCTCTGGTCCTTTATTTCTTCTTGTGGTTGTTTCATTACAAGTCATATAACTTCAATTATCTCTTGAAATGCATTAATGCTTCAAGACTGCCAGTTTTTTAAACTGCAAACAATTGTTTGTGTCTGTGCATTTCCTGTGTTTTTGGAGTCTTGGCAGGAACGTACAGCTGTTGGGCGTGTATGGGGTCTCAGGGAGGGGTAGTAACTCTGGTAGGGGAACATATTGCGTCCTTTCAGGGCGGTTTGTCCATCCTTTGTCCTCACCTGGCACTGAGTTCTCACCTGTGGCTCCCCGTAGCTGTTTGCACGCAACAGCGGCCACACCCCGGGCAACGGCTTTGACAAGCCGACTAAACCAGGTGAGAATAGCCAACGGGTCTCAACTCTCGGTGATGTCTATCCCAGCATGTGAAGACAGACTCCAGCGGATTGAGCAGTCAAGACCAATGGAAGGCCCAACGATCAAGAAGGCGGTCTCTACAAGTGTCATGGAACGCAAAGAGCTGGACAAGACACAGAAGATGTCCTGGTCATCCACTGTGCCTGGTCCCATCTCCAGCCGTCTCGACTCTTGTCTTGCCACTGGATCGAGATGGGAATTAGGAAGAGAGAGTGAGGCTGACGCTGCGCAACTCTCCCTCACTTTAATCCAAATCAAGCGCTAGTTTCGAGACCATCATCAGTGTCCTGTTCAACCCTTGAAGTCCTGTGGCAATGGGTGAGCGATGAAGCAGCAGGTGTGGATACACTGGGAGCTGTCATCACGGACCTGCACACAGGCGACTCAGGTCTAATGGTCATTTTCCGCTGACTGAAGCAGCAGTGAAACTCGGCGTCTACCTGGGCGACTGAGCAGTCCTCTTCAGGAACACACCGCTCACCTCCATAGAATGAGGAGTAGGCTGGAAAAGGTGCCCTAAACATTGCCTGGTTCACTACACCCTGGCCAGTTTATCGCGGCTGGCGGGGATCCCATCTTGCGGTCGAACAAACAAAATAAAACACAAGGAGACACCGCTCACCATTGGCAATTGGAACGTGTGCATGCTTTTGGATAACCCTACAGCAGACAGACCAGAGAGAAGAACAGCCTTAGTTGCCAGAGAGCTTGCAAGTTACAACATCGACATTGCAGTCCTGAGTGAAACTCATCTTGCCAACGTAGCTCAGTTGACTGAAACTGGAGGTGGATACACTTTTTAGTGGAGCAGTTGCGGCAGTGATGAGCGACGTGATGCTGGAGTTGGATTCACCATCAGGAGTCACCTTGTTCGGAAACTTGCTAGTCTACCCAAGGGCGTGAACGACCGGCTTATGACGTTACAGCTTCTGCTACAGAACAGAAGTCAAGCCACCCTGATCAGTGCCTATGCCCCCACAATGAACAACCCGGAAGAGATGAAAGACAAGTTCTATGAAGAACTGGGCGCCTTACTATCAGCAGTGAGCAGTACCGATAAACTGATCTTGCTTGGCGATTTCAATGCAAGAGTAGGGTGTGACTCTGCAATCTGGCAGGGAGTCATTGGGAGGCAGTGGAGTGGGCAAGTGTAACAGTAATGGCCTACTCTTAATGAAGACCTGTGCAGCACACGACCTCCTCATCACCAACACAACCTTCCATCTGCCTACCCATAACAAGACACCCTGGATGCAGCCCCGCTCTAAGCAGTGGCATCTTATCGACTATGTCATTGTCAGGAGAAAAGACAGGCAGGATGTCAGAGTGACCAAGGCCATGTGTGGTGCTGACTGCTGGACAGATCACAGGCTCATTGTCTCCAAAATGAGGCTCCACATCAGACCCATGAGGCGACCACAAGGAAGCAAGGTTATGAAAAGAATCAATGCGGCCAAGCTAAAGAACCCCAGCCACAGCTTCAGCACTGGCTGAAGACTTAGAAATCAAGCTTGCTGACCTACACCTCGCAGGCAGCGCTGAGGATGACTGGGAACACTTCAGGGTTGCTGTCCATACATCTGTGCTGAAGATGCTCGTGCCCTCTACCAGCAAGCAGCATGATTGGTTCGATGAGAATGATGAGGAGATACAGGCTGTACTTGTTGAAAAGCACCATCTTCATTGGGCCTGTCAGAACGACCCATCATCAGCTGCCAAGAAAACTGCTTTTACCCCCAGTGCTCGCCGGACAGTCCAGAATAAACTGCAGGATGCCTGGCTGAGCGCCAAGGCAGATAAAATACAGGGATATGCTGACAGAAACGACTTGAAACGGTTCTATGAAGCCCTCAGCACTCTCTACGAACCTCAATCTCTCGGGGGTTCCCCCCTCCTGAGTACAGATGGTACAACTCTCATTACAGAGAGGGCTCAGATCCTGCAGAGATGGGTTGAACACTTTGAAGCCGTCCTCAACTGACCGTCATCTATTAACGATGAGGCAATAGACAGGATTCCCCAGGTTGATATCAACAGCACCATGGATGACCCACCGGTAGTAGCCAAAGTCACGAAAGCTGTCAGCCAGCTATCCAATGGCAAAGCCCAAGGGGCAGATGCCATACCCGTAGAGATCTATAAAGCTGCTAGTCCTGTACTTATCGAGAAGCTCACTGAGTTGTTCCAGTCCTTTTGGAAGCAAATATCCATTCCTCAGGAACTTAAAATGCTTCCATTGTACACGTCTACAAAAGGAAGGGCAATCGGCAAGTATGCGACAACCACCGAGGAATCTTGCTGCTCTCCATCACAGGAAAAACCTTCACAAGAGTCCTGCTAAATCGTCTGGTCACTCATCTGCCGCTGGGCCTGCTTCCAGAGTCACAGTGTGGCTTCTGCAAAGTTCGTGGGACCACTGACATGATTTTTGCTGCGCACCAACTTCTGAAGAAGTGTCAGGAGCAGAATCACGAGCTCTACGCAACCTTTGTTGGCCTCGCGAAAGCCTTCGACACTGTAAACCAACAACTCTGTGAAGGATCATGTCAAAGTTCGATTGCCCCCCCAAATTCATTCAGATGGTACGCCAATCCCATGATGGCATGATGGCCAGAGTACTGGATGGTGAGAATCCTCTGAGGCATTCCCAGTCACCAATGGTGTCAAACAGGGCTGTGTGCTCGCACCCACACTGTTCAGCATGATGTTTACTGCCATGCTGAATGATGCCTTCCAGGACACTGGCCGGAATCAGCCTCCAGTACAGAGTGGATGGGAAACTCTTCAACCTGAGGAGACCTCAAGCTATTACCAAAATGAAGGAGACTGTTCTGAGAGATTTCCTCTTTGCCGATGACTGCGCCCTGTATACTGGCTCAGAGCCAGAGATGCAAGTCAGTATGGACAAACTTTCCACGGCTTGTGACAACTTTGGACTCACCATCAACATTAAAAAGACCAAAGTCATGCACCAGCCAGCTCCTCATACACTGTACACAGAACCCATAATCACAATCAAAGGGTAGAAACTACAGGCAGTGGACCAGTTCACTTATCTTGGCAGCACCCTCTCCCAAGCAGTGACTATTGATACAGAAGTTAACTGCAGAATAGCAAAGGCAAGTTCTGTTTTCAGTAGACTGTGCTTCACTGTGTGGGGACATTGAGGAATCAGCTCAACAACAAAACTGAAGTGCCGTGGTACTCACTACCCTCCTGTATGTCTGTGAAACATGGACTGTGTATCGAAGGCACGCAAGACAGCTCAATCATTTCCACGTGACTTGTCTTTGCAGAATATTACGCATCCGATGGCAAGACAAAGTACCAGATACTGAAGTTCTGTCGAGAGCAAATTTACCATCAGTCCACACACTGCTGATGAGAGCACAGACCCGGTGGGCAGGTCATGTCATCCGTATGTCAGACGAGCGCATACCCAAGCAGCTCTCTTTTGGGAACTCTCTGCTGGAAGGCGCTCGCATGGAGGGCAGAAGAAACGTTTCAAAGACACACTCAAAGCCTCCCTGAAGTCACTTGACATTGACACGAGCAGCTGGGAAACTCTGGCACAAAACCGGCCTACCTGGCACTGCCTCATCCACAAAGGCCGTCAAACTCATGAAGCAAAGTGTATTGCTGAAGCACAACTTAAGCGTGAGCTGTGCAAGTCCACAGCCACCAGCGCAACAACTACAGTGTCTACACAAGTCTGTCCGATATGTGCCAGGACATTCCGTGCCTGAATTGACCTGATCAATCATCTTCGGACACACCGCAACCAGCCTCAAAATGACTAATGGTGTCGAGGTCCTCATCGAAAACAATGGACGAACAACAACAACACAGCTCTTCCATTGTTTATCTTTTGTTTCAGCTTGTAGAAAGTTTTGACCTCAGTGTCTGCACCGACCCGTTTGTTTTGTCAGTTGTTTCTTCTCTCCTTGTTTTAACTGTGTTCTTTTTCTCAATTTCACAACTATCTCCAGCAGAACCATAGAGTTATAGAGGTTTGCAGCATGGAAACAGGCCCTTTGGCCTAACTTGTCCATATCCATGTTGAGAATGTCTCTCCTGTCATCTTATTCCTACAATTACAAAAAAGCGCCTTCCCTGGGCCCATAAGAAAGACCTTTTTTCCTGTCTGGACAATAAATGCCTTTATTTAATACATTTTGACGGTGATTCTCCCAGAAGTGCTGAATTGGTGGGAAAACTGTTCTAGATTGTGACAGTTCTGACAGTTCAGCTTCTCACCCGAATCTCTGCGGTCTGTGCACTGCAGAGACGCAGTCGTGAATATCATTAAACGCTTGGTGGGGGGAGGGGGGCAAGTGGGGCCAAAGCACCTGAAATCGACGGGATGAGCGTGCGCATGTGCACATCGTTGGGAGATCGTGGAAAAGACCTTCCAGCATCAAGATCAGTGGCCTATCAGCCCCGCCAGCTCCATGGCACACTCCTCCATGCTAGTCAGCTGCCACAGGTCAGGCACACCACCAACAGTGTGTGTCATCTCCCATGCAATGTGGATTTTATTTTCCGAGGGGAACATAAGATGTAAAGCAAGAATTAACGTATTGTAGTGCGTGGTGTAAAATGCGCACTTGTGTCTCCGGTGTTGTGCTGGCAGTTTTGAGGAAAGTGGTCACCATGGAAGGGGTGAGGGGAAGGGGTTACATTCTGTTCTTGGGGGAAGGGTCACTTGTTGCATGGCTTTCAGGTGAATAAGCAGGGTTGGAGATGTGTGCCAAGTATACATGAGGTTCTAAGAGGGATGCTCACTCACCCTTGCTTCTTGCAGAAGGTTGTACATTTTTTTTGTGGCACTGCCTGCCAGAGTGCGGTGTCAGGCTCTTGGCATTCACCACTTCTGTTGTTGCAGGAAGTGGTGCCGACACAGCGTGCGAACCAGGCCAACACTGCAAGGGTGGCGACTGCAGTGGAAAGGCTTGTTCAAGGGTCTGTCCTCATGGATGACAGGATCCAAGCCATCCTGGAGACACAGCGGGCCATGGACGAGTATGTTTCCAGCATCCAGGAGGCATATTATTCCATGGCCATGGGTGACGGAGGGCATGTGGGACACACTGCTGGCCATGGCTGGGATCGCCACTGGCATTCTGGAGACACACCAAGCTGTGGCTCTGAGCCTCGACAACTTAGCCCAGGCTCAGAGGGCCAGGGCTCCAGGCTCACAGACCATGAGGCAGGCGCATCTTGTCCCCCAGGACTGGCAGAGCCAAGTGATGCCGAGCTTCTGGAGCTCAGTCCAAACTATCCTGGCATCCCATGGAGTGTCCCTGGGACCTCTGGGCCACCCCAAGGGAGGAAAGGCTCGAGCCCATGTCAGGGTCTTCCACCCAGGAGAGCCTGGACATCCCGAGACCTTCCGACTGCCCCCTTTCTCACACTGGGGCATCTCAGGGCTAACGAGGTGAACAGGGTGGCACAAAGAAGTGCCACAGAGGGGATGTCTACCAAGGGCATCACAGGCAGTGGGACATGCACCACAGCTGGACACCTGCACCTCCGATGTGCATCCTGAGGTAGCATCTAGAAGAAGCAGTCGGCCGCACAAGGTTAGAAAATTGTAGTTCACTAGAGGGTGGGGTTGAGGGTCAGCATTAGTCAGAGTTTGGGAATCATTTATGTTAAGAGCACCATAGACTGTTAATTGCACATCAAGCTGCGACTAATGTGTCTCTGATTCTCTTCACCCACCCCCCACACTGCCCCCTTCAACAGCTCTGTGTTCCCGACTCCGAAACATAGAGGTTGCCTGTTAAGCCTTGCAGACTCAGCCATGTGTTTAAGAGTGCCTGCCTTACCTTCCCCAACATCCAGTGGACCCTTGATGAAGTGCCCCCCACCCCACCCTACGCCAATGCACCATTCAATGACGGACCGGGTTGGTGCTTGGCCTTGTTGTAGCAGGTCTCCACCTCAGCCTGGGGCCTCTGTACAGGTGTCATCAGCCATGACCTTAACTTGTCGCCCAGTAGTGCCCAGACTGCCACAAAGCTGTCATGGACACCCCCTGGGTGGCGTGCATTGACCTGCATAATCTTGAGCTGATGGTCGCAGTCAATTTGGACGTTCAGGGAGTGGAATCCCTTCCGGTTCACAAATCACAGTGGCCCTGCACGTGGGGCCCGCAAGGTAGTGTGCGTGCCATTCACTGCATATTCAGGATCCCAGCGTTGGAGGTGAAGCTAAGAGCCTGGGCCTTTTGCTGTGCATGGCCCACATTGAAATTAATGAACTTCCCGGCCCAGGCACACAGGGCATTTGTGACCTGCCACGCACATCTCTGCACGGGTCCTCACTGGGAGCCTGGAATGATCCAGAGGCATAGAAATTGAGGGCTACTGTCACCTTCACATCCACAGGGTATGGGTGGCCACCCCCTCTCCTAACGTGTGAGAGCACCTCACAAATGTGATGCACTGTAGTCTTGGAAAAGCACAGCCGGCAACATCTCCTCAGAGGGCCTCAAAGGAATTGCTGTGCCTGTACCTCCTTGGCCTTGGCACCCTCCGCCTTCTGGGCATCCTCTCAGGAGCCTGCTCACCCACCTCCTGGTCCTTGGCAGCCCTCCTTCCTGAGGGACTGGTAGTGGCTGCTCTTGCAGTGCTCTCTCCGCCTCCTCGCCTGCCCTTGCTGCCACCGACATGGCCAGCTCCAGTTCAAACAAATCGAGAACCATCTGCACAGTGGGGTTTGGAAAAAAACATAGAGTGACAGATTATTCCCATTGGCTGCATAGACCCAGACCACCCCCAAATGCTCACTTGGGCCAGTACCCCCACTTGTAGGAGCTGGAACCCCATACAATCCATGGTGCCATGCATGGCCGATTTGGATTGTGTGAGATTCCAGTCATGACAAATGCTGGCACAGATTATGTAGTTCTGTGTGCAGACGTGGGCACTGCACACCCTTGAGCCATTGCTATGTGTGTAACTGCAGCATCTGTTACAGGCATGTGTTGCTGGTCAGTGTCACAGGGCAGGGACAGACTACAGACAACACCAGATGGGTGCCCACTGACAACAGATTCAATGTCTGAACCTCTGCATCCTGGCCTGGAGCAGCAGCTGCTTCTTCTGGTTAGGCCTCAGTCAGCACATGGTGCACTCCTCCCTCACACCAGAAACCCAGCACTCAGTAGATTCCTGACCACATCCTGCGGCAAGACACTATCACTGCAAGAAGGAGCCCTCGAAACTGCTTCCCACAGTATGCTATAGCACTGCTTGGAGAGGGGGTGGGAGTGAGGGGGTGGGGCGGGGTGAGTGGGAGCCCTCAAAGCTGTTTCCCACAGTGTGCTATAGCGCTGCTGGGAGGGGGCGTTGGGGTAGGGTACTGGATCCTTGATGGAAACTCATCCAGGGAGCTCTCATCATCTTATAAACCTCTATTAAGTCACCTCTCATCCTCCTCCGCTCCAAAGAGAAAAGCCCCAACTCCCTCAACCTTTCCTCATAATGGTTTTAACCTTTCCAACTATACTGTTACTAAAACTATAAATCTGCCTGTGGGTATTTTGCTGACATCAAATCCACTTCCAAAGTTTGTTTATCCTTCCTCCTGAAGCCAAACTTTCTTCATTTTAATTTAGTGTTTCAAATATATTTCCGAAACTCTTTGACTTATCTGGTTCGCTACTACAACTGCCCCCAAGGTCTTGCACTAACTCAACAACCTCTTGCTGAGTACTCTTTGCTAAGTTTATTCACATTGAGCCTGACCTTTCACACTGAGACTGACCTTTCACACCTTAAATCTCACGGGTGAGGTATCCAAATAGATACAAAATTGGCTTCTTAACAGAAGCCAGAGGGTGGTTGTGGAGAATTGTTTTTCAAACTGGAAGGCTGTGACTAGCGGTGTGCCTCAGGGATCAGTGCTGGGTCCACTTTATATTGATTTGGATGAGAATATAGGAGGCATTGGTAAGTTTGCAGATGACACCAAGATTGATGGCATAGTGGACAGCAAAGAAGGTTATCTAAGATTGAAATGGGATCTTGGTCAGGTGGGTCGTGGGCTAACAAATGGCAGATGGAGTTTAATTTAGATAAATGCGAGGTGATACATTTTGATAGATTGAATCAGGGCAGGACTTACTCAGTTAATCTTCTGCATTGGGGAGTTACAGAACAGAGATCTAGGGGGACGTGTTCTTCGCTGCTTGAAAGTGGAGTCACAGGTGGAGAGTGTGGTGAAACCTCGCTGGATTCCGGGGAAGTGCCAGAAGATTGGAAAATGGCTAATGTTACGCTGCTGTTTAAAAAGGGTAGCAGGCAAAAGACAGGGAATTATAGGTTGGTTAGCTCAACATCTGTTGTAGGAAAAATGCTTGAATCCGTCATCAAAGAAGAAATAGCGAGGCACCTTGAGAAGAATTGTTTGATAGAGCAGACGCAGCACGGATTCATTAAGGGAAAGTCGTGTCTGACGAATTTATTGGAGTTCTATGAGGATGTGTCTAGTGCGGTGGATGGAGGGGAACCAATGGATGTGGTGTTTCTCGATTTTCAGAAGGCGTTTGATAAAGTGCCGCACAAAAGGTTATTACAGAAGGTTAGGGGGCATGGAGTTGGGGGTAGGGTGTTAGCATGGATAGAGGATTGGCTGTCAAATAGGAGGCAGAGAGTGGGGGTCAATGGGTGCTATTCGGATTGGCGGTTGGTGACTAGTGGAGTGCCCCAGGGATAGGTGCTGGGGCCTCAGCTATTTACCATTTATATAGATGATCTGGAGGAGGGAGCTGATTGTAAGGTGTCAAAATTTGCCGATGACACAAAGGTAAGTGGAAAAGCAAATTGTGCGGAGGGTGTAGAAAGTCTGCAGAGGGACCTAGATAGGCTGAGCGAGTGGGTGATGACCTGGCAGATGGAATACAATGTTGGCAAGTGTGAGGTTATCCACTTTGGCAGGAATAATAGTAGGAGGGACTACTACTTACAGGGCAAAAAGCTGCAGCATGCTACAGTGCAGAGGGACCTGGGGGTCCTTGTGCATGAGTTGCAAAAACCCAGCCTACAGGTGCAGCAGGTGGTCAGGAAGGCGAATGGGATGCTGGCCTTCATCGCGAGGGGGATTGAATATAAAAGTAGGGAGGTCTTGCTGCAACTGTACAGGGCACTGGTGAGGCCGCAGCTGGAGTACTGTGTGCAGTTTTGGTCGCTGCACTTGCACAAGGATATTTTGGCCTTGGAGGGAGTGCAGAGGAGGTTCACTAGGCTGATACCGGAGTTGAGGGGGTTGAGCTATGAGCAGAGGCTGAATAGACTGGGTCTGTACTCGTTAGAGTTTAGAAGGATGAGGGGGAATCTTATTGAGACATATAAGATGATGAAAGGGTTGGATAGGGTAGAGGTGGAGAGGTTCTTCCCGATCAGCAAGGACAGCAGGACTGGAGGGCACAGCCTCAAGATAAGGGGGGGCACAGTTTAGAATGGAGTTGAGGAGGAACTTCTTCACTCAAAGGGTGGTGAATCTCTGGAATTCTGTGCCGTTGAAGTGGTGAAGGCTACCTCGCTAAATATATTTAAGACACGGGTAGATAGGTTTTTGGTAGGCAAGGGAGTTAAGGGTTATGGGGAGAAAGTGGGAAAGTGGAACTGATCCACTTCAGATCAGCCACGATCTTATTGAATGGCGGGGCAGGCTCAAAGGGCTAGATGGCCGACTCCTGCTCCTATTTCTTATGTTCTTAAGGAGGCATTAAGCATGTTTGGTTTCTTGGTCAAAACATTGAATACAGGAGTTGGGATGTCTTGTTGAAGTTGTACAGGAATTGGTAAGGCCACATTTGGAATACTGTGTAGTTCTGGTCACCCTATTATAGAAAGGATATTATTAAACTAGAAAGAGTGCAGAAAAGATTTACTAGGATGCGACTGGGATGTTTTTACTCTGGAGCATAGGAGACTTAAGGGTGATCTTATAGAGGTCTATAAAATAATGAGGGGCACAGATTAGCGAGATAGTCATTCTCCATTCCCAAAGGTAGGGATTCTAAAACTAGGGCATAGGTTTGAGGTGAGAGGGGAGGGATACAAAAGTGTCCAGAGGGACTATATTTTCAGAGGATGGTGAGTGTCTGAAGCAAGGTGCCACAGTAGTAGAGATGAGTACAATTTTGTCTTTTAAAAAGATAACTGCCTTTAAAAGACAACTGTCTTTTCAAGACAGTTACGTGGGTAAGATGGGTATAGAGAAATACGGGCAATTGGGACGAGGTTAGGGATTGAAAAAGGGGCAGCATGGACAAGTTGGGACAAAGGGCCTGTTTCCATGCTGTAAACCTCTATAACAGTTATATTAAAAATGTTGGTATCCATGGGTGAGGTGCTGGATGATTGGAGGATAGCTCAAAAAGTAATCCAGGAAATTATAGGCCGATAAGTTTGACGTCAGTCGTAGGTAAATTATTGGAAGGAGTACTAAGATTGGATCTACAAATACTTGGATAGATGGGACTTTTTAGGGAGAGTCAACATGGCTTTGTGTGTGGTAGGTCATATTTAACCAATCTATTAGAGTTTTTCCAGGAGGTCACCAGGAAAGTGGATAAAGGGAAGGCGGTGGATGTTGTCTACATGGACTTCAGTAAGTTCTTTGACAAGTCCCGCATGGGAGATGAGTTAAGAAGGTTCAGTCACGAGGTATAAATGGAGAGGTAGTAAACTGGATTGGACATTGGCTCAATGGAAGAAGCCAGAGAGTGGTCGTGGAGGATTGCTTGTCTGAGTGGAGGCCTGTGACGAGTGGAGTGCCGCAGGGATCGGTGTTGGGTCCATTGTTGTTTGTCCTGAATATCAATGATCTGGATGATAATGTGGTAAATTGGATCAGCAAATTTGCTGATGATACAAAGATTGGAGGTGTAGTGGACAGTGAGGAAGATTTTCAAAGCTTGCAGAGGGATTTGGACCAGTGAGAAAAATGAGCTGAAAAATGCAGATGGAGTTTAATGTGGACAAGTGTGAGGTATTGCACTTTGGAAGGATAAACCAACGTAGAATATACAAGGTAAATGGTAGGACACTGAAGAGTGCAATAGAACAGAGGGATCTGGGAATACAGATACATAATTCCCTAAAAATGGCTTCACAGGTAGATTGGGTCATAAAGAGTGCTTTTGGAACATTGGCCTTTATCAATCAAAGTATTGAGTATAAGAGTTGGAATGTTATGGTGAGGTTGTATAAGGCATTGGTGAGGCCGAATTTGGAGTATTGTGTACAGTTTTGGTCACCTAGTTACAGGAAGGATGTAAATAAGGTTGAAAGAGTGCAATGAAGGTTTACAAGGATGTTGCCAGGACTTGAGAAACTGAGTTACAGAGAAAGGTTGAATAGGTTAGGACTTTATTCCCTGGAGCATAGAAAAATGAGGGGAGATTTGATAGGTGTGTATAAAATTACGATGGGTATAGATAGAATGAATGCAAGCAGGCTTTTCCACTGAGGCGAGGAGAGAAAAAAACTAGAGGACATGGGTGAAGGCTGAAGGGGGAAAAGTTTAAAGGGAATATTGGGGGGTGGGGTTCTTCACACAGAGAGTGGTGGGAGTGGTGGGTCGGATCTCAAACAATGACAAGACAGAGTACAGGAATGAAATTGAGAAACTGGTGAGCTGGTGCAGCAAGAATAAGCTCTCTCTCTCAATGTGAACAAATCGAAGGAGATTATCATCAACTTCAGGAAGCAGAAAGGAGAACATGCCCCTGTCTACATCAACAGGCATGAAATAGAAAGGGTCGAGAGCCCACCAATGCCTCTACTTTCTCAGAAGCCTAAGAAAATTTGGCATGTTGGCTACAACTCCGCAACGTTTACAGATGCTCTGCCCAAGACCGCAAGGAACTACAAAAGGATGTGAATATAGCCCAGTCCATCACGCAAAGCAGACTCCCACCCTTTGACTCTGTCTACACTTCCTGCTGCTTCGGCAAAGCAGCCAGCATAATTTAGGATCCCACACACCCCAGACATTCTCTCTTCCATTTCTTCAGTCAGGAAAAAGATACAAACGTCTGAGGCCACATACCAACTGACTCAAGAACAGCTTCATCCCCACTGCTGTCAGACTTTTGAAAGGACTTACATTGCATTAAGTTGATCTTCCTCAACACCCTTGCTATGACGCTAACACTACATTCTGCATTCTCTTGTTTCCTTCTCAATGAAGGGTGTATTTTGTCTGTAGAGCGCACAAGGGACAATACTTTTCACTCTGTTAATAAGTGTGACAATAATAAAGCAAATTAAATCAGAACAGGAGGGTAGCCAGGGAGAGGGTTGGCCCAATCGAGGACAAAGAAGGGTATCTATGCGTGTAGCCAGGGGAAGTGGGCAAGGTATTAAATGAGTTCTTCGCGTGACGATTCTCCATTGAGAAGGAACTGGTGGATGATGTGTCTGGGAAGGAGTGTGTAGATAGTTTAAGTCATGTTGAGATCAAAAAAGTTCTTGAGAGACATTAAGATAGACAAATCTCCAGGACTATATCACAGTGTCAGAGAGGAAGTTTAATGAGGATTTGTCTGTTGAGGTAGTATGGGCAGAAATTAGAAATAGGAGAGGAGAGGTCACCCTGTTGGGAGTCTTTTATAGACCTCCTAAAAGTTCTAGAGAGGTTGAGGAAAGGATTGCAGAGACGATCCTGGTTAGGAGTGAAAGTAATAGGGTAATTGTTATGGGGGATTTTAACTTTACTAACATTGATTAGAATTGCTACAGCTCTAGCTCGTTAGAGGGGTCAGTTTTTGTTCAAAGTGTGCAGGAAGGTTTTTTGACTCAATATGTAGATAGGCCAACTAGAGGTGAGGCTATATTGGACTTGGTGCTGGGAAATGAGCCAGACCAGGTGCTAGACTTGGAAGTTGGTGTGCTTTTTGGTGATAGTGACCACAATTCGGTTACGTTCACCTTAGTGATGGAAAGGGATAGGCATGAACCTCGGGTCAGTAGTTTTAGCTGGGGGAAGGGTAATTATGAGGCCATTAGGAGAGAATTAGGAAGCATTGGTTGGACTAGGAGATTACAGGGACTAGGAACGTCTGAAATGTGGAGTTTTTTCAAGGAGCAGCTACTGTGGGTCTGTGATAGGTATGTCCCTGTCAGGCAAGGAGGAATTGGTAGGGCTAGGGAACCGTGGTGCACAAAAAAAGTTGATTTGTTGGTTAGGAAGAAGAAGGAGGCTTATGTTCGGATGAGGCTTGAGGGCTCGGGTAGTGCAGTAGAAAGCTTTAGATTGGCTAGGAGGGAGTTGAAGAGGGAGTTAAGAAGGGCTAGAAGAGGGCATGAGATGACTTTGGCTGATAGGATTAAGGAGAATCCTAAGGCGTTCTATAGGTATGTCAAGAACAGAAGGTTGGTCAGGGCAAGATTAGGGCCAGTTACAGACAGTAGGGGGAAGTTGTGTGTGGAACCGGAAGAGATTGGAGAGGCATTGAACCATTATTTCTCTTCGGTGTTCACGCAGGACGATATGAATGTAGCTGAGGAGGTCACTGGGGTGAAGGGGTGTAAAATAGACAGTATTGTAGTTGATACAGAGGATGTGTTGGATATTCTAGATGGGTTGAAAATAGATAAGTCCCCTGGTCCAGATGGGATTTACCCTAGGATTCTATGGGAGGCAAGAGAGGTGATTGCAGAGCCACTGGCTCTGATCTTCAGGTCGTCGTTGGTCTCTGGTATAGTACCGGAAGATTGGAGGACAGCGAATGTTGTCCCATTGTTTAAGAAGGGGAGCAGAGACTTCCCTGGGAATTATAGACCAGTGAGTCTTACTTCTGTAGTGGGCAAGGTTTTAGAAAGAATTATTAGGGATAGGATTTATAGTTATTTGGAAAGTAATGAATTGATTAGAGATAGTCAGCATGGTTTTGTAGCGGGAAGGTCGTGCCTTACTAACCTTATTGAGTTCTTTGAGAAGGTGACCAAAGAGGTGGATAGGGGTAAGGCAGTAGATGTGGTATATATGGATTTTAGTAAGGCGTTTGATAAGGTTCACCATGGTATGCTACTGCAGAAAATGCAGATGTATGGGATTGGTGGTAATTTAGGTACTTGGATCAGGAATTGGTTAGCAGATAGGAGACAGAGGGTGGTGGTTGATGGTAATTATTCATCATGGAGTTCGGTTACGAGTGGTGTGCCTCAGGGATCTGTTTTGGGGCCACTGCTGTTTGTAATCTTTATTAATGATCTGGATGAGGGTATAGTTGGGTGGATTAGTAAGTTTGCTGATGACACCAAAGTCGGAGGTGTGGTAGATTGTGAGGAAGGGTGTCGAAGTTTGCAGGGTGACTTGGACAGGTTGCAGAGCTGGGCCGCGAGGTGGCGGATGGAGTTTAATGCGGAGAAGTGTGAGGTAATCCATTTCGGTAGGAATAACAGATGTGTTGAGTATAGGGCTAACGGGAGGACTTTGAATAGAGTGGAGGAGCAGAGGGATCTAGGTGTATGTGTACATAGATCCCTGAAAGTTGGGAATCAAGTAGATAAGGTTGTTAAGAAGGCGTACGGTGTCTTGGCGTTTATTGGTAGGGGGATTGAATTTAGGAGTCGCAGCGTCATGTTGCAACTGTACACAACTCTGGTGCGGCCGCACTTGGAGTACTGTGTGCAGTTCTGGTGCCCACATTACAGGAAGGATGTGGAGGCTTTGGAGAGGGTGCAGAGGAGGTTTACCAGGATGTTGCCTGGTATGCAGGGGAGGTCCTATGAGGAGAGACTGAGGGATTTGGGGTTGTTTTCACTGGAAAGAAGGCGGCTAAGAGGGGATCTTATAGAAACATATAAGATGATTAGAGGTTTAGATAGGGTGGATGGTGATAGCCTGTTTCCTCGGATGGAGAAATCTAGCACGAGGGGGCATGGCTTTAAATTAAGGGGGGGTAGTTATAGGACGGATGTCAGGGGCAGGTTCTTTACCCAGAGGGTGGTGAGGGACTGGAATGCCCTGCCTGCTGCAGTTGTAAATGCGCCTAGTTTGGGGGCGTTTAAGAGATTGGTGGATAGGTTTATGGACGAAAAGGGATTGGTTTAGATTAGTGGGTCAATGTTTTTTTTTAAAATAAGACTGGTCGGCGCAACATTGTGGGCCGAAGGGCCTGTTCCGCGCTGTATTGTTCTATGTTCTATGTTCTATGTTCTACCTGGTGGGATATACCCCAGAATACTGAGAGAGGCAAGAGAGGAAATTGTTGGGGCCTTGAGAGAAATCTGTGTATCCTCACTGGCTACAATGGAGGTAAACACAGTAAGAAGTCTCACAACACCAGGTTAAAGTCCAACAGGTTTATTTTGTAGTAAAAGGGTAGGAAAAGGGATGGGGATGTAAGACAGAAATTCAGAGAGTTAGGGTGGAAGCTTAGGGCTAAAACAAACAGAGTGGTTATCTCTGGTTTGTTACCTGTGCCGCGGGATAGCATGGAGAAGAGAGAGAGAACATTTGAACTCGTGGCTAAAGGGATGGTGCAGGAGGGAGGGGTTCAGATACCTGGACAGTTTGTAGAGGTCCCACCTACCTCATTCTGGGGTAGGTGGGACCTCTACAAAAGGGGTGGTCTACACCTGAACCAGAGGGTGTTGGGGGGAAAATTTGCCCATGTTCTTCGGGGGGGGGGGCGGTGTTAAACTGATTCAGAGCGGGGGATGGGAACCTGAATTGTAGCTCCAATGTACAGGAGGATGAGAATAGGGAGGTCATGGATAAGGTTTCTAGGTCACAGCAGTGTATTGGCAGGCAGGAGGGTGGTTTGAAGTGCGTACACTTTAATGCGAGGAGCATACGCAATAAGGTGGACGAACTTGCAGCCTGGATTGGTGCCTGGGACTTCGATGTTGTGGCCATTACAGAGACATGGATAGAGCAGGGACAGGAATGGTTGTTGCAGGTTCCGGGGTTCAGATGTTTCAGTCAGAGCAGAGAAGGTGGTAGAAGAGGGGGAGGCGTGGCATTGTTAGTCAAGGACAGTATTACGGTGGCAGAAAGGACGTTTGATGTGGACCTGTCTATTGAGGTAGTATGGGCTGAGATTAGAAACAGGAAAGGAGAGATCACACTGTTGGGAGTTTTTTATTGGCCTCCAAAAAGTTCCAGAGATGTAGAGGAAAGGATTGCAAAGATGATCCTGGATAGGAGCGAAAGTAACAGGGTAGTTGTTATGGGGGACTTAACTTTACAAATATCGATTGGAAAAGCTATAGTTCAAGCACGTTAGAGGGGTCAGTTTTTGTCCAATGTGTGCAGGAAGGTTTCATGACACAGTATGTAGATAGGCCAACAAGAGGTGAGGCTACATTGGATTTGGTACTGGGTAATGAACCAGACCAGGTGTTAGATTTGAAGGTAGGTGAGCACTTTGGTGATAGTGACCACAATTCGGTTACGTTTACCTTAGTGATGGAAACGGATAGGTATATACCGAAGGGCAGAAGTTATAGCTGGGGGAAAGGTAATTATGAGGCGATTAGGCGAGATTTAGGATACATAGGGTGGAGTAGGAAACTGCAGGGTCTGGGAACAATTGAAATGTGGAGCTTATTCAAGGAGCAGCTACTGCGAGTCCTTGATAAATATGTACCTGTCAGGCAGGAAGGAAGTGGTCGTGTGAGGGAGCCGTGGTGTACTAAGGAAGTTGAATCTCTGGTGAAGAGGAAGAAGGAGGCTTATGTAAAGATGAGACGTGAAGGCTCAGTTAGGGCACTGGAGAGTTACAAATTAGCCAGGAAGGAGCTAAAGACAGAGTTAAGAAGAGCTAGAAGAGGACATGAGAGGACATGAGAAGACTTTGGCAGGTAGGATCAAGGAGAACCCTAAAGCTTTCTATAGATATCTCAGGAATAAAAGATTAATTAGGGCAAGGTTATGGCCAGTCAGAGACAGTAGCGGGAAGTTGTGCGTGGAGCCTGAAGAGATAGGAGAGGCACTAAATGAATATCTTTCGTCAGTATTCACACAGGAAAAAGTCAATGTAGTTGAGGAGAGTACTGAGATACGGGTTTTTAGACTAGACAGGATTGAGGTACGTAAGGAGGAAGTGTTAGCAATTTGAAAGTATGAAAATAGATAAGTCCCCTGGGCCGGATGGGATTTATCCTAGGATTCTCTGGGAGGCTAGGGAGGAGATTGCAGAGCCTTTGGCTTTGATCTTTATGTCAAATGCCTTTAGATTTCCAAAAGGCGTTTGATAAGGTGCCTCACAAAAGGTTGCTACGTAAGGTTAGAGTGCACGGAGTTGGGGGTAAATTAGTGTGGATAGACGATTGGTTGTCTAATAGGAAGCAGAGAATTGGTATCAATGGGTGCTATTCCGGTTGGAGTTGGTGACGAGTGGAGCGCCGCAGGGATCGGTGCTGGGGCCTTAACTGTTTACCATTTATATAGATGATCTGGAGGAGGGGGCTGAGTGTAGGGTGACGAAATTTGCTGATAACACTAAGATGAGTGGAAAAGCAAATTGCATGGAGGGCTGGAAAGTCTGCAGAGAGATCTGGATAGGCTGAGCGACTGGGCGAGGACCTGGCAGATGGAGTATAATGTTAACAAGTGTGAGGTGATACATTTTGGCAGAAATAATAGTAGGAGAGATTATTATTTAAAAGGCGAAAAGCTGCAGCATGCTAAGGTGCAGAGGGACCTGGGGGTCCTTGTGCACGAATCGCAAAAACTCAGTCTGCAGGTGCAGCAGGTGATCAAGAAGGCGAATGGGATGCTGGCCTTTATAGCGAGGGGGATTGAATATAAAAGTAGGGAGGTCTTGCTGCAACTGTCCAGGGTACTGGTGAGGCCGCAACTGGAGTACTGTGTGCAGTTTTGGTCGCCGCACTTGCGGAAGGATATATTGGCCTTGGAGGGAGTACAGAGGAGGTTCACTAGGCTGATACCGGAGATGAGGGGGTTGGACTATGAAGAGAGACTAAATAGACTGGGTCTGTACACGTTGAGTTTAGAAGGATGAGGGGGGATCTTATAGAGACGCATACGATAATGAAGGGGATGGATAGGGTAGAGGTAGAGAGATTCTTCCCGCTTCGGAAGGACAGCAGGACTAGAGGGCACAGCCTCAAGATAAGGGGGGGTGGGAGCGGTTTAGATCAGAGTTGAGGAGGAACTTCTTCCCTCAAAGGGTGGTGAATCTCTGGAATTCTCTGCCCATTGAAGTGGTGGAGGCTACCTCGCTAAATATATTTAAGTCACGGGTAGATCGGTTTCTGATTGACAGGGGAATTAAGGGTTATGGGGAGAGAATGGGAAAGTGGAACTGATCCACTTCAGTTCAGCCATGATCTTATTGAATGGCGGGGCAGGCTCGAAGGGCTAGATGGCCTACTCCTGCTCCTATTTCTTATGTTCTTGTGTCATCATTGGCTACAGGAAATGTGCCGGAAGACTGGAGGATAGCAAATGTTGTCCCCTTGTTCAAGAAGGGGAGCAGAGACCATCCTAGGAATTATAGACCGGTCAGCCTTACTTCTGTTGTGGGCAAAGTTTTGGAAAGAATTATAAGAGATAGGAATTATAATCATCTAGAGGGAAATAAATTGATTAGGGATAGCCAACACGGTTTTGTGAAGGGTAGGTCGTGCCTCACAAACCTTATTGAGTTTTTTGAAAAGGTGACCAAAGAGGTGGATAAGGGTAAGGCAGTTGACGTGGTGTATATGGATTTTAGCAAAGCGTTTGATAAGGTTCCCCATGGTAGGCTATTGCAGAAAATGCAGATGCATGGGATTGAGGGTGATTTAGCCGTTTGGATCAGGAATTGGCGAGCTGATAGAAGACAGAGGGTGGTAGTTGATGGGAAATATTCAACCTGGAGTTCAGTTACAAGTGGTGCACCTCAGGGATCTGTTCTGTGGCCACTGCTGTTTGTCATTTTTATAAATCACCTAGATGAGCGTGTAGAAGGATTTGTTAGTAAATTTGAGGATGACACTAAAGTTGGAGGAGTTGTAGACAGTGAGGACGGATGTTACAGTTTGCAGAGGGACATAGATAAGCTGCAGAGCTGGGCTGAGAGGTGGCAAATGGAGTTTAATGCGGAAAAGTGTGAGGTGATTCACTTTGGAAAGAGTAACAGGAGTACAGAATATAGGGCTAATAGAAGGACTCTTGGCCGTGTCGTTGAGCAAAGGGATCTCGGTGTACATGTGCATCGATCCCTGAAAGTTGGCACCTAGTTTTGATAAGGTTGTTAAGAAGACGTACAGTGTGTTAGCTTTTCTTGGTAAAGGGATTGAGTTTCGGAGCAGTGAGATCATGTTGCAACTGTACAAAACTCTGGTGCGGTCGCACTTGGAGTATTGTGTACAGTTCTGGTCGCCACTTTATAAGAAAGATGTGGAAGCATTGGAAAGGGTGCAGAGGAGGTTTACCAGGATGTTGCCTGGTATGGTGGGAAGGTCTTATGAGGAAAGGCTGAGGGGCTTGAGGTTATTTTCATTGGAGAGAAGGTTAAGAGGTGACCTAATTGAGGCTTACAAGATGATCAGAGGATTAGATGGGGTGGACAGTGAGAGCCTTTTGCTTCGGATGGTGATGACTAACATGAGGGGACATAGCTTTACATTGAGGGGTGATAATTATAGGACGGATGTCAGAGGTAGGTTCTTTACTCAGAGGGTACTCAGAGTCCACCACTGCTGCAGTTACCGCCATGACTTGCCTGGGCTTGCAAAATCTCACTAACTGTCCTGGCTGGAGACGATACACATCTCTTGAACCTCTGCTTAACTCTCCCTCCATTCATAACATAAGAACATAAGAAACAGGAGCAGGAGTAGGCCAACTAGCCCTTCGAGCCTGCCCCGCCATTCAGTAAGATCATGGCTGATCTGAAGTGGATCAGTTCCACTTTCCCGCTTTCTCCCCATAACCCTTAATTCCCTTGTCTGTCAAAAACCTATCTACCTGTGTCTTAAATATATTTAGCAAGGTAGCCTCCACCACTTCAACGGGGAGAGAATTCCAGAGATTCACCACCCTTTGAGTGAAGAAGTTCCTCCTCAACTCTGATCTAAACTGCACACCCCCCCTTATCTTGAGGCTGTGCCCTCTAGTCCTGCTGTCCTTTCTAAACGGGAAGAATCTCTCTACCTCTACCCTATCCATCCTCTTCATTATCTTATACATCTCTATAAGATCCCCCCTCATCCTTCTAAACTCCAACGAGTACAGACCTAGTTTATTTGGTCTCTCTTCCTAGTCCAACCCCCTCATCTCCAGTATCAGCCTAGTGAACCTCCTCTGCACTCCCTCTAAGGCCAATATATCCTTCCGCAAGTGCGGCGACCAAAACTGCACACAGTACTCCCCTCACATTGTCTGTACCTTTAAAACTTGGTTACCTGTAAAGATTCGCATTCCAACCATCACCTTGTAAATTGAATTTGTGTCTTCATATGCCCTGTTTGTGACGAGAACCCCCACTCACCTGATGAAGGAGCAGCCCTCTGAAAGCTTGTGGCTGTGCTAGCAAATAAACCTGTTGGACTTTAACCTGGTGTTGTGAGACTCCTTACTTTCACACTAAGCCTGATCTTTCACACTAGAACTGACCTTTCACACTGAAATGCCTCCATGATTATCCTCAACAGTGGAGACCCACAAGGCTGTGTTCTCAGCCGCCTCCTATACTCCTTATACACTGACGACTGTGTAGCCAAATTCCCCTCCAATTCAATTTTCAACTGACCTTTCTCACTGAAACTGACCTTTCTCACCAAAACAGAGTTTCACACTGAAAATAACTTTTCTCATTGAGACCATATAACCTAGGAATAGACCATCTGGCCCCTGAAGCCTGCTCCGCCATTCAATAAGTTCATGGCTGATCTTTTCATGGACTCATGGACTCACCTTAACCGCCCACTCACCATAACTCTTAATTCATTGACTGTTTAAAAATTTATCTGTCCTTGCCTTAAAGACATTCAATGAGGTAACCTCAACTGCTTCACTGGGCAGGGAATTCCACAGATTCACAATCCTTTGTGTGAAGAAGTTCCTCCTGAACTCAGTCCTAAATCTGCTTCCCCTTATTTTGAGGCTATGCCTCCTAGTTCTAGTTTCACCCACCAGTGGAAACAACTTCCCTGCTTCTATCTTATCTATTCCCTCATAATCTTATATGTTTCTATAAGATCTCCCCTCATTCTTCTAATTTCCACTGAGTATAGCCCCAGTCTATTCAGTCTCTCCTCAAAAGCCAACCCTCTCAACTCTGGAATTAACCGAGTGAATCTCCTCTGCACCTCCTCGAGTGCCAGTATACCCTTTCTCAAGTAAGGAGACCAAAGCTGCATAGTACTCTAGTTCACTCATCTTAGTGTCATCTGTAGCACCTTATGCAGCTGCAACATAACCTTACTGTTTTTAAACTGCATCCCTCTAGCAATGAAGGACAAAATTACATTTGCCTTCTTCATTACCTGCTCCACCTGTAAACCAACTCCTTGTGATTCATGCACAAGGACACCCAGGTCCCTCTGCACAGCAGAATGCTGCAATTTTTTACCATTTAAATAATAGTCCATTTTGCTGTTATTCCTACTAGGATAAATGACCTCACATTTACTAACAGGTGCCATTCCCTTTCCCACTCACTTAGACTGTATCCCTTTGCAGACTTTCAGCGTCTTCTGCACAGTTTGTTCTGTCCCTCATCACAGTGTCATCTGTGAACTTTGACACACTACACTTGGTCCCCAACTTCAAATCATCTATGTAAATCGTAAACAATTGTGGTCCCAGCACTGATCCCTGAGGCACATCACGAGTCACTAATCGCCAGCCAGAAAATCACCCATTTACCCCCACTCTTTGCTTTCTGTTAGTTAACCTGTATTCTCTATCCATGCTAATACATTACCCGTAACACTGTGCAGCTTTATCTTGTGTAGCAGTCTTTGGTGAGGCACCTTGTCAGATGCCTTCTGGAAATCCAGATAAATCACATCCACAGGTTCCCCATTGTCCACTGTGCATGTAATGTTCTCAAAGAATTCCACCAAATTAGTTAAACATGACCTGCCCTTCATGAACCCATGCGTCTAAAAAGTGGTAAAACTGACCTTTCACACTGAAACTGACCTTTACCACTAGAACTGACCTTTCATACTGAAACTGACCTTTCGCACTAAAATTTATTCTCAGGCCTCCCAGAGTAGCTGGGAGCTGGTTTGTAGCATTTGGTGGCTGTAAACAATTTTCGTACCTGTTTCCCTGTACAACATTGACAACACCGTCCTTCATAAAGACAGATAGGAAACATTAATTTGTCACCTCCGCTGTGCCCTCTTCCTATCTTTGCATCTCTGATTTCCTTCTTAAATCTCCTTGGAAAATTCTATTGTCACCTTGTTTAGTTTGATTTGATTATTGTCACATATTAACACACAGTGAAAAGTACTATTTCTTGCACACTGCACAGACAAAGTATACCATATATTGGTTGTCAAATAGGAGGCAGAGAGTGGGGGTCAATGGGTGCTATTCGGATTGGCGGTTGGTGACTAGTGGGGTGCCCCAGGGGTCGGTGCTGGGGCCTCAGCTATTTACCATTTATATAGATGATCTGGAGGAGGGAACCGAGTGCAGGGTGTCGAAATTTGCTGATGACACCAAGATTGGGGGAAAGGCAAATTGTGCGGAGGGTGTGGAGAGTCTGCAGAAGGATCTAGATAGGCTGGGCGAATGGGCCAGGAAATGGCAAATGGAATTTAATGTTGGCAAGTGTGAGGTGGTCCACTTTGGTAGGAAGAATGGTAGGAAGGACTATTACTTACGTGGCGAAAAACTGCAGCAGGCGACAGTGCAGAGGGACCTCGGGGTCCTTGTGCATGAGTCGCAAAAACCCAGCTTGCAGGTGCAGCAGGTGGTCAGGAAGGCGAATGGGATGCTGGCCTTCATAGCGAGGGGGATTGAATATAAAAGTAGGGAGGTCTTGCTGCAGCTGTATAGGGCATTGGTGAGGCCGCAGCTGGAGTACTGTGTGCAGTTTTGGGCGCCGCACCTGCGCAAGGATATTTTGGCCCTGGAGGGAGTGCAGAGGAGGTTTACTAGGCTGATACCGGAGTTGAGGGGATTGAGCTATGAGGAGAGGCTGAATAAACTAGGCTTGTACTCGTTAGAGTTTAGAAGAATGAGGGGAGATCTCATTGAGACGTATAAGATGATGAATGGGATGGATAGGATAGAGGTGGAGAGACTCTTCCCGCTCAAAAAAGACAGTAGGACTAGGGGGCACAGCCTCAAGATAAAGGGGAGGCGGTTTAGAACGGAGTTGAGGAGGAACTTCTTCACTCAAAGGGTGGTGAATCTCTGGAATTCTCTGCCCGTTGAAGTGGTGGAGGCTGCCTCGCTAAATATTTTTAAGAAGCAGGTTGATGGGTTCTTGATAAGAGAGGGGATTAAGGGTTATGGGGAGAGGGCGGGAAAGTGGAACTGAGCCACAACAGATCAGCCATGATCTTATTGAATGGCGGGGCAGGCTCGAAGGGCTAGATGGCCTACTCCTGCTCCTATTTCTTATGTTCTTATGTTCTTATATGGCGAAGGAAAGGAGAGGTTAGAGAATATAGCGTGGCAGTCATGTCGAGAAAGATCAACTTAATGCAAGGTAGGTCCATTCAAAAATCTGATGGCAACAGGGAAGAAGCTGTTCTTGAATCAGTTGGTACATGACCTCAGACTTTTGTATCTTTTTCCCAACAGAAAATGGTTGAAGAGAGTATATCTGGGTATGTAGGGTCCTTAATTATGTTGGCTGCTTTGCCGAGGCAGCGGGAAGTGTGGACAGATTCAATGGATGGGAGGCTGGTTTGAGTGATGAACTGAGCTTCTTTCACGACCTTTTCTTGTGGTCTTGGACAGAGCAGGACCTATAGAAGCTGTGTTCTAACCAGAAAGAATGCTCTCTATGGTGCACCTGTAAAAGATGGTGAGATTTGTGGCAGACATGCCAAATTTCCTTAGTCTTCTGAAAAAGTAGAGGAGTTGGTGGGCTTTCTTAACTGTAGTGTCGACATGCGGGGACCAGGACAGGTTGTTGGTGATCTGTACACCGAGAAACCTGAAGTTGTTGACCCTTTCTACTTTATCCCTGTTGATGTAGACAAGGGCATGTTCTCCTTTACACTTCCTGAAGTCGATGACAATCTTCTTGGTTTTGTTGACATTGAGGGAGATTATTGTTGCCGCACCAGTTCACCAGATTCTCTATCTCATTCCTGTACTCTTTCTCGTTACTGTTTGAGATCTGACCTGCTACAGTGGTGTCGTCAGCAAACTTGCAAATTGAATTGGAGGAGAATTTGGCTGCCTTGTGATTGGTTGTTGTTTTTATGTGCCTATCAGAGAAATTCATTCAGCTCAGTTTATGACACCCTTTCTTTTCATCAGTACTTTTCGAAAATGCAAGTTCGCGTTGTGCTGGTTGCAGTTGAGGCATGGACAACGGATAAAATCCCTGTGAACCCTAATCTTGTGCAGACTCTGGAGCGATTCAGGCGATGGAGACAAAGAGACCTTCTACCAAGGATACCTCATGACAATGCTCAACTCATACTGTGAGTATCTGACACATCATTCTCTCACAACAAACCAACCCTGGGTAGAAATAGATATCATAGAATCCTACAGTGCATTCAGCCCATCGAGCCTAACCTGTCAACATTCCCACCCAGGCCCTATACCCAAAACCCCACGCATTTATCCTAGCTTAGGCGCCCTGCCACTGAGGGGCAATTTGACATGGACAACCCACCTATCCTGCACATCTTTGGACTGTGGGAGGAAACTGGAGCACCCGGAGGAAACGCATGCAGACATGGAGAGAATGTGCAAACTCCAAGTCACCCGAGGCCGGAATTGAACCTGGGTCACAGGCTCTGTGAAGCAGCTGGGGGTTGAAGGATAGATGCTCTTTCGGAGAGTTGGTGCAGACTCGATGAGCCGAATGGCCTTCTTCTGCAGTGTAAAGTTTTTTAAAGTCAAGTTTATTTATTGGTATCACAAGTAAGACTTACATTAACAATGCAATGAAGTTACTGTGAAATCCCCCTAGTCACCACACCCCAGCACCTGTTCAGATCAATGCATCTAACCAACATGTCTTTCAGAATGTGGGAGGAAACTGGAGTACCCAGAGGAAACCCATGCAGGTACGGGGCAAATATGCAAATGCCACATAAACATTAACCCAAGCTGAGAATCGAACCCAGATCCCTGGTGCTGTGAGATACCAGTGATAACTACTGTGCCACGTGTCGCACCTAGGGATTCTATGTCGGGGATTCTGTGTCAGAGATTCTGTGTTGGTGATCTAGAGACCCAGGGTAATGGTCTCGGTAACCAGGTTCATATCCCACCATAGCAGATGGTGAAATCTGAATTCAATAAAATTCTGGAATTAAAAGTTTAATGAAGACCGTGAAACCATTATCCATTACTTTAAAACCCCATCTGGTTCATAGGGAATCATAGAGGTTTACAGCATGAAAACAGGTTCTTCGGCCCAACTTGTCCATGTCGCCCCCTTTTTTTTAAAGCCCTAAGCTAGTCCCAATTGCCTGCATTTGGCCCATATCCCTCTATACTCATCTTACCCAACTAACTGGCTAAATGCTTTCTAAAAGACAGAATTGTACGTGTGCTACTACTACCTCTGGTAGCTTGTTCCAGACACTCACCGCCCTCTGTGCGAAAACATTACCCATCTCGACTCTTTTGTATCTCTCCCCTCTCACCTTAAACCGATGCCCTCTAGTTTTAGACTTCCCTTCCTTTGGGAATAGATATTGACTATTTTGCTGCCCCTCATTGTTGTATAGACCTCTACAAGATCACCCCCTCAGCCTTCTACACTCCAGAGAAAAAAGTCCCAGTCTATCCAGCCTCTACAACCACTCTAGCTTCTGTCGTCAAGCCAATTTTGTATCCATTTAGCTACCTCACCCCGGATCCCATGAGATTTAACCTTATGCAACAACCTACCATGCGGTACCTTGTCAAAGGCCTTGTTAAAATCAGTGTAGACAACATCAACTGCACTGCCCTCATCTGCCCTCTTGGTTACCCCTTCAAAAAACTCAATCAAATTTGTGAGACATGATTTTCCACTCACAAAGCCATGCTGACTGTCCCTAATCAGTCCTTGTATCTCTAAATGCCTGTAGATCCTGTCTCTCAAAATACCTTCCAACAATTTACCCACCACAGATGTGAGGCTCACTGGCCTGTAGTTCCCAGCCTTTTCCCTGCAGCCCTTTTTAAACAAGGGCAGAACATTTGCTACCCTCCAATCTTCAGGCACCTCACCCATGACGATCAATAATTCAAATATCTCTAATAGGGGACCCACAATTTCCTCCCTAGCCTCCCCCAGGGTCCTGGGATACACTTCATCAGGTCTCCCTCAGTGTCTCCAAAAAGGTGCTGGAGTGTGGCGATAAGGGAATTTTCACATTAACTTCATTGCAGTGTTAATGTAAGCCTACTTGTGACTAATAAATAAACTTTAAACTTTAAAAATGTTTGGTACTACGAACAAATCATGAATGACGTCTTTTCTCTCTGATAGGCAGCAAGTCACTCAGAAACAGCTTGAATCAGCATCCTAAGGATGGACTGCAACTGCAATATTCACCCTGTACACACACACACACCTCAATGTGCACTAGGCACTGCATTGATTTAGTGTACCTCAGGCAGAGACAGAGAAATCCAAGTTCACCGGCACTCAGAGGACTTTGTTTAAAGTCATTTTCAGGATGTGGGTGTTGCTGACCGGGCTAATATTTATTGTCCATTCCTAACTTTCAGAGAGTTACACTGCAAAGCACTCAGTGCAGTTCGGTGAATGATGAGCTTGTCATGGGTCCTCACTGGTTGGGAGATGCCAGTCTCACCCTGGGAACAAACACAGTCCTGGGCAGCTCTGCTATTTACACTGCGCGAGGGCCTGAGATCAGACATCCCACCGTCTCCTGCAGGATCTCTCTCCCTTTTGCCCTGGGTGAGTTCATCCTGCATAAAGGTGGTCAGACTCTGAGCAGGATGGATGCCAAGATAGATTATAAAGGTGCCAGAGATTCCTGAGGGGACTTGTTCCAGAGCTGAAGATGCCAGCTGTATAGGATGTAAGCGATGAAGATGTTGACATGTTTGTGAGAGTCAGTGCTGATGTCTGTTGGGATGGTAGTGTGATGATCTCTGTGAATGGTTGATGGGCTGTGAGACTGGGAGTTGAGAAGTGGGAAGAGCCTGACTTACCCTGGCAGAGTGGATGAGCTCATTCATCCTTCTCCTGCACTGGATGGCACTCCTGTAGCCAGAGTTGGCGCTGAACTCACTCACTCACTCACTAGAAGGGGAATTTCACATTACGGTAGAATTTATCCACCAACCTCACTTCATTGATGAGGTTGGTGGATTTCCTTCTATGATCACAGGTATAAGGTATCTCACTGTGTCTCGGATAAGCCCTGAAGATCCTCATCACTGAATTTGAGGATAGCAGCTGTTTGCTTTTTGAAGCCATCACTCAGCTCTGATCTGTGGATAGTGAATTGGTGTTCTCGAACGACCTTTAAACTTGATACCTGGCAAGAGAGTCCAGTAAGGTCACAAAAGAGGACCCCAGCTCACACTGCCACATCGAAACAGAGAAAATAGAAGCAGGAGCAGGCCATTCAGCCCTTCAAGCCTACCCTGTCATACATTTTCATCATGACTGATCATCAAATTCTATAGCCCAAGCCCACCTTCCTCCCAAATGGTGAGGGGGAACCAGCTCCCCCTCACCATTTACCTGGATGCATGAAGCATTCGAAACAAAATGAATGAGCTGATGGTGCAAATCAGCACAAATGGGTATGATCTAGTGGCCATTACGGAAACGTGGTTGCAGAGTGACCAGGACTGGGAACTGAATATCCAGTGGTGTCAGACATTTCGGAAGGATAGACAGGAGGAAAAAGGAGGAGGGGTAGCTCTGTTAATAAAGGATAATATCAGGGCGGTCGTAAGGGAAGATATAGGCTCCAAAGAGCAAAACACGGAATCGTTGTGGGTGGACATAAGAAATAGTAAGGGGAGAAAGTCGCTGGTGGGTGTGGTCTATAGGCCCCCAAATAATAACTGAGGCGGGGCGGGCTATAAACAAGCAAATAATTGATGTGTGCAGAAACGGAACGGCGATAATTATGGGGGATTTTAATCTGCATATTGATTGGTTGACTCAAGTCGGACACGGTGGACTTGAGGAAGAGTTCTTTGAATGCTGTCGGGATAGTTTCCTTGAACAGTGTGTGACGGAACCAACGAGGGAGCGAGCTATCTTAGATCTGGTGTTTTGTAACGAGGCAGGTAGAATTAGGGATCTTCTTGTGAGGGATCCACCTGGGATGAGCGATCATAGTATGGTTGAATTTCTGATGCAGATGGAGGATGAGAAAGCAGGGTCCCAAACCAGTGTCCTCTGTTTGAACAGAGGGGAGTACGATAGGATGAGATCGGAATTGGTGAATGTAGATTGGGGGCGCAGATTGGTCGGTAGGACGGCTGAGGAACAGTGGAGGATTTTTAAGGAGATCTTTTTCGGTGTTCAGCAGAAATATATTCCAGTGGTAAAGAAGGACTGTAAGAGAAGAGATAGCCAGCTATGGTTATCGAAGGAAATAAAGGAGAGTATTAAATTAAAAGCCGATGCGTTCAGAGCCACGAAAAATAGTGGGCAATTAGAAGATTGGGAAAGATTTAAAAATCAACAAAGAATGACTAAGAAAGCGATAAAGAAAGGAAAGATAGAGTATGAAGCTAAACTAGCTCTAAATATAAAAAATGATAGTAAAAGTTTTTACAAATATATAAAGAAGAGGAGGCTGGCTAGAGTGAACGTTGGACCCTTGGAGGATGGGAGGGGGGATTTAGCGGTGGGTAACAAGGAAATGGCTGAGGCCTTAAATAAGTTTTTTGTGTCGGTCTTCACAGTGGAGGACACAAATAGCTTACCAAATATTAAAGATAGAGGGATGGTAGGAGACGAGGTCCTTAATACAATTACTGTTACTAGAGAGGTAGTGCTTGGTAGACTAATGGGACTGAAGGTAGACAAGTCCCCGGGACTGGATGGAATGCATGGAATGAAAGAAATGGCAGAGGTGGTAGCAGACGCCTTAGTAATTGTTTATCAAAATTCACTGGACTCCGGGGAAGAGCCAGAGGATTGGAAAACAGCTAATGTCACGTCGCTGTTTAAAAAAGGTAGCAGACAAAAGGCAGGGAATTATAGGCTGGTTAGTTTAACATCCGGAGTTGGAAAAATGCTAGAATCCGTCATCAAAGAAGAAATAGCAGGACACTTAGAAAAGAACGGTTTGATCAAGCAGACGCAGCACGGATTCGTGAAGGGGAAGTCGTGTTTAACGAATTTACTGGATTTTTATTAAGATGTGACTTGTGCAGTAGAAAGAGGGGAACCGGTGGATGTGGTGTTTTTGGATTTCCAGAAGGCGTTTGATAATTTATATAGATGATCTGGAGGAGGGAACCGAGTGTAGGGTGTCGAAATTTGCTGATGACACCAAAATTGGTGGAAAGGCAAATTGTGCGGAGGGTGGGGAGAGTCTACAGAAGGATCTAGATAGGCTGGGTGAATGGGCCAGGAAATGGCAAATGGAATTTAAGGTTGGCAAGTGTGAGGTGGTCCACTTTGGTAGGAAGAATGGTAGGAAGGATTATTACTTACGTGGAGAAAAACTGCAGCAGGCGACGGTGCAGAGGGACCTCGGGGTCCTTGTGCATGAGTCGCAAAAACCCAGCCTGCAGGTGCAGCAGGTGGTCAGGAAGGCGAATGGGATGCTGGCCTTCATCGCGAGGGGGATTGAATATAAAAGTAGGGAGGTCTTGCTGCGGCTGTATAGGGCATTGGTGAGGCCGCAGCTGGAGTACTGTGTGCAGTTTTGGGCGCCGTACTTACGCAAGGATATTTTGGCCTTGGAGGGAGTGCAGAGGAGGTTTACTAGGCTGATACTGGAGTTGAGGGGGTTGAGCTATGAGGAGAGGCTGAATAAATTAGGCTTGTACTCGTTAGAGTTTAGAAGAATGAGGGGAGATCTCATTGAGACGTATAAGATGATGAATGGGATGGATAGGTTAGAGGTGGAGAGACTCTTCCCGCTCAGAAAGGATAGTAGGACTAGGGGGCACAGCCTCAAGATAAAAGGGAGGCGGTTTAGAACGGAGTTGAGGAGGAACTTCTTCACTCAAAGGGTGGTGAATCTCTGGAATTCTCTGCCCGTTGAGGTGGTGGAGGCTGCCTCGCTAAATATTTTTAAGACGCGGGTTGATGGGTTTTTGATAAGAGAGGGGATTAAGGGTTATGGGGAGAGGGCGGGAATGTGGAACTGAGCCACGACAGATCAGCCATGATCTTATTGAATGGTGGGGCAGGCTCGAAGGGCTAGTTGGCCTACTCCTGCTCCTATTTCTTATGTTCTTATGTTCTTAAGGTGCCTCACAAAAGGTTGCTGCAGAAGGTTAGGGGGCATGGAGTTGGGGATAAGGTGTCAGCGTGTATAGAGGATTGGTTGTCTAATAGGAAGCAGAGAGTTGGAATCAATGGGTGCTTTTCTGGTTGGCAGTTGCTGACTAGTGGAGTGCCGCAGGGATCGGTGCTGGGGCCTCAACTATTTACCATATACACAGAATGATCTGGAGGAGGGAGCTGAGTGTAGGGTAACAAAATTTGCTGATGACACAAAGATAAGTGGAAAAGTGAATTGCGTGGAGGACGTGGAAAGTCTGCAGAGAGATCTGGATGGGCTGAGTGAGTGGGCGAGGACCTGGCAGATGGAGTATAATATTAGCAAATGTGAGGTTATCCACTTTGGTAGAAATAATAGTAGGAGGGATTATTATTTAAAGGGTGAAAAGCTGCAGCATGCTACAGTGCAGAGGGACCTGGGGGTCCTTGTGCACGAGTCGCAAAAACCCAGTCTGCAGGTGCAGCAGGTGGTTAGGAAGGCGAATGGGATGCTGGCCTTTATCGCGAGGGGGATAGAATATAAAAGTAGGGAGGTCTTGCTGCAACTGTACAGGGCACTGGTGAGGCTGCAACTGGAGTACTGTGTGCAGTTTTCGTCCCCTTATCTGCGTAAGGATATATTGGCCTTGGAGAGAGCGCAGAGAAGGTTCACCAGGCTGATACCGGAGATGAGGGGGGTTAGCTTATGAGAAAAGATTGAATAGACTGGGCCTGTACTCGTTGGAGTTTAGAAGGCTGAGGGGGATCTTATAGAGACAAGATAATGAAGGGGCTAGATAGGGTCGATGTAGAGAGATTATTTCCGCTTAGAAAGGATAGCAGGATTGGAGGGCATAGCCTCAAAATAAGGGAGGGGGGCATTTTAGAACGGAGTTGAGGAGGAACTTCTTAAGAACATAAGAACATAAGAAATAGGAGCAGGAGTAGGCCATCTAGCCCCTCGAGCCTGCCCCCCCATTCAATAAGATCATGGCTGATCTGAAGTGGATCAGTTCCACTTTCCCGCTTTCTCCCCATAATCCTTAATTCCCTTGTCTTCACTCAAAGGGTGGTGAATCTCTGGAATTCTCTGCCTGTTGAAGTGGTGGAGGCTGCCTCGCTGAATATATTTAAGTCACGGGTAGATAGACTTCTGATAGACAAGGGAATTAAGGGTTATGGGGAGAAAGCGGGAAAGTGGAACTGATCCACTTCAGATCAGCCATGATCTTATTGAATGGCGGGGCAGGCTCGAAGGGCTAGATGGCCTACTCCTGCTCCTATTCTTATGATTTCTCCCTCCACAGCCCCAAACCCCTCTGCTTTCCTGACCACTCCAAGCAGGCTGACCCTGCCCCAACCCTTCAGCCTGCCCCGATCGCTGGGCTCCCTTCTTCCCCTACCAGTCCTGTCTGCAGAGTGGCAGCAGGGCCTTCCCATCGATTCTCCCACCCAGCAGGCCCCACACCATCAGGCCCTGCCCCATCAGCCATGTCCCCATTGGACTCTCCATCTTATTACTGCCCCATACCCAATGCGCAGGACCAAGGTGCCCCCCGGTCATTCTTCTGTACTTTTTAATTGAGATGAGGCTATGAGGTAAAAGCTATTAGCTGTAGCAGAGACAGTTACAGGCTGTGTGTGTCTCTCTCTCAAGCTGTGGCAGAGGCAGCTGCTGGCTGGCTCTCTGGAACTGGAAATTGGCTGTTCTACTCCTGATGACAGAGTAACATTCCTACAATAGGATTGGTTTACAAGTTACCAAAACATCAAATTCAAATCTGATAGGCTGCTGTTATTCAGATGCCTAGTGCAAACTGATTGGGCAAATTTCAAACACAGCCTGTTGTCTTGGCAACAGTACTATCTGGCCTTGCATTATAATGTTTCAGTCTGTTTACTGCGTGCATCATGCACCTCTCTTTTTTCCAAAATTCCAAGTACAAAAAAAGCAAAACCGCCTTTAGAACAGACAATTTTACAAACACAAACTTCACAACGTCAAAGTGATGTTGTGTTTGTAAAATTAGCCAAGGTTGGCACTGCCAAGATGCCAATGTGGACGAAAAGGGATTGGTTTAGGTTAGTGGGTCATTGTTTTGTAACTGGTCGGCGCAACATCGTGGGCCGAAGGGCCTGTTCTGTGCTGTAATGTTCTATGTTCTATGTTCTATGAAACGATCGGCCTAGTGGCCTAATTCTGCTTTTATGTGTTATGGTCTTATATTGTCATACATTTCAGAATGAAACAACAGCTCTGGGAACAATGAAATTTCATGTTGTTTGTGGTATTGTGGGATTGTAATCTCCTCCAACTAGGTTTTTATTAAATATAAAACCCCAAAAGCTTCACAGACATAATACTGTAAACAGGCCAAACCTCAAGATCAACTGGGGTTAATCTTCAAAATTAGTTGATACCGAAACCAAGACACAAGGATGTTGCCACCTCAAAGACAAAACAGTTGTCATCAGACAATCCAACTAAAGAATCTGGGAGGCCATCAGAGCTGATGACCCCAGACAACAGCTGCTATACAAACAAGTGTCTACATCGCAGGAGAAATGGACTTTATCACATACATATCGATCTGGGAGCCAGAGCCATCACACCTGAATGGGGTCGATTGTTTTGGTTGCGACGTGGTGGCATAATGGTTAACACTGCAGCCTCGCAGTGCCAGGGACCCTGGTTCGATTCTGACTTTGGGTCACTGTCTACTTGGAGCTTGCACATTCTCCCCGTGTCTACGTGGGTTTCCTCCGAGTGCTTCACTTTCCTCCCACAGTCCAAAGATGAGCAGGTTAGGTCGATTGGCTATACAAAATTATGCCTTAGTGTCAGGGGTCTAGCAGGGTAAATACATGGGGTTACAGGGATAGCACCTTGGTGGGATTGATGTCAGTGCAGGCTCGATGGGCTGAATGGCCTCCTCCTATAGGGATTCTATCACCGGAATTCTACTACACCGTCCACTGCAGAATCAGAGCAGATGAGGAACGGACATTGGAAATGTCTGGGTCAAGCAAGGCCGCCAATTCCTGTCTATGATTCTATGATGAATGGTTTGTCTGACCTAAGGCAAAAGCCGGGCTAAAAGAGATTAAACTGTGCTTCAAGAACATGCTTCGATTTCTTTGATAAAATTTTGTAATAAAAGACAGTTGAGTCTTGCACTGCAGTCATGAAGGAGGGTCAGGAATGGTCAACTTCATTCACAACCTGCAGCTCGCAACAGCAAGACCAACTGTGTAGAAAGTGTAAATGTGAGTCAGATCTGAGGAATACTTGGGCTGAGGTTTAACAATAGTTTAAAGGTAGCAACTAAATCCCGAGGGGGATTGAGTTGAGGTTTAAACAGAAATGTAAGGTTTTTGTCTGTCGTTTTTCACGAAAGCTTTTATTAATAAGTCATGCTGTGCGGCAGCACTACACTGGTTTATATTAAGAGATTTTTTTTCTGTTAATCAGATGTTTGTGCTTGAGCCTGAAGGCCTCTGGCTGTGTAAGTTTGTCCTTTATCAATTCCTAAAGCCAAGGAATAACAGTAAGAGTAAACAGGAGTGTGCAGCTTTTACAAATGGCTGGTATTCTCCAGTCTCGCACGTCCTGCTACTGCTGCCAACAGGTTTGGAGAATTTGGCACTCAGCTAAATCTCCGCTCGCAGCGGCGGGGCCAGAAAATCCCAGCCACAGGTGAGGTCGGAGAATTCCGGCCAATATTTGTGGCTGCAATTGGTTTCCTTCATCTATGCTGAGGCCATTTCCAGGATATGCATCTAAAATTGAATAACATTCAACAGGGGGGCGGTCAGAGAAGCACAAGAATTAGATACGAGTAGTGGGATATGCTGATGAAATTGCACAAAGAAGGGTACAGGAGGAGGCTTGTGTAAAGCATAGACTATGCTTTTAAATTACTATGAAATTCTCCTAATCTCCAATCCCTGGTGCCTGTTTGGGTACACTGAGGGAGAATTTGGCATGGTCAATGTACCTAACCAACATAGTCCAAAGATATGCGGGTTGGGTTGGTTGGCCATGCTAAAATTGCCCCTGAGTGTCCTGGGATGTGTAGGTTAGAGGGATTAGCGGATAAATGTGTAGGGATATGGGGATAGGGCCTGGGTGGGATTGTGGTCGGTACAGACTCGATGGGCCAAAGGGCCTGTTTCTGCACTGCAGGGTTCTATGATTCTATGTCCAGGGGCACTCCCCCAATAGCCTGCCCTTTGGGAGGGGCCCCAATTGCCCCTTTTTACTCCAGCAGGGTTGAGCCACCAGTTCCCTGTTAGTGGGGAGCTACTCTAAACTAGGTGGATGGAGTCACTCTGGCGGGGGAGGGAGATGATATTGGGCCCAGAGACTTCAGTCCCAGGCCCATTAATTGTAATCAAAATATATTGAAATAACTATTGAAATTTTTTGGCAGCTCCCAACCGATTTCTGGCACAGAGTCGATGCCACTGGAAATCCAGTGGAAGGAGGCACTATCAGGGCGGGAATAAATGTGTGAATTCCGCCGCATCAGCCGCCACAAGATTTTCCCGGCTCACTGCGCTGAGTTTGCATCAATGGAAGCATCAATCTTAATGTGTTCAGTTTCCTTTTTCAAATCATTAATATATAATGTGAAGAGTTGGGGTCCTGGCATAGATCCCTGCGGAACCCCACCAATCCCTGACTGCCAATCAGACTCTTTGCTTCCTATCTGCTAGTAAGAAATCTCACAACATGAGGTTAAAGTCCAACAGGTTTATTTGTCTCCTTATAACTCAAACCATCAAGTCCTGGCAGCATCCTGGATAAATCTTTTCCAAATTCTTTCTAGTTTCATAATATCCTTACTATAATAGAGTGACCAGAACTGTGCACAGTATTCCAAGTGGGGCCTTACCAATGTCTTGTACAACTTCAACAAGACATTCCAACTCCTGTAGTCGATGTTCTAATCAATGAAACCAAGCATGCTGAATGCCTTCTTCACCACTCTGTCCATCTGTGACTCCACTTTCAAGGAGCTATGAACATGTACCCCTAAATCTCTTTGTTTTGTACCTCTCCCCAACACCTACCATTAACTGAGTAAGTCCTGCCCTGGTTCAATCTACCAAAATGCATCACCTTACATTTATCTAAATTAAACTCCATCTGCCATTCGTCAGCCCACTGCTCCAGTTGACCAAGATTCCTTTGCAACCGGAGATAACCTTCTTCACTGCGCACTATGCCACCAATCTTGATGTCATCTGCAAACTTACTAACCATGTCTCCTATATTTTCATCCAAATCATTAATAAAAATTACAAATAACAGTGGACTAAGTGCTGATCCCTGAGGCACACCGCTGGTCACAGGCCTCCACTTTGAAAAACAACTTTCTGCAGCAATTTTGTATCCATTTAGAAACCTCACCCTGGATCCCGTGAGATTTAATCTTATGTAACAACCTACCATGTGGTACCTTGTCAAAGGTCTTGCTGAAGTCCCTGTAGACAAATCAGCTGCACTGTCCTCGTCTACCTTCTTGGTTACCCCTTCAAAAAACTCAATCAAATTTGTGAGACATGATTTTCCACTCACAAAGCCATGCTGACTGTCCCTAATCAGCCCTGTCTTTCAAAACACCTTCCAACAATTTACCCACCACAGATGTGAGGCTGTAATGAGGCGAGTAGAATTAGGGACCTTGCGGTGAAGGATCCTCTTGGGGAGAGTGATCATTGTATGATGGAGTTTCTGGTGCAGATGGAGGAGGAGAAAGTGGGTTCCCGGACGCGCGTCCTTTGTTTGAACAGAGGGGAGTACGGTAGGATGAGAGAAGAATTGGCGAATGTTGACCGGGGGAGCGCGTTGGAAGGTAGGTCTGCTGAGGAGCAGTGGAGGAACTTTAAGGAGATCTTTCTTGGTGCTCAGCAGAAATTTATTCCGATGGTCAAAAAGGACTGTAGGAGGAGAGGTACTAAGCCGTGGATAACGAAGGAGGTGAAGGAAAGTGTTAAATTAAAAGCGGAGGCGTTTGGAGTAGCTAAGAGTAGTGGGCAACAAGAAGATTGGGAGAGGTTTAAATGTCAACAAAGATTGAGAAAGAAGTTGATAAATAAGGGTAGGATAAACTATGAAGCTGGGCTAGCGCTTAATGTAAAAAAGGATAGCAAGAGTTTTTATAAATATATAAAAAGAAAGAGGCTGGCTAGGGTGAACGTTGGTCCCTTAGAGGATGAGAAGGGGGACTTACTGGTAGGGGATGGGGAAATGGCTGAGGTCTTGAATAACTTTTTTGTTTCGGTCTTCACGGAGGAGGACGTGAATAATTTGCCGGGTGTTAGAGATGGAAAGGTGGTAGGACTGGAGGGTCTCGATGACATTACTGTTACTAGAGAGGCGGTGCTCGACGGACTGGAGGGGCTGATTGTAGACAAGTCGCCAGGACCGGATGGAATGCATCCGAGGGTTCTGAAAGAAATGGCAGAGGTGATAGTGGATGCCGTGGTGGTTATTTTCCAGACGTCGCTGGATTCCGGGGAAGTGCCGGAATATTGGAAAACGGCTAATGTTACGCCGTTGTTTAAGAAGGGTGGCAGGCAAAAGGCAGGGAATTATAGGCCGGTTAGTTTAACGTCTGTTGTAGGTAAAATGTTAGAATCCGTCATCAAGGAGGAAATAGCAAGGCATCTTGAGAGGAATTGCTTGATAGAACAGACGCAGCACGGTTTCGTTAAAGGGAAGTCGTGTCTGACAAATTTACTGGAGTTCTATGAGGATGTGTCTAGGGCAGCGGATAGAGGAGAGCCGGTGGATGTGGCCTTTCTTGATTTTCAGAAGGCGTTTGACAAGGTACCTCACAAGAGGTTATTGCAGAAGGTCAGGGGACATGGAGTTGGGGGTAGGGTGTTAGCGTGGATAGAGGATTGGTTGTCAAATAGGAGGCAGAGAGTGGGGGTCAACGGGTGCTATTCGGATTGGCGGATGGTGACTAGTGGAGTGCCCCAGGGGTCGGTGCTGGGGCCTCAGCTATTTACCATTTATATAGATGATCTGGAGGAGGGAACCGAGTGTATGGTGTCGAAATTTGCTGATGACTCCAAGATTGGTGGAACGGCAAATTGTGCGGAGGGTGTGGAGAGACTGCAGAAGGATCTAGATAGGCTGGGCGAATGGGCCAGGAAATGGCAAATGGAATTTAATGTTGGCAAGTGCGAGGTGGTCCACTTTGGTAGGAATAATGGTAGGAAGGGTTATTACTTACGTGGTGAAAAACTGCAGCAGGCGACGGTGCAGAGGGACCTCGGGGTCCTTGTGCATGAGTCGCAAAAACCCAGCTTGCAGGTGCAGCAGGTGGTCAGGAAGGCGAATGGGATGCTGGCCTTCATAGCGAAGGGGATTGAATATAAAAGTAGGGAGGTCTTGCTGCGGCTGTATAGGGCATTGGTGAGGCCACAGCTGGAGTACTGTGTGCAGTTTTGGGCGCCGTACTTATGCAAGGATATTTTAGCTTTGGAGGGAGTGCAGAAGAGGTTTACTAGGCTGATGCCGGAGTTGAGGGGATTGAGCTATGAGGAGAGGCTGAATAAATTAGGCTTGTACTCATTAGAGTTTAGAAGAATGAGGGGAGATCTCATTGAGACGTATAAGATGATGAATGGGATGGATAGGATAGAGGTGGAGAGACTCTTCCCGCTCAGAAAGGATAGTAGGACTAGGGGGCACAGCCTCAAGATAAAAGGGGGGCAGTTTAGAACGGAGTTGAGGAGGAACTTCTTCACTCAAAGGGTGGTGAATCTCTGGAATTCTCTGCCCGTTGAAGTGGTGGAGGCTGCCTCGCTAAATATTTTTAAGACGCGGGTTGATGGGTTTTTGATAAGAGAGGGGATTAAGGGTTATGGGGAGAGGGCGGGAAAGTGGAACTGAGCCACGACAGATCAGCCATGATCTTATTGAATGGCGGGGCAGGCTCGAAGGGCTAGTTGGCCTACTCCTGCTCCTATTTCTTATGTTCTTATGTTCTTATGTTCACTGGCCTGTAGTTCCCAGGCTTTTTCCTGCAGCCCTTTTTAAACAAGGGCAGAACATTTGCCACCCTCCAATCTTCAGGCACCTCACCCGTGACTATCGATGATTCAAATATCTCTGCTAGGGGACCCACAATTTTTTCCTTAGCCTCCCACAACGTCCTGGGATAAACTTCATCAGGTTCCAAGGATTTATCTACCTTGATGTGCTTTAAGACTCCCAGCACTTCATTCTCTCTAATATGTACACTTCTCAAGACGTCATTATTTATTTTACCAAGTTCTCTAATATCCATGCTGTTATGTGTGACCTTCTGAGTGCCTTCTGAGTGTCTAATTAAGACACATCCACTGGTTCTCCTTGATCAACTCTACTAGTTACATCTTCAAAAAATTCCAATAGATTTATCAAACATGATTTTCCCTTGTGTAAATCCATGCTGACTTTGTCTAATTACACCACTGCTTTCCAAATGCCGAGTTATAAGAACATAAGAACATAAGAAATAGGAGCAGGAGTAGGCCATCTGGCCCTTCGAGCCTGCCCCGCCATTCAATAAGATCATGGCTGATCTGTCGTGGCTCAGTTCCACTTTCCCGCCCTCTCCCCATAACCCTTAATCCCCTCTCTTATCAAAAACCCATCAACCCGCTTCTTAAAAATATTTAGCGAGGCAGCCTCCACCACTTCAACGGGCAGGGAATTCCAGAGATTCACCACCCTTTGAGTGAAGAAGTTCCTCCTCAACTCCGTTCTGAACCGCCCCCCCTTTATCTTGAGGCTGTGCCCCCTAGTCCTACTGTCTTTTTTGAGCGGGAAGAGTCTTTCCACCTCTATCCTATCCATCCCATTCATCATCTTATACGTCTCAATGAGATCTCCCCTCATTCTTCTAAACTCTAACGAGTACAAGCCTAGTTTATTCAGCCTCTCCTCATAGCTCAACCCCCTCAACTCCAGTATCAGCCTAGTAAACCTCCTCTGCACTCCCTCCAGGGCCAAAATATCCTTGCGCAGGTGCGGCGCCCAAAACTGCACACAGTACTCCAGCTGCGGCCTCACCAATGCCCTATACAGCTGCAGCAAGACCTCCCTACTTTTATATTCAATCCCCCTCGCTATGAAGGCCAGCATCCCATTCGCCTTCCTGACCACCTGCTGCACTTGCAGGCTGGGTTTTTGCGACTCATGCACTATGAAATCCTTGATAATGGATTCTAGCAACTTCCCCAGTAAGCTCACTGGTCTATGTTCTGTGGGCAACATGGTGGCTTAATACAGAAACTAGAAGCAGGAGGCGGCCATTCGCCCCTTTGAGCCTCCCCCACCATTCATTTTGATCATGGCTGATCACCGAATTCAATATCCTGATTCCCACTTCCCCGCATATCCCTTGATCCCTTTAGCCCCAAGAGCTATATCTAATTTCTTCTTGAAATCAGGCAACGTTTTGGCTTCAACTGTTTTCTGTGGTAGTGAATTCCACACATTCACCACCCTCTGGGTGAAGAAATTTCACCTCACCTCAGTTCTATAAGGTTTATCCCTTATCCTCAAACTATGACCCTTAGTTCTGGACTCTCCAACATTGGGAACATTCTTTCTCTGTTAGAATTCTAACGCTGTTAGAATTTTTAAGTTGCTATGAGATCCCCCCTCACTCTTCTAAACTCCAGTGAATATAATTCCAACTGACCTCGTCTCTCTTCATATGACAGACCTGCCATCCCAGGAATCAGCCTGGTCAACCTTTGCTGTAATCCCTCTGGAGCAAGAGCAGTTAGCACTGCTGCCTCACACACCGGGGACCCTGGTTCTATTCTGGCCTTGGGTGACTGTCTGTTTGTATAATCTGCACATTCTCCCGTGCCTGCGTGGGTTCCCTCTGGTTTCCTCCCACAGTCCAAAGATGTGCAGGATAGATGGACTGGCCATGCTAAATTGCCCCTTAGTGTGCAAAGATTTGTCGGATTAGTCACAGTAAATGTGCAGGGTTATGGGGGGTAGCAAGGGATCGGGAGAGCAGGCGGTTGGAGGTAAGATGCTCTTTCAGAGACTCGGTGCATACTCAATGAGCCAAATGTCCTTCTTCTGCAGAGTAAGAAATCCATGTTTTTAATAGTTGCTGTAGCAATACCTACAGAAGTCACGAGGAGCATGAAGTTGTTTTCGTGTCCTTTATAAATATTAACTGTTTATTTACGCCCATGGGAGATTTTTAATTGTTCTTTGATTCATGCTTCTCCTTTTCCAACATTGATTTGTCTTTTACAGAGGTCGGGTTACATCTGGAAATCCACTTCATTCAATCTATTCTGGAATGTGTTCTCCAAAGTATTCTGCAGGACTAATCACGGTGAGTGTTCTATCACTCCTTGTATTTCCTTGTTCCACAACTGTGCATAACTGGCCTCAAATTGCTGGTGACCTCATGCTAATAGCTAAGCTTGTTTGATGGATACTGAGGTGGCCACTCTGAAGAGAATAAAAAACAAAAACCGAAAATGCCGTAAAATCTCAGCAGGTCTGACAGCATCTGTGGGAGAGAATCGAGCCAATGTTTCGAATCTGGATGACACCACGTTAGAACTCTCTGTGCCTGACCTCTAACTTTTCAATGGGCTTGTACTTTAATCACAGCTGCTTTGGAAGGGCTTTGAGCAGCTTGAATTAAATCTCCAATTAAGTGTCATGTTGAATGTGCCCTTCACTAGATGTTACAGACTCTTGTTTTCCCCAGACTATCATATAGTCACGGACTACCCCAAATGCATATCTACTCTATACCCACACTCCCCACTTAAAGGTCACTCTCGTATCTGCCTCCATGACCTCCCCCAGCAGCAAGTTCCAGGCACCCTCCACCATTTCTGTGCAAATAAACATGCTTCATACATCTCCTTTAAACTTTGCCCCTCATGCATCCAAACTCATGCCCCTTAAAGTTGCCTCAAATTGAGTGGAGGATTGACAGCTGCTTATTTCTTGGCTCTAGCCCAACCATGCTGTTGCTGACAGCCCGCATCTCCCCTTCCCTGGACAGCTCCCAACACCTGCTCTTTAAAGGGGGTGAGGACCTGGAGGTCTGGCTCACCACCCCCTGTCTCACCAATCCTGGTTAGGAGTGAAAGTAATAGGGTAATTGTTATGGGGGACTTTAACTTTACGAATATTGATTGGAGTTGCTATAGTTCTAGCTCGCTAGAGGGGTCAGTGTTTGTACAAAGCGTGCAGGAAGGTTTTTTGTCTCAGTATGTAGACAGGTCAACTAGAGGTGAGGCTATATTGGATTTGGTGCTGGGAAATGAGCCAGACCAGGTGCTAGACTTGGAAGTTGGTGTGCATTTTGGTGATAGTGACCACAATTCGGTTACGTTCACCTTAGTGATGGGAAGAGATAGGCATGAACCTCGGGTCAGCAATTTTAGCTGGGGTAAGGGCGATTATGAGGCTATCAGGAGTGAATTAGGAAGCATGGATTGGATTAGGGGATTACAGGGACTGGGAACGTCTGAAATGTGGAGTTTTTTCAAGGAGCAGCTACTGCGAGTCCTTGATAGGTATGTCCCTGTCAGGCATGGTGGATTTGGTAGATCTAGGGAACCGTGGTGCACTAAAAGAGTTGAGTCGATGGTTAAAAAGAAAAAGGAGGCTTATGTTCGGATGAGATTGGAGGGCTCAGATAGTGCACTAGAAAGCTTTAGATTGGCTAGGAGGGAGTTGAAGAGTGAGTTGAGAAGGGCTAAAAGAGGACATGAGAAGACTTTGGCTGATAGGATTAAGGAGAATCCTAAGGCGTTCTATAAGTATGTCAAGAACAGAAGGTTGGTCAGGGCAAGATTAGGGCCAGTTACAGACAGCAGGGGGAAGTTGTGTGTGGAACCGGAGGAGATTGGAGAAGTATTGAACCAATATTTCTCTTCGGTGTTCACGCAGGGGGACATGAATATAGCTGAGGAGGACATTGGGTTGCAGGGGTGTAAAATAGACAGTATTACGGTTGATAAAGAGGATGTGCTGGGAATTCTTGAGGGGCTGAAAATAGATAAGTCCCCTGGTCCGGATGGGATCTACCCTAGGATTCTCTGGGAGGCTAGAGAGGTGATTGCAGAGCCTCTGGCTCAGATCTTCAGGTCGTCATTGGTCTCTGGTGTAGTCCCGGAGGATTGGAGGATAGCGAATGTTGTCCCATTGTTTAAGAAGGGGAACAGAGACTTTGCCGGGAATTATAGACCGGTGAGTCTTACTTCTGTTGTGGGCAAGGTTTTAGAAAAAATTATTAGGGATAGGATTTATAGTTATTTGGAGTATAATGAATTGATTAGAAATAGTCAGCATGGTTTTGTAGCAGGTAGGTCGTGCCTTACTAACCTTATTGAGTTTTTTGAGAAGGTGACCAAAGAGGTGGATGGGGGTAAGGCAGTTGACGTGGTATACATGGATTTTAGTAAGGCGTTCGATAAGGTTCACCATGGTAGGCTTCTGCAGAAAATGCAGATGTATGGGATTGTGGGTAATCTAGGAAGTTGGATCAGGAATTGGCTATCAGATAGGAGACAGAGGGTGGTGGTGGATGGTAAATATTCATCATGGAGTGCAGTTACGAGTGGTGTGCCTCAGGGATCTGTTTTGGGGCCACTGTTGTTTGTAATTTTTATTAATGATCTGGATGAGGGTATAGTTGGGTGGATTAGTAAATTTGCTGATGACACCAAAGTTGGAGGTGTGGTAGATTGTGAGGAAGGGTGTCATAGTCTGCAGGGAGACTTAGATAGGTTGCAGAGCTGGGCCGAGAGGTGGCGGATGGAATTTAATGCGGAGAAGTGTGAGGTAATTCACTTTGGTAGGAGCAACAGATGTGTCGAGTATAGGGCTAACGGGAGGACTTTGAATAGTGTGGATGAACAGAGGGATCTAGGTGTGTGTGTACATAGATCCCTGAAAGTTGGGAATCAAGTAGATAAGGTTGTCAAGAAGGCGTACGGTGTCTTGGCGTTTATTGGTAGGGGGATTGAATTTAGGAGTCGCAGTGTAATGTTGCAACTGTACACTACTCTAGTGCGGCCGCACTTGGAGTACTGTGTGCAGTTCTGGTCCCCGCATTACAAGAAGGATGTGGAGGCGTTGGAGAGGGTGCAGAGGAGGTTTACTAGGATGTTGCCTGGTATGGTGGGGAGGTCCTATGAGGAGAGACTGAGGGATCTAGGGTTGTTTTCGTTGGAAAGAAGGCGGCTAAGAGGGGATCTTATTGAAACATATAAGATGATTAGAGGTTTAGATAGGGTGGATAGTGATAGCCTTTTTCCTCGGATGGAGAAAGCTAGCACGAGGGGGCATGGCTTTAAATTAAGGGGGGGTAGCTACAGGACGGATGTCAGGGGTAGGTTCTTTACCCAGCGGGTGGTGAGGGATTGGAATGCCCTGCCTGCTGCAGTTGTAAATGCGTCTAGTTTGGGGGCGTTTAAGAGATCTCTGGATAGGTTTATGGACGAAAAGGGATTGGTATAGGCTAGTGGGTCATTGTTTTTGTAACTGGTCGGCGCAACATCGTGGGCCGAAGGGCCTGTTCTGCGCTGTAATGTTCTATGTTCTACGTTCTATGTTCTATGTCTTTGCCATCTCTCGGGTGTTATGGTCAGCCTTCTCCTGTGGGGACATAGCCATGAAAGAAATTATGGCATGACTCCTACAGAGTATCAGGAGGTGGTCCTCAGAGGGTAATCACAGTGGGGCTCTTGTTGGGGTAGGGAGAAGGAAGGAGGCGCTGGTGCTCAGGGGCTGGAAGCATGCAGGATGCTGGGGTGGGAGGATCTGGGAGTGATTTGGGGGAATATGCTAGATGGGGTTCAGCACTCACCCTTGCTGCCTGGATGAAGTCATTGACCTTCTTGCGGTACTGCTTCCCAGTTGTGGGGTACAGTGCCCTGGCACCGAAGGAAGCAGTAAAAGCCTCCCAGTACATATTGCCATCGACCCCCCTGGGTCTGCGTCCTACTGGGGAGAAGGGGGTGTCCCGCCTCACCTCTGCTGCATCCAGCGGCCTCCCGAGGTCACCTTCAGTAAATCTGGGGACTGGTCGTTTGGTCATCTTTCTTCTGCATTGCCTGCCTACCTGTCCATCTTTGCCATTTTTATGGAGCTGCCCCTCATTAGGGCAGATCAGCGACAGACAAGTTGGCAGAGCATTCCAGCAAATTACATGCAGTTTGCTTGTTAGCATTGAGGAGAAGGCAAGTGAGCACTTGCAGATATGCTGATGGGGGTGGATCAGTGACTCAATGATTGGGGACAGGGAAGAGAAAGGGAGGTGTCATACAGCCATCGGAGTCCGGAGGAGATGGCGGGCCTTGTACAGGAGGGTCTAGGGTGAGGTGGAGAGGGAGGGGAAATCACTCTACATGTGATCGATGGAGGGAAACGGGGAGGGCCGCTGCCACTCTGTTTGAGATTGGTGAGGGGAAGGGGGCTGCAATCAGTCTGGGTGGCAGGGGGCTAGGGTCAGTAATGTTGGGAGGGGATGGGGCAATGTCAGTGGGGGCCAAGAGGAGACATTATCCAGCCTGGGAGGGATGTGGGAGGAGAGCATCGTTCTATCTTTTTTTTGTGCATGCGCAGTTGGAGGCTTCGATCGGAACTGCAGGGTTTTGGGTGTATTAAACCCCGCCCACGTACTTGTGTAGCACGATTTGGAATTGCTGATATTTTTGCAGGCTGAATCCATATGAGGGTGCCTCAGAACAGGCCTAAAACTCCCAGTTTCAAGTTGCCCAGCACTTAGAATCAAAATGGTAAAATAGGGCCCATTATGCCTATATGTTTCTATGTACAGGCCTCCTAGCAGTATTCAGGATGTCAGACAGAAAATATATCAGGCGATAGAAAAGGTGTAGAAGAAAGGCAACATTACAGTAATCATGGGGGAATTCAACGTGCAGGTGGACTGGGAAAATCAAGTTGGTAACGGATTCCAAGATAAAGAATTTATGGAATTTTTTTCGGAGCAGCTTGCATTAGAGCCCACCAGGGAACAAGCATTTCTGGATCCAGTGATGTGTAATGAGGTAGACTTGATCAAGGAACTAAGATGAAGGAACCCCTTGGGGCAGTGACCACAATATGACAGAATTCACCTTGCACTTTGAGAGGGAGATATTGGAATTGGAGATAAAGGTGTGACAATTGCATAAAGGAAACTATACGGCCATGAGGAAGAGCTGGCCAGAGTTAATTGGAAAGGGAACACAGCAGGAAAGACTGTGGAACAACAGTGGCAGGAGTTTTGGGGGATAATTCAGAAGGCACCACACAAATTCATTCCAAGGAAGAGGAAGCATGTTCATGGAGGTTGAGGTAACCATGGCTGACAAAGGAAGTCAGGGATAGCAGAAAAGCAAAGGAAAGAGCACAATGTGAGTGAGAAATAGTGGGAAGCCAGAGGATTGGAAAGCCTTTAAAAGCGAGTAGAGGACAATTAATAAGCTAACCAGTAATATGAAAGAAGATTGCAAGAATTTTTTTGGACTGCCGGAAAATGAGGCTGGAGGAGTAGTGTGAGGGACAAAGAAATGGCAGAGGAACTGAATGGGGACTTTATATCAGTCTTCACGGTAGAAGACAACAGTAACATGCCAGAACTTCAAGAGAGTCGGGGGTTGGGGGGGGGAGGGCAGAGGAAATGTGGTGGCCATCACTAAGGAGAAGGTGCTAGGGAAGTTGAAAGGTCTGAAGGTGGATAAATCCAGAGGGACCACACCCAGGGTTCTGAAGGAGATAGCTGAGAAGACTGTGGAGACATCAGTGGTGATCTTTCAGGAATCACTGGAGTCAGGGAAGGTCCCAGAGGACTGGAAAAAGGCTAATGTAACACCGCTGTTTAAGAAGAAAGGGAGGCAGAAGATGGAAATTGGAGGCAAGACAGCCTGACCTCGGTCATGGGTAAGATCTTGGAGTCCATTATTAAGGATGAAATTGTGGAGTACGTGGATACATTTGGGGAATGTATACTAGGGGACAAAGAAATGGCTGAACAACTGAATATATACTTTGATTCTGTCTTCACAAAAGAGGACACAAACCAGATGCCAGAAATGTTGGACAATACAAAATTTAGTGAGAGGGAAGAAATGAGGGAGCTCAATATTAGTAGAAAAATGGTGCTGTGAAAATCAATGGGATTGAAGGCAGATAAATCCCCAGGGCCGGATAATCTACATCCCAGAGTACTTAAGGAAGTGGCTTCAGAAATAGTGGATGTATTGGTGGTCATCTTGCAGGATTCTATAGACTCTGGAACAGTCTGTACAGATTGGAGGGTAACGAATGCCACTCCATTGTTCAAAAAGGGAGATAGAAAGAAAACAGAATTGTAGATTAGTAAGCTTAACATCAGTAGTGGGGAAAATTCTCAAATCCATTATCGAGGATATTATAGCAGAACATTTCGAAAGCAGTGACAGGATCTGACAAAGTCAGCATGGAGTTGTGAAGGGGAAGTCGTGCTTGACAAATCTGTTGGAATTCTTTGAAGATGTAACTCGTAGAGTTGACAAGGGGAAGCTAGTTGATGCGGTATATTTGCACTTTCAGAAAGCGTTGACAGAGTCCTGCATAAGAGATTATTGTGCAGATTAAAGGGCATGGGATTGGGGAAAGTGTATTGAGGTGGATAGAAAACTGGTTGGCAGAGAGGAAACAAAGAGTAGGAATTAATGGGTGCTTTTCAAATTGGCAGGCAGTAACTAGTGGGGTGCCACGGGGTGCCACTATTCACAATATATATATCAATGATTTGGATGAGGGAATAAAATCTAACATCTCAAAGTTTGCAGATGATACTAAATTGGGTGGAGGGTGAACACTGATAAGGATGCAGAGATCCTTCAGAATAATCTGGGCAGGTTAGGTGCGTGGGTAAATCAATAATTTGGATAAATATGAGGCATTCACTTTGGAAGCAAAAACAAGGCGGCAGATTACTACCTGAATGGCTGTAAATTGGAAGAGGGGAGTGTGCAGAGGGATCTGGGTGTCCTTGTGCACCAGTCACTGAAGGTAAGCATGCAGCTCCAGCAGGCGGTAAAGAAGACAAATGGTAAATTGGCCTTCATTGCCAGAGGTTTTGAGTACAGGAGCAGGGATATGTTGTTGCAATTATACAGGGTCTTGGTGAGGCCACACCTGGAGTATTGTGTGCCGTTTTGGTCTCCTTTCCTGAGGAAGGATGTTCTTGCTCTCGAGGGAGTGTGGCGAAGGTTTACCAGGCCGATTGTGGGGTTAGTGGGACTAATGTATGAGGAGAGATTGACTAGTTTAGGATTGTTTTTGCTGGAGTTCAGACGAATGAGGGGGGGATCTCAATGTGATGAAGATGAGTGGAAAAGCAAATTGCGTGGAGGATGTGGAAAGTCTGCAGAGGGATCTGGATAGGCTGAGTGAGTGGGCGAGGACCTGGCAGATGGAGTATAATGTTAGCAAGTGTGAGGCTACCCACTTTGGGAGAAATAATCGTAGGAGGGATTATTATTTAAAAGACAAAAAGCTGCAGCATGCTGTGGTGCAGAGGGACCTGGGGGTCCTTGTGCATGAGTGTAAAAACCCAGTCTGCAGGTGCAGCAGGTGATCAAGAAGGCGAATGGAATGTTGGCCTTTATAGCGAGGGGGATAGAATATAAAAGCAGGGAGGTCTTGCTGCAACTGTACAGGGCACTGGTGAGGCCGCAACTGGAGTACTGTCTGCAGTTTTGGTCGCCGCACTTGCGCAAGGATATTTTGGCCTTGGAGGGAGTGCAGGGGAGGTTCACTAGGCTGATACCGGAGATGAGGGGGTTGGACTATGAAGAGAGACTAAAGAGACTGGGTTTGTACTCATTGGAGTTTAGAAGGATGAGGGGGGATCTTATAGAGACGTATAATTTAATGAAGGGGATGGATAGGGTAGAGGTAGAGAGATTCTTCCCGCTTAGAAAGGATAGCAGGACTAGAGGGCACAGCTTCAAGATAAGAGGCGGGGGACAGTTTAGATCAGAGTTGTGGAGGAACTTCTTCAGTCAAAGGGTGGTGAATCTCTGGAATTCTCTGCCCGTTGAAGTGGTGGAGGCTACCTTGATAACTATATTTAAGTCATGGGTAGATAGGTTTCTGATAGCCAGGGGAATTAAGGGTTATGGGGAGAAAGCGGGAAAGTGGAACTGATCCACTTCAGATCAGCCATGATCTTCTTGAATGGCGGGGCAGGCTCGAAGGGCTAGATGGCCTACTCCTGCTCCTATTTCTTATGTTCTTATGTTCTAAAAGTCTAACAGGTCTAGACAGGGTAGATGCAGGCCGGATATTCCCAATGGTGGGGAAGTCCAGAACAGTCTGAGGATTCAGAGTGGACTATTGAGGATGGAGATGAGGAGACATTTCTTCACCCAAAGAGTGGTGATCCTGTCTAATTCATTACCACAGGAGTTGATGCCAAAACATTGAATATATTCTAGACATAGCACTTGGGGCGAATGGGGTCAAAGGTTATGGGGAAAGGACAGGATTAGGCCATTAAGTTGGATGATCAGCCATGATCATAATGAATGGTGGAGCAGGCTTAAAGGGTCAAATGGCCTCCTCCTGCTCCTATCTTTTATGTTTCTATGAAATACATGGTAAAATAAGGCTGAGTCAGCCCAGCTTCGTCAAAGGGAAGTCATGTCTGACAAATCTGATAGAATTCTTTGAGAAGGTAACAAAGAAGTTAGACAAAAGAGCCAGAGGAGAGCCAGTGGACGTATCTGAATTTTCAGAAAGCCTTTGACAAGATACCCTGCAAGAGGCTGCTACATAAGCTAAGAGACAATGATCTGATTTTGATTTGATTTGACTTATTATTGTCACATGTATGAGTATACAGTGAAAAGTATTGTTTCTTGTGCACTGTACAGACAAAGCATACCATTCATAGAGAAGAAAATGAGTGAGTGGAGAATGTAGTGTTACAGTCATAGCTAGGGTGTAGAGAAAAATCAACTCAATGCGAAGTAGGTCCATTCAAAAGTCTGACAGCGGTCGGGAAGAAGCTGTTCTTGAGTCAGTTGGTACGTGACCTCAAACTTTTGTACCTTTTTCCCGATGGAAGAAGTGGAAGAGAGAATGTCCAGGGTGCGCAAAATCCTTTATTATGCTGGCTGCTTTGCCGAGGCAGCGGGAAGTGTAGACAGAGTCAATGGATGGGAGGCTGGTTTACTGATGGATTGGGCTACATTCACGACCTTTTGTAATTCCTTGCGGCCTTGGGTCAGAGCAGGAGCCATACCAAGCTGTGATACAACCAGAAAGAATGCTTTCTCTGGTGCAACTGTAAAAGTTGATGGGAGTCAGAGCGAACTTGCCAAATTTCGTAGGGATAAGGGAATCCTTTTCAGGATGGCAACTGGTGACTACTGGTGTTCCACAGGGGCCAGTATTGGGACCACGTCTTTTCACTGTATACATTAATGGTCTGGAAGATGGAACTGAGTGCATGGTTGCTAAATTTGTGAATGACACAAAGATATGTAAGGGGACAGTAAGAACTCTCACAACACCAGGTTAAAGTCCAACAGGTTTATTTGGTAGCACAGTCTCACGTGAGTCTGTACGCTCATCATAGAAATCATAGAAACCGTACAGTACAGAAAGAGGCCATTCAGCCCATCAATTCTGCACCAATCATAATCCCACCCAGACTCTACCCCCATATCCCTACATATTTACCCGCTAATCCCTCTAACCTATGCATCTCACGACACTGAGGGGCAACATCTTTGGACTTCTCCCTATGTCTGCATGGGTTTTCTCTAGGTGTGCAGTTTCCTCCCACAATCCGAAAGATGTGCTAGTTAGCTGTGGAACTCATTGCCACAGAGGGTTGTGGAGGCCACAGTGAAAAACCACACAGACCTCCTTACGGCAAGCAGAGTACCCTTTATCGTCCAGTACTTCCCCGGAGCTACGATATCTTTTCTGGAGCCTTCAACAAGGCATATGGGCAGCACGGTAGCACAGTGGTTAGCACCCCTGCTTCACAGCTCCAGGGACTGGTTTGGATCCCGGCTCGGGTCACTGTCTGTGTGGAGTTTGCACATTCTTCTCGTGTCTGTATGGGTTTCATAGAATCATAGAACCTACAGTGCAGAAAGAAGCCCTTCGGCCCATCGAGTCTGCACCGACCACAATCCCACCCAGGTCCTACCCCCATATCCCTACATATTTTACCTGCTCATCCCTCTAAACTAAGCATCCTAGTACACTAAGGGGCAATTTTAGCATGGCCAATCAACCTAACCCGCACATCTTTGGAATGATCTTTTCCTCCGAACGTTCTGGTTCCTCCCACAGTCCAAAGATGTGCGGGTTAGGTTGATTGACCATGCTAAAAAATTGCCCCTTAGTGTCCTGAGATGCATAGGTTAAAGGGATTAGCGGGTAAAATACATAGGGGTACAGGGGTAGGGCCTGGGTGGGATTGTGGTCGGTGCAGACTCAATGGGCCGAATGGCCTCTTTCTGCACTGTAGGGCTCTATGATTCTATGATACATACTCCTGTGACTTGGCCAACATTGTCTACCTGATACGCTGCAGGAAAGGATATCCTAAGGCATGGTACGTTGGCGAGACCATGCAGACGCTGCGATAACGAATGAATGGTCACCACTCAACAATCACCAGGCAGGAGTGTTCCCTTCCTGTCAGGAAACACTTCAGCAGTCACGGGCATTCAGCCTCTGATCTTTGGATAAGCATTCTCCAAGTGGTCTTCATGATACACAACACAGAATCGCTGAGCAGAAACTGATAGCCAAGTTCCGCACAAATGAGGACGGCCTCAAACAGATCTTGGGTTCATGTCATACCATCTGTAACCTCCACGATTTGCCTGGCCTGGCTGGAGACAATTTATACTTCTTTAAACTGTGCTTAACCCTCTCTCCATTCTCACATTGTCTGTCCCTGAAAAGACTTGATTACCTAAGACTTGCATTCCATCCATTATCTTGTAACTGAGTTTGTGTCTATATATGCCCTGTTTGTGAATGAACTCTTCACTCACCTGATGAAAAAGCAGCACTCAGAAAGCTTGTGCTGCCAAATAAGACTTTAGACTTTAACCTGGTGTTGTGAAACTACTTACTGTGCCTACCCCAGTCTAACATTGGCAACTCCACATTATGTAGACAGCAGAATTAGTCAATCCTGCAACAACTCTGTTCATAAGCCTTTGAAAAGTAGTTGGTGTGTTTTTCATCCCAAAGGTCATCACTTTAAATTGATAGATCCCATTTGAGGTTACAAAAGCTGAAACTTCTTTTGCTGTCTCTGACAAAGGTGCTTGATTTGATTTCGATTTGATTTGATTTATTATTGTCACATGTATTAACGTACAGTGAAAAAGTATTGTTCCTTGTGTGCTATACAGACAGAACATACCGTTCATCGAGAAGGAAACAAAAGAGTTCAGAATGTAGCATTACAGTCATAGCTAAGTCTTTAAGATCAACTTAATGCAAGGTAAGTCCATTCAAAAGCCTGACAGCAGCAGGGAAGAAGCTGTTTTGAGTCGGTATGTGACCTCAGACTTTTGCAGCTTTTTCCCAAAGGAAGAAGGTGGAAGAGAGAATGTCCAGGGTGCGCAGGATCCTTAATTATGCGGTGCTTTGTCAAGGCAGTGAGAAGTGTGGACAGAGTCAATGGATGGGAGGCTGGTTTACTTGATGGATTGGGATACATTCACCACCTATTGTAGATCCTTGCGACCTTGGGCAGAGCAGGAACCATACCAAGCTGTGATACATCCAGAAAGAATACTTCCTACGGTGCATTTGTAAACATTGGTGACAGTCGTAGCTGACATGCCAAATTTTCTTAGTCTTCTGAGAAACTTACCAGTAACCACAGAATAAGTCCAACTTTGTAATGTAAGATCCTTGTCCTACATTTTCCACACAATACTCCAGCCTTGGAATTGGATATGAGTTAGTTGACGTTCCGATAATGTACGCAGAATCATTGAGTACCACCAGGTTTGGGGACCAAACAATCGGCGAACTCCACTCGCTTTGACTCGGCTCTGTGATGAATTGTTGTAGCATCACTTCCATTTCCTTCTGAACCTGTGCTCCTTTGAGAGGATTAAGCCAATAGGAGTGTTGTTTTATTGGAACAAAACTCCCTATGTCAACCTCATATACCGTGTCATTTGTCCTCCCCATTCTATTTCCACAAAGAGCCTCATGGCACATAACAAATCTTTCAATTCAGTTCTTTGTTCCTGAGACAGATGGCTCACTACTCCACTTCTCTTGGGATTTCCTTCACTGTTTTAACTAATTCCACTGGTTGAGCCTCTTTTACCACATCATTTTTTCTAGTGCCTTTCTTAAGCCTCCAGCACTGTGCCTTTGTGTGTCCCACCTTACCACAGTGAAAACACCTGAGGTCTTTCACCTCTTTTCCACTCTCTTTAATTTCTTTTTTCACAGGTGGTAAACTGTCCCCAGTTGTTTTTCATTGAAGGGTCTCCCTCTCTCCCAATTTCTATCCCTCTCAGAATGAAATTGTTGTCGGAAGCTAGATTTCAATTTATGCACTAATGTGCACTCATCTGCCATCTCTGCATCTTTTCTTTTTGTTTCAAATTTCTGTTCCTCAACACAGAGGTCATAGAAGTCATAGAGATTTACAGCATGGAAACAGGCCCTTCAGCCAACTTGTCCAAGCCGCACTTTGTTTTTAAAACTCCTAAGCTAATCCCAATTGCCCGCATTTGGCCCATATCCCTCTATACCCATCATACCCATGTAACTATCTAAATGGTTTTTAAAAGACAAAATTGTACCCACCTCTTCTACTACCTCTGACAGCTCGTTCCAGATACTCACCACCCTCTGTGTGAAAAAAATTTCCCCTCTGGACACTTTTGTATATCTCCCCTCTCACCTTATACCTATGCCCTCTAGTTTTAGACTCCCCTACCTTTGGGAAAAGATATTGACTATCTAGCTGATCTATGTCCCTCGTTATTTTATAGCATCATAGAGTCATAGAAACAGGTCCTTCAGTCCAACTTGTCCATGCTGCCTTATTTTTTTTCAACCCCTAAGCTAATACCAATGCCCACATTTGGCCCATATCCCTCTATACCTATCATACCCATGTAACTATCTAAATGGTTTTTAAAAGATAAAATTGTGCCCACCTCTACGACTACCTCTGGCAGCTTGTTCCAGACACTCACCACCCTCTGTGTGAAAAAATTCCCCCTCTGGACACTTTTGTATCTCTCCCCTCTCACCTTAAACCAATGCCCTCTAGTTTTAGACTCCCCTATCTTTGGGAAAAGATATTGACTATCTCCCTTGTCGATGCATCTCATTATTTTATAGACCTCTATAAGGTCACCCCTCAGCCTCCTATGCTCCAGAGAAAAAAATCCCAGTCGATCCAGCCTCTCCTTATAACTCAATCCATCAAGTCCCCGTAGGATCCTAGTAAATCTTTTCTGCACTCTTTCTAGTTTAATAATATCCTTTCTAAAATAGGGTAACCAGAATTGCACACAGTATTCCAAATGTGGCCTTACCAATGTCTTGTACAACTTCAACAAGACGTCCCAACTCCTGTATTCAATGTTCTGACCGATGAAACCAAGCATGCTGAATGTCTTCTTCACCACTCTGTCCACCTGACACTATACTTTCAAGGCGCTATGAACATGTACCCCTAGATCTCTTTGTTCTGTAACTCTCCCCAACGCCCTACCATTAACCTACCATGGAGGTCCTATGAGGAGAGACTGAGGGATTTGGGGTTGTTTTCGCTGGAAAGAAGGCGGCTAAGAGGGGATCTTATTGAAACATATAAGATGATTAGAGGTTTAGATAGGGTGGACAGTGATAGCCTTTTTCCTCGGATGGAGAAAGCTAGCACGAGGGGGCATAGCTTTAAATTAAGGGGGGGTAGTTATAGGATGGATGTCAGGGGTAGGTTCTTTACCCAGAGGGTGGTGAGGGATTGGAATGCCCTGCCTGCTGCGGTTGTAAATGCGCCTAGTTTGGGGGCATTTAAGAGATCCGTGGATAGGTTTATGGACGAAAAGGGATTGGTTTAGGTTAGTGGGTCATTGTTTTTTAACTGGTCGGCGCAACTTCGTGGGCCGAAGGGCCTGTTCTGCGCTGTAATGTTCTATGTTCTATTAACTGAGTAAGTCCTGCCCTGGTTCAGTCTACCAAAATGCATTACCTCGCATTTGCCGAAATTAAAGTCCATCTACCGTTCGTCAGTCCACTGGCCCAACTGACCAAGATCCTGTTGCAATTGGAGATAACTTTCTCACTGTCCACTATGCCACCAGTCTTAGTGTCATCTGAAAACTTACTAACCATGTCTCCTATATTCTCATCCAAATCATTAATATAAATGACAAATAACAGTGGACCCAGCACTGATCCCTTTGGCACACCACTGGTCACAGGCCTCCTGTTTGAAAAATAATGTTATAATGTTAGCAAGTGTGAGGTTATCCACTTTGGCAAAAACAATAGTAGGAGGGATTACTATTTAAAGGGCGAAAAGCTGCAGCATGCTACGGTGCAGAGGGACCTGGGGGTCCTTGTGCATGAGTCACAAAAACCCAGTCTGCAGGTGATCAAGAAGGCGAATGGGATGCTAGCCTTTATCGCGAGGGGGATAGAATATAAAAGTAGGGAGGTCTTGCTGCAACTGTACAGGGCACTGGTGAGGCCGCAGCTGGAGTACTGTGTGCAATTTTGGTCGCTGCACTTGCGCAAGGATATTTTGGCCTTGGAGGGAGTGCAGAGGAGGTTCACTAGGCTGATACCGGAGATGAGGGGGTTGGACTATGAAGAGAGACTAAATAGACTGGGTCTGCACTCGTTGGAGTTTAGAAGGATGAGGGGGGATCTTATAGAGACGGATAAGATAATGAAAGGGATGGATAGGGTAGAGGTAGAGAGATTCTTCCCGCTCAGAAAGGATGGCAGGACTAGAGGGCACAGCCTCAAGATAAGGCGGGGGGCGCAGTTTAGATTGGAGTTCAGGAGGAACTTCTTCAGTCAAAGGGTGGTGAATCTCTGGAATTCTCTGCCCGTTGAAGTGGTGGAGGCTACCTCGCTAAATATATTCAAGTTACAGGTAGATAGGTTTTTGATGGACAAGGGAATTAAGGGTTATGGGAAGAGAGCGGGAAAGTGGAACTGATCCACTTCAGATCAGCCATGATCTTATTGAATGGTGGAGCAGGCTCAAAGGGCTAGATGGCCTACTCCTGCTCCTATTTCTTATGTTCTTAAAGTCACAGCTCCCAGTTCCAAGTGGCCAGACAGCCACCGCTTCTGCTGGCAACAGTTCATAGCTTGAGGGAGAGACAGCATAACAGCCATATTTATGTCTTAAAAGAAAGCCTCATCTCAATTGTAAAGGTACCAACAGAGGATACTGAATATAGAAGATAAAGGAGAAAGAAGATTCTGGAAGATGACATACCCGGGATAAATCTTATTACCTTCCTCTGGACTGTCTCCAATGCCAGTGTATCTTTTCTTAGATAAGAGACCAAAATTGTTCACAGTATTCCAGGTGGGGTCTAACTAGCGCTGTGTACAACTTTAGCAAGACTTCCTATTTCTATACTCCATTCCCTTTAAATAAAGTGGCGATGCCAGCGTTGGACTGGGTGGACACAGTAAGAAGTCTCATAACACCAGTTTAAAGTCCAACAGGTTTATTGGGCATCAGGAGCTTTTAGAGCACTGCTTCTTCAATGAAACTAAACTAGCTCTAAATATAAAAAATGATAGTAAAAGTTTTTACAAACATATAAACAAGAAGAGAATGGCTAGAGTGAATGTTGAACCCTTGAAGGATGAGAGGGGGGATTTAATGGTGGGAAACGAGGAAATGGCTATGACTTTAAATCAGTTTTCTGTGTCGGTCTTCACGGAGGAGGACGCGAATAGCTTACCAAATATTAAAGATAGAGGGTTGGTAGGAGATGAGGCCCTTAATACAATTACTGTTACTAGAGAGATAATGCTTGATAGATTAATGGGACTAAAGGTGAACAAGTCCCCGGGACCGGATGGAATGCATCCCAGGGTTCTGAAAGAAATGGCAGAAGTAATAGCAGATGCCTTAGTAATTATTTATCAAAACTCACTGGACTCTGGGGAAGTGCCGGAGGATTGGAAAACAGCTAATGTTACGCCGCTGTTTAAAAAAGGTAGCAGGCAAAAGGCAGGGAACTACAAGCCAGTTAGCTTAACGTCTGTAGTTGGAAAAATGCTCGAATCCATCATCAAAGAAGAAATAGCGAGGCACCTGGAAAAGAACGGTTCGATCAAACGGACGCAGCATGGATTCGTGAAGGGGAAGTCATGTTTAACGAATTTACTGGATTTTTATGAAGATGTGATTAGTGTGGTAGACAGAGGGGAACCAGTGGATGTAGTGTTTTTAGATTTCCAGAAGGCGTTCGGTAAGTTGCCTCACAAAAGGTTACTGCAAAAGGTTAGGGTACATGGAGTTGGGGGCAAAGTGTTAGCGTGGATTGAAGATTGGTTATCTAATAGGAAGCAGAGAGTTGGAATCAATGGATGCTTTTCTGGTTGGCAGTTGGTGACTAGTGGAGTGCCGCAGGGATCGGTGCTGGGGCCTCAACTATTTACCATATACATAGACGATCTGGAGGAGGGAGCTGAGTGTAGGGTAACAAAATTTGCTGATGACATGTGGAAAAGCGAATTGCATGGAGGATGTGGAAAGTCTGCAGGGGGATCTGGATAGGCTGAGTGAGTGGGCGAGGACCTGGCAGATGGAGTATAACATTAGCAAGTGTGAGGTTATCCACTTTGGCAGAAATACCAGGAGGAAGGAATATTATTTCAAGGACAAAAAGCTGCAGCATGCTACAGTGCAGAGGGACCTGGGGGTCCTTGTGCACGAATCGCAAAAACCCAGTCTGCAGGTGCAGCAGGTGATCAAGAAGGCGAATGGAATGTTGGCCTTTATAGCGAGGGGGATAGAATATAAAAGCAGGGAGGTCTTGCTGCAACTGTACAGGGCACTGGTGAGGCCGCAGCTGGAGTACTGTGTGCAGTTTTGGCCCCCTTATTTGCGAAAGGATATATTGGCCTTGAAGGGAGTACAGAGAAGGTTCACCAGGCTGATACCGGAGATGAGGGGGTTAGTTTATGAGGAGAGATTAAATAGACTGGGCCTGTACTCGTTGGAGTTTAGAAGGCTGAGGGGGATCTTATAGAGACTTACAAGATAATGAAGGGGCTAGATAGGGTAGAGGTAGAAAGATTCTTTCCACTTAGAAAGGAAACCAGAACAAGGGGGCACAGCCTCAAAATAACAGGGGGGGGGGGCGGGCGCAGTTTACAACAGAGTTGAAGAGAAACTTCTTCTCTCAAAAGGTGGCGAATCTCTGGAATTCTCTGCCCATTGAAGTGGTGGAGGCTGCCTCGTTGAATATATTTAAGCCACGGGTAGATACATTTCTGATAGACAAGGGAATTAAGGTTTATGGGGAGAAAGCGGGGAAGTGGAACTGATCCACTTCAGATCAACCATGATCTTATTGAATGGCGGGGCAGGCTCGAAGGGCTAGATGGCCTACTCCTGCTCCTATTTCTTATGTTCATCAGGTGAGTGGAGAGTTGGGTTCACAAACACAGCAGACGTGGTTATGTGAAGGGCAGGATTGGCAGCTGAATGTTCCTGGGTATAAGTGTTTTAGGTGTGACAGAGGAGGGTTGAAGAGAGGTGGTGGGGTGGCGCTGTTAGTAAAGGAGCACATCACAGTAGTGCAGAGGGAGGACGATATGGAGGAGTTAGGGATCGAGTCACTGTGGGTGGAGTTGAGGAATAAAAAGGGAGAGATTACGATGCTAGGGGTATACTATAGGCCACCCAACAGCCCGAGGTCAGTGGAGGAAGGTATTTGCAGAGGCATTTTAGATAGGTGCAGAAAGAATAAGGTGGTTGTAGTGGGTGACTTTAATCTTCCTGGAGTGGATTGGAAGGTGCCTAGAGCTGGGGGTATGGAGGGAGAGGAGTTTGTAAAATGTGTGTTGGAAGGTCCTTGGAGCAGTACGTAACTAGCCCGACTAGGGAGGGAGCTATACTGGATTTAGTGTTGGGTAATGAGCCAGGGCAGGTGGTTGAGGTTGCAGTAGGCGAACATGTGGCTAACAGTGACCACGAGTCCGTCTACTTTAGGATAAAAATGGAAAGGGATGAGCGCTGTCCGAAGGGTAGGGTGCTGAACTGGGGGAAGGCGAGCTATAGCCGGATTAGGAGGGAGCTGAAGGACACTGATCGGGAGGGGTTGTTAGCTGGCAAGTCCACGGTTGGTAAGTGGGAGGCTTTCAAGGGCAAACTGATAATGTTGCAGGAAAAGCATGTGCCGGTAAAGAGGAAGGATGGGAAAGGCAGGATTAGACAGCCGTGGATTACAGCGGGTATCGAAGACTTGGTCAGGAAGAAGAGAGAGGCATATGTTAGGTCGAAACAACTGGGAACGGAGAGTGTGCTGGAGGAATATAGAGAGAGCAGGAGGGAGCTTAAAAGGGGAGTTAGAAGGGCAAAACGAGGGCATGAAATGACTTTGGCTGATAGGATTAAGGAAAATCCAAAGGCATTTTACTTTTATATTAGGAACAAGAGGGTGGTTAGAGGGAAAATTGGTCCTCTTCGGGACAAAGGAGGGGAGCTATGTATCGAGTCGGAGGGAATGGGGGAGATCCTGAATGAATACTTTGCGTCAGTATTCACGAAGGAGAGGGGTTTGGTGTCGTGTAGTGTCTTGGAGGGAGCTGTAGATCAGTGGAAGGAAATATCCATTACGAGGGAGGAAGTGCTCAGGTTTTTAGGTAGCATAAAAACTGATAAAGCTCCGGAGCCTGATGGTATTTATCCCAGGCTGCTTCGGGAGGTGAGAGATGAAATTGCTGGGCCTCTGATGCAAATCTTTGTCTCTTCTTTGGACACAGGTGAGGTCCCAGAAGACTGGAGGGTAGCAAATGTGGTACTGCTGTTTAAAAAGGGTCGTAGGGATAACCCTGGAAATTATAGACCAGTGAGTTTGACATCGGTGGTAGGAAAATTATTGGAAAAAATTCTTCGGGATAGGATGCATGAACATTTGGAGCGTTGCGATCTGATTAGGGATACGCAACATGGCTTTGCTCGGGGGAGGTCTTGCCTTACGAATCTGGTAGAATTCTTTGAGGAGGTGACAAAAACAGTTGACGATGGGCGAGCCATTGATGCCATCTATATGGATTTCAGTAAGGCGTTTGACTAAGTCCCTCACGGTAGGCTGGTAGAAAAGGTTAAGGCACATGGGATACAAGGACAGGTAGCTAGGTGGATTGAGAACTGGCTGGGTAATAGGAGACAGAGGGTAGTTGTCGAGGGGTCCTTTTCTGGCTGGAGGCCAGTCACCAGTGGTGTGCCGCAGGGCTCAGTACTGGGATCTCTCCTCTTTGTAGTATATATAAACGACTTGGAAGAGGTCGTATGTGGTGTGATCAGCAAGTTTGCAGATGACACCAAGATGGCAGGATTGGCAGATACTGAGGAGGACTGTCAGGTGACACAACAGGATATAGATAGGTTGGTATATTGGGCAGATAGATGGCAGATGGAATTTAATCCTGACAAATGCGAGGTGATGCATTTTGGAAGGAATAATGCAGGGAGGAGTTACGTGATAAAAGGTAGACCGATTAAGAGTATAGAAATACAGAAGGACCTGGGAGTGCAGGTGCACAAGTGTCTGAAGGTGTCAACACAAGTAGAGAAGGTTGTGAAGAAAGCTTATGGAATGCTAGCCTTTATAGGAAGGGGTATAGAGTATAAGAGCTGTCGTCTAATGCTTCAGTTGTACAGAACATTGGTTAGACCGCATTTGGAGTACTGCGTCCAGTTCTGGTCACCTTACTACCGGAAGGACGTGGAGACCCTGGAGAGGGTGCAGAGGAGGTTTACCAGGATGTTGCCTGGCATGGAAGGACTGAGTTACGAGGAAAGGTTGGAAAAACTGGGGCTCTTTTCCTTAGAAAGACGGAGATTAAGGGGGGATCTGATAGAGGTGCATAAAATACTGAAGGGAATAGATAGAGTCAACAGTGGTAGGCTTTTCCCTAGATTGGGGACAACTATCACGAGAGGTCACGATCTTAGGGTGAGGGGGGAGAAGTATAATTTGGATACGAGAGGAAGGTTTTTCACACAGGGTTGTGGGGGTATGGAATGCGCTACCAAGTAAGGTGGTGGAGGCAGGCACGTTGGACTTGTTTAAGGTTTACTTAGATAGACACATGAGCGAAACAGGGATGGAGGGTTATAGAAGACAGTATTAAATAGGGTCAGAGCCTCGGGACGACACTGGAAATGTAATATTACATGTTAACGTTTTGTCTTTTTATTCCACAGGGTCGGTCCACCTTGTTGTCAAACAAGGGGCATGCACACGGTGGGTCGTGCGTGGGCTGCTCTTGGAGGTTCTGGGAGTGGCCTAGTACTTTGCGTCGTTGTGTGTGCTTAATCCTGGACCAGCAGATGGGCACCACAACAGCTCAGTGACTATCACTGCTAGCTGTGCAGATACATGGATTTGGGCCGGTGTCTGTGGGAGTTTGCGCATTCTCCCTGTGGTTGCGTGGGTTTCCTCTGGGTGCTCCGGTTTTCTCCCACACCCCAAAGATGTGCTCTTAGGCTGATTGGTTTTACCAAATTGACACTATTCTCCCCTGAATCTGGCTACATTAGGGGTACCATTCACATACACACGGGGCACGGTAGGTGTGGGAAGATGCGGCGGCGCGGGCTCGTTGGGCCGAAGGGCCTGTTTCCCGTGCTGGGATGTTCTTTGTTGTTTGTTCTTTGTACACAGAGACACAATTACAAGATAATGGTTGAAATGTGAGTCTTTACAGGTAATCAAGTCTTTACAGGCCCAGACATTGTGAGTGGAGAGAGGGATAATCACAGGTTAAAGAAGTGTGAATTGTCTCAAGCCAGGACAGTTAGTAGAATTTTGCAAGCCCAGGCCTGATGCTGGGGGTTACAGATAGTGTGACATGAACCCAAGATCCCGGTTGAGGCTATCCTCATGTGTGTGGAACTTTGCTATCAATTTCTGCTTGGCAATTCTGTGTTGACGTGTGTCTTGAAGGCCACCTTGGAGAATGCTTACCTGAAGATCAGAGGCTAAATGCCCTTGGCTGCTGAGTGTTCCCCGACAGGAAGGGAACAGTCCTGCCTGGTGACTGTCGCATGGTTTCTGTTCATCCGTTATAGCGTCTGCATGTTCTCACCAACGTTCTTTCCTGCAGCGTATGAGATAGACAACATTGGCTGAGTCACATAAGTATATATCATGTACCTAGTGGGTGGTGTTCTCATGTGTGATGGTGGTATCCGTGTCAATGATCCGGTATGTCTTGCAGAGGTTGCTATGGCAGGGTTGTGTAGTGTCGTGTTTGCTCTGGAACTTTGAAATAAAGACCAACATTCCATTTTCCTCCCAATTACCTGCTGAATTTGCCCGCTAGCTTTTTGTGATGAATGCACAAGGACCCCAAAACCCTCTCTGTGCTGCAGCTTTCTGCCGCCTTTCTACATCATGAATAATATTCCGCACCTTCATTCTTCCTACCCAAGTGTAAAACTTCACATTTTCATGCATTGTATTCCATCTGCTAAGTTTGTCCCCACTCACCTAACCTGTTTATATCCTCGGTAGACTCACACCACTTGCATTCCCACCGATTTTTATGTCATCTGCAAACTTGGCAATAGGACATTCACTTCCCTCCTCCGAGACATTAATATATATTGTAAACCATTGTAGGCCCAGTACTGATCATTTTGGCACTCCACTAGTTACAGGTTGCCATGCTGAAAATAGCCCTCTTATCCCACCTCCCTGGCTTCTATCAGTTAAAAGTCTGACAACACCAGGTTTTAGTCCAACCGATTTATTTGATCAAATAAATCGGTTGGACTAAAACCTGGTGTTGTCAGACTTTTTACTGTGTTTACGCCAGTCCAATGCCGGCATACCCACATCATGACTTCTATCAGTTAGCCAATCCTCTATCCATGCTTATATCCTACCTCCAACACCTTGGGCCCTTATCTTATTAAGTGGTCTTCTGTGCAGTGCCTATCAAACCCTTTTTGGGGATCCTATTATACCACATCTACTGGGTCCCCTTTACCTACCCTGCTTATTACCACCTCAAAAAATTCTAATCAATTTGTCAGGTATGATTTCCCCTTCATGAAGCCACATTGACTCTGTTGGATTATATTGCGTGTTTCTCAATGCTCTGCTATTACAACCTTTATAATGAACTCTAACATTTGTGGGTGGCACGGTAGCTCAGTGGTTAGCACTGCTGTCTCATGGCTCCAGGAACCTTGGTTCAATTCTTGGCTTGGATCGCTGTCTGTGTGGAGTTTGCATGTTCTGCCTTGTCTACATGAGTTCCCTCTGGGCGCTCCTGTTTCCTTGCACAGTCCAAAGACATGCTGGTTAGGTACATTGGTCATGCTAAATTGCCCCTTAGTATCCCGGGATGCATAGTTTAGAGAGATTAGTGGGGTAAATATGTATGATTACAGGGATAGGGCCTGGATGGGATTGTTGTTGTGCATACTTAATGGGCTGAATGGCCTCATTCTGCACTGTAAAGTTTCTTTCTAGTTTCTAATTCCCAGTGACGGATAGTAATTTTACTGGCCTATAGTTACCTTTTTTTTATCTCCCCCCTTTTTTAATAAGGTATTACATTGGCATTTTTCCGATTGTTTAGGACTTTTCCAGGAGTTAAGGATTTTTGGTGTGTTATTACCAGTGTGTCCACTATCTCTGTAGTTACTTCCCTTAGCATCCTGAGAAATGATCTATCAGGTTTGGGGGATTTATCAGCCTTTAGCCCCATTAGTTTCCCTGATAAGTTTTCTCTACTGATAGTTATTGTACTTATTCCCTACCACCCCCCCCTATATTTACCCCTTGATTATTTAGTATTGCTGAAATGTTATTAGTGTCTTCTCCAGTGAAGACTGATGCAAAGTATTCATTTAATTCACCTGCCATTTCCTGGTTCCCCATTGTTATTTGCCCAGTCTCATTCTCTAAGGCACGAAGGTCAATTCTCTCCCTGGGCATGGACACCCTGTGCCAGTCTGTGCTCCCTGGCATTGTCCAAGGGGCTAAGTGCCAATGGGGGCACCTTGGCATTGCTCATTGGGCATCGGGTAGTGCCAAATTGTGGGTGGGGCCTCGGGGTGATCAGAGAGGATGGGGGGGCTCTGGTACCACTCTGTATGGCGATCGACCTGGGATGGAGGGAGGCCAGTTATCGGAGCAGGCTGGGGGTGGGCGGGGGGAGGGTGTGGTCTGCCGGGAAGGCAGGGAGGAGTGCCTCCGGGGAGGGTCTGACCCCAGAGGAGGAGTCAGCGAGAGGGGTCTGCTGGGATGAGGCGGGGGTAGGGGGACCACCACTGCTGGGAAGGAGGGGGGTGCTGGGCTGTGCATTGTGGCACTGCAGGGTGGAGAGGGGGGTCAGGGCTGGTCTGGGAATTGTTGTGGGGACTGTGGGTGGGGGCGGGGGGGGAGCTGGAGGGGCAGCACTGATGGGGTCCCAAACTGTCCAGCAAATGGGGAAATGGACAGATCAGGACCATTGCGCACGCGCAGAGTTCAGAACTGTCAGACTCTGGTGCGAATAGGCTCTACCCCTCCACCCCCCAGGGGTGAGGTTCACGACTGGCACCTCTGCATTGCACAGAGTGCGGAGATTCGGGTGAGAAGCTGAACAGTTGGGATTTAGAACAGTTTTCCCACCAATTCAGCACTTTTGGGAGAATCGCTCCCCACCAGCACCCCCCCACCCCACCAACAACTCTGAAGCAGCTTATTTGTCCGTTTTCAGACAGAGCCTTTAATTCTATCTTTTTTTATATTCCTTGCAATCTCTGCCCTGATCTCTTGTTACCCTGTTCAATGTTTAAGCACTTCCTGGCCCTTTCTGCCACACTCTGGGTATTATGAGCTATATCATTATCCTGCTCTATTTTTCCTGAGACACACCAGCTCTGGCAAGGCCAGGATTTTTTGGCCATCTCTAATTGCCCTTGAACTGAATGGCTTGCCAGGCCATCCTTACCCGGTCTGACCTACATATGACTCCAGAGCCACAGCAAAATGGTTGAATCTCAACTGCCTTGGGCAACTGGGGATGGGCAATAAATGCTGGCCAGCAGCGACACCCATCTCCCACAAATTAATAACAAAAACAGTGCAATTAGCTTTCAGCTGCTGATTTATTAATTGAATATAAATTCTACCCCCAACATTCCTTTGGTGGGATTTGGAACTATGTCCTGGAATGTTTATCTGACCCTCTAGATTACTAGTCCAGGTTCATTACAAATATACTATCTATGTACAATTTTCTTGTGATGAGGCAGTGTGAAGCATTTATGTGAGTCTGTGAAATGTCTTATTATTGGTATTCGAGGATAAATTTGTCGCATTTTCACCAAAATTTCTTTCTGTTCCCTTTTAGGATCGTCGGCCATACACTGAGCAGCGTGCTATGCTCATGTCCCATTCGCTGGGACACAATTTGGCATATGGACATGATGCCAGAGGCTTTAATTGTCCGTGTGCCGAAGGGTCAAGAAGATGCATCATGACTGAAACTTTAACGTGAGAACTATAATCAAACAGTGTTGTTGGATCTTATGTGAGATAACGTATATCATCACCAATTCAAAACAAGGTTGAAATATTTACAAAATGTCCTCAAAAAGTGTGGAGTGGATGATCCTAATGAGGACTTCAACATGACTTGGGCCAGTGTCCTTGTTGGGTTGTTTATATTAAATTGGGAACTTGATCCTCCTAATTGCTCTCATCTCCCTCAGCATTCCACACCTATTCCCCATCAGTACTTATAGCTTCTCATTCACTCCCCAAACACGTAACCTCCATATGCTCAGCCATTTTATCCTTTAACCCCAGCCTCTCCCATGCCCACTCACCCATTATTCATTCAACATAAAAGCCTTAAGCCCTATAATAACATTAAGGGAGCGATGTTACCACTGTTGTAAAGTTGAGTGTAAAGCACTTAGCGCAATTGGCACTGGTTTTCACAACAGGTGCCATTTTACAAGTACCAGATTTCTGGCATGGTCATCCTCTTGCCGGAAATGAGCAAGAGGGAGGTTAATATATGGAAATTTATTTTAATGCTGTTAAACATCTGCTTAGTGAGCTCGGCTCTCAATCGCATGGGCCCGCCCCACTTTATGACCTGGCTGGGAAAGGTTCTCGCCAGTGAGGAATAGACAAGCTCCACATAAACAGGGAGCAGGTTCCCCAGGCAGGCTGAGGGCAAGGGGGATCATCCCTTGGCAATGCCCATGTGGGCTCTGAGGCAATGGCAACCTGGGTACATGGGCAATGCCCATCTGGCAGTGCTAAATTCTCTTTCAGTGTACCCAAACAGGCACCAGAGTGTAGCGACTAGGGGATTTTCACAGTAACTTCCTTGCAGTGTTAATGTAAGCCTATTTGTGACACGAATAAATAAACTTTAAAACCTTATTTTGAGCTTTTGCCCCTTAATACTAGTTTCATCTGCCAGTGGAAATAAACTCCCTGCTACTATCTTATCTATTCCCTTCATAATTTTATATATTTCTATGAGATCTACCCCCATTCTTCTGAATTCCAGTGAGTATAGCCCCAGTCTACTCAGTCTCTCCTCATAAGCCAAACCTCTCAACTCTGGAATCAACCTAGTGAATCTCCTCTGCATCCCCTCCAGTGCCAGTATATTCTTTATCAGGTAAGGAGACCAAAACTGTACACAGTACTCCAGGTGTGGCTTCACCAGCACCTTATACACTGCAACATAACCTCCCTGTTTTTAAACTCCATCCCTCTAGCAATGAAGGACAAAAATAAATAGTGATGTCTTGAGGAGTATTACAAAGAAGAAGGTGCTGGAAGTCTTAAAGCATACCAAGGTAGATGAATTCTTGAGATCTGATGAAGTGTATCCCAGGATGTTGTGGGAGGCTAGGGAGGAAATTGCTGGTCTCCCAGCAGTGATATTTGAATCATCGATAGCCACAGGTGAGGTGCCTGATGACTGGAGGGTGGCAAATGTTGTGCCTTTGTTTAAGAAGCGCTACAGGGAAAAGCCTGGGAACTAGAGACAGCTGAGCCTCACATCAGGTAAGTTGTTAGAAGGTTGCTGAGAGAAGGGATCTACAGGCATTTAGAGAGGCTGGGACTGATTAGAGACAGCAAGTCTTTGTGAGTGGAAAATCATGTCTTGTGAATTTGATTGAGTTTTTTGAGGGTGTAACCAAGAAGGTAGATGAGGACAGTGCAGTTGATATTGTCTACATGGACTTTAGCAAGGCCTTTGACAAGGTACTGCATGGTAGGGTTGTTGCATAAGGTTAAATCTCATGGGACCCAGGGTGAGATACCAATTGGATACAAAATTGGCTTGACAGAAGACAAAGGGTGGTTGTAGAGAGTTGTTTTTGAAACTGGAGGCCTGTAACCAGCAGTGTGCCGCAGGGATCGATGCTGAATCCACTGTTATTTGTTATTTACATGAATGATTTGGATGAGAATTGCAGAGGTTGTGGCATGGTTGTGTGGTGTTGTGGTCACTGTTCCCGTGAAGGCTGGGTAGTTTGCTGTTTGAGGTCGTTCAGTTGTTTGAAGGCAAGAAGTGGGGGTGTGGGGATGGCCTTGGTGAGATGTTCATCTTCACCAATGACACGTTGAAGGCTCCAGAGAAGATGTCGTAGCTTCTCCGCACTGGGGAAGTACTGGATGACGAAGGGTACTCTGTCTGCCGTGTCCCGTGTTTGAGAGGTCGGTGCGGTTTTTCACTGCGGTGCGCTGGAACTGTTGATCAATGAGTCGAGCGCCATATCCTGTTCTTACGAGGGCATCTTTCAGCGTCTGGAGGTGCCAGTTGCAATCCTCCTCATCTAACATGCTGTGTATACAGAGGGTTTGTCTCTAGGGGATGACTTTTTTAACGTGTTTAGGGTGGAAGCTGAGAAGTGGAGCATTGTGAGGTTATCCGTGGGCTTGCGGTACAGTGAATTGAACAGACCATTGTCCGCAGCAACCCACTCAACCTTCAGGAGAACAATGACCATGACACCACACAAACCTGCCACAGCAATCACTGCAAGATGTGCCAGATCACTGACATGGATGCCATCATCTCATGTGAGAACACCGTCCGCTAGGTACATGGTACATACACTTGCAACTCGGCCAACATTGTCTCCCTGATACGCTGCAGGAAAGGATGTTCCAAGGCATGGTACACTGGGGAGACCTTACAGATGTTAGGACAACGGATGAATGAACACTGCTCGACAATCACCAGACAAGTGTGTTCTCCTGTTGGGGAACACTTCAGCGGTCACGGGAATTCAGCCTCTGATCTTCGGGTAAGTGTTCTCCAAGGCGGCACGATACACGGAAGCGCAGAGTCACTGAGCAGAGACTGATAGCCATGTTCCACACACATGAGGACAGCCTCAACCGGGATCTTGTCACACTATCTGTAATCCCCACAACTTGGCTGGGCTTACAAAATCTGTCCTGACTGGAGACAATACACGTCTTTTTAACCTGTGCTTAACCTCTCTCCATTCACATTGTCTGTACCTTTAAGATTTGATTACCTGTAAAGACTTGCATTCCAACCATTATTTTGTAAATTGAGTTTGTGTCTTTATATACCCTGTTTGTGAGCAGAACTCTCACCATTTGATGAGGGGCAGAGCTCCGAAAGCTAGTGACTTGTGCTACCAAATAAACTTGTTGGACTTTAACCTGGTATTGTGGGACTTCTTACCATGTTTATCCCAGTTCACTGCCAGCATCTCCATATCATTCCTCTCAGAGTCCAAAGATGTGTCGGTTAGGTGTACTGGCTATGCTAAATTGCATGTAGTTGTGAGGGTACGGTCTGGGTGAACCCTTCTATTGTTTCCTGGAGCAGGCGGAGTGAAGGAGCAGAGAGTCAGGTAAGAAATTACCTGTTTAAAATCTGTTTAAATCAGTTAAAAGCATGTTCGCAGGCTTTTTAGTGTGTAGTAAGAACTTACCTTGTAGAACTGTTTAAATCATTTAAAAGCATTTTCGCAGGCTTTTTGTGTTTACCGCTTTAAGAATTCAAAGGGAGTGGAGAGCAGGGATTTGTGGGTAAGCAGGCTTTTAAACAGCGCCAGGTTTAAAAGGAGGCCTGGTGTAGACAGCGGGCAGCGTCGGAGCGGGCAGCGGAGTGAGAGGGAAGCAATATCGTTGTTCAATATTACTGCAGGGAATAATGGAGGGGCATGTGATGTGCTGTTTCTGTATGATGTGGGAGCTGGTGGACCCCAGGGTCCTTCCCAGTGACCATGTCTGCAGTAAGTGCAGGTTGCTGGAGGAGCTCCAGCTCAAAGTAGATGATCTGGCCTCTGAGCTTCAGATACTGAGGCTTATCAGGGGGAGGGAGGGTGTCAGGAACAGGAGGAGGCTGCTGAGAGGAGGAAGGAGGGTGGGGATCGGAGGAAGGAGGGTGGGGTTCGGAGGAAGGAGTGTGGTACCAAATGCCTCAGCCTCTCAATCTGCATAACAGGTTTGACGTTCTTCCTTCCAGTCTGGACGAGAACGAGGGCTGTGAGGTTGATGAGCAAACTGCACACAGTACAGTGATGCAGACACAGGACATAGACAAAGAGAAGGTGAAAAGGAATGTAGTAGTAATTGGGGATAGTGTGGTGAAGGGTATTGACACTGTCCTTTGTCACAATGACAAAGTGCACAGAAGGGTGTGTTGTCTGCCTGGTGCTCGGGTCCAGGATGTCGCATCTGGGCTGCAGAGGAACCTGGAGTGGGAGGGTGAAAATCCGGTCGTTGTAGTACATGTGGGTGCCAACGACATAGGCAAAATGCGAACTGAGGATCTGGAGAGGGAGTATGAAAAGCTGGGAACGGAATTAAAAAGTAGAACCGACAAGGTGGTCGTCTCTGGGCTACTGCCTGAACTGAGTGCAGACGGGCGTAGGGTTGATAAGATTAGGTGGGACCTGTTCAGGTGGGTTGGGGTTGGTCTGAACCGTGCTGGGACCAGAGTCCTGGCGAATCGTGTAGATAGGACTGCAGATAGGGCTTTAAACTAATTAGGTGGGGGGAGGGTGCGTGAGTAGGTGAAATTACAGGGTCTAAAGTAAAGGAGAGGCCAAGGATGTCCCAATAATAAAGGGAGTAGGGGACATGAGTATGGTTGGTGGCGTTCTGGCAAATAGGGTACAGGTGAAGGCTGGGATGAAAGCGCTTTATCTGAATGCACAAAGCATTCGGAATAAAGTGGATGAGCTGGTGGCGCAGATCAGCACAAATGGATATGATCTGGTGGCCATTACAGAGACGTGGCTGCAAGGTGACGGGGACTGGGAGCTGAATGTACAGGGGTATCATGTGTGTAGGAAGGATAGGCAAGAGGAAAAAGGGGGGTGCGTAGCTCTGCTGATTAAGGATAGTATCAGGGTGGTAGTAAGGGATGATATAGGAGCCAAGGAGCAGAAAGTGGAATCGTTGTGGGCGGAGATTAGGAACAGCAAAGGCAGGAAGACGCTGGTGGGTGTCGTTTATAGGCCCCCAAATAATGATCTGGAGGTGGGGCGGGCTGTTAATGCGCAAATAAATGTGGCGTGCAGGAATGGAACGGCGATAATTATGGATAATTTATTCCGATGGTTAAAAAGGATCGTAGGAGGAGAGATAATCAGCCGTGGATAACGAAGGAGGTAAAGGAAAATGTTAAATTAAAAGCGGATGCGTTTAGAGTGGCTAAGAGTAGTGGGCGAGAAGAGGATTGGGAGAGGTTTAAATGTCAACAAAGAATGACGAAGAAGTTGATAAAGAAGGGTAGGATGAACTATGAAGCTGGGCTAGCGCTTAATATAAAAAAGGATAGTAAGAGTTTTTATAAATATATAAAAAGGAAGAGGCTGGCTAGGGTGAACGTTGGACCCTTAGAGGATGAGAAGGGGGACTTAGTGGTAGGGGATGGGGAAATTGGCTGAGGCCTTGAATAACTTTTTTGTTTCGGTCTTCACGGAGGAGGACGTGAATAATTTGCCGGGTGTTAGCGATGGAAAGATGGTAGGAGTGGAGGGCCTGAATGACATTATTGTTACTAGAGAGGCAGTGCTCGACAGACTGGAGGGACTGATTGTGGACAAGTCCCCAGGACCTGATGGAATGCATCCGAGGGTCCTGAAAGAAATGGCGGAGTTGATAGTGGATGCCTTGGTGATTATTTTCCAAACGTCGCTGGATTCCGGGGAAGTGCCGGAAGATTGGAAAATGGCTAATGTTACACCGTTGTTTAAGAAGGATGGCAGGCAAAAGGCAGGGAATTATAGGCTGGCTAGTTTAATGTCTGTTGTAGGTAAAATGTTAGAATCCGTGATCAAGGAGAAAATAGTGAGGCATCTTGAGGTGAATTGTTTGATAGAGCAGACGCAGCACGGTTTCGTTAAGGGGAAGTCGTGTCTGACAAATTTATTGGAGTTCTATGAGGATGTGTCTAGGGCGGTGGATAGAGGAGAGCCGGTGGATGTGGTGTTTCTTGATTTCCAGAAGGCGTTTGATAAGGTGCCTCACAAGAGGTTATTACAGAAGGTCAGGGGGCATATAGTTGGGGGTAGGGTGTTAGCGTGGATAGGGGATTGGCTGTCAAATAGGAGGCAGAGAGTGGGGGTCAATGGGTGCTATTCGGATTGACAGTTGGTGACTAGTGGAGTGCCCCAGGGGTCGGTGCTGGGGCCTCAGCTATTTACCATTTATTTCGATGATCTGGAGGAGGGAACCGAGTGTATGGTGTTGAAATTTGCTGATGACACCAAGATTGGTGGAACGGCAAATTGTGCGGAGGGTGTGGAAAGTCTGCAGAAGGATCTAGATAGGCTGGGCGAATGGGCCAGGAACTGGCAAATGGAATTTAATGTTGGCAAATGTGAGGTTGTCCACTTTGGTAGGAATAATGGTAGGAAGGACTGTTACTTACATGGCGAAAAACTGCAGCAGGCGACGGTGCAGAGGGACCTCGGGGTCCTTGTGCATGAGTCGCAAAAACCCAGCAGCAGGTGGTCAGGAAGGCGAATGGGATGCTGGCCTTCATAGCGAGGGGGATTGAATATAAAAGTAGGGAGGTCTTGCTGCAGCTGTATAGGGCATTGGTGAGGCCGCAGCTGGAGTACTGTGTGCAGTTTTGGTCGCCGTACTTACACAAGGATATTTTGGCCTTGGAGGGAGTGCAGAGGAGGTTTACTAGGCTGATACCGGAGTTGAGAGGGTTGAACAATGAGGAGAGTCTGAATAAACTAGGCTTGTACTTGTTAGAGTTTAGAAGAATGTGGGGAGATCTCATTGAGACGTATAAGATGATAAATGGGATGGATAGGATAGAGGAGGAGAGGCTCTTCCCTCTCAGAAAGGACAGTAGGACCAGAGGGAACAGCCTCAAGATAAAGGGGGGGCGGTTGAGAACGGAGTTGAGGAGGAACTTCTTCACTCAAAGGGTGGTGAATCTCTGGAATTCTCTGCCCGTTGAAGTGGTGGAGGCTGCCTCGCTAAATATATTTAAGACGCGGGTTGATAGGTTTTTGATAGGCAAGGCAAGGGTTATGGGGAGAGGGCGGGAATGTGAAACTGAGCCACGACAGATCAGCCATGATCTTATTGAATAGCGGGGCAGGCTCGAGGGGCTAGTTGGCCTACTCCTGCTCCTATTTCTTATGTTCTTATGTTCTTATGCCTTGTGGCCAGTGCAGACTCGATGGGCCAAATGGCCTCCTTCTGCACTGTACGATTCTATGATTCTGACAGAAATACTTGACACTGACTTTAAAATGTAGAATTAACAATTTATTTATTCAACTAACAGGGGAACTTAACTAAACAAGTAACATACTGAATAAAATAAGATTCTAATAGAATGCTATTCAAATAAATGCAAATATCCATTCCTTAACCAAAGAATATAACAATAGAATTCAGTCACTCAAAAAAAATCACCAGGCTTTGTGGCTTTAGGAATCTTTTGGAGTTCCTCTGTTGATTCCTCTATCTGTGAGTTATTCCTGATTTGGTCCCTTTTGTGAGTTAGATGGTGCGTTCTCGTCAGACATATCTGAAGCTGGCAGAGTTGAGAGCTGACCTTTCTCGTGAGAGATCACAAGGCTTGAAAGATGGCCCTTCTCCTGCTGCTCTCCTGGTTTTCCCCCTGCACTCTCTTTTATAACTGTGATGATCTATCAATTTTCCTCCAATAGGATTGGTCTGATGATGTCAACACCATAAAATTCAAATTTTCTATGTTCTTGGGAGCCGAGTGCCAGCTTTAAATTGATTGGGCAAAATAAAAAAAAGGTTGTTTTGTCAAGAGTACTGCTTGACATTTTTGTACCAATGTTTCAGATTGGACTGTGTGTGTACTTCATATTCTAAACCTCCAAGCACTGGAACGAAACACCAACTTTTAAAGGGACCATACAATGGTCCCTCTGGCATTTTTACAATATTTTACATCGTTCCTAACACCAAATTTCAACTTCAGGACTCAACTTTGCAACATTCTTAAAAAATGTGGTTCACCTCACTAAGCTTTCATCCATTATGTCTTGTGGCTGTCTGTATTTGGCCAAAGTGTGTACAGAATATTTTCAAAAATGCATATTTAAAATCTCTAACAGTGGTTATATGTGTTTCTATGCAATTGCACCTTTGTAATTTCAGATGTGTCAGAGATTTTCTGTACTATATTCATTTCTAAATTCATCTACTCTGATTTTTCAGCCTTTTAGTATCAGATTATCCTTATTTCCTCCATCAGCATGCTTGGTTTCATTGGTCAGAACATGGAATCGCGGGATGTGTTGTTGAAGTTGTACAAGACACTGGTAAGGCCACACTTGGAATGCTGTATACGGTTCTGGTCACCTAATATAGAATGGATATTATCAAACTAGAAAAAGTGCAGAAAATATTTACCAGAATGCTACCAGGACTTGATGGATTGTGTTATAAGGATTGACTGGATTTTTTCCCTGGAGCTTAGAAGGCTCGCGAGTGATATTATAGATAAAATAATGAGGGGCACAGATCAGGTAGATGATCAACATCCTTTCCAAAGGTAGGGGTGTCTAAAATTAGAGGGCATAGGTTTAAGGTGACAGGGGAGAGATACAAAAGTGATGATGAGTGAGGATGATGAGTGTTTGGAACAAGCTGCCAGAGGTAGAAATATAATTTTGAGGTGGGTATAATTTTGTCTTTTAAAAGCATTTAGACAGTTACATGGATAAGATGGGCATAGAGGGATATGGGCCAAATGTGGGCAATTGGGACCAGCTTAATGTTTAAAAACTGGATAGCATGGACAAGGTGGGCTGAAGGGCCGATTTCCATGCTGTAAATCTCTATGATTATAAAATTCTGTTTGAACATACATAAGAACATACATAAGAAATAGGAGCAGGAGTAGGCCATCTAGCCCTTCGAGCCTGCCCTGCCATTCAATAAGATCATGGCTGATCTGTCGTGGCTCAGTTCCACTTTCCCACCCTCTCCCCATAACCCTTAATCCCCTCTCTTATCAAGAACCCATCAACCCGCTTCTTAAAAATATTTAGCGAATCAGCCTCCACCACTTCAACGGGCAGAGAATTCCAGAGATTCACCACCCTTTGAGTGAAGAAGTTCCTCCTCAACTCCGTTCTAAACCGCCTCCCCTTTATCTTGAGGCTGTGCCCCCTAGTCCTACTGTCTTTTTTGAGCGGGAAGAGTCTCTCCACCTCTATCCTATCCATCCCATTCATCATCTTATACGTCTCAATGAGATCTCCCCTCATTCTTCTAAACTCTAACGAGTACAAGCCTAGTTTATTCAGCCTCTCCTCATAGCTCAATCCCCTCAACTCCGGTATCAGCCTAGTAAACCTCCTCTGCACTCCCTGCAGGGCCAAAATATCCTTGCGCAGGTGCGGCGCCCAAAACTGCACACAGTACTCCAGCTGCGGCCTCACCAATGCCCTATACAGCTGCAGCAAGACCTCCCTACTTTTATATTCAATCCCCCTCGCTATGAAGGCCAGCATCCCATTCGCCTTCCTGACCACCTGCTGCACCTGCAAGCTGGGTTTTTGCGACTCATGCACACGGACCCCGAGGTCCCTCTGCACCGTCGCCTGCTGCAGTTTTTCGCCATGTAAGTAATAGTCCTTCCTACCATTCTTCCTACCAAAGTGGACCACCTCACACTTGCCAACATTAAATTCCATTTGCCATTTCCTGGCCCATTCGCCCAGCCTATCTAGATCCTTCTGCAGACTCTCCACACCCTCCGCACAATTTGCCTTTCCCCCAATCTTGGTGTCATCAGCAAATTTCGACACCCTGCACTCGGTTCCCTCCTCCAGATCATCTATATAAATGGTAAATAGCTGAGGCCCCAGCACCGACCCCTGGGGCACCCCACTAGTCACCAACGGCCAACCCGAATAGCACCCATTGACCCCCACTCTCTGCCTCCTATTTGACAACCAATCCTCTATCCACGCTAACACCCTACCCCCAACTCCATGTCCCCTGACCTTCTGCAATAACCTCTTGTGAGGTACCTTGTCAAACGCCTTCTGAAAATCCAGAAAGACCACATCCACCGGCTCTCCTCTATCCACTGCCCTAGACACATCCTCATAGAACTCCAGTAAATTTGTCAGACACGACTTCCCTTTAATGAAACCGTGTTGCGTCTGCCCTATCAAGCAATTCCCTTCAAGATGCCTCGCAATTTCCTCCTTAATGACGGATTCTAACATTTTACCTACCACAGACGTTAAACTAACCGGCCTATAATTCCCCGCCTTTTGCCTGGCACCCTTCTTAAACAACGGCATAACATTAGCCGTTTTCCAATCATCCGGCACTTCCCCGGAATCCAGCGACGTCTGGAAAATAACCACCAAGGCATCCACTATAACCTCCGCCATTTCTTTCAGAACCCTCGGATGCATTCCGTCCGGTCCTGGGGACTTGTCCACAATCAGCCCCTCCAGTCTGTCGAGCACCGCCTCTCTAGTAACAGTAATGTCATTAAGACCCTCCAGTCCTACCACCTTTCCATCGCTAACACCCGGCAAATTATTCACGTCCTCCTCCGTGAAGACAGAAATAAAAAAGTTATTCAAGACCTTAGCCATATCCCCATCCCCTACCACTAGGTCCCCTTTCTCATCCTCTAAAGGACCAATGTTCACCATAGCCAGCCTCTTCCTTTTTATATATTTATAAAAACTCTTGCTATCCTTTTTTATATTAAGTGCTAGCCCAGTTTCATAGTTTCTCCTACCCTCCTTTATCAACTTCTTTGTCAATCTTTGTTGACATTTAAACCTCTCCCAATCCTCTTCTCGCCCACTGATCTTAGCTACTCTAAATTCCTCCGCTTTTAATTTAACACTTTCCTTCACCTCTTTCGTTATCCACGGCTTATTACCTCTCCTCCTACAGTCCTTTTTGACCATCGGAATAAATTTCTGCTGAGCACCAAGAAAGATCTCCTTAAAGATCCTCCACTGCTCCTCAGCAGACCCTCCCTCCAACGCACTCCCCCAGTCCACATTCGCCAATTCTTCTCTCATCCTACCATACTCCCCTCTATTCAAACAAAGGACGCGTGTCCGGGAACCCACTTTCTCCTCCTCCATCTGCAACAGAAACTCCACCATACAATGATCACTCTCTCCAAGAGGATCCTTCACCGCAAGTTCCCTAATTCTACCCGCCTCATTACATAGCACCAGATCCAAGATAGCTCGCTCCCTCGTCGGCTCCAACACACACTGTTCAAGGAAATTATCCCGGCAGCATTCCAAGAACTCCTCCTCGAGCCCACCTCGTCCAACATGGGTCGACCAATCAATATGCAGATTGAAATCTCCCATAACTACTGCCGTCCCATTCCTGCACGCCGCAGTTATTTGCGTGTTAACAGCCCGCCCCACCTCCAGATCATTATTTGGGGGCCTATAGACGACACCCACCAGCGTCTTCCTCCCTTTGCTGTTCCTAATCTCCACCCACAACGATTCCACTTTCTGCTCTTTGGCTCCGATATCATCCCTTGCTACCACCTTGATACTATGCTTAATCAGCAGAGCTACGCCACCCCCTCTTTCCTCCTGCCTATCCTTCCTAAACACTTGATAGCCCTGTACATTCATCTCCCAGTCCCTGTCACCTTGCAGCCACGTCTCTGTAATGGCCACCAGATCGTATCCATTTGTGTCGATCTGCGCCACCAGCTCATCCACTTTATTCCGAATGCTTCGTGCATTAAGATAAAGCGCTTTCATCCCAGCCTTCACCTGGACCCTATTTGCCGTAACGCCACCAATTGGGACATTCTCGGCTCTTCCCTTACCTGTACCCTATCCTTAACTTTAGACCTCGTAGCGTCACCTACCCTCGCACCCTCCCCCCCCCAATTAGTTTAAAGCCCTGTCTACAGTCCTCTTTACTCGATTCGCCAACACTCTGGTCCCAGCACGGTTCAGACCAACCCCATCCCGCCTGAACAAGTCCCACCTACCCCAATACTGGTGCCAATGCCCCATAAATTCGAACCCATTCCTCCCACACCAATCCCTGAGCCACCCATTCACTTCCTTTATCCTGTCAACCCTACGCCCGTCTGCACTCAGTTCAGGCAGTAGCCCAGAGACGACCACCTTGTCGGTTCTACTTTTTAATTCCATTCCCAGCTTCTCATACTCCCTCCCCAGATCCTCAGTCCGCATTTTGCCTACGTCGCCGGCACCCACATGTACCACAATGACCGGATTCTCACCCTCCCGCTCCAGATTCCTCTGCAGCCCAGCTGTGACATCCTGGACCCGAGCACCAGGCAGACAACACACCCTTCTGTGCACTTTGTCATTGTGACAAAGGACAGTGTCAATACCCTTAACCCCACTATCCCCAATTACTACTACGTTCCTTTTCCCCTTCTCTTTGCCTATGTCCTGCTGCATCACTGTACCGTGTGCAGTTTGCTCACCAACCTCACCTGCCTCGTCCTCTTCCAGACTGGAAGCAAGAACCTCAAACCTGTTATGCAGATTAAGAGGCTGAGGCCTCCGCTCCTCACCCCCCTTCCTCCTCCCAGCAGCCCCCTCTTGTCCCTGACCCTTAGAGTTAGCCAGTCTAGGGGGCGTGGATGTCACTTGCACCCCATTGACAATGACACCCTCTCTCCCCCTGATGAGCCTCAGTGTCTGTAGCTCAGAGGCCAGCTCATCCACCTTGAGCTGGAGCTTCTCCAGCAACCTGCACTTACTACAGACATGGTCACCGGGGAGGACCCTGGGGTCCACCAGTTCCCACATCATACAGAAACCACACATCACATGCCCCTCCATTATTCACTGTAATTTTTTATGGGGAAAAAAAATTTTTTCCTTATTTCCTGCTGTAGTAGTTTTGAAAAATTTTTTTTTCCTTGTTTTTTCAAACAAACTCACCTGGCCTTTTTCCTTCCAGCCTTTTTTGATATTAAGCCCTATTAACTCACTCTGCTTCCCACTCACTCCGCTGCCCGCTCAGACGCTGCCCGCTGTCTACACCAGGCCTCCTTTTAAACCTGGCGCTGATTTAAAGCAGGCTGGTCCACAAATGCCTTTTAACCACTCCTTCAGAATTCTTAAAGCAGTAAATACAATAAATAAATGCTTTAAACAGTTCTACAAAGAGTAAAGTGCTTTAAACTTATTTTAAACAGGTTTTTAACAGGTAAAATCTTAGCTCTCTCTCTCTGCTCCAGCAAACAATGGAAGGCTTCAAGTTTGCCTTCTTAATTATCTGCTGCACCTGCAAACCAACTTTTTGCAATTCATGCACAAGGATACCCAGGTCCCTCTGCACAGCAGCATGCTGCAATTTTTTGCCATTTAAATAATTCTCGTTCGTACAGTGGTTGCCACCGTGGTTAGCATCCCTGCCTGTCATGTGGGAGACCACGATTCAATTCCCCCATGGGGAGCTGCAAAAGATCTTGACTGTGTCAGAAGACAAAGTCTTTAGGGTGGCACAATGGTTAGCTCTGCTGCCTCACAGCACCAGGGACACAGGTTTGGTTCCTGGCTAGGGTCACTGTCTGTGTGGAGTTCGCACATTCTCCCTGCATCTGCATGGGTTTCTTCTCGGTGCTCCGGTTTTCTCCCACAGTCCAAAGATATGCGGGTTAGGTGGATTGACCATGCTAAATTTCCCCTTAGTGTCAGGCGGCTAGGTAGGGTACATGCATGGGGTTATGGGATAGGATCTAGTGGGACTGTGGTCAATGCAGACTCAATGGGATGAATGGCTTCTGCACTGGAGGATTCTATGATGATATGAATAGCCCATTTTGTTGTTATTCCTACCAAAATAGATAACTTCACATTTACCAACATTGTACTCCATCTGCCAGATCCTCACCCACTCATAGAACATAGAACATAGAACATTACAGCACAAACAGGCCCTTCGGCCCACGAGTTGCGCCGATCACTTGTATACCTACTAAGCCATAGACCTATCTATAACCCCCAATCCCATTAGATCCCATATACTCATCCAGAAGTCTTTTAAAAGACCCCAGCGAGTTCGCCTCCACCACCACCGATGGCAGCCGATTCCATTCACTCACCAGCCTCTGAGTGAAAAACTTACCCCTAACATCTCCTCTGTACTTGCTTCCCTGCACCTTAAATCTGTGTCCTCTCGTAGCGACCATTTCAGCCCTGGGAAATAGCCTCCGAGAATCCACCCTATCAATTCCTCTCAACATCTTATAAACCTCTATCAGGTCGCCTCTCAACCTTCGTCTCTCCAGGGAGAAGAGTCCCAGCTCCCTCAACCGATCTTCATAAGGCATGCCTCCCAATCCAGGCAGCATCCTTGTAAATCTCCTCTGCACCCTCTCAATAGCTTCCACGTCCTTCCTGTAGTGAGGCGACCAGAACTGTGCACAGTACTCCAAGTGGGGTCTGACAAGGGTCTTATAAAGTTGCAGCATTACCTCCCGACTCCTAAACTCAATCCCTCGATTAATGAAGGCCAGTACACCATATGCCTTCTTGACCACATCCTCCACCTGCGAGGCCGATTTAAGAGTCCTATGGACCCGGACCCCAAGATCCCTCTACTCTTCAACACAGCTCAGACTCCTACCCTTGATATTGTATTCCTTCATCCCATTGGTCCTGCCAAAATGGACCACTGCACATTTATCTGTGTTGAAGTCCATCTGCCACTTCTCCGCCCAGTCTTGCATCCTATCTATGTCCCACTACAACTTCTGACATCCCTCCAGACCATCCACAACACCGCCAACCTTCGTATCATCTGCGAACTTGCTAACCCATCCCTCCACTTCCTCATCCAGGTCATTTCTGAAAATGACAAACAGCAAGGGTCCTAGAACAGATCCCTGGGGCACTCCACTGGTGACCGACCTCCATGCAGAAAAAGACCCATCCACAACCACTTCTGCAGGCAAGCCAGTTCTGGATCCACAAGGCCAAAGGCCCTTGGATCCCATGCCCTCTCACCTTCTCAAGAAGTCTTGCATGGGGGACCTCATCAAACGCCTTGCTGAAATCCATGTAAACCACGTCTACCACTCTTCCTTCGTCAATGTGTTCAGTCACATTCTCAAAGAACTCAACTAGGCTCGTAAGGCACGACCTGCCCTTGACAAAACCATGCTGACTATTTCTGATCATGCTAAACTTCTCCAAATGTTCATAAATCTTGTCCCTCAGAAGCCTCTCCATCAACTTACCAACCACTGAGGTCAGACTCACCGGTCGGTAATTTCCCGGGCTATCCCTGTTCCCTTTCTTGAAAATAGGAACCACATCCGCAATCCTCCAATCCTCCGGAACCTCTCCCGTCTCCATCGACGATGCAAAGATCATCGCCAGGGGCCCTGCAATCACTTCCCTCACCTCCCACAGTAACCTGGGGTACATCCCATCCGGTCCCGGCGACTTGTCTATCTTGATAGAGTTTAAAAGTTCTAACACATCCTCTTTCTTAACATCCACACACTCAATCTTTTCAGTCTGCCGCAAACCTGTAGTACAACCTCTCAGATCACATTCCACCGTGAATACCGAGGCAAAGTACTCATTAAGCACCTCTGCTATTTCTTCCAGTTCCACACAGACTTTTCCCCCTTCACCTTTTATAGGTCCTATCCCTTCTCTTCTCATCCTTTTACTTTTTACATATTTGTAGAACGCCTTGGGATTCTCCTTAATCTTACCCGCCAAGGCCTTCTCATGTCTCCTTCTGGCTCTCCTAATTTCCTTTTTAAGCTCCTTTCTACAAGCCTTATACTCCTCTAGATCCTGAACATCTCCTCGCTCTCTGAACCTTTTATACACCTTTCTTTTCTTCCTGACTCATTTAAACTATCTATATGTCTTTGCAGCCTTTCAGTGTCCTCTGCACTTTGCTCTGCCACTCATCTTAGTGTCATATACAAGCTCCAAATCATCTATGTAAATTGTAAACAATTGTAGTCCCAACACTGATCCGTGAGGCACACCACTAGTCACTGATTGCCAACCAGGAAAACACCTATTTATCCCCCACTGTTTTCTTTCTGTTAGTTAACCATTCTTCTATCCATGCTAATACATTACCTGTAACACCGTACACCTTTATCGGCAGCCTTAGGTGCAGCACCTTGTCAAATGCCTTCTGGAAGTCCAGATACACCACATCCACAGGTTCCCCATTGTCCACCGCACATGTAATGTTCTCAAAGAATTCCACTAAATTAGCCAAACATAATCTGCCCTTCATGAACACAGATGCTGCATCTGACCAATGAGATAATTTCTATCTAGATTTCTCGCTATTTCTTCCTTGATGATAGGTTCAAGTATTTTCCCAACACAGAAGTTAAGCTAACTGACCATAGTTATACGCCTTTTGTCTACCTCCTTTTTTAAACAGTGGCGTCATATTTGCTATTTTCCAATCTGCAGGAGCCACCCCAGAGTCCAGCGAGTTTTGGTAAATCATCACGAGCACATTTGCTATTTCCCCTGCCATCTCTTTTAGTACCCTGGGATGCATTCCATCAGGGCCAGGAGACTTGTCTACCTTTAGCCCCATTAGTTTACCTAATACTGTTTTTTTTCACTGATAATGATAGTTTTTAGGCCCTCACCTGCCATATCCTTCCCATCATCAATGTTTAGCTATTATTTGTGTCTTCCGCTGAAGACTGACATAAAATACCTGTTCAATGCCTCAGCCATTTCCTTATTTCCCATTATTAAATCCCCCTTAAATCTCCAGAACTAAATGCACTGAAGTCTTTGAAGTTATGGAAAAGAGCCATCTATCTATTCAAGCTTTGCAGCAAGAAAAGTGTACCTTGCTGTCAAACAAACATCTCAGTGTTGAAATCGGGAAGCTGACATAGAACTCTCATTCAATGAAAAGACATGATTGACGCAGTGAAACCTGAATTTCAAGATGTTCAGTTCAAGAGAGAGCTTTATTGATTGGATAACCTGTTCCAATGCATTTTCACAAAGCTGTTCCGGTAGTGTTCTCCCAGGTTCATTCTCTCCCTATTTCAAATCTCCTCTTTGCAATTTCTTTCCCCTCCAGTCTTTTCACAGAAGCCCTCATCCCAGGAGTATTCTAGAAGAATTTTCTGTACCCTTGCCAAAACTTTCCTGTATATTTCTATGATACCCAGGTCTCTCTGCCTTGTACCAGCTTTAAAATTGCATCACTCAGATTCAGCCTTTGCCCCAGAGTGGATCGCCTCTCAATTTTCTGCATTGAAATTCAATTCCCAAGTTTCCCCACTCTCACACAGAGAGTCATAGTTATAGAGTCAGTAAGTCACTAACTTCATGCTAATCCCATTTTCCTGCTCTTGTCCCATATCCTTGTATGTTATGACATTTCAAGTACTCATCCAAATATTTTTTATAGTTCAAAGTCATGCATTCTAGATTCCCACCACTCTCTTTATGAAAATGTTTTTTCTCAAATCTCCTCTGAATCTCCCGCCCCTCATCCTGAAACTAAGCCCCCTCGTGATTGAGCCCTTCAACCAAGCCTCTCGCTTCCTACTCAGCCTGTCCATGCCCCTCATAATCTTATACACCTCAATCGTGTTCCCCCTCAGCTTTCTCTGCTCCAGAATAAACAATCCAAGCCTATTGTTATAGTTCAAATGCTCCATCCCAGGCAACATCCTGATGAACTTCCCCTGTATCCACTCAAATACAATCATATCCTTCCTTTAGTGAGGTGACCAGAACTGCACACAGCTGCGGCCAAAGCAATGTTCTGTACAACTCCAACATTACCTCCTTGCTCTTCCATTCTATACCATGACTGATGAAAGAAAGTGTCCCATATGCCTAATTAACCACCCTATACATTACAATGCCGACTTCTGGGATCCGTGAATAATTACCCCAAGATCCCTCTGTTCCACTGAGCTACCCAATGTCCTGCCATTCATTAAATTCTCCCTCATTGTGTTTCTTCTTGCAAAGTGCATCACCTCACATTTATCAGGGTTAGAAACATAGAAATGAGAAGTGGAGGTGTCCATTCAGCCCCTTGAGCCTGCTTGGCCATTTATTTCAATCATGGCTGATCATCAAATTCAATATCCTGATCCTCCCTTCCTCCATATCCCTTGATCCCTTTAGCCCCAAGAGCTATATCTAATTTCTTCTTGAAATCAGACAACGTTTTGGCCTCAATTACATTCAGTGATAGTGAATTCCACACCTTCTGTGTGAAGACATTTCTCCTCACCTCAGTTCGAAAAGTTTATCCTTTATCCTCAACTATGACTCCTAGTTTGGACTCCCCCACCATTGGGAATATTCTTTCTGAATTCACCCTGTCTAACCTTGTTAGAACTTTATAAGGTTCTATGAGCTTCCCCTCTCACTCTTCTAAACTCCAGTGAATATAGAACAAAGAACAACCCAGCACGGGAAACAGGCCCTTCGGCCCAACGAGCCCGCGCCGCCATCTTAAAGCATTTTCCCACACCTACTTTGCCCCGTGTGTATGCGAATGGTACCCCTATTGGAACCAGATTCAGTGGAGAATAGTGTAGGGTCAATTTGGTACACCAATCAGCCTAAGAGCACATCTTTGGGGTGTGGGAGGAAACCGGAGCACCCGGAGAAAACCCACGCACCCACAGGGAGAATGCACAAATTCCCACAGACACCGGCCCAAATCCATGTATCTGCACAGCTAGCAGTGATAGTCACTGAGCTGTTGTGGTGCCCGTCTGCTGGTCCAGGTTTAAGCACACACAACGACGCAAAGTACGAGGCCACTCTCAAAACATCCAAGAGCAGCCCACGCACGACCCACCATGTGACAACAAAGTGGACCGACACACCTGTGGATTAAAAGAGACAAAATATTAACATGTAATATTACATTTCCAGTATTGTCCCGAGGCTCTGACTCTTTTTAAAACCGTCTCCTGTAACCCTCCATCCCTTTTTCACTCGTGTTTATCCAAGTAAACCTTAAACGAGTCCAGCGTGCCTGCCTCCACCACCTTACTTGGTAGCACATTCCATACCCCCACAACCCTGCGTGAAAAACCTCCCTCTAGTATCCAAATTATACTTCTCCCCCCTCACCCTTAGCTTGTGACCCCTTGTGATAGTTGTCTCCAATATGATCCTAACTGACTTAGTCTTTCCTTATATGACAGACCTGCCATCTCAGGAATCAGCCTGGGAAACCTTTGCTGTACTCCCTCGATAGCAAGGATATCCTTCCTCAGATAAGGACAGTAAAACTGCACACAATACAGCCACCCTCACCAACACCCTGTACAATTACAGCAAAACATCCCTATTCCGATATTCAAATCCCCTCGCTATGATGACCAACATACCATTTGCCTTCTTTACTGCCTGCTGTACCTGCATGCTTACTTTCAGCAACTGATGCACGAGGACATCAAGGTCTTGCTGAGTGTCCGCCTCTCTCGATTTACACTTATTCAAGTAATATTCAGTCTTCTCATTATTGCTACCAAAGCGGATAATCTCACATTTATCCTCATTATACTGCTTCTGTCATGCAAATGCCCACACACTCAGCCTGTCCAAATCAAACTGAAGCATCTCTACATCCTTCTCACAGCTCACCCTCCCACCCACCTTTGTATCATCTGCAAATTTTGAGATAATGGTCAGGACTCTCCCAAACAAATTCTAGGGGGTGATTCCCCCAGTCCACTGTGCTGGGTGTCACGGCCTTCTCGATTCTCTCAACCAAATTGAGCTGATTTCAATGTGGAAGTCATTATTGTCATTTCATTATTGGGCCCAGAACTGAATTCTCTGGACCCACTAATGTCCCTGCCCATGCCAGGAGTGGTTACTTACTTCCAGTGGGCTTTACTCCTGCCCCCTACTAACAGGGAACAAGTGACCCAACTTCACTGGAGTGAGCAGAGACTATTGAGTGCCAGATGAGTGGGGACAGAAGGGGTGGGGCCTATTGGGGCGATTGGTGCGCGGTGCAAGGGTGAGGGGCACCCGCTGCCATTCTGCAGTGGGATCAGTGGCAGAGGCAGGAGGACGGTGATCGGGACTGTCCACTGGGGTGGGAAGGGGACATCCGGGGCTGGCGTGAAGTTGGGGGGGAGGTGGTGGGGACAGGAATGTTGAACTGTCGGGATGGGTCGGGAAATTGGGGCTGGCTGGTTGGGGCGTCGTGGAGTTCGGGGCAGCTGGGGTGGGGGGAAGGTGAGAGGGAAGACATCGAGGCTGGCCTAGATTGGGGACTTGGAATTATTTTGGAGAATCCTGGCCTCTTAAGTCACCCATGTGTGGGAAAATGGGAGCAGATCCTAATTTTTTTAGCATGATTTTCAGAGAGAATCTCCATCACTCTGAGAAATTCTGAGTGCCCTAGCGTGATTCCATCTCGAAATTAGGGGGCGGGACCTATTAGTGCCCGAGAGGCTGGCAGCATAACGCTGAGTGGGCCATTGCACAAGCGCCAATCTGTCAGCACTGAGATCGGCACATGTGCAGTACCCCCCAATGCCACCTGCCCAATCGCTGGACTCATGGACCTTCCTGGGCTAACCCCAATGTCCTCTCACCCTGGCCAGCCCCAATCTCCCTGCCCCTTCCCCACTCCCCCATCCGGCCAGCCCCGATCTCTATCCTTCTTCCCTTTGCCACTGATTCCAGTGCAGAGTGGCATCAGGTCCTTTCACCGATTGCCCTCAATAGGTTCTGTCCCCAATATGCCCTGCCCCCTTTGACCAGTGGGCAATGCCAAGGTGTCAGGCTGGCACTGCCTACGAGGCACTTCCCCTTTACATCTGACATCCTGGGGAGGGGGGGCTCAATGGCTTCTCTTCCCTCCAGCAGGGTCAGGTCACTTGTTCCATGTCAGTGGGGAGCAGGAGTAAACCCTGCTGGAGGGAACCACTCCTGGGGCGATGGAAGGTGCTAGCGGGTCCTGGCCTGAAGTCCCAGGCCTGCTATTAACAGCCTGACAACAATTTCCACATTTAAACCAGCTCCGTGCCAATTTCCAGCACGGACCTGATTATGCTGGAAAATTTAGTTTTGGAGACTCACAGAGGCCATGACGCCCTGCAGGAAACCCGCAAAATGATCTCCACTCATCTTCCTTCCAAATCATTAATGCTTGGTGTGAAAAGTTGGCGCCCTATCACAGATCCCGAGCAAAACTGGAATCAATGGGAATCGGGGGCAAACTCTCCACTGGTTGGAGTCATACCTAGTACATAGGAAGATGGTTGTTGTTGTGGAGGGTCAGTAATCCCAGCTCCAGGACATCTCTGCAGGAGTCCCTCAGGGTAATATCCTTGGCCCAACAATCTTCAGCTGCTTCATCAATGACCTTCCTTCCATCATAAGGTCAGAAGTGATGGTGTTCACTGACAAAGTGGAAAGTATTGTTTTTTGCATGTTGTGCAGACAAAGCATATCGTACATGGGGAAGGAGAGGAAGAGTACAGTTATAGCTAGGGTGCAGAGAAAGATCAACTCAATGCAAGGTAAATCCATTCAAAAGTCTGATGGCAGCAGGGAAGAAGCTGTTCTTGAGTTGATTGGTACATGACCTCAGACTTTTATCTTTTTCCTGATGGAAGAAGGTGAAAGAGAGAATGTCTAGGGTGTGTGGTGTCCTTAATTATGCTGGCTGCTTTTCTGAGGCAGCGGGAAGTGTAGACAGAGTCAATGGATGGGAGGCTGGTTTGCCTAATGGACTGGGCTTCTTTCACGACTGTTTGTAGTTTGTTGATGTCTTGGGAAGAGCAGGGGCCATACCAAGCTGTCATACAACCAGAAAGATGCTTTCTATGGTACAAAGAAGAAAGAACAAAAAAAACAGTATAGCACAGGAACAGGCCCTTCGACCCTCCAAGCCTGTGCCGATCACATTGTCCGATCTAAACCAACCAGTCGTATCCCTCTATTGCACGTCTGTTCATGTGCCTATCCAGATAAGTCTTAAATGTCGCTAACGTGTCTGCCTCAACCACCTCACTTGGCAGTGCATTCCAGGCCCCCACCACCCTCTGTGTAAAAAACATCTCCCACACATCTCCACTGAAGTAATTACCTTGAACTTGTGCCCCCTTGTAATTGTCATTTCTGTCCTAGGCAAAAAGCTTCCAACTATTCACTCTATCTAAACTTCTATCAGGTTGCCCCTCAGCCTCTGCCTTTCCAGGAAGAACAATCCCAGTTTATTCACTTTCTCCTCATAGCTAATACCCTCCATACCAGGCAACATCCTGGTAAACCTTTTCTACACTCTCTCCAAAGGCTCCACGTTCTCCTGGTAGTGTGGTGACCAGAACTGGATACAGTATTCCAAATGTGGCCTAACCAATGTTTTCTTCAACTGTAACAGAATTTGCCCCCATTTATACTTGATGCCCCTGCTGATGAAGGCAAGCATACCATATGGTTTCTTCACTTCATTTGCCACCTGTGCTGCCACTTTTAAGATCTGTGGACTCCCAGATCTCTCTGTGTGTCTATGCTCCTGATGATTCTGCCACTTATTTTGTAGCTCCTAGCTGAATTGGTTCCATCAAAATGCATCACTGCACATTTGTCTGGATTAAATTCCATCTGCCATTTCTCTGCCCAGTTTTCCAGTCTAGCAATATCCTGCTGTATTATCTGACTATTTCATCACTATCCACAACTCCACTGCAAACTTGCTAGTAAAACCAGTTATGTTTTCTTCCAAGCCATTTATATAAATTACAAACAGCAGAGGTCCCAGCACTGATCCCTGTGGAACACCACTAGTTACAGACCTCCATTCGGAAAAACACCCTTCCACTGCTCTGTCTTCTATGGCCAAGTCAGTTCTGAATCCATCATTCTCGTTCACCCCTAATCCCATGTGATTTAACCTTTTGTACCAGCCTGCCATGAGGGACCTTGTCAAATGCTTTACTAAAGTCTATGTAGACAACATCCTTCCCTCAACACCTTTCACTTCCCTCGTCACCTTTCACTTCCCTCGTCAATCATTTTTGTCTCCTCCTCAAAACACTCAATCAAATTAGTGAGACATGACCTCCCTCGTACAAAACCATGCCATCTGTCGTTAATATGTTGCAAACTTGAGTTTGTAAAAATGTAAAGAATGTAAAGAAAATGCTAGAGGGAAAAAAATATTGTGTGGTCCCTTTAAAAGCAGGTGTTTTGTTTCAGTGCTTGGTGGTTTAAAATGCAAAGTGCATCCCAAGTCCAGACTGAAACATTTGTATCAAAAAGTCAAGTGGTTATCTTGAAAAGGCAGCAGCTTGTTTGTGTTTGAATTTTTTCCAATCCATTTAAAGCAGGCACTCAGCTACCAAAAACCTATAAGATTTGAATTTGATGTTGTTAACAACAAATGACCAATCCTATTACAGGAAAATTGATTGGTCATCACAGGTATAAAAGAGAGTGCAAGGGGGAAACAGATAGTTAGCAACTGCCTCCTTTCAAGTCTCGAGAGGGAGACAGCAACTCTTCACCCAGCCAAGTTTATATCTCAGTGGAATGCACCATTGAACCAGCAAAAGTTACCAAATCAAAATGAACTCAAAGACAAAGAAATCAACCGAGAAACTCCAGAAGCTTCCAAAAGACACAAAACCTGGTTGTATTTTTTTCAGAGTTGCAAAATGTTATTTTTTTGTCAATGAATTAATGTTACATTTTTTTGAACAGCACTCCATTAGAATCTTATTTTATTCAGCATATTACTTGCTTAGTTAAAATTCCCTGTTAGTTAAATAAATCAGTTTTTAAGTGTTCATCTTAAAGTGAATGTCAGGTATTTCTGTTAGTTAGTCACTGAACATTACTGAAAAACAGTTCACACCTTCCCATACACTTTTAACAGATTATGAGGTGTGGTATTCATTTTGGGGGCATTTGCCATTACTTCTTTTGGGGACCAATCTCTGCATTATCACAATTAAGACCATTCAGTTCCAAACGTGTATGGATCCTGTCCCTAAGAATCTTCTCCAACAGTTTCACTATCATTGACATCAAGTTCACTGGCCTATACTTATCTGGGTTATCCTTGCTACCCTTCTGAAAGAATGGGACAATATTGGCTATCCTCTAATCCTCTGGGACCTCACTTGTGGCCAATGAGGAACCAAAGATTTCTATTAGAGGCCCAGTAATCTGCTCACTTGTCTCCCTCAGTATCACAGATGCCTTCTGGTCCTGGGAATTTGTCGACCTTAATTCTTCTTAACTCCTAACATTTCCTCCCCCATAATGATGTCTTGCTCTAGAAGGTTTACACGCCCCTCTGATACACCATCAATCGCCATGTCCCTCTCCTTTGTGTACTCATTAAGGATCTCACCCACTTTCTTTGGTTCTCTGCATAATTCCTCCCCTTTGTCCTTAAGTGGACCAACTCTTTCTCTATCTACCTTCTTGTTCCTAATGTCTGCATAAATGCCTTGAGATTGTCCTTGATCCTGCCTGCCAAGGACATTTTGTTACCCCTTTTTGCCCTCCTAATTCCCTGTTTAAGCTCTTCTCCACTCTGTAGAAATTGGTGAGATCTGTACGTTAGTAGCAGACATGCCTTTCTTTAGTCTCCTGAGAAAGTAGAGGCATTGGTGGGCTTTCTTAACTGTAGTGTCGGTATGGGGATCAGGACAGGTTGTTGGTGATCTGGACACCTAAAAGCTAGAAGTTCACAACCATTTCTACTTCATTCCCATTGATATAGACAGGAGCATGCCCTCCACTACACTTCCTGAAGTCAATAACTATCTCCTTCGTTTTATTGACATTGAGGGAGAGATTATTGTCGCCACACCAGTTCACCAGATTCTTTATCTCATTCCTGTACTCCGTCTCGTTATTGTTTGAGATATGACCCACTATTGAGATATGGTGTCATCAGCAAACTTGAAAATCGAGTTGGAAGGGAATTTGGCCATGCAGTGTTAGGTGTATAAGGAGTACAGTAAGGGGCTGAGGACACAGATTTATGGGGTACCAGTTTGAGGATGATTGTTGATGAGATGGAATCGTAGAATCATAGAAAAACTACAGCACAAACAGGCCCTTCGTCCAACAAGTTGCGCCTATCTTATCTCTACCTACTAGGCTTACCTATAACCCTCAATCCTATTAAGTCCCATGTACTCATCCAGAAGTCTCTTAAAAGACCCTATCAAATTTGCCTCCACCACCACCGACGGCAGCCGATTCCACTCATCCACCACCCTCTGAGTGAAAAACTTACCCCTGACATCTCCTCTGTACCTACTCCCCAGCACCTTAAACCTGTGTCCTCTTTTGGCAGCCATTTCAGCCCTGGGGAAAAGCCTCTGAGAATCCACCTGATCAATACCTCTCAACATCTTATACACCTCTATCAGATCCCCTCTCATCCTTCGTCTCTCTAAGGAGAAAAAATTGAGCTCTCTCAACCTATCCTCATAAGGCATGGCACCCAATCCAGGTAACATCCTTGTAAATCTCCTCTGCACCCTTTCAATGGCTTCCACATCCTTCCTGTAAAGAGGCGACCAGAACTGAGCACAGTACTCCAAGTGGGTTGTTGCTTATAAGGATAAGGTGTTGTTGCTTCTTCTTACTGACTGCGGTCTGTGGATTAGGAAGTCTAGGATTCATTACAGAGGAAGGAGCTAAGGCCCCTAGCGATGAAGTTTGGAGATGAGTCTTGTAAGAATGGTGTTGAAGGCTGAGCTGTAGTTTATGAATAAGGGTCTGACATTGGTGTCTTTGTTATCTCGGCATTCCAGGGTTGAGTGTAGGGCCAGGGAGATGGTATCTACTGTAGACCTAGTGCGGTGATAGGCGAACTGTGGGGGACCCAGGCATCCAGAAGCAGCACTTCACCAATTCACCAATGATCCTGAGACAACACCTTCCAAATCCATGACCACTTCCATTTAGAAGGACAAGAGCAGCAGATACACCGGAACTCTGCCACCTGCAATTTCCCCTCCAGCCTACTCAGTGTCTTCACTTGGAAATATATCGCCGTACCTTCACAGTCGCTGGGTCAAAATCCTGGAATTCCCTCCCTTACGGTATTGTGGTTCAACTCACAGAATATGGACTGCAGCGATTCAAGAAAGCAGCTCATCACCACCTTCTCAAAGACAACTAGAGAAGGGCAATAAATGCTGGCCAGCCAGCGATGCCCATGGAGAACATAGAACATTCCAGCGCAGTACTGGCCCTTCGGCCCTCGACGTTGCGCCGACCAGTGGAACCAATCTAATGACCCTCTAACCTAAACTATTCCAATGTTGTCCATATGCCTATCCACTGACCATTTGAACGCCCTTAAAGTTGGCGAGTCCACAACTGTTGCAGGCAGGGCATTCCACGACCTTACTACCCTCTGAGTAAAGAACCTACCTCTGACGTCCATCCTACAATTATCACCCCTTAACTTAAAGCTATGTCCCCTCATGTTAGCCATCTCCATCCGAGGTAAAAGGCTCTCACTGTCCACCCTATCCAATCCTTTGATCATCTTGTCAGCCTCAATCAGGTCACCTCTTAACCTTCTTCTCTCCAATGAAAATAACCTCAAGTCCCTCAACCTTTCCTCATAAGACCTTCCCACCATACCAGGCAACATCCTGGTAAACCTCCTCTGCACCCTTTCCAATGCCTCCACATCTTTTTTATAATGTGGCGAACAGAACCGTACGCAATACTCCAAGTGCAGCCGCACCAGAGTTTTGTACAGTTGTAACATGACATCACGGCTCCGAAATTCAGTCCCTCTACCAATAAAAGCTAACACACCGTACGCCTTATTAACAACCCTATCAACCTGGGTGCCAACTTTCAGGGAGCTATGCACATGTACCCCGAGATCTCTCTGCTTGTCAACACTACTAAGAGTCCTTCCATTAGCCCTATATTCTGTAATCCTGTTATTCTTACCAAAGTGAATCACCTCACACTTTTCCGTATTGAACTCCATCTGCCACATCTTGACCTAGCTCTGCAGCTTATCTATGTCCCTCTGCAAACTGTAACATCCATCCTCACTGTCTACAACTCCTCCAACTTTGGTGTCGTCAGCAAATTTACCAATCCATCTTTCTGCACCCTCATCCAGGTCATTTATAAAAATGACAAACAGCAGTGGCCCCAAAACAGATCCTTGAGGTACACCACTTGTAACTGAACTCCAGGTTGAATATTTCCCATCAACTACCACCCTCTGTCTTCTAGCAGCGAGCCAATTCCTGATCCAAACTGCTAAATCACCCTCAATCCCATGCATCTGCATTTTCTGCAATAGCCTACCATGGGGAACCTTATCAAACGCTTTGCTAAAATCCATATACACCACGTCAACTGCCTTACCCTTATCCACCTCTTTGGTCACCTTTTCAAAAAACTCAATAAGGTTTGTGAGGCACGACCTACCCTTCACAAAACCGTGTTGACTATCCCTAATCAATTTATTTCCCTCTAGATGATTATAAATCCTATCCCTTATAATTCTTTCCAAAACTTTGCCCACAACAGAAGTAAGGCTCACTGGTCTATGATTCCCAGGATGGTCTCTACTCCCCTTCTTGAACAAGAGAACAACATTTGCTATCCTCCAATCTTCCGGCACTATATGTGAAGCCAATGACAACATGAAGATCAAAGCCAAAGGCTCTGCAACCTCCTCCCTGGCCTCCCAGAGAATCCCAGGGTAAATCCCATCCGGCCCAGGGGACTTATCTATTTTTCACACTCTTAATAATTGCCAACACCTCCTCCTTATGTACCTCAATCCTGTCTGGTCTACTACCTGGTATCACAGTATTCTCCTCGACTACACTGACTTTTTCCTGCGTGAATACTGACGAGAAATATTCATTCAGTGCCTCTCCTATCTCTTCAGGCTCCACGCACAACTTCCCACTGCTGTCTCTGACTGCCCCTGATCTTGCCCTAACCAATCTTTTATTCTTGACATACCTGTAGAAAGCTTTAGGATTTTCCTTGATCCTATCCGCAAAAGTCTTCTCATGTCCTCTTCTAGCTCTTTTTAACTCTGTCTTTAGCTCCTTCCTGGCTAATTTGTAACCCTCTAGTGACCTAACTGAGCCTTCACGTCTCATCTTCACATAAGCCTCCTTCTTCCTCTTCACCAGAGATTCAACTTCCTTAGTACATCACGGTTCCCTCGCTCGACCACTTCCTTCCTGCCTGACAGGTACATATTTATCAAGGACTCGCAGTAGCTGCTCCTTGAAGAAGCTCCACATTTCAGATGTTCTCAGCCCCTGCAGTTTCCTACTCCACCCTATGTATCCTAAATCTCGCCTAATAGCCTCATAATTACCTTTCCCCCAGCTATAACTTCTGCCCTTCGGTATATGCCTATCCCTTTCCATCACTAAGGTAAACGTAACCGAATTGTAGTCACTATCACCAAAGTGCTCACCTACCTCCAAGTCTAACACCTGGTCTGGTTCATTACCCAGTACCAAATCCAATGTAGCCTCACCTCTTGTTGGCCTATCTACATACTGTGTCATGAAACCTTCCTGCACACGTTGGACAAAAACTGACCCCTCTAACGTGCTTGAACTATAGCTTTTCCAATCGATATTTGTAAAGTTAAGTCCCCCATAACAACTACCCTGTTACTTTCGCTCCTATCCAGGATCATCTTTGTAATCCTTTCCTCTACATCTCTGGAACTTTTTGGAGGCCTATAAAAAACTCCCAACAGTATGATCTCTCCTTTCCTGTTTCTAATCTCAGCCCATACTACCTCAATAGACGAGTCCACATCAAACGTCCTTTCTGCCACCGTAATACTGTCCTTGACTAACAATGCCACGCCTCCCCCTCTTCTACCACCTTCTCTGCTCTGACTGAAACATCTGAACCCCGGAACCTGCAACAACCATTCCTGTCCCTGCTCTATCCATGTCTCTGTAATGGCCACAACATCGAAGTCCCAGGCACCAATCCAGGCTGCAAGTTCGTCCACCTTGTTGCGTATGCTCCTCGCATTAAAGTATACGCACTTCAAACCACCCTCCTGCCTGCCAATACACTGCTGTGACCTAGAAACCTTATCCATGACCTCCCTATTCTCATCCTCCTGTACATTGGAGCTACAATTCAGGTTCCCATCCCCCCTCTGAATCAGTTTAAACCCCCCTGAGTAGCATTGGCAAATTTTCCCCCCGAAGATATTAGTTCCCGTCTGGTTCAGGTGCAGACCATCCCTTGTAGAGGTCCCACCTACCCCAGAATGAGCCCCAATTGTCCAAGTATCTGAACCCTTCCCTCCTGCACCATCCCTTTAGCCACGAGTTCAAATGTTCTCTCTCTCTATTCTTCTCCATGCTATCCCGCGGCACAGGTAACAAACCAGAGATAACCACTCAGTTTGTTTTAGCCCTAAGCTTCCACCCTAACTCTCTGAATTTCTGTTTTATATCCCCGTCCCTTTTCCGACCTATGTCATGGGTGCCTACATGAACCACAACTTGGGGCTGCTTCCCCTCCCTTAAGGATCTCAAACACTCGCTCAGAGATATCATGGACCCTGGCACCTGGGAGGCAACATACCAACCGTGAGTCTCGCTCGTTCCCGCAGACTCTCCTATCTGTCCCCTTAACTATGGAATCCCCAGTCACTAATCCTGTTCTTTTCTTCCCCCTTCCCACCTGAGCATCAGGGACAGGCTCTACCCCTGAGACCTGTCCTCCATGGCTTACCCCAGTTGAGTCTTCCTCCCCAACAACATCCAAAACAGAGTACTTATTTTGGAGAGGAACAGCCTTGGGGGATCGCTGCTCTGACTGTTTCTTACCCCTTCTAGCAGTCACCCATGCATCACTTTTGGGAGTAACTACCTCCCTGTAACTTTTATCAATAGCTGCCTCTGCTTCCCGAATAATTCTTAGTTCCTCCAGTTCCAGCTCAGGTCCCTAACACGGTCCTCAAGGAGCTGTAAATGGGTGTACCTCCTGCAGGTGTCATCAGCTGGGACACTACCAGTGTCCCTCACCTCAAACATCCCACAGGAGGAACATGGCACTGCCTGCACTGCCATCCCTATTACTTCCCTTACCAAGAAACAAAAATAAACTTAAACTTACCTGCTCTCACTCCAAGTCACTCGCTTTTTTTTAGGTTAGAGGAGGGGGTAGGATGGGATACTCTACACGTGGAGAATATCAGGTTTCTTCACCTTTCCAATTTATGGGGGTCCAGAGGGAAGAAAAAACTACTTCCCAGGCCTCCTCATGACCACTTCCTATATCCGGTTTAAAATTTGAAAAAAGCTCGAGACGTTTGTTTAAAAAAAACACAGTAACTTACTCACAAGCTCTCCTCTCACCAGTCTCTCCCTCTCTGATGTGCTCCCAAGGAACAATGAATTAATAAATAAAAACCCACGATTCATTGGCTGCCAATCAGGAAACGGCCCATTGATGCCAACTCTTTGCTTCCTATCTGCTAACCAGCTTTCTATCCATCTCAAAACATTACCTGCAACCTCATGCGTTTTAACTTTACATTGTGGTCTGATATGTGAGATCTGGGGAGATTTGGGGTTCAAGTGCTTCAGTAGGAGTAGGGAAGGAGGTGGGGGGGGAGGGGTAGCATTATTAGTTAAGGATTGTATCACGGTGTCAGAGAGGAAGTTTGATGAGGACTTGTCTGTTGAGGTAGTATGGGCTGAGGTTAGAAATAGGAGAGGAGAGGTCACCCTGTTGGGAGTTTTTTATAGACCTCCTAAAAGTTCTAGAGAGGTTGAGGAAAGGATTGCGGAGACGATCCTGGATAGGAGTGAAAGTAATAGGGTAATTGTTATGGGGGACTTTAACTTTACTAATATTGATTAGAATAGCTATAGCTCTAGCTCCTTAGAGGGGTCAGTTTTTGTACAAAGCGTGCAGGAAGGTTTTTTGACTCAGTATGTTGACAGGCCAACTAGAGGTGAGGCTATATTGGATTTGGTGCTGGGAAATGAGCCAGACCAGGTGCTAGACTTGGAAGTTGGGGTGCATTTTGGTGATAGTGACCACAATTCAGTTACGTTCACCTTAGTGATGGGAAGAGATAGGCATGAACCTCGGGTCAGTAGTTTTAGCTGGGGGAAGGGTAATTATGAGGCTATTAGGAGAGAATTAGGAATCATAGGTTGGACTAGGAGACTACAGGGTCTCGGAACGTCCGAAATGTGGAGTTTTTTCAAGGAGCAGCTACTGCGAGTCCTTGATATGTATGTCCCTGTCAGGCAAGGAGGAATTGGTCGAGCTAGGGAACCGTGGTGCACTCGGAAAGTTGATTCACTGGTTAAAAAGAAAAAGGAGGCTTATGTCCGGATGAGACTTGAGGGCTCAGGTAGTGCACTAGAGAGCTTTAGATTGGCTAAGAGGGAGTTAAAGAGAGAGTTAAGAAGGGCTAAAAGAGGACATGAGAAGACTTTGGCTGACAGGATTAAGGAGAATCCGAAGGCGTTCTATAGATATGTTAAGAACAAAAGGTTGGTTAGGGCAAGATTAGGGCCAGTTAGAGACAGCAGTGGGAATTTATGTGTGGAACCGGAACAGATTGGAGAGGCATTGAACCAATATTTCTCTTCGGTGTTCACGCAGGGGGACATAAATGTAGCTGTGGAGAACACTGGGTTACAGGTGTGTTAAGGAGGAAATTGCGAGGCATCTTGAAGGGAATTGCTTGATAGGGCGGACGCAACACTGTTTCATTAAAGGGAAGTCGTGTCTGACAAATTTACTGGAGTTCTATGAGGATGTGTCTAGGGCAGTGGATAGAGGAGAGCCGGTGGATGTGGTCTTTCTGGATTTTCAGAAGGCGTTTGACAAGGTACCTCACAAGAGGTTATTGCAGAAGGTCAGGGGACATGGAGTTGGGGGTAGGGTGGTAGCGTGGATAGAGGATTGGTTGTCAAATAGGAGGCAGAGAGTGGGAGTCAATGGGTGCTATTCGGATTGGCGGTTGGTGACTAGTGGGGTGCCCCAGGGGTCGGTGCTGGGGCCTCAGCTATTTACCATTTATTTCGATGATCTGGAGGAGGGAACCGAGTGCAGGGTGTCGAAATTTGCTGATGACACCAAGATTGGGGGAAAGGCAAATTGTGCGGAGGGTGTGGAGAGTCTGCAGAAGGATCTAGATAGGCTGGGCGAATGGGCCAGGAAATGGCAAATGGAATTTAATGTTGGCAAGTGTGAGGTGGTCCACTTTGGTAGGAAGAATGGTAGGAAGGACTATTACTTACATGGCGAAAAACTGCAACAGGCGACGGTGCAGAGGGACCTCGGGGTCCTTGTGCATGAGTCGCAAAAACCCAGCTTGCAGGTGCAGCAGGTGGTCAGGAAGGCGAATGGGATGCTGGCCTTCATCGCGAGGGGGATTGAATATAAAAGTAGGGAGGTCTTGCTGCAGCTGTATAGGGCATTGGTGAGGCCGCAGCTGGAGTACTGTGTGCAGTTTTAGGCGCCGCACCTGCGCAAGGATATTTTGGCCCTGGAGGGAGTGCAGAGGAGGTTTACTAGGCTGATACCGGAGTTGAGGGGATTGAGCTATGAGGAGAGGCTGAATAAACTAGGCTTGTACTCGTTAGAGTTTAGAAGAATGAGGGGAGATCTCATTGAGACGTATAAGATGATGAATGGGATGGATAGGATAGAGGTGGAGAGACTCTTCCCGCTCAAAAAAGACAGTAGGACTAGGGGGCACAGCCTCAAGATAAAGGGGGTGCGGTTTAGAACGGAGTTGAGGAGGAACTTCTTCACTCAAAGGGTGGTGAATCTCTGGAATTCTCTGCCCGTTGAAGTGGTGGAGGCTGCCTCGCTAAATATTTTTAAGAAGTGGGTTGATGGGTTCTTGATAAGAGAGGGGATTAAGGGTTATGGGGAGAGGGCGGGAAAGTGGAACTGAGCCACAACAGATCAGCCATGATCTTATTGAATGGCGGGGCAGGCTCGAAGGGCTAGATGGCCTACTCCTGCTCCTATTTCTTATGTTCTTATGTTCTTATGTTCTTAAACTGGACAGTATTGCGGTTGACAAGGAGGATGTGCTAGTTATTCTTGAGGATTTGAAAATAGATAAGTCCCCTGGGCCGGACGGGATTTACCCTAGGATTCTCTGGGAGGCAAGGGAGGAGATTGCAGAGCCTCTGGCTCTGATCTTCAGGTCGTCGTTGGTCACCGGTATAGTGCCAGAAGATTGGAGGTTAGTGAATGTTGTCCCATTGTTTAAGAAGGGGAACAGAGACTTCCCCGGGAATTATAGACCGGTGAGTCTTACTTCTGTTGTGGGCAAGGTTTTAGAAAAAATTATTAGGGATAGGATTTATAGTTATTTGGAGAGTAATGAAATGATTAGAGATCGTCAGCATGGTTTTGTGGAGAGTAGGTCGTGCCTTACTAACCTTATTGAGTTTTTTGAGAAAGTGACCAAAGAGGTGGATGGGGGTAAGGCAGTTGACGTGGTGTATATGGACTTTAGTAAGGCGTTTGATAAGGTTCACCATGGAAGCCTTCTGCAGAAATTGCAGATGTATGGGATTGAGGGTGATTTAGGAAATTGGATTCGGAATTGGCTGGCGGATAGGAGACAGAGGGTGGTGGTTGATGGTAAGTATTCAACATGGAGTTCAGTTACGAGTGGTGTGCCTCAGGGATCTGTTTTGGGGCCACTGCTGTTTGTAATTTTTATAAATGATCTGTATGAGGGTATAGTTGGGTGGATTAGTAAATTTGCTGATGACACCAAAGTCGGAGGTGTGGTAGATAGTGAGGAAGGGTGTCTTAGTCTACAGGGAGACTTGGACAAGTTGCAGAGCTGGGCCGAGAGGTGGAGGATGGAGTTTAATGCGGAGAAGTGTGAGGTAATTCACTTTGGCAGGAATAATGGATGTGTAGAGTATAGGGCTAACGGTAGGACTCTGAATAGTGTGGATGAACAGAGGGATCCAGGTGTATGTGTACATAGATCCCTGAAAGTTGGGAATCAAGTAGATAAGGTTGTTAGGAAGGCATACGGTGTCTTGGCGTTTATTGGTAGGGGGATTGAATTTAAGAGCCGCAGCGTCATGTTGCAACTGTACAAAACTCTGGTGCGTCCGCACTTGGAGTATTGTGTGCAGTTCTGGTCCCCACATTATAGGAAGGATGTGGAGGCTTTGGAGAGGGTGCAGAGGAGGTTTGCCAGGATGTTGCCTGGTATGGAGGGGATGTCCTATGAGGAGAGACAGAGGGATTTGAGGTTGTTTTCATTAGAAAGAAGGCGGCTGCGAGGGGACCTTATTGAAACATATAAGATGATCAGAGGTTTGGATAGTGTGGACAGTGATAGCCTTTTTCCTCGGATGGAGAAAGCTAGCACGAGGGGGCATGGCTTTAAATTAAGGGGTGGTAGTTATAGGACGGATGTCAGGGGTAGGTTCTTTACCCAGAGGGTGGTGAGGGATTGGAATGCCCTGCCTGCTGCAGTTGTGGATGCGCCTAGTTTGGGGGCGTTTAAGAGATCCGTGGATAGGTTTATGGATGGAAAGGGTTTGGTTTAGGTTAGAGGGTCATTGTTTTTTAACTGGTCGGCGCAACATCGTGGGCCGAAGGGCCTGTTCTGCGCTGTAATGTTCTATGTTCTATGTTCTATCTTGCTGAAAACCTTCTAAGAGTCTAAATAATTCAAACCATCAGGTCCCAGTAGCATCCTAGTGGTGTAATCAGGTAAAGTCAACATGGGATTACAGAAGGAAATCATGCTTGACAAATCTACTGGTATTCTTTTATAAATATATAAAAAGGAAGAGGCTGGCTCGAGTGAACGTTGGACCCTTAGAGGATGAGAAGGGGGACTTAGTGGTAGGGGATGGGGAAATGGCTGAGGTCTTGAATAACTTTTTTGTTTCGGTCTTCACGGAGGAGGATGTGAATAATTTGCCGGGTGTTTGAGATGGAAAGGTGGTAGGACTGGAGGGTCTCAATGACATTACTGTTACTAGAGAGGCAGTGCTCGACAGACTGGAGGGACTGATTGTGGACAAGTCCCCAGGACCGGATGGAATGCATCCGAAGGTTCTGAAAGAAATGGCGGAGGTGATAGTGGATGCCTTGGTGGTTATTTTCCAGACGTCGCTGGATTCCAGGGAAGTGCCGGAAGATTGGAAAACGGCTAATGTTACGCCGTTGTTTAAGAAGGGTGCCAGGCAAAAGGCGGGGAATTATAGGCCGGTTAGTTTAACGTCTGTTGTAGGTAAAATGTTAGAATCTGTCGTTAAGGAGGAAATAGCGAGGCATCTTGAGGGGAATTGCTTGATAGAGCAGACGCAGCACGGTTTCGTTAAAGGGAAGTTGTGTCTGACAAAATTACTGGAGTTCTATGAGGATGTGTCCAGGGCGGTGGATAGAGGAGAGCCGGTGGATGTGGTCTTTCTTGATTTTCAGAAGGCGTTTGACAAGGTACCTCACAAGAGGTTGTTGCAGAAGGTCAGGGGACATGGAGTTGGGGGTAGGGTGTTAGCGTGGATAGAGGACTGGTTGTCAAATAGGAGGCAGAGAGTGGGGGTCAATGGGTGCTATTCGGATTGGCGGTTGGTGACTCGTGGAGTGCCTCAGGGGTCGGTGCTGGGGCCTCAGCTATTTACCATTTATATAGATGATCTGGAGGAGGGAACCGAGTGTATGGTGTTGAAATTTGCTGATGACACCAAGATTGGTGGAACGGCAAATTGCGCGGAGGGTGTGGAGAGTCTGCAGAAGGGTCTAGATAGGCTGGGCGAATGGGCCAGGAACTGGCAAATGGAATTTAATGTTGGCAAGTGCGAGGTGGTCCACTTTGGTAGGAATAATGGTAGGAAGGATTATTACTTACGTGGAGAAAAACTGCAGCAGGCGACGGTGCAGAGGGACCTCGGGGTCCTTGTACATGAGTCGCAAAAACCCAGCCTGCAGGTGCAGCAGGTGGTCAGGAAGGCGAATGGGGTGCTGGCCTTCATAGCGAGGGGGATTGAATATAGAACATAGAACATAGAACACTACAGCACAAACAGGCCCTTCGGCCCACGAGTTGCGCCGATCACATCAACACCTACCAACCTACAGACCTATCTATAACCCTCAATCTCATTAAACCCCATATACTCATCCAGAAGTCTTTTAAAAGACCCCAGCGAGTTCGCCTCCACCACCACTGACGGCAGCCGATTCCATTCACTCACCACCCTCTGAGTGAAAAACTTACCCCTAACATCACTTCTGAACTTCCCTCCTTGCACCTTAAATCTGTGTCCTCTCGTAGCAACCATTTCAACCTGGGGAAATAGCCTCTGAGAGTCCACCCTATCTATTCCTCTCAACATTTTATAAACTTCTATCAGGTCGCCTCTCAACCTTCGTCTCACCAGGGAAAAGAGTCCCAGCTCCCTCAACCTAACTTCATAAGGCATGCCTCCCAGTCCAGGCAACATCCTTGTAAATCTCCTCTGTACCCTCTCAATAGCTTCTACATCTTTCCTATAGTGAGGCGACCAGAACTGCGCACAATACTCTAAATGAGGCCTGACAAGGGTCTTATAAAGTTGCAGCATTACCTTCCGACTCCTAATATAAAAGTAGGGAGGTCTTGCTGCGGCTGTATAGGGCATTGGTGAGGCCGCAGCTAGAGTACTGTGTGCAGTTTTGGGCGCCGTACTTACGCAAAGATATTTTGGCCTTGGAGGGAGTGCAGAGGAGGTTTACTAGGCTGATACCGGAGTTGAGGGGGTTGAGCTATGAGGAGAGGCTGAATAAACTAGGCTTGTACTCGTTAGAGTTTAGAAGAATGTGGGGAGATCTCATTGAGACGTATAAGATGATGAATGGGATGGTTAGGATAGAGGTGGAGAGACTCTTCCCGCTCAGAAAGGACAGTAGGACTAGAGGGCATAGCCTCAAGATAAAGGGGGGGCGGTTTAGAACGGAGTTGAGCAAGAACTTCTTCACTCAAAGGGTGGTGAATCTCTGGAATTCTCTGCCCGTTGAAGTGGTGGAGGCTGCCTCGCTAAATATTTTTAAGATGTGGGTTGATGGGTTTTTGATAAGAGAGGGGATTAAGGGTTATGGGGAGAGGGCGGGAAAGTGGAACTGAGCCACGACAGATCAGCCATGATCTTATTGAATGGCGGGGCAGGCTCGAAGGGCCAGATGGCCTACTCCTGCTCCTATTTCTTATGTTCTTTGTGGATGTAACTAGTTGAGTTGATGGAGGATAACTTTTTTACAGAGGATGGTACGTGTGTGGAATGAGCTGCTGGTGGGAGTGGTTGAGACAGGGAAATTGGCAACATTTAAAAGGCCTTTGGACAGATACACGGATAGGAAAGGTTTAGAGGGATATGGGCCAAACGCAGGCAAATGGGGTGAGCTCAGAAGGGCATTTTGGTCAGATTGGAGCAGTTTGGGCCAAAGGACGTCTCTGTGCCATAGGCTCTAGGATTCTATGATTCCATTCAAAAAAGAAGTTTGAGAGAAAACAGGGAACTGTAGACCATTGAGGCAATAGTACAGGCAGATACAATTTTGTCTTTTAAAAAGCGTTTAGACAGTTACATGGGTAAGTTCGGTATAGAGGGATATCATCGAGTCATGACTCTATGATATCCCTCTATTCCCATGATATGGGCCAAGTGTGGGCAATTGGGACTTGCTTCGTGGTTAAAAAAACGGGTGGCATGGACAAGTTGGGCCAAAGAGCCTGTTTTCATGCTGTAAACCTCCCTGACTCTGTAACTTGATGACACTGTCTTCCAAATGCTGAGTTATGAAATCCTTGATAATGGACTCTCGTGACTGCCCCTGTACCGATGTTAGGCTCACTGATCTCACTGGTCCTTCAGCTGATCTGCCCTAATGAGGGTAGTTCCATAAAAACACCAAGAATCAACAGGCAGCTAGGCAGTGAAGGAAAAACTGTCCAAAAGCTGAGCACCCAGGTTCACAAAGGGCGACTTCAGCACATTGCTGGATGCTGCAGAGGTGAGGTAGGGCACCCTTTTCCCCCCAGGTGTTGGAAGCTGGCAGCAAAGCAGCCTGGGAGGCAGTTGCCACCTCAGTTAGTGCCATGGCACTGGCCCCCAGAATAAAGAACTTATGCTGCAAAAAAATCAATGACCTCATCCGGACAGCAAGGGTGAGTGCTTAACTTTGTCTACCAAGTTCCCCCAAATCACCCGTAGATCCTCCCATCCCCAACACCCTGTGTGCTTCCATCCCCTGACCCCCAAGCTCCTCCCCACCCCCCTCAAGAGTATCACTGTGTGTGCCCTCTGAGGGTCACCACCTGATACTCTGCTGGTGTCGTGCCATCATTTCTTTCATGGCTCCTACTGTTCCCACAAGAGAAGACTGACTATAACACCCGAGAGAGAGTGAAGATAGGGGGTGAGCCTGACCTGTGGGTCCTCACCTCCTTTGAGGACTGAACACTGGAGCTGTCCAGAGAAGTGGACATCCCAGCTATCAGCAACAGCCTGGTCGGGCTAGAGTCGAGAAATGAGCACTTGTCAATCCTCCACTCAATTTGAGGAAATTACAAAGGGGCGTGGATTTAAGGTGCGAGTTTAAAAGAGATGTTTGAGGGTGGTGGGTAGCTGGAACTCGCTGCTGAGAGAGGTCATGGAAGCAGGTACGATCGTGACTTTTGAGGGGTGTCTTAACAGATACATGAATGGGACGGGAATAGAGGCATCTGGTCCCCGGAAGAGTAAGAGGTTACAATTCAGATGGGCAACATGGTTGCTGCGGGCTTGGAGGACCGAAGGGTCATTCCTGCAAGGTAATCTTCTTTGTGCTTGATTCTATGTTCAATGGAGAAATGTCAAGCCACATTCTGGCATCCCAGATTCCTCTCCCTCTTTTGCATTTAACTTTGTGTCCTGTTTTGCAGGAAGGGATCCAGGCATGCCTGGGCCATCTGGACTTGAGGCTCCAACTGCAGCTCCCGGCCATCCTGAGGCTGACAGCTCAGAAGACTCCTCGGAGAAAGCAGGTGAAGGGACCTCTGAGGGTGGCACCATTCTGGCATCAGCCTCCACCTCACAACTCACCATCCCAGATACTTTCACATCAGTGGGTGCAGTTCATGTTCAGGTTTCTGGGTCACTCTCTGGTGAGCACGACACATCTGATAATGTACATTGGGTGGAGGAGGGAACATCCGACGCCTCTGGCACACAGGGGCGTTCCGGAGGTGAGGACTCAGCTGACCCCAGGCTACATGCTGGGCCTCTGAGATCACTTCTCCCTCAGCTGCTGGAGATGCAGCAACAGAGCCACGGAATGCAGGAGGGGTTGACGGCCACATGATACCAACTGAGAGACTGTTGGGTGAAGTCCCAGATCTTTCAGGCAGACCAGCTATTGCCTGTCTTGCATGGTTCCCAGGCCAACAATGCAAGGTTGGTGCCCGCAGTGGGGTAGGGAATCCTGACCATGAGTGGCAGGTTCCAAGTGGTGGCTGAGTGACAGCGGGCCACAGCGGAGTTCCAGAGGGCCACAGCTGGGGGACTCAATAAGCTTCTTGAGGTTCTGTGGCCCATGGCTGAGAGGCTTGAGAGCTTGCAGGAGACCCAGTGGGACAGTGCTGTGGCACAATGGACTACGGCAGCTGCTGTTGAAAATGTGGCCCAGTCACGGAGGCTATGGCTGAGGGGCTGCAGAGCATGGCCCAGTCCCAAAGCGCACTTACTGCCACCATGGCCCTGACGCAGGTGGCCATCACTGTGGGTTCGACCAGCGTAGGTAGAACACAGGTTGTCCTCCAGGACTGGCAGGAGCAGGTGACACTGGAGTTCCTGGAGCTCACTCTAGAAGCACCACCATCCCCAGGAACTCTGAGGGAGGAGGAAGGGCTCAAGCCCATGCCAGGGCCTTCCAGCCAGGAGACTGTGGCTGTGGCTTGTTACAAGCCAGGTTGGATATTTCAAGCTGTTCCATGAAGCTTACCTGACCTGTAATGTTTTATGTTGAGTTTGGCTAGGATGAGCATGAGAGATTTCACTCCAGGTGTGATTCAGCTGACCCACAAGAAGCTTTTATCAAAAACAAAGTTTAATCAAGAGTATTGTTGACATATATAGTAAGACAATGAGCAAGAACTTTTAACAATTACAAACAAGAAACACAACAGCCAAGATAATGTATAACTCTCATTAAATATCTCTAATGTGTTCTAACCAAAGCCAACGTCCAGTACACAAAATCCTCCAAATAAGCACAATACAGCAGAGGTTAATGCCCACTTGTTACAGGAATCCAGCCTCCTGGTTCAATGCTGAAAATCCCTTCTGAAGAAGCTCAGAAGAGATTGTAGTCAAATCTGTTCCCCAAAACACAGCTTCTTTGAGGCAGAACCGAACAAAGAGTAGAACAGTGGGGGGAGAGAGAGAGAGAGATTGCTTCTCAGCTTGCTGCTAAACTGCTTCCAACACACTGCCCAAAACAAAACTGAAAGCTCAAAGGAAAAAAAAAACACTATCACCTGACTGCGAGAGGTTATCTTCACCCTCAATGACATCGCTGAAGCTATTAGCTGCTTGGTTTAAAAAAAACCTCTCTTAAAGGCACACTGACATGACATCTTCCCCTTAAGGAAAAAAATGAACCACCAACATTCAAGGATGGTTTCATTTTTCAAACACTTCTTGTTGACATTACTGGTATTCTACAATATATATACGTTTTACAAAAACATCAAAATATGCAAAAATAACAGTAACATAGTCCCTTTTAGTCCTTGTCTTCTGTCATCAATTCTTTCTTCACTTTATCATATTCGTGACCATGCATCGGCAATCACATTTTCTCTTCCTGCCACATATATAAATTTTAAATGGTTGCAATCATAGACTCTGTTGAAACATTTTTCATTTTAAATTTCTCCAGAAATATCAGTGCATTATGATCAGTGTACACCAGTGTCTCTGATGAATTATTGGCAACATGAAGGTTAAAATGTTGCAAAACCAGCATTAAATTTAAGATCTCTTTTTCAATCGTTGAATATTTCTTCTGGTGATCATTCATTTTTTTGGAAAAATACCCAATAGGTCGCTCTATTCTTCGTTATCTTCTTGCAAGAGCATGGCACCTACACCCAGATCGATCTATCAAAATGCATCACTTCGCATTTATCTAAATTAAACTCCATCTGCCAGCCCACTGATGCAATTGATCAAGATCCCGTTGCAATTGGAGATAACTTTCTTCACTGTCCACTGTGTCACCAATCTTGGTGCCATCTGCAAACTTATTAACCATGCCCCCTATATTCTCATTCAAATCATTAATATAAATGACAAATAACAGTGGACCAGTGGACTGATCACTGAGGCACACTGCTGGCCACAGGCCTCTGGTTTGAAAAACAATCATGCAGCTTACAGCTTCAGCCAAGTCATTGGGGATGGACATAAGCTGCAGCAGTCAGGGGATAGGCTTTCAGTTTCATTTGTGATTGGGTTTTTGAAGGGGTAACCAAGAAGGTAGATGAAGGCAGTGTAGTTGTTGTCTACATGGACTTTATAACAAGGCCTTTAACAAGGTACCACATGGTAGGTTGTTGCATAAGGATAAATCTCACGGGACCCAGGGTGAGGTATCTAAATGGATACAAAATTTGATGACAGAAGCCAGAGGGTGGTTGTAGAGAGTTGTTTTTCAAACTGGAAGCCTGTGACCAGAGATATGCCTCAGGGATCAGTGCTGGGTCCACTGTTATTTGTCATCTATATTGATGATTTGGATGAGAATTTAGGAGAGATGGTTCGTAAGTTTGTATATGACCCCAGGATTGGTGGCATTGTGGACAGTGAGGAAGGTTATCTCCGATTGCAATGGGATCTTGATCAATTGGGCCAGTGGGCTGACGAATGGCAGATGGACTTTAATTTAGACAAATGCGAGGTGATGCATTTTGGCTGATTGACCAGGGCAGGACTTACTCAGTTAATGGTAGGGCATTGGGGAGATTTAGAGAACAAAGAGATCTCAGGATACAGGTTCATAGCTCCTTGAAAGTGGAGTCACAGGCGGACAGTGTGGTAAAGAAGACATTCAGCATGCTTGGTTTCATTAGTCAGAACATCGAATACAGGAGTTGGAACGTCTTGTTGAAGTTGTACAAGATATTGGTAAGACCACACTTGAAATATTTATACAGTTTTGGTCACTCTATTATAGAAATAATATTATTAAACGAGAAAAGATTTACGAGGATGCTACCAGGACTTGATGGATTGAATTATAAGGAGAGGCTGGATAGACTGGGACTTTTTCCTCTGGAGCATAAGAGGCTTTGGAGTGATCTTAGAGAGGTCTATAAAATAATGAGAGGCACAGATCAGCTAGATAGTCAGTATCTTTTCCCAAAGGTACGGGAGTCTAAGACTAGAGGGCATACATTTAAGATGAGAGGGGAGAGGTACCAAAGGGTCCAGATGGGTAATTTTTTCACACAGAGGGTGGTGAGTGTCTGGGACAAGCTGCCAAAGATAGTTCAAGAGTTGGGTACAATTTTATCTTTTAAAAAGCGTTTAGACAATTGCATGGGTGAGATAGGTGTATAGGGATATGGGCCAAATGCATGCAATTGGGACTAGCTTATTGGTTAAAAAAAGGGGCGGCATGGACAAGTTGGGCCAAAGGGTCTGTTTCCCTGCTGTGACTCTATGAATCTATCACTCACATCAATAGCCACCTTGAATGGTTTTGAGTAATTCGGTGTAGCCAGCACAAGAGCAATGGTTAACACAGCTTTCAGGCCGTCAAATGTCTGTTGTCACTCCACCGTCCACTGAAGTTTGTTATGCTTCTTCAGCAAGTCACTCGTTGGAGCAATCACGCTGCTAAAATTCAGCACAGATTTATAGTAAAAACCACTCAGGCCCAAAAGTTTCATTATTTCCCTTTGTGTCATTGGTATTGGGCACTTCCCAATAACTCGATTTTACTTCCCTTGCCCAAGGAACATGATGTGGGCTTTTCCAAATTCACTCTTAGCCAGGTTTACTGCCAAAGACTTCTACATCCTTCTCATCAAACTTTGGCAATGCTTGGACATATTTAAATCGATCCCCACCAAGCCTTTGACTGTGATGGTCTTGCTCCTTCTTATTACCCTCATCACAACCTCAGACAGTACTTTGCCATTTACCTCCGCCAATCATACCCAACGTTCACTTTTCAAAACAAGTTTCTGAAGTTCAAAGTCTCTGTTTCTTTTTCCCTTTCCCTCACCCCCCTTTCTTTTTCTGTTTCTTTTACTCGCAATTTAAATAGTTTTAATTCTTTTTCATATTAGAACAGTTTCATTGTAACTGAATTCTCACCATTTCCAATGATTCTGACGTGTTTCTGGCAATTTCAAATGCTGTACTATCACCACATTTACCTCTCCTTTCTGTACTCTGTCAGGCAATAGCAACTGCAATGTGTTTGCCAATTCCAAAAGTTTTGCTTTAGTCACTTTCTGTAAGGTATCTTGCATGACTTCCTCCACCCCCAGAAACTTCTGAGCCACTGGAAGAGCCATTAGTCCACACCGCACTCCCTATTTAAACTTGAATATAACACTCGAAAAGAAAACACAAATCTGCTCACCACTCACTGTCTCTAATCCCAAATCAATCCAGAAGTACAGATTTCAATCCCAGACAAGCCCCCAGTGTTACAAGTCAGGTTGGATACTTCAAGGTGCTTTATGAAGCTGATCGGACCTGTAACATTTCACATTGAATTTGGCTAGGATGAACATGAGAGGTTTCACTCCAGGTGTGATTAACTGACCCACGGGGAACTTTTATCAAAAATAAAGTTTCATTAAGAATATTGTTGATGTGTACAGTAAGACAACGAGCAGGAACTTTTAACAATTACAAACAAAAAACACAACAACCATGATAATGTGTAACTCTTAAGGAAATGTCTCTAATATATTCCAACCAAAGCCAACATCCTATGTACAAAACCCTCCAAATAATCACAATACAGCATTGATTAATGCCCACTTGTCACAGTAATCCCCCTCCTGTGTTCAATGCTAAAAATCCCTTGTGAAAATCTCAGAGGAGGTTGTAGTCAAATCTGTTTCCCAAAACACAGCTTCTTAAAGGCAGGATGGCAATAAGCCTCTCCTTCAGCTAACTGATAATAGTTTCAGAACCAAACAAAGAGAACAGGGAGAGAGAGAGAGAGAAAGAGAGACTGCTTTTCAGCTTGCTGCTAAACTGCTTCGAACATACTGCCTAAAACAAAACTGAAAGCTCAAAGGAAAAACCCTATCACCTAACTGCCACCCCCCGTGACATCGCTGAAGCTGTAAACCGCATGATTTTAAAAAAAGCTTTCTCAAAGGTTAACTCACATGATAGGCTACACCTCCTGACTCTTCCCTTCCTGACACCGGGGAATCTCAGGGGCAGCGGGATGAAGAGTTTGGTATGAATATGTCCCTGACAGCAGAACCCTCAAGGACACTCGCCAAGCGCATCACAGGCAACAGAGCAAGGTAGGCGCTGGCTCCTTCACTCCTGATGTACATTCTGGGGAGACACCAAGATGTGATAGGCCATGTAAGGTTAGGAAGGTGTAGCTGCACTAAGATGGCACGGGTGAAGGGCTGCAATAGTTACATAGATTGTTGAGTACCTTAATGTCTTCTGTTCACATGTTTTTATGTTAGAACTTATTATTTCGATACACATTGTAAACAATAAATGATTTTTCACCATCCACCTGTGACTAATTTGTTTCAGATTTGCCTCGAACAGGAATCCTCTTCCTTTAATAGTTGCTGGAGGGATCCTTCATGTTCATATCAGTTGAGGAGGCCCCTCAATGCTTGAAAATGAAGACATTGTTTCCCCAGAATCCACAAGTGATTCCCTCCCCTCTCCCACCCCACCCGCCCCAGGGCCCTGTATCACTACACTGATATGGGCCTAGGTGCCAGTGTGCATGTGGATCCCAGGTAGGAGTCAGACTATATTGCACCATGGATCTTCATTATGGTGCTTAGCACTCTCCTGCCTGCCAAAGCAACTCGCTAACACAGCACACCCAGGCCCACCACTCTGGTGTTACAATGTTGCAGGAGATAGAACAACCTTGGAGAGGGAGAATGGACCCAGGTGCACAAACACAGGCCCCTAGTGAGCAAAGTATCTGGTGATCAGGCATGCAATATTAGCATTCAGGTCGAGAGGGCTAAAATACAAGAGCAGGGATGTACTTATGAGGCTGTATAAGGCTCTGGTCAGACCCCATTTGGAATACTGTGAGTAGTTTTGGGCCCCATATCTAAGGAAGGATGTGCTGGCCTTGGAAAGGATCCAGAGGATGTTCACAAAGTGATCCCTGGAATGAAGAGCTTGTCGGACAAGGAACAGTTGAGGACTCTAGTTCTGTACTTGTTGGAGTTTAGAAGGACAAGGGGGGATCTTATTGAAACTTAAGGGATACTGTGAAGCCTGGATAGAATGGATGTGGAGAGGATGTTTCCACTTCCAGCCTCTGGTGGTCGTCTCGCTCTACTTCTGCGAGTGGTAAGACCTGACCCTCCTCTGCCCGCAATTCATTCTCCTGCTCCTCCTCCTCAGCTCCAGCAGCAACTGAAAGAAATCCTCCATTCCTCATTCCACAGGTTCCCCCTCAATATAACCCCTGGTATAATTGAAATCCCTGGTATATGAAATCCCCTGGTGGACATTAAGAAAGAAGATGTATTAGAACTTTTGAATAGCATCAAGATAGATAAGTCGCCAGGACCGGATGGGATGTATCCAAGGTTACTGTGGGAGGTAAGGGAAGAGATTGCAGAGCCTCTGGCGATGATCTTTGTGTCATCAATGGAGACGGGAGAGGTTTCGGAGGATTGGAGGATTGGGGATGTGGTTCCTGTATTCAAGAAAGGGAATAGGGATCGCCCAGGAAATTACCGACCGGTGAGTCTAACCTCAGTGGTTGGCAAGTTGATGGAGAGGATTCTGAGGGATAAGATTGATGAACATTTAGAGAACTTTAGTATGATCAAAAGTAGTCAGCATGGCTTTGTCAAGGGCAGGTCGTGCCTTACGAGCCTGGTTGAGTTCTTTGAAAATGTGACTAACACATTGACGAAGGAAGAGCGGTGGATGTGGTTTATATGGACTTCAGCAAAGTGCTCAATAAGGTCCCCCATGCAAGGCTTCTTGAGAAAGTGAGAGAGCATGGGATCCAAGGGGCTGTTGACTTGTGGATCCAGAACTGGCTTGCCTGCAGAAAGAAGTCTGACAGCGCCAGGTTTCTTACTGTGTTTAGCCCAGTCCAACACTGGCATCTCCACATCTTGCCTGCAAAAGGCAAAAGTGGTTGTGGATGGGTCTTTTTCTGCATGGAGGTTGGTCACCAGTGGAGTGCCCCAGGGTTCGGTTCTAGGACCCTTGCTGTTTGTCATTTTCATAAATGACCTGGATGAGGAAGTGCAGGGATGGGTTAGTAAGCTCGCTGATGATACGAAGGTTGGTGGTGTTGTGAATGGTCTGGAGGAATGTCAGAAGTTGCAGCGTGACACAGATAGGATGCAAGACTGGGCGGAGAAGTGGCAGATGGACTTCAATGCGAATAAATGTGTAGTGATCCATTCTGGCAGGTCAAATGGGATGAAGGAGTACAATATCAAGGGTAAGACTCTTAGCAGTGTAGATGATCAGAAGGACCTTGGGGTCCGGGTCCATAGGACTCTTAAATCGGCCTCGCAGGTGGAGGATGTGGTCAAGAAGGTGTAGGTGTACTGGTCTTCATTAATCGAGGGATTGTGTTTAGGAGTCGGGAGGTAATGCTGCAACTTTATAAGACCCTGGTCAGACCCCACTTGGAGTACTGTGTGCAGTTCTGGTCGCCTCACTGCAGGAAGGATGTGGAAGCTATTATAGGGTGCAGAGGAGATTTACAAGGATGTTGCCTGGATTGGGAGGCATGCCTTATGAGGATAGGTTGAGAGAGCTCAGTCTTTTCTCCCTGGAGAGACGAAGGATGAGACGTGACCTGCTAGAGGTTTATAAGATGCTGAGAAGTATAGATTGGGTGGATTCTCAGAGGCTTTTTCCCAGGGTTGAAATGATCACTACGAGAGGACACAGGTTTAAGGTGCTGGGGAGCAGGTACAGAGGAGACGTCAGGGGAAAGTTTTTCACTCAGAGGGTAGTGGGTGAGTGGTATCGGCTGCCGTCGGTGGTGGTGGAGACAAACTTGTTGGGGTCTTTTAAGTGACTTGTGGATGAGTATGTGGGATTTAATGGGATTGTGGGTTATAGGTAGTCCTAATAGGTAGAGATATGAGCAGTGCAACTTGTTCGTGCTGCAGTTTTCTGTGTTCTATGTTCTGTAATTACCTGGTTATTACCGTTACACACCTCTGTGAACTGGCTCCTCTATTTCCCACTCTTTGCTTGGCTCCCAGTAATGTGGCCACCCCCTTTATATCCTAAGTTCTACTCAGAAAGCATTGTTTAACGACCCTTCTAAGATATCATCTCTCCTCATTGCAGTAACTGAATTAACAGTTCTGCACTACGTCCCTTTTTATATCCTCCTCTGATTCACCGAAAGATCTTAAACCCCAGAATGTTGAGTTGCCAGTCCTGCCTTTCCCTCAACCATGTTTCTCTGATGGCAATGATATCACACTTCCATCAGTCAACCCACACCTGTAACTTATTAGCCCTCCCTACAGAAGGATCTAGATAGGCTGGGCGAATGGGCCAGGAAATGGCAAATGAAATTTAATGTTGGCAAGTACGAGGTGGGCCACTTTGGTAAGAAGAATGGTAGGAAGGATTATTACTTACGTGGAGAAAAACTGCATCAGGCGACGGTGCAGAGGGACCTCGGGGTCCTTGTGCATGAGTCGCAAAAACCCAGCCTGCAGGTGCAGCAGGTGGTCAGGAAGGCGAATGGGATGCTGGCCTTCATCGCGAGGGGGATTGAATATATAAGTAGGGAGGTCTTGCTGCGGCTGTATAGGGCATTGGTGAGGCCGCAGCTGGAGTACTGTGTGCAGTTTTGGGCGCCGTACTTACGCAAGGATATTTTGGCCTTGGAGGGAGTGCAGAGGAGGTTTACTAGGCTGATGCCGGAGTTGAGGGGATTGAGCTATGAGGAGAGGCTGAATAAATTAGGCTTGTACTCGTTAGAGTTTAGAAGAATGTGGGGAGATCTCATTGAGACGTATAAGATGATGAATGGGATGGATAGGATAGAGGTGGAGAGACTCTTCCCGCTCAGAAAGGACAGTAGGACTAGAGGGCACAGCCTCAAGATAAAGGGGGGGCAGTTTAGAACGGAGTTGAGGAGGAACTTCTTCACTCAAAGGGTGGTGAATCTCTGGAATTCTCTGCCCGTTGAAGTGGTGGAGGCTGCCTCGCTAAATATTTTTAAGATGCGGGTTGATGGGTTTTTGATAAGAGAGGGGATTAAGGGTTATGGGGAGAGGGCGGGAATGTGGAGCTGAGCCAAGACAGATCAGCCATGATCTTATTGAATGGCGGGGCAGGCTCAAAGGGCTAGTTGGCCTACTCCTGCTCCTATTTCTTCTGTTCTTATGTTCTAATTAAAATAATCTCGTAAAGCATCTAATCTTGCTTTGCTCTCTTAACTGAATTTTCCCAGACTTGCTTCATTTACTGCAGCATGCTGTGTCCTGATTTAATCAAAATTCTGTGTGCCTCCCTCTACCAGACTAGTTTAAGCTCCTTCCAACATGACTCGCAAACCTACCTGCAAGGATGCTGGCCCCAGTGTGATACAGGCGCAGACCACCCTATTTGTACATGTCCTCTTGAAGCTGAGTTATCATTTTAATTATAACATTTAAGGGTATCGTGTCATTTAAAAACTTTGATATTGTGCCATATATTTTTCAGTTCAAGTTATTCATACATATACAAAACAACAATAGTCCAAGGTGAGGTGCTTTAAAAATGCATTCATGCTCTTGTTAATCTTTAACTTCAGATCAAGATTGCTGGTCAGCTTTAGCAGCTGCTCCAAAAGTGACTTGGAAATCTTCCTGAACAAGGGTAAAGGGCCCTGTCTGTTCAATATGCCAGACTTTAACAAGGCGATTACGACCCATAGGTGTGGAAACAGGTTCGTGGAGACAGGCGAAGAGTGCGACTGTGGCACACCTCAGGTAAGGGATAAACAAGCAAACCAACATACAAATTACAAGCATAAGGGGAGCACTCATTCCCTCAAGCCTGCTCTGCCATTCTGTATGGTTATCTGACTGAAACCTTAACTCCACATCCCTGCCCACTTCCAATAACCTTTCACCCCCTTGGTAATCAAACATATATCTCGCTATGCCTTAAAAATGTTCAAAAACTCTGTTTCCACTGCCTTTTGAGGAAGAGAGTTCCAGAGACTTTCAAACTCTGATAGAAAAAGCTTCTCCTCATACACAGTTACATATAACTAGGCCATTCGGCTCTTCAAGCCTGCTCTGCCATTCATTTTGATCATTGTGGATCATCAAATTCAATATCCTGACCCCCCACCTTCCCCCATAACCCTGGATCCCTTTAGCCTCAAGAGCTCGATCGAATTTCTTCTTGAAATCAGACAATGTTTTGTTCTCAACCACTTTCTGTGGTAGTGAATTTCACACATTACCACTCTCTGGTTGAAGAAATTTCCACTCACTGCCGTCCAAAAAAGTTTTACTCATTATCCTTTTGAGTTGTTTTGATTTAATTTATTGCCTCATGTATTGGGACACATTGAAAAGTTTCTTTCTTGCATACTATATAGACAATGCATACCATTCATATAGTATATGGGGAGAAGTGTGACCCTACTGTACTTTTAAGAAAGATGTGGAGATGCTGGCATTGGACTGGAATAGGCATCTCACAATACCAGGCTAAAATCCAACAGGTTTATTTGGTAGCACAAGTTTTCGGAGTGCTGTGTTCCGAAAGCTCGTGCTACCAAATAAACCTGTTGGACTTTAGCCTGGTGTTATGAGACTTCTTACTTTAAGAAAGATATTTTAATCATGCTCTCTGCAGTAATAACCAGCCCCTGAGCTATCTGCTTAATTTCTTGTTTAATAAGGGGATCAGGGGTTATGGGGAAAAGGCAGGAGAATGGCGATGAGAAAAATATCAGCCATGATTGAATGGCGGAGCAGACTTGATGGGCTGAGTGGCCTAATTCTGTTCCTATGCCTTATGTCTTATGGACCTTTCATTGCTGCTTAAATAGTTTAAATGGGGTTTTGTTGATTTATACTCTGGGCTTAACACAGTATCTGGGATTTTTATAGCCCTGAATTACTGAAGAAAGAATGATGGGTAAGTCAGGTGCCTTTGGACAGTTTTTAAGGTTTACTTGCAGTTTGGCTGCTGTTTTAGTTAGAAGATGTTTTACTTCCAGCTGGATGCAGTGTCCTGTCTCTCTTTCCCTCTCCCTGGTGTGTTCAGAAGCTGTTCTGACTTCAGGCTTGTTTGTGTATGTGTGTCGGTGTGAAATAAACTGCAGACTCCAACAGCATCACGTGAGCTTGCTTGTTTTCTGTGTTAAATCTGTGGCGGGGTGTCTGTTTATGGAATTGGTTTGGTTGGATTTGTATTTAACTGTTAAGGTTTATGCAATAACATGGCCATTTTTTTTCTTGTTTGTAATTGCTAAAAGTTATTGATAATTTTCCTTCCTCTATGTTAACTGTATTCATAAGTAAACTTTGTTTGATAAAAGCTCCCTAGTGGGTCAGTTAAATCATATCTGAAGTGAAACATTTCATGCTTACCCCAGCCAAATTCAAATTGCAAAACTTATGACTGGAGTTCTATGAGGATGTGTCTAGGGCGGTGGATAGAGGAGAGCCGGTGGATGTGGTCTTTCTAGATTTTCAGAGGGCGTTTGACAAAGTACCTCACAAGAGGTTATTGCAGAAGGTCGAAGGACATGGAGTTGGGGGTAGGGTGTTAGCGTGGATAGAGGATTGGTTGTCAAATAGGAGGCAGAGAGTGGGGGTCAACGGGTGCTATTCGGATTGGCGGATGGTGACTAGTGGAGTGCCCCAGGGGTCGGTGCTGGGGCCTCAGCTTTTTACCATTTATATAGATGATCTGGAGGAGGGAACCGAGTGTAGGGTGTCGAAATTTGCTGATGACACCAAGATTGGGGGAACGGCAAATTGTGCGGAGGGTGTGGAGAGTCTGCAGAAGGATCTAGATAGGCTGGGCGAATGGGCCAGGAAATGGCAAATGGAATTTAATATTGGCAAGTGTGAGGTGGTCCACTTTGGTAGGAATAATGGTAGGAAGGACTATTACTTACGGGGCGAAAAACTGCAGCAGGCGACGGTGCAGAGGGACCTCGGGGTCCTTGTGCATGAGTCGCAAAAACCCAGCTTGCAGGTGCAGCAGGTGGTCAGGAAGGCGAATGGGATGCTGGCCTTCATAGCGAGGGGGATTGAATATAAAAGTAGGGAGGTCTTGCTGCAGCTGTATAGGGCATTGGTGAGGCCGCAGCTGGAGTACTGTGTGCAGTTTTGGGCGCCGCACCTGCGCAAGGATATTTTGGCCCTGGAGGGAGTGCAGAGGAGGTTTACTAGGCTGATACCGGAGTTGAGGGGATTGAGCTATGAGGAGAGGCTGAATAAACTAGGCTTGTACTCGTTAGAGTTTAGAAGAATGAGGGGAGATCTCATTGAGACGTATAAGATGATGAATGGGATGGATAGGATAGAGGTGGAGAGACTCTTCCCGCTCAAAAAAGACAGTAGGACTAGGGGGCACAGCCTCAAGATAAAGGGGAGGCGGTTTAGAACGGAGTTGAGGAGGAACTTCTTCACTCAAAGGGTGGTGAATCTCTGGAATTCTCTGCCCGTTGAAGTGGTGGAGGCTGCCTCGCTAAATATTTTTAAGAAGCGGTTTGATGGGTTCTTGATAAGAGAGGGGATTAAGGGTTATGGGGAGAGGGCGGGAAAGTGGAACTGAGCCACAACAGATCAGCCATGATCTTATTGAATGGCGGGGCAGGCTCGAAGGGCTAGATGGCCTACTCCTGCTCCTATTTCTTATGTTCTTATGTTCTTATGTTCAAAAAAGACAGTAGGACTAGGGGGCACAGCCTCAAGATAAAGGGGAGGCGGTTTAGAACGGAGTTGAGGAGGAACTTCTTCACTCAAAGGGTGGTGAATCTCTGGAATTCTCTGCCCGTTGAAGTGGTGGAGGCTACCTCGCTAAATATTTTTAAGACGCGGGTTGATGGGTTTTTGATAAGAGAGGGGATTAAGGGTTATGGGGAGAAAGCGGGAAAGTGGAACTGAGCAGCGACAGATCAGCCATGATCTTATTGAATGGCGGGGCAGGCTCGAAGGGCTAGATGGCCTACTCCTGCTCTTATTTCTTATGTTCTTATGACCAAGGTGGACTTTATAAAATGCTGGATTAAAAAGAAGAAAAGGAGAGAGCACAGAATGCACTGTTACAGTCATAGCTCGGATGTAGAGAAAGTTCAACTTTCTGCAAGATAGGTCTTATGGCAGCAGAAAAGAAGCTGTTCTTGAGTCGGTTGGTATGTGAGCTCGGTTGTTTGTATCTTTTTCCTGATGGAAGAAGGTGAAAGGAGAATGTCCCGGGTGGGCTCCTTGATAATGCTGGCTCTTTTCTAAGGCAGGGCAAACTATGACCCCTAGTTCTGGACTGCCCCATCATTGGAAACATTCTTTTTGAATCTACTCTGTCTAACCCCGTTAGAACTTTATAAGTTTTTATGAGATCCCCTCTCACTCTTCTAAACTCCAGTGAGTACAATCCTAACCCACTTAGTCTCTCATACAACGATCTGCGAATCTATTTTCCTATTATTGCTACCAAAGTGGATAACCTCACATTGATCTACATTATACTGCATCTGCCACGCACATGCCCACGTGCTCAGCCAGTCCGCATCATGCTGAAGCATCTTTGCATCCTCCTCACAGCTCACCCTCCCATCCAACTTTGAATCATCTGCAGAGCTGGAGATAATACATCAGTTCCCTCTTCCAAATCATTAATACATAATGTGAACAGTTTGGAGATGAGCACAGACCCCTGTAGTATACTACTGGTCACTGCCTGAATGTCAGATATGATCTAAGGGGATCTGTCAAAGATGCCAAAAGGCAGTGCCAGACCAAGCTAGGGTCCCAGGCTAGTCACATGGACCCCCGCCAACTACGGCAAGGATCTGCAAGACATAACAGGGTACAAGATATGGACATATAAAATCGCCGGCACTAATGCTCCCCTCATTAGTGTTCAATGCATTCTTTGCCCGTTTTGAGCAAGAGGTCAGTGGTAGCACGCCCTCCACTCTGGAAGCCTTGAATGAACCTGTATTTGAGGTCAGCATTGCAGATGTCAGCTGGTGGGGGTATTCGCAGACATCTTCAACCTCTACAAAAATCTGAGGTCCCTATCTGCTTCAAGAAAATGACCATCATCCTGGTACCAAAGAAAAGCGTGCCTTTGTGACTATCGCCCAGTGGCTCTGGCAGCCATCATTATGAAGTGCTTCCAAAAGTTAATCATGGCACAAATCAATTCCAGTCTCCCAGATTGCCTGGATCCACTACAGTTCACCAATTGCTGCAACAGGTCCACAGCAGACATGATCTCCCTGGCCCTGCATTCAACCCTGAAACACATAGATAACAGCACAGCTTTGTCAAGGGCAGGTCATGCCTTATAAGCCTAGATCCACTACATTTTCTTTGAAAATGTGACTGAACACATTGACAAAGGAAGAGAGTGGACGTGGTTTACATGGACTTCAGCAAGGCGTTTGATAAGGTCCCCCATGCAAGACTTCTTGAGAAGGTGAGAGGGCATGGGATCCAAGGGGCTTTGGCCTTGTGGATCCAGAACTGGCTTGCCTGCAGAAGGCAGAGAGTGGTTGTGGATGGGTCTTTTTCTGCCTGGAGGTCGGTCACCAGTGGAGTGCCCCAGGGATCTGTTCTAGGACCCTTGTTGTTTGTCATTTTCATAAATGACCTGGATGAGGAAGTGGAAGGATGGGTTAGTAAGTTCGCCGATGATATGAAGGTTGGTGGTGTTGTGGATAGTCTGGAGGAATGTCAGAAGTTGCAGCGTGACATAGATAGGATGCAAGACTGGGCGGAGAAGTGGCAGATGGACTTCAACGCGGATAAATGTGTAGTGGTCCATTTTGGCAGGACCAATGGGATGAAGGAGTACAATATCAAGGGTAGGAGTCTTAGCTGGGTTGAAGAGCAGAAGGATCTTGGGGTCCGGGTCCATAGGACTCTTAAATCGGTCTCGCAGGTGGAGGATGTGGTCAAGAAGGCGTATGGTGTACTGGCCTTCATTAATCGAGGGATTGAGTTTAGGAGTCGGGAGGTAACGCTGCAACTTTATAAGACCCTTGTCAGACCCCACTTGGAGTACTGTGCGCAGTTCTGGTCGCCTCACTACAGGAAGGATGTGGAAGCTATTGAGAGGGTGCAGAGGAGATTTACAAGGATGTTGCCTGGATTGGGAGGCATGCCTTATGAAGATAGGTTGAGGGATCTGGGACTCTTCTCCCTGGAGAGATGAAGGTTGACAGGCGACCTGATAGAGGTTTATAAAATGTTGAGAGGGATAGACAGGGTGGATTCTCGGAGGCTATTTCCCAGGGCTGAAATTGTCGCTATGAGAGGACACAGGTTTAAGGTGCTGGAGAGCAGGTAAAGAGATGTTAGGGGTAATTTTTTCACTCAGAGGTTGGTGAGTGAGGGGAATCGGCTTCCGTTGGTGGTGGTAGAGGTGAACTCGCTGGGGTCTTTTAAAAGACTCCTAGATGAGTGCATGGGATTTAATGGGATTGGGAGTTATAGATAGTTCTATGGCCTGGTAGGTATGGATATGATCGGCGCAACTTGTGGGCCGAAGGGCCTGTTTGTGCTGTAGTGTTCTATGTTCTATGTTCTAACATCTCTGTCAGACTCCTGGTATTAATTGACTTCAGCTCAGTCTTCAACACCATTATCCCAATGAAACTCATCTCCAAACTCCATGGCCTGGGACTCAGCTCCGCCCTCTGCGACTGGATCCTGAACTTCCTAACCCACAGACCAGAATCAGTAAGGATAGGCAACAACACCTCCTCTATGATCATCCTCAACGCCGATGCCTCACAAGGCTATGTCCTCAGCCCTCTTCTATATTCCTTATGCACCTCTGACTGTGTGGCCAAATTCCTCTCCAGCTCTATTTACAAGTTTGCTGATGACACCACCATAGTGGGTTGGATCTCAAACAATGACAAGACAGAGTACAGGAATGCGATAGAGAATCTGGTGTGACAACAATAATCTCTCCCTCAATGTCAACAAATCGAACGAGATTGTCATCGATTTCAGGAAGCATAATGGAGAACCTGCTGCTGTCTAGATCAATGGAGACGAAGTGGAAAGGGTCAAGAGCTTCAAGTTTTTAGGTACCAGATCATCAACAATCTGCACTCGTCCCCCCATGCTGACACTGCAGTTAAGAAAGCCCATCAATGCCTCTACTTTCTCAGAAGACTAAGGAATGGGGCACGGTAGCACAGTGGTTAGCACTGCTGCTTCACAGCTCCAGGGTCCTGGGTTCAGTTCCTGGCTTGGGTCACTGTGTGTGCAGTTTGCACATTCTCCTCGTGTCTGTGTGTGTTTCCTTCGGGTACCCTGGTTTCCTCCCACAGTCCAAAGATGTGCAGGTTAGGTTGATTGGCCATGCTAAAAAATTGCCTCTTAGTATCTAGGGATGTGTAAGTTAGAGGGATTAGTGGGTGTAATGTAGGGATATCGGGGTAGGGCCTGGGTAGGATTGTGTTCAGTGCAGACTCAATGGGTGGAAGGGCCTCTTTCTGCACTGTAGGGTTCTATGCACTATGAAATTTGGCATGTCAGCTACGACTCTTAGATTTTTACAGATGCATCATGGAAAGCATTCTTTCTGGCTGTGTCACACCTTGGTACGGCTCCTGCTCTGCCCAAGATTGCAAGAAACTGTAAAAGGTCATGAATGAAGTCCAGTTCATCATGCAAAGCAGCCTCCCATCCATTTACTCTGTCTACACTTCCTGCTGCCAGCATAATTAATGATCCCAAGTACCCCAGACATTCTCTCTTCCACCTTCTTCTGTTGGGAAAAAGATACAAAAATTTGAGGACATGTGCCAACCGACTCAAGAACAGCTTCTTCCCTGCTGCTGTCAGACTTTTGAATGGACTTACCTTGCATTAAGCTGATCTTTCTCTACAGCCTAGCTATGACTATAACAGTACCCTCTCCTTTCCTTCTCTATGAATGGTATGCTTTGTCTAGCGCGCAAGAAACAATACTTTTCACTGTATGTTAATACATGTGATAATAATAAATCAAATCAAAATGGAAATTATGGTCTCTGGACCCAAAATGACTGTCTGACACTCCTCCATCTTGTTTCCGAAGAGGAGGTCCATGCTCCTGAATAGGGCGCTCTATAGATTAATTCAGAAAACTTTCTTGGACACGTTTAACAGATTGCACCCAGTCCAGGCCTTTTGCACTCTGGGTAGCCCAGTCAATACTGGGGAAGTTAAAATCTCACACCAATACTACCTTATTATTCTTACAATGATCTGCCATCTCTCTACACATCTCTCCCTCTAGATCCCGCTGGCTATTGGGAGGGTTTGTAATACAGCTCCATCAGAGTGACCATCCTTTCTTGTTTCTAAGTTCTATTCATCTGGCCACATTTGATGAACCTCCAAAGACTGTTGTTGTGCCTTCACTGATCAAAAAGGCAATGCTCCTCCTCACTTACTGCACCTCTGTCATTCCTGTAGCATCTGTACACTGGAACATTGAGCTAGCTGCCAGTCCTGCCCTTTTCTCAGCCTTGTTTCAGTTGTGGTGATAATGTCCCAGTCCCGAGACCCAATCTCCGTTCTGAGTGCATCCACCTTACCTGTTAATCCTCGTGCACTGAAATAAATGCAGTTGAAACCAGAAGTCTTTTCTCTACCCGGCCCCTGGCTATCCTGACTCCCAAACTTGCTCTCATTTGCAACTGTATCTGGATGGACACATGAACAGACAGGGGATAGAAAGTTACAGGCAGTTGGTCAGTGCAGGCTTGGTGGGCCGAAGGGCCTTTTCCTGCGATGTACTGATCTTTGTTCTTTGTATTTTCCCCTGACTGCTCATTGGTCCCTCTCTTGCTCATAGTTCCCCACCCCACCCCCCCAAACGAATTTAAACCCTCCCAGGATGCAGTAGCAAATCTCCCAAAAGGATATGTGCCCCCCCCACACCCACCCTCCAGTTCCGGTGCAACCTGTCCCTCTTGTCTGAGTCACCTCTGCCCCAGAAGAGATCCCAAGAACCCGAGAACCCGAATCCCTGCCCCCTGAGCAACTCCTCAATCATTTGGCCTGTCTTGCTATTTCTGTCCTCACTGTCTGTATTTTATGAGGCTCTTTCTCAGAGCAGTTAAGAGTCATTTCGCTTCTCTGTCATTTCTCTGCTTACCATTATATATACTCCTGTCTCTGCCTCTAATGTATTCCCATGTCTTAGACGTGTACCTATGGAAACTTAGTTTTGGGCGCCGCACCTGCGCAAGGATATTTTGGCCCTGGAGGGAGTGCAGAGGAGGTTTACTAGGCTGATACCGGAGTTGAGGGGATTGAGCTATGAGGAGAGGCTGAATAAACTAGGCTTGTACTCGTTAGGGTTTAGAAGAATGAGGGGAGATCTCATTGAGACGTATAAGATGATGAATGGGATGGATAGGATAGAGGTGGAGAGACTCTTCCCGCTCAAAAAAGACAGTAGGACTAGGGGGCACAGCCTCAAGATAAAGGGGAGGCGGTTTAGAACGGAGTTGAGGAGGAACTTCTTCACTCAAAGGGTGGTGAATCTCTGGAATTCTCTGCCCGTTGAAGTGGTGGAGGCTGCCTCGCTAAATATTTTTAAGAAGCAGGTTGATGGGTTTTTGATAAGAGAGGGGATTAAGGGTTATGGGGAGAGGGCGGGAAAGTGGAACTGAGCCACAACAGATCAGCCATGATCTTATTGAATGGCGGGGCAGGCTCGAAGGGCTAGATGGCCTACTCCTGCTCCTATTTCTTATGTTCTTATGTTCTTATGTAACTTTTACAGTCTATTTTGATGATTTTTTTGCGAGTTTACATTCTTATTCTCGTATTTATTTCTTTATCATTTTCTTGGCCTTCCTTTGCTGCATTCTAAAAATCTTAATCTTCAGATTTACGACTATTGCTGGCAATTTTATAAACTTTTTCTTTTAATCTGATACAGCCCATTACCTCCTTTATTAAGCATCGCTTTTGGGAGTTTTGTGCATCAAAGGAATGTACAATTGCTATAAGCAATGTAATAATTTTATAAAACTATCCATTGCCTAAGCAATGTATTTTCCTCATCCATCTCAACAAATTTGTCCCTCATACCTTCATAATTTCCTTATTCAACACTCACACCTGAGCTTTGTAGATCCACAGAACCATAGAAAGGTTACAGCATTGAAGGAGGCTCTTCATTCCGTCTCCTCCATGCCAGCCTGAGGAAACCCACCTCACTTTCAAATATAATGCAAAATTTGATCACGTTGTGGTCATTTGTCCCTTTTACAAGATTATTAATTAGCCATTTTTCATAACATAACAGTGGATATAGAATAGTCTGTCCTCTTGTTGGCTTCTCAAATTTCTTCACCCAGAGGGTGGTGAATGTGTGGAATTCACGATCACAGAAAGTAGTTGAGGTCAAAACATTGCCTGATTTCAACAAAAAAAACCTGAAATATCTCTAGGGGCTAAAGGGATCAAGGGATATGGGGGAAGGGCAAATTAAGATATTGAATTCGATGATCAGCCATGATGATCAAAATGAATGGTGGACCAGCTTTGAAGTGCCGAATGGCCTATTCCTGATTCTTTGTTCCTATGTTTTAGAAACCAATCCCTAAAACATTCCAGAAAATTGCCACCTACAGCCTTAGTATTCACTTGGATTAACCAGTCTCGGTGCAGGTTGAAGTTACCCATGATCACAATTATGCCCATATTACATTCTTCTCCAATCTCCTGATTGATATCATGTCCTACTTTGTTTGGTGGTCCATAAACAAATCAAACCAATGTCCACTGCCCTTTGCTGTTCCTTTAGTTCCATCCAAACAGATTCCACCCATTATTCTTCCAACCTAAGATCCTCCCTTCCTACTGCAATGATCCCTTATCATCAGTGCAACTTCTTGAAAAGGTAGCGGAAGCAGAACCTTTGAATATTTTTTGAGACAGATGAGGATTGATTCTTGACCAATAAAGCGAGGATAGGTCATTGGGGTGAGGCAGAATGCAGATTTGATGTTACTATCAGATCAGCCATGATCTTATTAAATGCTGGAGCAGCTTTGAGGGGCTGAAAGGCCTACTCCTGCTCCTTGTTCAGATGATATCTCACCCAATAATCCCCCACACATCAGAACACTGGTCCCAACGTAGATGAGGTGAAGGCTGCCCCAGTGCTTGATGGCAGAAGATGTGGAGATGCCGGTGTTGGACTGGGGTAAGCACAGGAAGAAGTCTTACAACTCCAGGTTATTGTGAAACTTCTTATTGATGGCAGAAGTCAGAGCATAGTTATAGAGTGTTGTTTTTCAAACTGGAGGCCTGTGACAAGCGGTGTGCCTCAGGGATCAGTGCTGGATCCACTGTTATTTGTCATTTACATTATTGATTTGAATAGGAGGCATGGTCAGTAAAATTGGTTCTAGTGGACAGTGAAGAAAGTTATCTCAGACTGCAACGGGATCTTGATCAATTGGGCCACTGGGCTGACAAATGGCAGATGGACTTTAATTTAGATAAATGCGAGGTGATGCAATTTTGGTAGATTGAACCAGGGCAGGACTTATTCAGTTAATAGTAGGGTGTTGGGGAGAGTTACAGAGCAAAGTGATCTAGGAGTACATGTTCATAGCTCCTTGAAAGTGGAGTCACAGGTGAACTGCTTGTTGAAGTTGTGCAAGACATTGGTAAGACCACTTGGAATACAGTGTACATCCTGGTCACCCTATTATAGAAAGGATATTATTAAACCAGAAAGAGTGAAGCAAAGATTTACTAGGATGTTACCAGGACTTGATGGTTTATTATAAGGAGAGGCTGGAAAGATTGGAACTATTTTTTCCTGGAGCATAGGAAACTCGGGGCTGTCTGACAAATCTGTTAGAGTTCTTTGAGGAGATAAAAAGGAAGTTAGATAAAGGAGAACCAGTGGATCTGATTTATTTAGATTTCCAGAAGGCCTTTGACAAGGTGCCACACTGTGAAATAAGTTAAGTGCCGATGATGTTAATGGTAAAATTCTGGCATGGATAGAGGATTGGCTGCCTGGCAGAAGGCAGAGAGTGGGGGAAAAGGGGTCTTTTTTAGGATGATAGCTGGGGACTAGTGGTGTGACTCGGGGTCAGTGCTGGGACCACAACTTTTCACAATATATGTTAAAATCTGGAAGAAGGAACTTAAGGCACTGTTGCTAAGTTTGCAGATGATACAAGGATACGTAGACTGAAAAGTAGTATTGAGGAAGCAGGGGGGCTGCAGAAGGACTTGGATGGGTTAGGAGAGTGGGCAAAGAAATGGCAGATGAAATACAATGTGGAAAAGTTGAGGCTATGCACTTTGGAAGGAGGAATGGAGGCATAGACTATTTTCTAAAGGGGAAAATGCTTAGAAAATCAGAAACACAAAGGGAGTTCCTGTTCAAGATTCTCTTCAGGTTAATGTGCAGGTTCAACTGGCAGTTAGGAAGGCAAATGTTAGCATTCATGTTGTGAGGGCTAGAATACAAGAGCAGAGATGAACTTCTGAGGCTAAAGTTCTGGTCAGACCCCATTTGGGATATTGTGAGCAGTTTGGGCCCCATATCTCGGGAGGTATGTGCTGGCCTCAGAGGAGGTTCACAAGAATGATCCCGAGAATGAAGAGCTTATCATATGAGGAATTCTGTGTCTATACTCATTGGAGTTTAGAAAGATGAGGGGGGATCTTATTGAAAGTATAGGATATTGCAAGACCTGGATAGAGTAGACATGGAGAGGATGTTTCCACTAGTAGGAAAAACTAGAACCAGAGGGCACAACCTCAGGGTAAAGGGATGATGCTTTAAAACAGAGATGAGGAGGAATTTCTTCAGCCAGTGGTGAATCTGTGGAACTCTCTTTGCCGCAGAAGGCTGTGGAGGGCAGGTCATTGTGTGTCTTTAAGACGGAGATAGATAGGTTCCTGATTAATAAGGGGATCAGGAGTTATGGGGATGAGAAAAGTATCAGCCATGATTGAATGGCAAAGCGGACTCAATGGGCCGAGTGGCCTAATTTTGCCCCGTTTTATGGCCTTATAGAGGTCCATAAAATAATGAGGGGCATAGATCAGTTCGATAGCCAATATCTTTTCCCAAAGGTAGGGGAGTCTAAAACTAGAGGGCATAGGTTTAAGGTGAGAGGGGAGAGATACAAAAGGGTCCAGAGGGGAAATTTTTTCACACAGAGGATGGTGAGTGCCTGGAACAAGCTGCCAGAGGTAGTAATAGAAGTGGGTACAATTTTGTCTTTTAAAACGATCTGGAGGAGGGGGCTGAGTGTAGGGTAACAAAATTTGCTGATGACATGAAGATGAGTGGAAAAGCAAATTGCGTGGAGGGTGTGGAAAGTCTGCAGAGAGACCTGGATAGGCTGAGTGAGTGGGCGAGGACCTGGCAGACGGAGTATAACATTAGTAACTTTGGTAGGAAGAATGGTAGGAAGGACTATTACTTACGTGGCGAAAAACTGCAGCAGGCGACGGTGCAGAGGGACCTCGGGGTCCTTGTGCATGAGTCGCAAAAACCCAGGTGCAGCAGGTGGTTAGGAAGGCGAATGGGATGCTGGCCTTCACAGCGAGGGGATCAAATATAAAAGTAGGGAGGTCTTGCTGCAGCTGTATCGGGCACTGGTGAGGCCGCAGCTGGAGTACTGTGTGCAGATTTGGGCGCCGCACCTGCGCAAAGATATTTTGGCCTTGGAGGGAGTGCAGAGGAGGTTTACTAGGCTGATACCGGAGTTGAGGGGGTTGAGCTATGAGGAGAGGCTGAATAAACTAGGCTTGTACTCGTTAAAGTTTAGAAGAATGAGGGGAGATCTCATTGAGATGTATAAGATGATGAATGGGATGGATAGGATAGAGGTGGAGAGACTCTTCCCGCTCAAAAAAGACAGTAGGACTAGGGGGCACAGCCTCAAGATAAAGGGGGGGCGGTTTAGAACGGAGTTGAGGAGGAACTTCTTCACTCAAAGGGTGGTGAATCTCTGGAATTCTCTGCCCGTTGAGGTGGTGGAGGCTGCCTCGCTAAATATTTTTAAGACGCGGGTTGATGGGTTTTTGATAAGAGAGGGGATTAAGGGTTATGGGGAGAGGGCGGGAAAGTGGAACTGAGCCACGACAGATCAGCCATGATCTTATTGAATGGCGGGGCAGGCTCGAAGGGCTAGATGGCCTACTCCTGCTCCTATTTCTTATGTTCTTATTTTCTTAAAAAGCATTTAGATTGTTACATGGATAAGATGGATATAGAGCGATATGCCCCAGATGAGGGCAACAAAAAGGGTGGCATGACAAGTTGGGCCGAAGGGCCTGTTTCCATGCTTTAAATATCTATGTCTCTGTGAGAGTGATACAGCTGTCCTGTTCCTCAGTATAGCCTCCAGTGTCCCTTCAATCAAAACCGAAATCAATTTTTGGGCCATGTAAAAAGTAAAATTAAACTTTATTTACTCGTCACAAGTAAGGCTTGTATTAACAATGCAATTAAGTTACTGTGAAATTACTCTCGTCACCACACGCCAACGCTTGTTCAGGTCAATGCACCTAACCAGCACGTCTTTCAGACTGTGGGAGGAAACCGGAGCACCTGGAGGAAACCCATGCAGGTACCGTGCAAACTCCACACAGACACTGAGCCAAGCTGGGAATTGCACCCTGGTCCCTGGTGCTATGAGGTAGCAGTACTAACCACAGTGTCACCGTGCCACCCTATGTATTTAGCTGTAATCTTACTCACTTTAAGACAATTGCCTTTGAGGTATTGCTTTTCAGTTGCTCACACTCCCTATGCAGGATGTCTTCCCCCTCCCCCACCCCCGCAAGCTCCTCTTTGCCCTGAGCATATGTCCTGAACCCTGGCACCAGCCGGTAACACCACCAGCTGGATTCTCATTCCTGGATGAAATGATCTATAATTCTGCCTCTGTATCTCTGACTACCACTGTATTCTCATTAACTCTTTCAATGGCTTCATTTCCTTTAAACCATGGTCAGTTCACTCTTCAACCTTGCAGCTTTCAACCATACGAGCCTTGAATTTGTTGGACAACTGCAAGGCCTGAGGGTCCTCTACTTTTACTTTTTTGACCCCCATATCTACGTCATTCGCAGTCATGTTCCTGGCCATGGACAAAATCAGAAGAGCCCATTGCAAGGAGTGTCATCATCTCCTGGTACAACTTTCTCCTTCTCTGCTGTGTCAGTAGCTAAGCCACCAGCTCATAAACTCTGAGCTGTTGTTCCTGCAGTTGCAGACACTTCCTGCAAATGTATTTGCCCTGGTACTAACGCCCAGCACTTGCATGGGGAATGACTGATTCACCTCCTTGTAGGCCTCATTGAATACGAGCTCCCTGGGGATTGATAATTAACTGACTAGGTGGAGTGCGTCCGCTGAGTATAGTAACATTTATTTATTATTCACAAATAGGCTGACATTAACACTGCAATGAAGTTACTGTGAAAATCCCCAGAGGAAACCCACGTAGACACAGGGAGAATGTGTCACACAGACCCAAGCTGGAAATTAAACATGGATCCCTTATTTAAAGCAGGCCATTGAGTGGGTCCATTATTGCATTGTCCCAATTGGGAGTGGTTTGTGTTCGCCACAGGGTTGTGGTTTTTACTTTATTTTGCACAATAAAGCACTGCTCCTTTACAGCCGCCTCCTGGAGTTATTGCAGACCCTAGCATCCTAAAACTTCCACATCATCCAGCCACAACAGTTCACCATTTATGTTTTGACGTCGTTCACTTATAATTAATAACCCTAAAACTTCCAATAACTTCATTACCACCACTAAACTTCATTAATATGAATGAAAACTCACAATTATTGGGAACCTAAGTGTTGGAAGATAATTGAGCGGAATACCCACTGATATATCACTTACTTGTTTCATGGTGATGTTGCGTTTTATTTATTCACTGAATATCACCTGTTCATAAACCTGCTCCTGCTCCAGCAATTTTAAAACTCTTGCCAGCCTCCCCCTCAGTAAACCCTATTTCAATGGAGGTGTTTTCCTATTTACAAATACCTTCCAAAATGATTGAAAGACAATGAGGGTGGCACAGTGACTTCACAGCACCAGGGACACAGGTTTGATTCTCAGTTTGGCTCACCGTCTGTGTGGGGTCTGCTTGTCCCCCTCCTGTATGGATTTCCTCTGGGTGCTCCAGTTTCCCTCACAGTCCAAAGATGTGCTGGTTAGGTGCATTGGCCATGCGAAATTCTCCCTCAATGTACCCGAACAGCACCAGAGTGTGGCAACTGGAGAATTTTCACAGTAACTTCATTGCAGTGTGAATGTAAGTGTACTTGTGACACTTATTAATAAACCAAACTTAATTGTGAAATGCAGAGCAAAGGTTCACTAACCAATGTGTATTTTCTATTTGTTTCTCCTCAGGAATGTAAAGATGACTGCTGTGACGCAACAACATGTCGATACAACCCGGATGCAGAGTGTTCAAACCTGGACTCTTGCTGCGAAAGATGCAAAGTAAGAGCTTTTGGGGTTTGTCCTGTCTATCTATATGTCACTTCCCTGAGAACTGGACACAAAGTCTCAGGACGACAAGAACAACAGAAAATGCTGGAAAATCTCAACACCTCTGACAGCATCAGTGGAGAGAGAATAGAGCCAACATTTCAAGTCTGGATGACCCTTCATTAAGGCTGTCCCAATGTGTGTGGGGCAGAGTGTGTGGGGCAAATATTGAAGGGGATGGATAGGGTAGAGGTAGAGAGATTCTTCCCGCTTAGAAAGGATAGCAGGACTAGAGGGCACAGCCTCAAAATAAGTGGGGGGTGCAGTTTAGATCAGAGTTGAGGAGGAACTTCTTCACTCAAAGGGTGGTGAATCTCTGCCCGTTGAAGTGGTGAAGGCTACCTCGCTGAATATATTTAAGTCACGGGTAGATAGGTTTCTGATAGACAAGGGAATTAAGGGTTATAGGGAGAAAGCGGGAAAGTGGAACTGAGCCACTTCAGATCAGCCATGATCTTATTGAATGGCGGGGCAGGCTCGAGGGGCTAGATGGCCTACTCCTGCTCCTATTTCTTATGTTCTTATGGCAGTGTGTGGGCGGGGGGGGCGGGGGGGTGCGGGTGGTGGGGCAGTGTGTGCGTGGGACGTGTGTGTGTGTGGGACAGTGTATGTGGGATAATGTGTATGGGTTAATGTATGTGGCTCAGTGTATGTGAAACAGTGTGTGTATGGGACAGTGTCTGTGGCTCAGTGTGTGTGAAACAGTGTGTGTATGGGACAGTGTCTGTGGTTCAGTGTGTGTGAAACAGTGTGTGTATGGGACAGTGTCTGTGGCTCAGTGTGTGTGAAACAGTGTGTGTATGGGACAGTGTCTGTGGCACAGTGTGTGTATGGGACAGTGTCTGTGGCTCAGTGTGTGTGAAACAGTGTGTGTATGGGACAGTGTCTGTGGCTCAGTGTGTGTGAAACAGTGTGTGTATGGGACAGTGTCTGTGGCTCAGTGTGTGTGAAACAGTGTGTGTATGGGACAGTGTCTGTGGCTCAGTGTGTGTGAAACAGTGTGTGTATGGGACAGTGTCTGTGGCTCAGTGTGTGTGAAACAGTGTGTGTATGGGACAGTGTCTGTGGCTCAGTGTGTGTGAAACAGTGTGTGTATGGGACAGTGTCTGTGGCTCAGTGTGTGTGAAACAGTGTGTGTATGGGACAGTGTCTGTGGCTCAGTGTGTGTGAAACAGTGTGTGTATGGGACAGTGTCTGTGGCTCAGTGTGTGTGAAACAGTGTGTGTATAGGACAGTGTCTGTGGCTCAGTGTGTGTGAAACAGTGTGTGTATAGGACAGTGTCTGTGGCTCAGTGTGTGTGAAACAGTGTGTGTATAGGACAGTGTCTGTGGCTCAGTGTGTGTGAAACAGTGTGTGTATAGGACAGTGTCTGTGGCTCAGTGTGTGTGAAACAGTGTGTGTATAGGACAGTGTCTGTGGCTCAGTGTGTGTGGGGCAGTATGTGTATGGGACAGTGTCTGTGGCTCAGTGTGTGTGAAACAGTGTGTGTATGGGACAGTGTCTGTGGCTCAGTGTGTGTGAAACAGTGTGTGTATGGGACAGTGTCTGTGGCTCAGTGTGTGTGGGGCAGTATGTGAGGCAGTGTGTGAGGCTAGTTCTCTGGTCTGACCTGGCACTCTGGCTTTGGTTTTCCTTCCTTCCTTCTCAGGTGTTGTGGCTCTCCAACTGCTGGTCATCGCTGGCAATGGTCACCATCGCTGTAACACGTTACAGGTTGAGTTTCATGCCCCTTTTGGTCATTACCAATCAATCAGAACTTGATCCCCCGATCGATAAGAGTCCAGTCAGATGCTGCCACACTGATCTCTGGGTATGTCCCCAACGGCCATGTCTGTAGGTCCTGGAGACACATAGGTCACACACTTTCCTTCGATCCTGAATGTGAAGCATGATGGATCATAAACTCAGGACCAGTATCTATCAGGAATTTCCCAGTCACTCAACAGTCAAGCAAGGCCCAGACATTGGCATGCACAGTAATAATACATCCCCACAACATATTGATATTCCAGAAGCTACAGACAACAACACGCTACAAATAATCACATATTCTAAACACCATTTTAGGTTCGGAGTTATGCACAGGACAACAATAAATCATTGATACAAATGCAAAGGAACCATAGAAAATTACAGCTCAGAAACAGGTCTTTTGACTCTTCTTGTCTGTGCCGAACCATTTTTTGCCTAGTCCCGCTGACCTGAACTAGGACTATATCCCTCCACACCCCTCTCATCCATGAACCCGTCCAAGTTTTTCTTAAATGTTGTGACCTTGCATTTACCACTTTGTCCGGCAGCATTTAGCCTGTACGTTCTACTTTCGTTTGTCCTTCCAAACTGCAATACCTCTCACTTGTCTGTGTTAAATTCCATTTGCCATTTTTCAGCCCATTTTTCTAGTTGGTCCAAATCCCTCTGCAAGCTTTGAAAACCTTCCTCATTGTCCACTACACCTCCAATCTTTGTATCATCAGCAAATTTTCTGATCCAATTTACCATATTATCATCCAGATCATTGATATAGAGGACAAACAACAATGGACCCAACACGATCCCTGCGGCACACCACTCGTCACAGGCCTCCACTCAGAGAAGCAATCCTCCACAACCACTCTCTGGCTTCTTCCATTGAGCCAGTGTCTAATCAAATTTACTACCTCCCCATGTATACCTAGTGACTGAACCTTCCTAACTAACCTCCCATGGGGGACCTTGTCAAAGGCCTTGCTGAAATCCAGGTAGACAACATCCACCGCCTTCCCTTCATCCACTTTCCTGCTGACCTCCTCGAAAATCTCTAATAGATTGGTCAAACATGACCTACCACGCACAAAGCCATGTTGACTCTCCTTAATAAGTCCCTGTCTATCCAAATATTTGTAGATTCTATCCCTTATCACATGTTCCAATAACTTGCCCACCACCGACGTCAAACTTACTGGCCTGTAATTTCCCGGATTTCTTTTGGAACCTTTTTTAAACAACACAACAGCATGAGCCACCCTCCAATCATCCGGCACCTCCCCCGTGAATACTGACATTTTAAATATGTCTGCCAGGGCCCCTGCAAGTTCAACACCAGCTTCCCTCAAGGTCCGTGGGAATACTCTGTCCGGTCCTGGGGATTTATCCACTCTGATTTGCCTCAAGACAGCCAGCACCTCCTCCTCTTTAATCTGTAAAGGTTCCATGACCTCCCTACCTGTTTGCCCAATTTCCGTAGACTCCATGTCCGTTTCCTCAGTAAATATGGATACAAAAAACCCATTTAGTATCTCCCCCATCTCATTTGGTTCCATACACAGTCTACCACTTTGGTCTTCAAGAGGACCAATTCTATCCCTTACTATCCTTTTGCTCCTAACATACCTATAGAAACTCTTTGAATTTTCCTTCACCCCGTCTGCCAAAGCAACCTCACGTCTCCTTTCAGCCCTATAACATTCAAATTTGAATTTGAGGGTCATGCACTCAAAAAGTGCTGAAGAGGTAGATTTAACTCTCCAAAGTATTTGTCATTTAAAAATGATTCAAATTTGCATAATAGACGCCCTTTGTCACAGTTACCATTTCGGATTTAAAGTTCCACAGTCACAGCTCAAAATCTATTACCTTCTAGCATATACATACTATGTTCTTTTATGACCCAATTAACACAATGTAACCAAAGTACAAGTTAAAAGTAATTCAAATGTTTCCAACAGTTTAACAAATTATAGAGGAAACTCCTTCATCATTCTGCCTATTTTACCAATTTATTTAAGAATAACATAACTTGCACAAATGGTTTATTTGTTCCCCTTTAAGCATTTTAACTTTATAATCCCAAATAACCAAGTACAAGGAAAAATCCCGTCATCTGTTGTAAAGTCATTGTCACTCCCCAGAGCCCTTAGCTTTTCAGAAAAATTAACTCCCAACATATTAGCATTTATATATATCGAATCAACAAAAGAGAGGGGATTAAGGGTTATGGGGAGAGGGCGGGAAAGTGGAACTGAGCCACAACAGATCAGCCATGATCTTATTGAATGGCGGGGCAGGCTCGAAGGGCTAGATGGCCTACTCCTGCTTCTATTTCTTATGTTCTTATGTTCTTATGTACATGTGAACATGAGGATTACCACACATACATTTATTCAGTATAGTAAAGTCACAAAACAAACATATTACTTTGTAACATTGTCTCACATTCAAATGGTTACATCATAAACTGAGAATATGTGTCAATACATCCCTCTTTGAAACACAAAACCCATACAGACTTTATTTCCATTACCCTTTATTTGTCAAAATTAAACTTATTTACCTCTTACAGCTTCAGGCAACTTCCCATTTATAAATTGGTTATTTTGTGCACTTAATCTATTCTATCAATTTAATGTCAGAAACTGTAACACTTAAGCGTAACCAATCACTTTAATTCAAAAGTTAACAATGAGAAAACCTGAATAAACCAAACTCTTCAAGTCTCAATTATCACTAGGTTGTGATAAACAATCTTGCTTGTCATTCACAAACCATCTAATTAAACACAAAAAATACTTTCGGCTAGGAGCCAAATGAATTAACTTAGTCTCAAACAAATTCTTCAAGACAAAGGAAAGAGCACATGGTTCCTTCTGTTCGCGCGAGTGGGCGAAGCGACCACTATGGACTCAGGGTGAAGTTCAATAACAGCACAGCTTTATTTTCTTTTACGTCGACGGAGGTGCAGTCGGGACATACAATCGGACTGTCCCGAAAGCGCTCTAAAGGTCCGCCGCAACAGGCTACAGTTATACCTGAACTTCGGTGTAGTATACGATTCAAATGCTAATACTTTATTTACAGTATTCAACTTTAGCCATCCTGTCTCGATGTTTTCGAGTGTTAGAACGATTGTTTTAAGTGTGTGTTAATCGTTTTTGTCTGATTGGTTATTAATGGTCTAGAATCTCTGGGGTTTGAACAATGGTTGTGTGATTGATCTCAAAGAGTTTGAGGGGCCAGGGACGTTTCCTTAGCTATGCTAATTTTTAGGTGTCTCCATAGGTTGTTTAACTGGTTTAGAAGTGCTGATTTGGAGGGGTGGGGATGTGTTTTTTAATTTAATTCCTGTAGGTGCCATCCTGTCCAGCTTCCCTTGGTGCTAGCCCTCATTTGCAGTCTAAAAGCATGCTCTTGCCTGCTAATCTGTGTGTTACTTTGTGATTTTTAGTGGAGAGGCTCTGAGTGTAATTTTAGCCTGCTTCCATATTGTGTGCCCAATTTCATAAAATTTGTTGTCCGATAACACTTCCAAGGTTTAAATCCCTTCCTGAACAAAATTTGAATCCAGGATTATTCAAATTTCAGTTTACTCTCCAATTTTATTTCAACTCTGTCAAACCCACTGTTGTAAAATCACAACTAGGGCAAGAACATTAAAACATTAAAAACAACAAAAACAAAAACAAACATCCCAACTACTTTATTAATCACACACAGACACACATGGAAGCTTCCAACATTCATCCCACATTACCCTTCACTCAAATCCAACATTTTAAACTGGGATGAGAATAAAACATTGAAAGAAACAAAGGAAACAGATTAAGACAGTCACCTTCATTCTTCTTTCTTCCAAACTGTCATTAAACTCAAAAACAGAAGTAAATTCAAGAAATCTTGTACCTAAAATTTCAACAGTCCTAACACTTCCTCAGGCCCTTTGAAGTTAAACCAAAGTGTAAAGCATTGCATTTATTGCCTGAAATAAATGCTCCACAAGAACAAACAACTCTTGCTCTCAATCTAATACAACAACAACCACCTACATTCAACAAACAACCAGATCCCACAAACACACTAAAATATAAAACCTAAGATTTCTCCTTAGGGTCTCTCATCTGGTCCATCTTTAATTCCAGATGCCCTTTCCACTAATTCATCATAGTTCTATGTACTAAGAATTCCCATTTTAAGGATTTTTTGGTGAGCTGGCGACAGCCCGTCTTTAAACACTTGTAAGGAGGCTCCTTCTGTTCAGGCAGGTTCGGGCATTCCTGAACATTACTCTAAAGAGTCGCTCCCCAAATTCAGAAGCTTCTTAAAAATTTGGTTTCTCTTTTCTAATTATCTATTGCGTGATCCCAACATTTTGATTTTTGCTTTGTCGTCAGCCCATTTCTTACCCAAGACTGAGACTTGTTCAATTAATCCAAGCAATTGGTCAACTCCAATTTTCTTAGTTCTGGCTTTCTTTTCTTTTTCCGACCATTTTTGTTGTTGGTCCAATGGATGAGATGAGTCCGACCCCCCTGCCCCTTTTTTCATCTGTTTAATGAATTTGTCCCTCTCAGTTATATATTCGTTCATCAGGGATCCCGGGGGTCCCCACTGTCCTTGTGATCCTGCCATAACACAGATAAGTTTATATTCACCACCTGGAGTCTTCTAATCTCCCTTCTCGCTCTCCCACTGCTAGGCTGCTTTTATCAGAGTCCGATAATACCTGTCAGGGGTGACCAGTGCCCTCCATGCCACCGCTTACACTTGTAAACTTATACTATTAAGCTTACACTATTAAACTTAAGCCAGCTTTTCCTTCAACTCTGATGATCACTGATAGTCTCTTTTCCAATCACATCTGAACATCACCCTCCAGGCACCTATCTCCAGTCTTTTACACCCACTTCAAATTCCTGACCATCGTGTGGGGGATTTCCCCTCTTAACAACTGGTCTAAGGCTGGTGTTTTAAAGACAAATGCCTCCTTGTCTGTATATGTTCAATTCAGACCTCTTTCACAATCACTCATCACAGATGACTCTCTTTATAGATCATTCCCTCACTGTAGTTTGACTCACCCTATTAAGTTCGGTGATCCATTCCAGTACGCAGATTGTGGCCATTCAACCTGAGCTTGCAAACAGATCCTGGGTTTCGGCACCAAATGTTGTAGGTAAAATAATACCTCTGAGACTGTTAGTGAGTAAAAATCCAGTGGTTTTTATTACAAAACTCTGGTGTTTATTCCAAGACTGTCAGACTTCTCATAGAACACAAGCCCAAGTGGGCATTTATACATCATGAGTCTTAGTGTTAATCACGACACAAGTTTCCCATTCCGGCCAGAACTCCGGGTCTTCCTTGGTTGTGATACAGCCCCAGATTTAATCAGGAATCACAGTCCAGATGGCAGCTGCAGTCATGACACAGGCTTCAATCTGGTCATGATTCAAAACCCTTCTGCAGTAGTACCGGCATCCCTGTCTTTGAAGTTACTTGTGCGATCGCGGCTGCCCCACAGGACACGATCGCACGAAGAGTCCCAGCAGGACTCTTTCTGTTAAAAGCCGGTATTGTGATCTGCCATTAGCAGCTGTCAAAAGCCAACATCGTAAACTACCATCTGTGTAACGATGTCCAACTAACACAATCATAGAATCATAGAACCCTACAGTGCAGAATGAGACCCTTCGGCCCATCGAGTCTGCACCGACCACAATCTCACCGAAGCCCTGCTCCCATATGTCTACATTACACCCACTAATCCCTCTAACTTACGCATCCCTAGATACTAAGGGGCAATTTTTTTAAGCATGGCCAATCAACCTAACCCGCACATCTTTAAACTGTGGGGGGAAACCGGAGTACCCGGAGGAAACCCACGCAGACACGAGGAGAATGTGCAAACTCTACACAGACAGTGACCCGAGCTGGGAATTGAACCCAGGTCCTTGCAGCTGTGAGGCAGCAATGCTAACCATTGTGCTACCATGCCAAATATTTACATTTACAAACATTTACAAAGTCTACAAAATAACAGTCACATTAAACGATCTGTCTTAATAAAAATGAGAGTTAAAGCATGTAAAACATTAACAAATAACTTATATTAATGCCAGGAGCAGTATAAGCTATCAGTCATGATGAAAGGTTATGTTTGTGACATATTCTAGGTACAAAATCCAATAACCCTTTCCCTTCAGGTACAAAATGCATTCACCCTTTCCATATTTCAGACAGTGAATGAGAGATAGTGTGTGGAACAGTGGGTGTGGTTGTGTATTTGGGGCAGCGTCTGTGGGACAGTGTGTGCGGGGCAGTGTCTGTGTGTGGCAGCGAGTGTGTGTGGAACGGTGTGTGTGGCTCAGTGTGTCTATGGGACAGTGTGTGTGTGTGTGTGTGTGTGTGTGTGTGTGTGTGTGTGTGTGTGTGTGTGTGTGTGTGTGTGTGTGTGTGTGTGTGTGTGTGGCACTGTCTGTGGGACAGTGTGTGTGGGGCAATGAGTGTGGCTCAGTGTGTGTATGGAACCGTGTGTGTGGGGCACTACGTGTGAGGGGCAGGGCATGTGAGGGACAGCGTATGTAGGATAGTGTGTGTTGGACAATGGGTGTGTGGCACAGGGTGTGTGGGACTGTAACTCTCTGGAGCCACAAACTGCCTCTGCCACAGTTTGAGAGAGAGAAACACAGCCAGTCACTGTCTCTACCACAGATTGAGAGAGAGAGAAACACAGCCAGTCACTGTCCCTACCACAGTTTGAAAGAGAGAAACACAACCAGTCACTGTCTCTGCCACAGTTTGAGAGAGAGAAACACAGCCAGTCACTGTCCCTACCACAGTTTGAAAGAGAGAAACACAACCAGTCACTGTCTCTGCCACAGTTTGAGAGGGAGAGAGAAACACAGCCAGTCACTGTCTCTACCACAGTTTGAGAGAGAGAAACACAGCCAGTCACTGTCTCTACCACAGTTTGAGAGAGAGAAACACAGCCAGTCACTGTCTCTACCACAGTTTGAGAGAGAGAAACACAGCCAGTCACTGTCTCTACCACAGTTTGAGAGAGAGAAACACAGCCAGTCACTGTCCCTACCACAGATTGAGAGAGAGAAACACAGCCAGTCACTGTCTCTACCACAGTTTGAGAGAGAGAAACACAGCCAGTCACTGTCCCTACCACAGTTTGAGAGAGAGAAACACAGCCAGTCACTGTCCCTACCACAGTTTGAGAGAGAGAAACACAGCCAGTCACTGTCTCTACCACAGTTTGAGAGAGAGAAACACAGCCAGTCACTGTCTCTACCACAGTTTCAGAGAGAGAGAAACACAGCCAGTCACTGTCTCTACCACAGTTTGAGAGAGAGAAACACAGCCAGTCACTGTCTCTACCACAGTTTGAGAGAGAGAAACACAGCCAGTCACTGTCTCTACCACAGTTTGAGAGAGAGAAACACAGCCAGTCACTGTCCCTACCACAGTTTGAAAGAGAGAAACACAACCAGTCACTGTCTCTGCCACAGTTTGAGAGGGAGAGAGAAACACAGCCAGTCACTGTCTCTACCACAGTTTGAGAGAGAGAAACACAGCCAGTCACTGTCTCTACCACAGTTTGAGAGAGAGAAACACAGCCAGTCACTGTCCCTACCACAGTTTCAGAGAGAGAGAAACACAGCCAGTCACTGTCTCTACCACAGTTTGAGAGAGAGAAACACAGCCAGTCACTGTCTCTACCACAGTTTGAGAGAGAGAAACACAGCCAGTCACTGTCTCTACCACAGTTTGAGAGAGAGAAACACAGCCAGTCACTGTCTCTGCCACAGTTTGAGAGGGAGAGAGAAACACAGCCAGTCACTGTCCCTACCACAGTTTCAGAGAGAGAGAAACACAGCCAGTCACTGTCTCTACCACAGTTTGAGAGAGAGAAACACAGCCAGTCACTGTCTCTACCACAGTTTGAGAGAGAGAAACACAGCCAGTCACTGTCCCTACCACAGTTTGAGAGAGAGAAACACAGCCAGTCACTGTCTCTGCCACAGTTTGAGAGAGAGAAACACAGCCAGTCACTGTCTCTACCACAGTTTGAGAGAGAGAAACACAGCCAGTCACTGTCCCTACCACAGTTTGAGAGAGAGAAACACAGCCAGTCACTGTCCCTACCACAGTTTGAGAGAGAGAAACACAGCCAGTCACTGTCCCTACCACAGTTTGAGAGGGAGAGAGAAACACAGCCAGTCACTGTCTCTACCACAGTTTGAGAGGGAGAGAGAAACACAGCCAGTCACTGTCCCTACCACAGTTTGAGAGGGAGAGAGAAACACAGCCAGTCACTGTCTCTACCACAGTTTGAGAGAAAGAGAGACTGAGGCAGTCACTGTCTCTACCACAGAATAAGAGAGAAAGAGACACACACACTGCCAGTATCTGTCTCTGCCACAGACCAAGAGAGAGAGAGAGAGACACACACACACAGAGCAAATAACTGTCTCTGCCTCAGTTTGAGAGAGAGAGAGACACAGCCAGTAACTGTCTCTACCACAGCTTGACAGACAGAGATGGGAATGGGAAAATGAACTGTCGTCCAAAAGCCAGTGTTGAGGGTCATGAGGTACTGAGGATGGTATCAAGGTCGCAGGAGTGTACAGGCAGACAGGATGGTGGGTTGAAGTGTATCTACTTCAGTGTAAGGAGCATCAGGAATAAGGTAGGTGAACTTGGAGCGTGGATTAGTATTTGGGACTGTGATGTTGTGGCCATTACGGAGACATGGTTAGAACAGGGACAGGAATGGCTGTTGGCAGTTCCGGGGTATAGATGTTTCAGTAAGAGTAGGGAAGGCGGTAAAAAAGGTGGAGGAGTAGCATTGTTAATCAGGGTAGTTTAGTGACGATGTTGTTCGTCCATTGTTTTCGATGAGGACCTTGACACCATTAGTCATTTTGAGGCTGGTTGCGGTGTGTCCGAAGATGACTGATCAGGTTAATTCAGGCACGGAATGTCCTGGCACATATCGGACAGACTTGTGTAGACACTGTAGTTGTTGCGCTGGTGGCTGTGGACAGATGCAGCTCACACTTAATTTGTGCTTCAGCAATACACTTTGCTTCATGAGCTTGACTGCCTTTGTGGATGAGGCAGCTCCAGGTAGGCCGGTTTTGTGCCAGAGTTTCCCAGGTGGTCGTGTCAATGTCAAGTGACTTCAGGGAGGCTTTGAGTGTGTCTTTGAAATGTTTCTTCTGCCCTCCATGCGAGTGTCTTCCAGCAGAGAGTTCCACAAAAAGGAGCTGCTTGGGTATGTGCTCGTCTGACATACGGATGACATGACCTGCCCACCGGGTCTGCGCTCTCATCAGCAGTGTGTGGACTGATGGTAAATTTGCTCTCGACAGAACTTCAGTATCTGGTACTTTGTCTTGCCATCGGATGCGTAATATTCTGCAAAGACAAGTCACGTGGAAATGATTGAGCTGTCTTGCATGCCTTCGATACACAGTCCATGTTTCACAGGCACCCAGGAGGGTAGTGAGTACCACGGCACTGTAAACCTTCAGTTTTGTTGTTGAGCTGATTCCTCAATGTCCCCACACAGTGAAGCACAGTCTACTGAAAACAGGACTTGCCTTTGCTATTCTGCAGTTAACTTCTGTATCAATAGTCACTGCTTGGGAGAGGGTGCTGCCAAGATAAGTGATCTGGTCCACTGCCTGTAGTTTCTACCCTTTGATTGTGATTATGGGTTCTGTGTACGGTGTATGAGGAGCTGGCTGGTGCATGACTTTGGTCTTTTTAATGTTGATGGTGAGTCCAAAGTTGTCACAAGCTGTGGAAAATTTGTCCATACTGACTCGCATTTCTGGCTCTAAGCCAGTATGATGTGGGTATGAACAGCAGGTTAGGTGTAAGGATTCGCATTTTAATCAGTAATCTCTAAACTGTCTGTGCTTTATATGCTCTGTCTGAGGCCAGAACTCTCCATTCACCTGACGAAGAGGCAGTCCCCTCGAAAGCTAGTGAGAATATTATCAAATAAATAGGTTGGACTAAAACCTGGTGTTGTCAGACTTTTTTCTGAGCCAGTATACAGGGCGCAGTCATCGGCAAAGAGGAAATCTCTCAGAACAGTCTCCTTCATTTTGGTAATAGCTTGAAGTCTCCTCAGGTTGAAGGGTTTCCCATCCACTCTGTACTGGAGGCTGATTCCGGCCAGTGTCCTGGAAGGCATCATTCAGCATGGCAGTAAACATCATGCTGAACAGTGTGGGTGCGAGCACACAGCCCTGTTTGACACCATTGGTGACTGGGAATGCCTCAGAGGATTCTCACCATCCAGTACTCTGGCCATCATGCCATCATGGAATTGGCGTACCATCTGAATGAATTTGGGGGGGCAATCGAACTTTGACATGATCCTTCACAGAGTTGTTGGTTTACAGTGTCGAAGGCTTTCGCGAGGCCAACAAAGGTTGCGTAGAGCTCGTGATTCTGCTCCTGACACTTCTTCAGAAGTTGGTGCGCAGCAAAAATCATGTCAGTGGTCCCACGAACTTTGCAGAAGCCACACTGTGACTCTGGAAGCAGGCCAAGCGGCAGATGAGTGACCAGACGATTTAGCAGGACTCTTGTGAGGGTTTTTCCTGTGATGGAGAGCAGCGAGATTCCTCGGTGGTTGTCGCATACTTGCCGATTGCCCTTCCTTTTAAGCATTTTAAGTTCCTGAGGCATGGATATTTGCTTCCAAAAGGACTGGAACAACTCAGTGAGCTTCTCGATAAGTACAGGACTAGCAGCTTTATAGATCTCTACGGGTATGGCATCTGCCCCTGGGGCTTTGCCATTGGATAGCTGGCTGACAGCTTTCGTGACTTTGGCTACTACCGGTGGGTCATCCATGGTGCTGTTGATATCAACCTGGGGAATCCTGTCTATTGCCTCATCGTTAATAGATGACGGTCAGTTGAGGACGGCTTCAAAGTGTTCAACCCATCTCTGCAGGATCTGAGCCCTCTCTGTAATGAGAGTTGTACCATCTGTACTCAGGAGGGGGGAACCCCCGAGAGATTGAGGTTCGTAGAGAGTGCTGAGGGCTTCATAGAACCGTTTCAAGTCGTTTCTGTCAGCATATCCCTGTATTTTATCTGCCTTGGCGCTCAGCCAGGCATCCTGCAGTTTATTCTGGACTGTCCGGCGAGCACTGGGGGTAAAAGCATTTTTCTTGGCAGCTGATGATGGGTCGTTCTGACAGGCCTGATGAAGATGGTGCTTTTCAACAAGTACAGCCTGTATCTCCTCATCATTCTCATCGAACCAATCATGCTGCTTGCTGGTAGAGGGCACGAGCATCTTCAGCACAGATGTATGGACAGCAACCCTGAAGTGTTCCCAGTCATCCTCAGCGCTGCCTGCGAGGTGTAGGTCAGCAAGCTTGATTTCTAAGTCTTCAGCCAGTGCTGAAGCTGTGGCTGGGGTTCTTTAGCTTGGCCGCATTGATTCTTTTCATAACCTTGCTTCCTTGTGGTCGCCTCATGGGTCTGATGTGGAGCCTCATTTTGGAGACAATGAGCCTGTGATCTGTCCAGCAGTCAGCACCACACACGGCCTTGGTCACTCCGACATCCGGCCTGTCTTTTCTCCTGACAATGACATAGTCGATAAGATGCCACTGCTTAGAGCGGGGCTGCATCCAGGGTGTCTTGTTACAGGTAGGCAGATGGAAGGTTGTGTTGGTGATGAGGAGGTCGTGTGCTGCACAGGTCTTCATTAAGAGTAGGCCGTTACTGTTACACTTGCCCACTCCACTGCCTCCCAATGACTCCCTGCCAGATTGCAGAGTCACACCCTACTCTTGCATTGAAATTGCCAAGCAAGATCAGTTTATCGGTACTGCTCACTGCTGATAGTAAGGCGTCCAGTTCTTCATAGAACTTGTCTTTCATCTCTTCCGGGCTGTTCATTGTGAGGGCATAGGCACTGATCAGGGTGGCTTGACTTCTGTTCTGTAGCAGAAGCTGTAACGTCATAAGCCGGTCGTTCACACCCTTGGGTAGACTAGCAAGTTTCCGAACAAGGTGACTCCTGATGGTGAATCCAACTCCAGCATCACGTCGCTCATCACTGCCGCAACTGCTCCACTAAAAAGTGTATCCACCTCCAGTTTCAGTCAACTGAGCTACGTTGGCAAGATGAGTTTCACTCAGGACTGCAATGTCGATGTTGTAACTTGCAAGCTCTCTGGCAACTAAGGCTGTTCTTCTCTCTGGTCTGTCTGCTGTAGGGTTATCCAAAAGCATGCACACGTTCCAATTGCCAATGGTGAGCGGTGTCACCTTGTGTTTTATTTTGTTTGTTCGACCGCAAGATGGGATCCCCGCCAGCCGCGATAAACTGGCCAGGGTGTAGTGAACCAGGCAATGTTTAGGGCACCTTTTCTAGCCCCTTCCTCATTCTATGGAGGTGAGCGGTGTGTTCCTGAAGAGGACTGCTCAGTCGCCCAGGTAGACGCCGAGTTTCACTGCTGCTTCAGTCAGTGGAAAACGACCATTAGACCTGAGTCGCCTGTGTGCAGGTCCGTGATGACAGCTCCCAGTGTATCCACACCTGCTGCTTCATCGCTCACCCATTGCCACAGGACTTCAAGGTGTTGAACAGGACACTGATGATGGTCTCGAAACTAGCGCTTGATTTGGATTAAAGTGAGGGAGAGTTGCGCAACGTCAGCCTCACTCTCTCTTCCTAATTCCCATCTCGATCCAGTGGCAAGACAAGAGTTGAGACGGCTGGAGGTGGGATCAGGCGCAGTGGATGACCAGGACATCTTCTGTGTCTTGTCCTGCTCTTCGCATTCCATGAAGCTTGCAGAGACCGCCTTCTTGACTGTTGGACCTTCTATTTATCTTGTTCGCTCAATCCATCGGACTCTGTCTTCACATGCTGGGATAGATATCTCCTTATCTCACTGAGGGTTGAGACCCTCACCTGGTTTAGCCGGCTGGTCGAAGCCGTTGCCCAGGGTGTGGCCGCTGTCGCATGCAAACAGCTACGGGGAACCACAGGTGAGAACTCAGTGCCAGGTGAGGACAAAGGATGGACAAACCGCCCTGAAAAGACACGACATGTTCCCCCACCAGAGGTACTACCCCTCCCTGACACCCCACACATGGCTGCTGAAAGGCATTTCGAGGGCGATCTGCCTACTGAGGTAATATTGGCTGAAGTTAGAAATAGGAAAGAATCAGTCACGTTACATAGAACATAGAACAGTACAGCGCAGTACAGGCCCTTCGGCCCTCAATGTTGTGCCAAGCTTTGTCCGAAACCAAGATCAAGCTATCCCTCTCCCTATCATTCTGGTGTGCTCCATGTGCCTATCCAATAACCGTTTGAAAGTTCCTAAAGTGTCCAACTCCACTATCACAGCAGGCAGTGTATTCCACACTCCAACCACTCTCTGAGTGAAAAATCTACCTCGGACATCCCTTCTATATCTCCCACCATGAATCTTATAGTTATGCCCTGTAGCAACAGCTACATCCACCCGAGGAAATATTCTCTGCACGTCCACTCTATCTATCCCTCTCATCATCTTATAAACCTCTATTAAGTCGCCTCTCATCCTCCTCTGCTCCAAAGAGAAAAGCCCCAACTCCCTCAACCTTTCCTCATAAGACCTACCCTCCAAACCAGGCAGCATCCTGGTAAATCTCCTCTGCACTCTCTCCAATGCTTCCACATCCTTCTTAGAGTGAGGTGACCAGAATGGAACACAATATTCCAAATGTGGTCTCACCAATGTCCAGTATAGTTGCAGCAGAACCCCACGGCTCTTAAACTCAAATCCCCTGTTAATAAACGCTAACACACTATAAGCCTTCTTCACGGCTCTATCCACTTGAGTGGCAACCTTCAGAGATCTGTGGATATGAACCCCAAGATCTCTCTGTTCCTCCACATTCCTCAGAACCCTGCCGTTGACCCTGTAATCCACATTCAAGTTTGTCCTACCAAAATTAATCACCTCACACTTATCTGGGTTAAAATCCCAGTGTTAAACGTTGTTAGGAATTTTCTGTAGGCCCCCAAATAGTATTAGAGATATGGAGGAGGAAATGGCAAAGCAGATTATGGATAGCTGTGGAGGTCACAGGGTAGTTATCATGGGTGACTTTAACTTTCCAAATATTGATTGGAACCTTAAAAGGTCGAATAGTTTGGATGGGACACTTTTTGTACAGTGTGTGTAGGAGAGTTTCCTGACACAATATGTGGATAAGCCAACAGGAGGTGGGGCCACATTGGACTTGGTACTGGGTAATGAACCAGGCCAAGTGTTAGATTTGTTTGTGGGAGAGCACTTTGGAGATAGTGACCACAATTTGGTGTCCTTCATTATTGCAATGGAGAGGGATAGGGTCACATGGCAGGTTTATAATTGGGGCAGGGGTAATTATGATGTGATTAGGCAAGAATTAGGGAGCATACGATGGGAGCAGAAACTGTCAGGTATGGGCACAAATGAAAAGTGGAGCTTGTTTAAGGAACAAATATTGTGTGTCCTTGATAGGTATGTCCCTGTCAGGCAGGGAGGAAATGGCCGAGTGAGGGAACCATGGTTCACAAAGGAAGTTAAATGTCTTGTCAAGAGGAGAAAGGATGCGTATGTAAGGATGAAAAAACAAGGTTCAGCTGGGTCGCTTGAGGGTTACAAGGTAGCTAGGAATGAGTTTAAAAAAGGGCTTAGAAAGCTAGGAGGGGGCATGAGAAGTCCTTGCCTGGTCAGATCAAGGAAAACCCCAAGGCTTTTTACTCTTATGTGAGAAATAAAAGAATGACCAGGGTGAGGTTAGGGCCAGTCAAGGATAGTCGTGGGAACTTGTGCATGGAGTCAGAAGAGACAGGAGAGGTGATGAATGAATACTTTTCTTCAGTGTTCACTAAGGAGAGGGGCCATGTTTTTGAGGATGAGAGTGTGATACAGGCTGATAGGATGGAGGAGGTAGATGTTCTGAGGGAAGATGTAATAACAAATTTGAAAAACCTAAGGGTGGATGAGATTGCGGAGCCTTTAGCTTTGATCTTTCGGTCCTCACTGTCCACAGGGATAGTAGTCATGATGTGGGTATGCCGGCGTTGGACTGGCGTAAACACAGTAAAAAGTCTGACAACACCAGGTTTTAGTCCAACCGATTTATTTGATAATACTCACAAGCTTTCGAGGGGACTGCCTCTTCGTCAGGTGAATGGAGAGCTCTCCATTCGCCTGACGAAGAGGCAGTCCCCTCGAAAGCTTGTGAGTATTATCAAATAAATCGGTTGGACTAAAACCTGGTGTTGTCAGACTTGTCACAGGGGTAGTGCCAGAGGACTGGAGACTGGTGAATGTTGTTCCTGTCTTCAAGAAAGGAAATAGGAATGACCCTGGTAATTATAGGCCAGTTAGTCTTACTTCAGTAGTCGGTAAGCTAATGGAAAAGTTCCTGAGGGATAGGATTTATGGCCATTTGGAAAGATGCAGTTTAATCCAGGATAGTCAGCGTGGTTTCGTGAAGGGTAAGTCCTGCCTCACAAATTTGATTGAATTCTTTGAGGAGGTAACTAAGTGTGTGGACGAAGGTAGAGCAGTTGATGTTGTATACATGGATTTTAGTAGGTGTTTGATAAGGTTCCCCATGGTAGGCTAATGAAGAAAGTAAGGAGGTGTGGAATAGAAGGAAATTTGGCCAATTGGATAAGTAACTGGCTGTATCATAGAGGGCGGTGGTGGAGGGAAAATTTTCAGACTGGAGGCCAGTTACCAGTGGTGTACCACAGGGATCAGGGCTGGGTCCTCTGCTATTTGTGATTTTTATCAATGACTTGGAAGAGGGGGCTGAAGGGTGAGTTAGCGAATTTGCTGATGACACCAAGATTGGTGGAGTAGTGGTTGAGGTGTAGGGCTCTTGTAGGCTGCAAAGAGACATTGATAGGATGCAGAGCTGGGCAGAAAAATGGCAGATGGGTTTAACCCTGATAAGTGCGAGGTGATTTGCCGGGCGTTAGCGATGGAAAGATGGTAGGAGTGGAGGGCCTGAATGACATTATTGTTACTAGATAGGCGGTGCTCGACAGACTGGAGGGGCTGATTGTGGACAAGTCCCCAGGACCGGATGGAATGCATCCAAGGGTTCAGAAAGCAATGGCGGAGGTGATAGTGGATGCCTTGGTGATTATTTTCCAAACCTTGCTGGATTCCAGGGAAGTGCCGGAAGATTGGAAAACGGCTAATGTTACGCGTTGTTTAAGAAGGGTAGCAGGCAAAAGGCAGGGAATTATAGGCCGGTTAGTTTAACGTCTGTTGTAGGTAAAATGTTAGAATCCGTGATCAAGGAGAAAATAGCGAGGCATCTTGAGGAGAATTGTTTGATAGAGCAGACGCAGCACGGTTTCGTTAAGGGGAAGTCGTGTCTGACGAATTTATTGGAGTTTTATGAGGATGTATCTCGGGCGGTGGATAGAGGAGAGCCGGTGGATGTGGTGTTTCTTGATTTTCAGAAGGCGTTTGATAAGGTGCCGCACAAGAGGTTATTGCAGAAGGTCAGGGGGCATGGAGTTGGGGGTAGGGTGTTAGCGTGGATACAGGATTGGCTGTCAAATAGGAGGCAGAGAGTGGGGGTCAATGGGTGCTATTCGGATTGGTGGTTGGTGACTAGTGGAGTGCCCCAGGGGTCGGTGCTGGGGCCTCAGCTATTTACCATTTATTTCGATGATCTGGAGGAGGGAACCGAGTGTATGGTGTCGAAATTTGCTGATGACGCCAAGATTGGTGGAACGGCAAATTGTGCGGAGGGTGTGGAAAGTCTGCAGAAGGATTTAGATAGGCTGGGCGAATGGGCCAGGAAATGGCAAATGGAATTTAATGTTGGCAAATGTAAAGTTGTCCACTTTGGTAGGAATAATGGTAGGAAGGACTATTACTTACGTGGCGAAAAACTGCAGCAGGCGACGGTGCAGAGGGATCTCGGGGTCCTTGTGCATGAGTCGCAAAAACCCAGCTTGCAGGTGCAGCAGGTGGTCAGGAAGGCGAATGGGATGCTGGCCTTCATAGCGAGGGGGATTGAATATAAAAGTAGGGAGGTCTTGCTGCAGCTGTATAGGGCACTGGTGAGGCCGCAGCTGGAGTACTGTGTGCAGTTCTGGCCGCCGCACTTACGCAAGGATATTTTGGCCTTGGAGGGAGTGCAGAGGAGGTTTACTAGGCTGATACCGGAGTTGAGGGGGTTGAACTATGAGGAGAGGCTGAATAAACTAGGCTTGGACTCGTTAGAGTTTAGAAGAATGAGGGGAGATCTCATTGAGACGTATAAGATGATGAATGGGATGGATAGGATAGAGGTGGAGAGGCTCTTCCCACTCAGAAAGGACAGTAGGACTAGGGGGCACAGCCTCAAGATAAAGGGGAGGCGGTTTAGAACGGAGTTGAGGAGGAACTTCTTCACTCAAAGGGTGGTGAATCTCTGGAATTCTCTGCCCGTTGAAGTGATGGAGGCTGCCTCGCTAAATATATTTAAGACGCAGGTTGATAGGTTTTTTACAGGCATGGGGATTAAGGGTTATGGGGAGAGGGCGGGAAAGTGGAACCTAGACGACAGATCAGCCATGATCTTATTGAATGGCGGGGCAGGCTTGAAGGGCTAGATGGCCTACTCCTGCTCCTATTTCTTATGTTCTTATGATTCATTTTGGTAGGACAAACTTGAATGCAGATAACAGGGTCAATGGCAGGGTTCTGAGGAATGTGGAGGAACACTGAGATCTTGGGGTTCATATCCACAGATCTCTGAAGGTTGCCACTCAAGTGGATAGAGCCATGAAGAAGGCTTATAGTCTGTTAGCATTTATTAACAGGCGTTTCAATTTAAGAGCCGTGGGGTTATGCTGCAACTATACCGGACATTGGTGAGATTACATTTGGAATATTATGTGCAGTTCTGGTCACCTCACTCTAAGAAGGATGTGGAAGCATTGGAGAGAGTGCAGAGGAGATTTACCAGGATGCTGCCTGGTTTAGAGGGTAGATCTTATGAGGAAAGGTTGAGGGAGCTGGGGTTTTTCTCTTTAGAGCGGAGGACGATGAGAGGCGACTTAGTAGAGGTTTATAAGATGATGAGGGAGATTGATAGAGTGGACGTTCAGAGACTATTTCCTCGGGTGGATGTAGCTGATACTAGGGGGTGTAACTAAGGTTCATGGTGGGAGATATAGGAGGGATGTCCGAGGTAGATTCTTTACTCAGAGAGTGGTTGGGGTGTGGAATACACTGCCTGCTGTGATAGTGGAGTCGGACACTTTAGGAACTTTCAAGCGGTTATTGGATAGGCACATGGAGCACACCAGAATGATAGGGAGTGGGATAGCTTGATCTTGGGATTGGACATAGCTCGGCACAACATCAAGGGCTGAAGGGCCTATACTGTGCTGCACTGTTCTATGTTTCTATGTTTAGAGAGATAGAGACACAGCCAGTAACTGTCTGCCACAGATTGAGAGAGACTGACAGAAGACAGGCACAGCCAGTAACTGTCTGCCACAGATTGAGAGAGAGAGACTGACAGTAGACAGACACAGCCGGTAACTGTCTCAGCCATAGCTTGAGACAGAGAGAGACACACGCACACAGCCGGTAACTGTCTCAGCCATAGCTTGAGACAGAGAGAGACACACACAGCCATTAAGTGCCTCTGCCACGGATTGAGAAAGTGAGAGAGAGAGAGAGACACACAGCTAATAATTCCCTCTGCCACAGCTTGAGAGAGCGAGACAGAAACACACACACACACACACACACACACACACACACACACACACACACACACACACACACACACACACACACACACACACACACACACACACACACACACACACAGCCAGGAACTGTCTCTGCCACAGATTGAGAGAGAAAGACAACCAGTAACTGTCTCTGCCATGGATTGAGAGACATGATGTGGAGATGCCAGCGTTGGATGGGGGTAAACACTCTAAGAAGTCTCACAACACCAGGTTAAAGTCCAACAGGTTTATTTGGTAGTAAATGCCTCTAGATTGAGAGACACAGCCAGTAACTGCTTCTGCCACAGCTTGAGAGAGGGACAGAGATTTTACAGAGAGGCTCAGGGAGTTATTTTGATTGAACCACTGGTTTACTGAAAAGCAAATGGTACTATTTCTCACACACTTTTAATAGATTATAAAGTGAGGTACTTCTCTATGAGTGGTTAAGTGATAGCTCTCAGAGAGGGGATCGGGGTCCTCTCTATAGCGCTGGGGAGTGGGGAGTTCTCCCGGCTGGGGTGGGAGCGGGAAGTCAACTATCCCCAGCTGGTGTCAGGGGGTTTGGGGTCGGGGAAGGTCTGTGTCACTGGTTGTGGAGTGGGGAATCCCGTATCCCTGGCTAGGAGGTGGGAAATCCTGTATCCCTGTATGGGGCGGGAGTGGGGTCTCCTATGTCCCTGGTTGTGGGGTGGGGAGTCCTGTAACCCTGGTTGGGGAATGGGGTTCCCATATCTGTGGCTGGGGAATAGGGAATCCCATATCCCTGGCTGGGAAGTGGGGAATCCTGTAACCCTGGCTGGGATCCCAGGCTAGAGAGTGGGGAATCCCGTAACCCTGGCTGGGATCCCAGTCTAGAGAGTGGGGAATCCTGTAACCCTGGCTGGGGTGAGGATTCCTATATCCCAGGCTCGGGAGTGGGGAATCCCGTATCCTGGTTCTGGGCTGGGAATCACGTATCCCTTGTTTTGGGGTGGAAGTGGGGAATGCCATATCCCTGGCTGGGGAGCGGGAGTGGGAATCCCATATGCCTGGCTGAGGGATAGGAATGGGGAATGCCATATCCCTCACTGGGGAGTGGGAGTGGGGAACGCCATATCCCTCACTGGGGAGTGGGAGTGGGGAACGCCATATCCCTCACTGGGGAGTGGGAGTGGGGAACGCCATATCCCTGGCTGGGGGTGCTGGAGAATGCTGTATCCCTGTCTGTGGGTTGGAGTGGAGAACACCTTATCCCTGGCTGGGAGTGTGGGGAATGCTGTATCCCAGGCTGGAGGGTGGGAGTGGGGAATGCAGTATCCCTGGCTGGGATGTGTAGGAGTTGGGAACGCCGCAACCCTGGCTGGGTGAGAGGGAATCCTGTATCCCTGGCTGTGGGATGGGAGTGGGGAATCCTGTATCCCTGGCTGTGGGATGGGAGTGGGGAATCCTGTATCCCTGGCTGTGGGATGGGAGTGGGGAATCCTGTATCCCTGGCTGTGGGATGGGAGTGGGGAATCCTGTATCCCTGGCTGGGGAGAGGATTCATTTCGATGGGAACATCCTTTCTCTGTTTTCATCTTGTTTTGACAAATCCCTGCCATGATCTCCGAGGATTGAGGTTTAGGGCGGGGGGGCCTGATTCCATGCACCCCGCTCCCCCCACCCCCACCCCGTCCCCACTCATCCCCACCCCGTCCCCACTCATCCCCACCCCGTCCCCACTCATCCCCACCCCGTCCCCACTCATCCCCACCCCGTCCCCACTCATCATCCCCACCCCGTCCCCACTCATCATCCCCACCCCGTCCCCACTCATCATCCCCACCCCGTCCCCACTCATCATCCCCACCCCGTCCCCACTCATCCCCACCCCGTCCCCACTCATCCCCACTCCGTCCCCACCCCGTCCCCACTCATCCCCACCCCGTCCCCACTCATCCCCACTCATCCCCACCCCGTCCCCACTCATCCCTACCCCCGTCCCCACTCATCCCCACCCCGTCCCCACTCATCCACAGCTGCATGAAGTCATGGGTCCCGCCCTCTCCCTGTTTCTTTTCTAACTGTTTGAAAGTTTAGTATTAAAATTCAGCAAGGCACCAATGGGCTAAACTCCGCTTTCCCTGCCCAAGTCAATACTTGGGAATAAAATTTGAACATTTCACTCAGTCTGCGTTTGGAAATCCTACCAATTTGGGCCACTCGTATGGAACCGTTCTTCCTGCTGCCACTTCTGTCTCTCATCTTTCTGAATTAGCAATTAGACACGAGAAGAGATGTGAGGACTGGTGAAGGTGCTAATGTCACTGCATCAATCATCTCCATGATCTGGGGCAGTGGGTTTATTGTACTTTGTACATTCTTCATGCCTCCACTCAGATTATCAACTTGCACCCATAGATCACCTGGATATTGCGAATTGACAGGTTCACTGCTCGAAACATTTGCCCAACTGAAATGTCAGTGTATTTTAATTGATCCTTTTTTTTTTGGCAGTTACTTCCAAGCGGCACCATTTGTAGAGAAGCAATTGGAGAATGTGACTTGCCTGAGCATTGTTCAGGCACCTACCAGCATTGCCCTGACAACGTCTATAAGAAAGATGGCATTGCTTGTTCCAATGGAAACTACTGTGTGCTGGGCCTCTGTCCGAATATCAACAGCCAATGCGAGAGTTTCTGGGGTCAGGGTAAGTACTGGCTCTCAGAATCTTTCACACTCTTCCTTACACACTCTGCATCATCATGTGCAGAAATTTGATTGAATGGATGTCCTGAGCCTCAAAGTGCCCATAATTCTTCACTCTTAATGTCAACTTTAATGATTCACGGACTTTGGTCTAACACCACCAAATTTATCCTTTTGAAAATGTTCTGTGGCTCAATCAACCTGCCCAGAAACACAATGTCATGTCTTGGGCTGAGGCAATAATCATGGCACTACGAATCACACCTATTTCCACCCTTGCCTCAACTAATTGAATCAGATCTTTTTATGACAGACTGTGTCAGCATTTAATGTCCATCCTCACTGCCCTTAAGCTAAGTGGCCTTTTCAGAGAATTTCACAAGTTCACCACTTTCCCTCCCCATCTCAGTCCTAAATGGCCTACCCCATCTCCTGAGACTGGAACCTGTTGTTTTAGATTCCCAGCCAGAGGAAACAACATCCCTCCAGGTGGTCTGTACAGTTGCAGTAAAATATCCTTATTCCTGTACTCAAGTCATCTCGCAATGAAGGCCAGCACACTTCCGAACTGCTTGCTGTCCCTGCATGCTTGTTTTCAGTGAATGGTGTCTGAGGACACCCAGATCCCTTTTTATTTAAATAATAATCTGCCATTCTGTTTCTATGTCCTAAGTGGACAAATTCACACTTATCCATGTTATACTGTTGCAAAGTTCGTGTTTGTAAAATTGTCTGTTTAGAAAACGATTTTTTTCTATACTTAGAGTTTTTTTTAAAAAAAGGAGATGCAAGCGCATATGCATATAAAGCAAGGTTCAATACAGATACGCGGGGGACGTATTTTACATAGGGGGTGGTGGGGGCCTGGAATGCACTGCCAAGCCAGGTGGTTGAGGTAGATACGCTGGGATCATTTAAGACTTATCCACATGAGCAGACTGGGAATAGAGGGATACAAACGGATGGTCGAGTTAGGAACACATGATAGGTGAGGGCTTAGAGGGCTGAACAGCCTATTCCTGTGCTGTATTGTTCTTTGTTCTTTGTACCCAGACTGAAACATCGTATCAAGAGGCCAGGACAATAGGCTGTTTTTGAATCTTAACCAATCAATTTAAACTAGGCATTGAATAACAGCAGCCTATCAGATAGGAACTTGATGTTTTGGTAATCTGAGAACCAATCCTATTGTGGGAATGTTGATATGTCATTAAGGGTATCCGAGATAGCTCTCAGCTCAAGAGAGACAGACAGCAACAGCTTCTGCCACAGCTCAATTATGTCTTAAAAGAAACCCTTATCTCGATACTGCAGATAGCAAAGAAGAAAAAATACAAAAGATTCAGGAAGATAAAACCTTGATTTTGATTTGATGTGATTTATTATTGTGTGTATTAACATTCAGTGAAAAGGATCGTTTCTTGCGCACTATACAGACAGGGCATACTATTCATAGAGAAGGAAACAAGAGAGTTCAGAATGTAGTTGTAGTCATAGCTAGGTGTTGAGGAAGATCAACTTAATACAAGGTAAGTCCATTCAAAAGTCTGACAGCATCAGGGAAGAAGCTATTCTTGGTACATGGCCTCAAACCTGAGACTTTTGTATCTTTTTCCCGATGGAAGAAAATGAAAGAATGTCCGAGGTGCATGGGGTCCTTAATTATGTTGGCTGCTTTGCCGAGGCAGTGGGAAGTGTAGACAGAGTCAATGGATGAGGGACTGGTTTGTATGACGGATTGGGCTAAATTCACAACTCTTGTAGTTTCTTGTGGTCTTGGGTCAGAGCAGGAGCCATACCAAGCTGTGATACAACCAGGAAGAATGCTTTCAATGGTGCATCTATAAAGGTTGGCGAGAGCCGTAGCTGACATGCCAAATGTCCTTACTCTTCTGAGAAAGTAGAGGCGTTGGTGTTGGCATAGGAAACTGTGAAATAAATTAAGTGCCCATGGTGTCAAGGGTAAGATCCTGGCCTGGATAGAGGATTGGCCGACTGGCAGAAGGGAGAGTGGGGATAAAGGAGTTTTTCTCAGGATGGCAGCCAGAGACTAGTGGTGTGCCTCAGGGGTCAGTGCTGGGACCACAAATTTTCACAATATTATTGTGTGTATTAACATTCAGTGAAAAGGATTGTTTCTTGCGCACTATACAGACAGGGCATACTATTCATAGAGAAGGAAACAAGAGAGTTCAGAATGTAGTTGTAGTCATAGCTAGGTGTTGAGGATTTAGAGGATGGAACTGAAAGCACTGTTGCTAAGTTTGCAGATGCTGAAAAAATATGCCGAACGACAGGTAGTATTGAGGAAGCAGGGACCCTGCAGAAGGACTTGGACGGGTTAGGAGAGTAGGCAAAGAAATGGCAGATGGAATACAATGTGGAAAAGTGTGAGGTCCTGCACTTTGGAAGGAGGAATGGAGGCATAGACTATTTTCCAAATGGGAAATTGCTTAGGAAATCAGAAACACAAAGGGACTTGGGAGTCATTGTTCAAGATTCTCGTAATGTTAATGTACAGTTCAGTCGGCAGTTAGGAAGGTAAATGCAATGTTAGCATTCGTGTCAAGAGGGCTTGAATACAAGAGCAGGATGTACTTCTGAGAATGTATAGGGCTCTGGTCAAACTCTATTTGGAATATTGTGTGCAGTTTTGGATCCCATATCAAAGGAAGGATGTGCTGGCCTTGGAAAGGGTCCAGAGGAGGTTCAGAAGAATGATCCCTGGAATGAAGAGCTTGTCATGTGAGGAATGGTTGCGGACTCTGGGTCTGTCCTCGTTGGAGTTTAGAAGGATGAGGGGGGATCTTATTGAAACTTACGGGATACTGCAAGGATGGAGTGGACATGGAGAGGAAGTTTCTACTAGCTTGAAAAACCAGAACCAGAGGACACAACCTCAGGCTAAAGGGATGATCCTTTCAAACAGAGATGAGGAGGAACTCTTTCAGCCAGTGAATCTGTAGAATCCTTTGCCACAGAAGGCTGTGGAGGCCAAGTCATTGAATGTCTTTAAGACAGAGATAGAATTTGGAGATGAGATTTGTAGGAATAATGGTGTTGAAAACTGAGCTGGTTGTATTTTGAGACTGACTAAAAGAAAACATTCGATATTTTTGTTAATCAGTGGGAATTGTATCTACCTAAGCAGCATTCCATTCGAACAGAGTTTTATTCGGTTTGTTAATAGTTTAGTTAACCTGTTCATTGTTAGTTAGATGAATAAAGTGTTACAGTGATTTTACAGAGAGAGTCTACAAAGAACAAAGAACAACACAGCACAGGAAACAGGCCCTTCAGCCCCACAAGCCCACGCCGCCATTTTAACATTGTGAGTGCCCTCTTCTACCTATGACCTTTGTCTATGCCTATTGGACTTCATAATAAAGGAACCATAACCAGATTGAGGGACGCCTAATTTAGGAACAACTTGTTAACACCAGTCAGCCTTAGAGTATGTTTTTGGGGTGTGGGAGAAAACCGGAGCACCCGGAGAAAACCAATGCAAGCACGGGGAGAATGCGCAAACTCCCACAGACACTGGCCCAAATCCATGTATCTGCACAGCAAACAGTGATAGTCACTGAGCTGTCGTGTTGCCCATCAGTTGGTCCAGTTTAAGCGTACGCTAACGACGTGAAGCACTAGGCAACTCTCGAAGCAACATCCAAGAGCAGCCCTCGCACAACCCACCACGTGTATGCCTCTTACTGGACAACAAGGCGGACCGAATCACCTGTGGATTAAAAAAAAAGACATCAATCAACATGCACAACTTGTACAGACATTCACGGAATCCCTAGAAGCTCAGACGTAAGACAAGTGAGCCAGTCTCTGGTAGTTATTTTGATTGAACCACTAAAAGTTGCTGAAGAGCAGATTGTACAATTTCTCACATGTTTTTAACAGATTATAAAGCGAAGTACTCCTCTATGAGTGGTTACATGTTAACTCTCAGAGGGGGGATCAATCATCCCTTTATTACAGAAAGAGGGCTCATCTGGGATTTGAACCCAGGACCTCGCGCAACTACATCTGTCATGGATTTGCCCACTCACTCAATTTGTCTAGATCACCCTGAAGCTTCTTAACATCCTCCTCACCACTCACTTTCCCACCAAGTTCCAGATCATCAGCAAATGTGGAAATATTACATTTAGTTCCCTCAAGCATATTGCTGAGCATCTATAATTATGTGAACAAGACTGGATAAGAATGGCACAATTCCTTCCTTATGGGAAATGATTGAACCAGATGGGTTTTTACAATCAACAACAGCTTCATTAGACTTTTTAATTCCAGATTTCTATGAATTCAAATATCTTCTCCAGCTATGGTGGGATTTGAAACCAGTTCCCCAGAGCATTAGCAGGGCAAAAAAAATCAAAGGTTATCAGGAAAGACGGAAATGTGGAATTCAAACTGAAACAGATCACTACGATTTTATATCGAAATGCAGGTTTGAGGAGTCACATGGCCTACTTCTGTTTGGACTTTGTTAGTTCATACTCCAGATGTGGTCTCACGAAACTCACACAACGGAACTTTAACCTCCCTACAATTCCCCTCAAAATAAATAATAACAATCAATTAGACTTCTGAATTACTTGCTCCATTTACATACTAGCCTTTTTTTGATTCATGCACTGGGACAGCCAGATCCCTCTGCATCCTATCACCATTTAGATCATCAGCTTCTTTATTCTTTCCACCAAATTGGACAATTTCAAATCTGCTCACATTATACTTCATTTGATAAAGTTTTTCCCATTCACTTTACCTACATATGTCCCTTCATCCGAATAATTTATATATATTGTAAAGAGTTGAGGCCCCAACATTTATTCCTATGGCACACCTCTCATCGCATCCTGCCGACTAGAAGAAGGCCCTTTTATGCCAACTCTGTTTCCTATTAGCGAGCGAATCTTCTATCCATGCCAATATTACCCCACAACCATGAGCTTTTTTTGTACTTTACCTTTGATGTGGCCCTTCATTAAATGCCTTCTGGAAAGCTAAGTTAAGTAAAACCACTGATTCCCCTTTATCCGCCACGGTGACACAATAGTTAGCACTGCTGACTCACAGCGCCAGAGACCAGGGATCTATTCCCAGCTTGGGTCACTGTCTGTGTGGAGTTTGCACGTTCTTCCCGTGTCTGTTAGATTTCCTCTTGGTTTCCTCCCACGGCCCAAAGCTGTGCGGGTTAGGTGGATTGACCATGCTAAATTGACCCTGAGTGTCAGGGGGATTAGTTAGGATAAAAGCATGGGGTCATGGGGATAGGACCAGGATGGGATTTTGGTCAGTGAAGACTCATTGGGCCAAATGGCCTCCTCCTGCACTGTAAGAGTCTATAAACTAAAAAAAAGAGAGGTGATGCATTTTGCAGGATCAGGTTGAGGCATGAATTATACTGGGGCTGGTTTGGTGATGGAGTGGACTTCATTTACAACACTATGGTGGTGTCATCAGCAAACTTGAAAATCAATTTGGAGGGGAATTCAGTCACACAGTCTTAGTTGCTCTGGGTACTCCTCCCATCTCCCTCTCTTTCTTCTTCTCTCCTTTTAATACACTCCTCCTTCCCCCTCTCAAACCATTTCTTTCCCGACATCAACTGGAGTACAAAAGCAAGGATTACTGGAATTAAACAGAGCCTTGGTAACACCATGCCTGGAATATTGTATGCAGTGTTGTGAAGTTGTGTTTGTAAAGTTATAAACATTATAGCACTGGCAAAGAGTTGTAAAAATTGTCTGTCTGCTTGAAAGGTGGATTCATTTTGTCTGTGTGCTGGGGAGCTGCTAGTGCAAGAATCTAGTACAGATTGAAACATTGCATTGAGAAGCAAAATAACGGGGTTGTTGTGGTAACAGGCTTTAGCATTTGAATCAAAACATGTTTTTGAATCTTAACCAATCAATTTAAAATAAGGATTTGAATCACATCGGCCTACTGGATTTGAATTTGGTGTTTTGATAACCTGTAAATCAATCCTATTGTGCGAATTTTGCTATGTCTACGAGAGTATAAATGCCACTGCTCCCAGTTCCAAAAAGGTAGCAGCCACAAGAAAACCGGCTGCCAGCAGCCTGCTCACAGCTCTTAGCTAGAGAGAAACATAGACAGCAACTGTTCTCTAACCGTGTAAGTGCCACAGTTTATGTCGTGAGAGAAAGCCTCATTTTATCACAGACCAGCAGAAGCACAGAACAAAGGAGATTTTGGGAAGATGACAAACCTGACTGTATTTTGAGTGTGACTAAGAAGTTCTATTTTTTTGTTTGTTAATAAGTGGGAGTTGTAATTATCTAAACAGCACACCATCAAAATCATTTAGTTAACCTGTTCACTGTTGCTTAGAAAATAGAGTTATTTGAATAATTTGCCAGGTGTTAGCGATGGAAAGGTGGTAGGACTGGAGGGTCTTAATGACATTACTGTTACTAGAGAGGTGGTGCTCGACAGACTGGAGGGGCTGATTGTGGACAAGTCCCCAGGACCGGATGGAATGCATCCGAGGGTTCTGAAAGAAATGGCGGAGGTTATAGTGGATGCCTTGGTGGTTATTTTCCAGACGTCGCTGGATTCCGGGGAAGTGCCGGAAGATTGGAAAACGGCTAATGTTACGCCGTTGTTTAAGAAGGGTGCCAGGCAAAAGGCGGGGAATTATAGGCCGGTTAGTTTAACGTCTGTGGTAGGTAAAATGTTAGAATCCGTCATTAAGGAGGAAATTGCGAGGCATCTTGAAGGGAATTGCCTGATAGGGCAGACGCAACACGGTTTCATTAAAGGGAAGTCGTGTCTGACAAATTTACTGGAGTTCTATGAGGATGTGTCTAGGGCAGTGGATAGAGGAGAGCCGGTGGATGTGGTCTTTCTGGATTTTCAGAAGGCGTTTGACAAGGTACCTCACAAGAGGTTATTGCAGAAGGTCAGGGGACATGGAGTTGGGGGTAGGGTGTTAGCGTGGATAGAGGATTGGTTGTCAAATAGGAGGCAGAGAGTGGGGGTCAATGGGTGCTATTCGGATTGGCGGTTGGTGACTAGTGGGGTGCCCCAGGGGTCGGTGCTGGGGCCTCAGCTATTTACCATTTATATAGATGATCTGGAGGAGGGAACCGAGTGCAGGGTGTCGAAATTTGCTGATGACACCAAGATTGGGGGAAAGGCAAATTGTGCGGAGGGTGTGGAGAGTCTGCAGAAGGATCTAGATAGGCTGGGCGAATGGGCCAGGAAATGGCAAATGGAATTTAATGTTGGCAAGTGTGAGGTGGTCCACTTTGGTAGGAAGAATGGTAGGAAGGACTATTACTTACGTGGAGAAAAACTGCAGCAGGCGACGGTGCAGAGGGACCTCGGGGTCCTTGTGCATGAGTCGCAAAAACCCAGCTTGCAGTGCAGCAGGTGGTCAGGAAGGCGAATGGGATGCTGGCCTTCATAGCGAGGGGGATTGAATATAAAAGTAGGGAGGTCTTGCTGCAGCTGTATAGGGCATTGGTGAGGCCGCAGCTGGAGTACTGTGTGCAGTTTTGGGCGCCGCACCTGCGCAAGGATATTTTGGCCCTGGAGGGAGTGCAGAGGAGGTTTACTCGGCTGATACCGGAGTTGAGGGGATTGAGCTATGAGGAGAGGCTGAATAAACTAGGCTTGTACTCGTTAGAGTTTAGAAGAATGAGGGGAGATCTCATTGAGACGTATAAGATGATGAATGGGATGGATAGGATAGAGGTGGAGAGACTCTTCCCGCTCAAAAAAGACAGTAGGACTAGGGGGCACAGCCTCAAGATAAAGGGGAGGCGGTTTAGAACGGAGTTGAGGAGGAACTTCTTCACTCAAAGGGTGGTGAATCTCTGGAATTCTCTGCCCGTTGAAGTGGTGGAGGCTGCCTCGCTAAATATTTTTAAGAAGTGGGTTGATGGGTTCTTGATAAGAGAGGGGATTAAGGGTTATGGGGAGAGGGCGGGAAAGTGGAACTGAGCCACGACAGATCAGCCATGATCTTATTGAATGGCGGGGCAGGCTCGAAGGGCTAGATGGCCTACTCCTGCTCCTATTTCTTATGTTCTTATGTTCTTATTTTTCCTTTAAAGAGAGAATCTCAGGGAGTTACTTTGATTTAACCACTAAAAATTGCTGTAGGCAGATTGTACCATTTCTCACAAACTCTTTAATAGATTATGAAGGGAAGTACTTTGAATGGTTGAGTGTTAGTTCTCAGAGAGGACTTTAATCTCCCCTTTGTAACAGATTTTTGGGAGCTCTTGTCCCGGGATTTTAAGGAGTCTTGTCCTTGATGTGAACAGCCCAAGATCCTCTTGTTCCGGGATTTTGAGCAGCCCAAGATCCCCTTATTCTGGAATTTAACAGGTCCTCGCGACCAGATCTGGACAGTTACAGATATTTAAACAAATTTTCAGTGAAAAGTGGGAAAATCGATTTAGTTTTGGTTAAATCAGGAAGTGAGATACGGCTCTTAACATTGCTAAAGAAGTTCTGGGGGCTTAAGATGCTTGCCAAATTTTCCAAGAAACTTTAGAAAGGCAGAAAAAGTTGATACTTGTAGAGTTAAAATTGAGTTCAACCAGAGGTAATAAGGAAGCTGAAATTGTAATATGGATAGGCAAGCATTTAGGTCTAGCAGAGGAGCAAGTGCTGTAGAATTAAAAATAATTAAGTTGCAAATGAGATGATTAGTTAGAAGATAAAGAAAGAGAGAGGAGAGACCTAGCAGAAGAAAGGGAAAAAGAGAGAAGAAAGAGAAAGAGAAAAAGCGAGAGGAGAAAGCAAAAGAGAAAAAGAGAGTGAGAAGAAAGAGAAAGATTGTTTGAGTTGAAAAGATGAAGTTGAATTTGAAGTAAAAAGACTTCAAATGATAGAAGTGCAAGTACAAGATGGAAGTGATGGTGAGCAAGCTCAGCATTACCAACCCCCTGGTAGAATATATGCAAATATGTCCAAACATTACCAACATTTGATGAAATGGACACATACGCCTTTTTCATCTTCTTTGTGAAATTGGCTACTCAAGTGAAATGACCAGAGGAGGTGTGGGCAATGTTAATTCAGACCAAGTTAGTAGGCAGGGCTACTGAGGTGTTTGCAGTGCTGTCAGAGGAGGTGACAGGAAAGTATGAAGAAGTAAAGAAGGCTGTTTTGAGTACTTACGAATTGGTGCCGGAAGCATATGGACAACGGTTCAGAAACGTAAGGAAGGAACCAAGTCACACATATATCGAGTTTGAAAGAATAAGCAGAGCACCTTCAATCGATGGGTGAGAACATTAAAGATAGAAAAGGCATATAAGGCTATTATTCTGCTGTAGGAGTTCAAAATTCAAAACTCGCTTCCAGAAATGAAAAGATCTCATGTCGAGGAACAGAAAGTTGAAACAGTGAGAAGAGCTGCAGAGATGGCAGGTGAATACATAAGATCATAAATTGAAATCTAGCTTCCAACAGCAATTTCATTCTGTGAGGGGTAGAAATTAGGAAAGAGGGAGATCTTTCAATGAAAAATAAAATGTAGATCATGTTGGGAACAGTTTACCACCTTTAAAAAAAAAGAAGCCCAAGAGGGTGGAAAAGAGGTGAAAATCTCAGGTATTTTCACACTGATAAGGTGGGACAAACAAAGTCACAGTGCTGGTGGTTTAAGAAAGCTGGGGAAAAGGATGTGGTAAAAGATGCTCAACCAATGGGATTAGTTAAAACAGTGAAGGAGATCTCGAGAGAAGTTGAGGAGCTAAGGAGAATGCACAGCCGAGGCAGGAGTTGGTTAGTAAGATAGGTCTGATCATTTCAAATATTTCACCCGTGTGGGTAATGTTTACTTGTGTGAAGCAGGTGGGTAGGTAAAGAAGTTAAAATATTGAGAGATACGGAAGCTAATCTGTCTCTAATAGTAAGAGATCAAAATATTTGCACTCCTGAAATATTGCCCAAGAGAGCGATGATCTTGTGGAATAAATGGTGAAAGGAGTGTTCCTCTGTGTAAAATAAGGCTTGATAGTTCAATCAAGACTGGGGAAGTGATAGTGGGAGTGATGGGGAAGTGATAGTGGGAGTGATGGAAAACATAGCTACTCCAAGAATACAGTTACTTGTTTCCTTTAAAGAAGATGAAAAAGGTTTCTGCATCCTTCTCATTAGATGTTGGTAACGTTTGGACATATTTGTACATATCTCTGCCAGGTAGTTGGCTCCGCTAATCTTACTTCCAGTTTGTACTTTCACTTCTGTCATTTGAAAATAGGAAGGGAGAAGAGGATATACTCATTGGAATTCAGAAGAATGAGGGGAGATCTTATAGAAACACATAAGATTACGAAGTGAATAGATAAGATAGAATCAGGGAAGTTGTTTCCACTGGCGGGTGAAACTAGAACTGGGGGGATAGCCTCAAAATAAGGGGAAGCAGATTTAGGACTGAGTTGAGGAGAAACTTCTTCACCAAAGGGTTGTGAATCTGTGGAATTCCCTGCCCAGTGGAGCAGTTGAAGCGACCTCATTGAATGTTTTTAAGGCAAGGATAGATACATTTTTGAACAGTAAAGTCCACAAAAAGATCAACCATGATCTTATTGAATGGCAGAGCAGGCTTGAGGGGCCAGATGGCCAACTCCTGCTCCTCGTTCTTACGTTCTCCTGTTAAAGAGAAAGGAAAGACGTTCAGTTCACTTACACTTGTTTGATGAGAAGGTAAAGGAAAACCTAACCAGATGGCAGATCAGCAGAGATGTTAGTTCTTGAAGATTAAAGGAGTTACGATAGACATGAGGTGACAAAGGATTTCATAATGCCTATATGGAAAAGGAATCAGAGTGTATTCCAGAATGCGATTTATTCCATAAGTATTTATATGATAAAGCCAGTCAGAATGAGGAATCCCACCCCACTGCCACTCAGAGTAGGAATTTCACCCAGATGATGTGGATTTTGATGTTCCTAAAAATAAATTGAATTATGAAGAAGTCCTTAAGGAATGGCATAGTGAGCTATGTGTCTCAGAAAGAAAGAACTAAATTGAAAGACTTGTTACAGTGCTATGAGATTCGATATGGAAATAGAATGGGGAGGACTAATGTCACAGTATATGAGGTTGATGTAGGGAATAAAACAACACTCCTATTGGCTTAACTCTCTAAAGCAGCCCAAGTTCAGAAGGAAGTGGAAGCAATGCTATAAGACAACATCATAGAGACGAGTCAGAATGAGTGGAGTTCACCGATCATGTTGGTCCCCAAACCTGATGGTACTCAATAATTCTGTGTAGATTATCGGAAGGTCAGAGCTGTGGCTAGATCTGACCCATACCCAATTCCAAAAGTGGAGGATTGTGGGGAAGAAGTCAGACAAGCTACTTACATCACAAAATTGGATTTGCTTCGTGGGTACTGGCAAGTACCTTTCCGTCAAAAAAGTGGCCATGAGTAGGCTCAGGCTTCTGAAGATGATGACCTCAAGCATTTTGCGTTGTGACAAGAAGAAGGTATAAAACCCTACAGAAGGAGGCCATTCAGCCCATCGAGTCTGCACTGACTACAATCCCACCCAGGTCCTATTCCTGTAATTCAATGTGATGGTTACTGGCAAGCACCTTTGTCGGAGAGAGCAAGAGGACTTTCAGCGTTTTGTAATCCCAAATGGGCTCTATCAATTTAAAGCAATGACCTTTGGGATGAATAAACACACTAGCTATTTTTCAAAGGCTTATGAACAGAGTCTATATAGGTGATTTAGTGATAAGAACATAAGAAATAGAAGCAGGAGTAGGCCAACTAGCCCTTCGAGCCTGCCCCGCCATTCAATAAGATCATGGCTGATCTGTCATGGCTCAGTTCCACATTCCCGCCCTCTCCCCATAACCCTTAATCCCCTCTCTTATCAAAAACCCATCAACCCGCGTCTTAAAAATATTTAGCGAGGTAGCCTCCACCACTTCAACGGGCAGAGAATTCCAGAGATTCACCACCCTTTGAGTGAAGAAGTTCCTCCTCAACTCCGTTCTAAACCGCCCCCCTTTTATCTTGAGGCTGTGCCCTCTAGTCCTACTATCCTTTCTGAGTGGGAAGAGTCTCTCCACCTCTATCCTATCCATCCCATTCATCATCTTATACGTCTCAATGAGATCTCCCCTCATTCTTCTAAACTCTAACGAGTACAAGCCTAATTTATTCAGCCTCTCCTCATAGCTCAACCCCCTCAACTCCAGCATCAGCCTAGTAAACCTCCTCTGCACTCCCTCCAAGGCCAAAATATCCTTGCGTAAGTGCGGCGACCAAAACTGCTCACAGTACTCCAGCTGCGGCCTCACCAGTGCCCTATACAGCCGCAGCAAGACCTCCCTACTTTTATATTCAATCCCCCTCGCGATGAAGGCCAGCATCCCATTCGCCTTCCTGACCACCTGCTGCACCTGCAAGCTGGATTTTTGCGACTCATGCACAAGGACTCCGAGGTCCCTCTGCACCGTCGCCTGCTGCAGTTTTTCTCTTTAACCATTAATGGAAAGAACACATGGAGCATTTGACAGAGCTCTTTGAGAGACAACAGAAGTTAAGATTGATCATAAATTTGGCAAAAACAGAATTTGCGAAAGTGAAAGTGACATTCTTAGGGCACAGCATCAGATACAGACGGATGATACAAACTTTAGGAGTATATCATGGAATCATGGAGACCCCTACAGTGCAGAAAGAGGCCATTTGGCCCATCGAGTCTGCACCAAGCACAATCCCACCCAGGCCCTACCCTTATATCCCGACATATTTACCAACTAATCCCTCTAACCTACGCATTTCAAGACACTAAGGGGCAATTTATAGCATGGCCAATCAACCTAAACCGCATATCTTTGGTACGAAACCGGAGTACCCAGAGGAAACCCACACAGTGAGGAGAACGTGCAAACTCCACACAGACAGTGACCCAAGCCGGGAATCGAACCCAGGCCCCTGGAGCTGTGAAGCAGCAGTGTTAACCACTGTGCTACCGTGCCGCCGCCACATGTGCCACCATTGACAGGTTTCTTAAAAAAAAACATGAAATTCTGGTGGACAGAGCAATGCCAGGAGGCATTTGAGAATTTGACAGCAGTGTTAACCACCACACCCATTTTAGCCACACCAAACGTTTTGAAACCCTTCAAAGTCGCCATCGAAGCCAGCGATGGAGGTGTTGGAGCTGTGTTGTGACAGGAGGACGATTGTGGAATTGAAAGGCCAATCATTATTTTCCAGAAAAACTCAATATCCACCAGAAAAAAAAATGACAATTGAAAAGGAGTTATTGAGTTTAGTGATGGCCTTACAACATTTTAATGTTTATGTTACAAACAATGCATCAGAGACAATTGTGTATACCGATTACATTCCTTTGACATTTCTGGAAAGATTCAAGGACAAGAACGCCAGATTATTTCTTTGGCGCCGTATGTTACAAGCATTTAATTTACAGATTGAACATGTTGTAGTTCATGAAAATGTTGTTGCTTTATCGCAAGTTTAAAAGAAGAAAAAAACGAAGCCACCTTTTCATGATGGTGGTTCAATCTTTTTCTTAAGGAGAGAGATGTTGGGAAGTTAGCGTTTGTAAAATTATAAAAGAAAATGTACAAATACTAAGAGCAGAAGACATTGCATGGTCTGTTTCAAAAAAAGTAGTTTCTTTTGTACCGAAGACAAGCGGGTGCATGCCGTACATAGACTAAAACATTATATTGAGAGGCAAAAATAGCAGAGTTGATTTGGTAATAGGCTTTAGCCATTTGAATCAGAACAAGTTTTTGAAGTTGAACCAATCAATTTAAATTAGGCATTTGAACAGCAATAGCCTATCAGATTTGAATTTTATGTTTGACAACAATCCTGTTGTGAGGGTTCTGGTATAACATAAGAACATAAGAATTAAGAGCAGGAGTACAAAGAACAAAGAACAACACAGCACGGGAAACAGGCCCTTCGGCCCAACGAGCCCGCGCCGCCGTCCTACTGTCTGTGACCTATTCCTGATTTTAGTCTACGCCTAACGTGCGAGGATCAGGGAGGTCCAATTTAGGGACAATTTAGTACCCAATCAATCAGCCTAAAAGCACATCTTTGGGGGATGTGGGAGTCTGCCATCTGGTTCCTTGAGCCTGCTCCACCATTCAATAAAATCATGGCTGATCTTTTTGTGGACTCAGCTCCACTTACCTGCCTGCCCACCATTACCCTTAATTCCTGTACTGTTCAAAAATTTATCTATCCTTGCCTTAAAAACATTCAATGAGGTAGCCTCAACTGCTATGTTATCAGGGAGATAAAAACCACAGCTCCCAGCTCCAAACTGCCAGAAGACCGCCTGCCAGTAACTTCCACAATACACAGCTTGAGAGAGACACTGACAGTAACTACTCTCTGCCAGAGTAACAACAACATTTATGTCTTAGAAAAAAGCCTCATCTCAATCGTAAAGGTACCAACAGAAAACAGAAGAAATCGACAAAAAAGTTAGAAGGTCCTGGAAAGTGACAAACTTGATTAAAATTTGAGAGTGACTAAAAATTATTATTTTTTTCTTAGTGAGGGTTATTTGTACATATCTAAATAACATTCCATTAGAGTAGTGTTTTATTCAGTTTGTTAAAGTTTATTTAACCAGTTTACAATTAGTTGGATAAATAAAGTGTGACTGGTTGCTTTTTCAGAGAGAGTTTCATGGAGTGATTTTGGTTTAACCACTAAAAGTTGCTGAAGTGGAGATAATCCCTCTTCTCACACACGCTTTAACAGATTATGAAGAGAGGTTCTTGTGTATGAATGGTTGTGTTAGTTCTCAGAGAGGAGATTAACTTCCCCTTTGTAACTACAATGCTGCTCCAGAACTTGCCATTCCGCAAGCCAATCTCTTCCTGTACAGTTACAACACTGGCACCTACTTGACAATATGAAAAATTGCCCAAGTATATCCTGTAGACAGGAAACAAATCATATCCAAAGATGTGCGGTATAGATTGATTGGCCATGCCAGAAAAAAAATGCCTCTTAGTCTATTAGGATGCTTAGGTGAGAGGGATTAGCAAGTAAAATATGTAGGGATATGGGGGTAAGGCCTGGGTGGGATTGTCGTCGGTGTCGACTCGATGGGCCGAATGGCCTCTTTCTGCACTGTTGGGTTCTATGATTCTATAATTCAAAGAGTTGTTTGAGACAACAAAGAGTTGGAAAGGGTCATCAACAGTGCTATTAAGCATCACCTGCTTAGCAATAACCTGCTCAGTGACGCCCAGTTTGGGTTTTGCCTGCGGCACTCAGCTGCTGACCTCATTACAGCCTTGGTTCAAACATGGACAAAAGTGATGAATTCCAGAGGTGAGGTGTGAGTAACAGACATTGACATCAAGGCTGCATTCAACTGATTGTGGCATCAAGGAGCCTGAGCAAAACTGGAGTCAAGTGACAAGTAACATCTGCGCCACACAAGTGCCAGCCAATGATTATCTCCAACAATAGAGGATCCAACCATCACCTCTTAACAGTCAATGACATGACCATCACTGAATGTCCAACCATCAACATCCTGGGGGCTACCATTGACCAGAAACTGAAACCATATTAATACCGTGTGTACCAGAGCAGATCAGGGGCGAGGAATTCTGTGATAAGTAACTCACCTCCTGACTCCCCAAAACCTATCCACCATCTACAAAGCACAAGTCAGGAATGTAATGGAATACTCCCCACTTGCCAGGGTCATGCAGTTCCAACGACACTGAAGAAACTCAACACAGGGGTTAGCACTGCTGCCTCACAGCGCCAGGGACCTGGGTTAAATTACCGGTATGGGTCACTGTGTGGACTCAGCGCATCGTCCCATGTGGGTTTCCTTTGGGTGCTCCGGTTTCAACTTACAGTCCGAAAGATGTGCTAGTTAGGTGCATTGGCCATGCTAAATTGTCCCTCAGTGTATCCGAACCGATGACAAAGTGTGGCGACTAGGGTATATTCACAGTAACTTCATTGCAGTGTTAATGTAAGCCCACTTGTGACACTAATAAATAAACTTCAACTTAAAAACCATCCAGGACAAAGCACCCATTTGATTGCTACCCTTCCACAAACATTCAGTCCCTCCACCACCACTGAACAGTGGCAGCAGTGTGTAGCATCTACAAGATGCACTGCACAAACTCACCAGATCCCTTCGTTTACACCTTCCAAACCCATGAGCACTACCATCTAGAGAGACCAGAGCAGCAAAATACCACCGCCTGGAGGATTCCCTCCACAGTCACTCAGCATCCTGACTTAGAAACACAGAAACATGGAAAATAGGAGCAGGAGGAGGATATTCACCCCTTCATTGACTGATGTACTAGGACAGGTCCTTCTATACGTCAACATTTCCAAATCTATCACCATTTAAATAAATCTCTGTCATTCTGTTTCTCTATCTGAAGTGGAAAATTGCACATGAATCCATGTTATACTGCACTTGCCATGTTATTGTTAATAGCTGGGTCCCAGATCCTTCTGTTAACCCAGTTCAAAAAATACCTTTTTTTACCTGCTCTCCTTTTCCTGTCTGCGAATCAATTTTCAATCTGTGCTAATATTTTACCCCCTATCTTATTCATTTTAATTTTGCACACTAACTTCTTGGAAATATATTGCCATTCCTAGACTGTCACTGGGTCAAAATCCTGGAATTCCCTCTCTAACAGCACTGTGGATATACTTACACCATGTGGACCACAGGAGTTCAAGAAGGCAGCTCACCACCATCTTCTGGAGGACAATTAGGGATGGGCAATAAATGCTGGCCTTGCTAATGATATCCACATCCTATAAGAGAAGAAAAAAATTTCTCCCTTTCCAACATTTCAATGTCTTCCCTTATTTACACTGCCATCTCATTTCCTGTTGTCCTTGTCTACCTATTTGGAACATTTGGAGTTGAGGGGATTGAGCTATGAGGAGAGGCTGAATAAACTAGGCTTGTACTCGTTAGAGTTTAGAAGAATGAGGGGAGATCTCATTGAGACATATAAGATGATGAATGGGATGGATAGGATAGAGGTGGAGAGACTCTTCCCGCTCAAAAAAGACAGTAGGACTAGGGGGCACAGCCTCAAGATAAAGGGGAGGCGGTTTAGAACGGAGTTGAGGAGGAACTTCTTCACTCAAAGGGTGGTGAATCTCTGGAATTCTCTGCCCGTTGAAGTGGTGGAGGCTGCCTCGCTAAATATTTTTAAGAAGCGGGTTGATGGGTTTTTGATAAGAGAGGGGATTAAGGGTTATGGGGAGAGGGCGGGAAAGTGGAACTGAGCCACGACAGATCAGCCATGATCTTATTGAATGGCGGGGCAGGCTCGAAGGGCTAGATGGCCTACTCCTGCTCCTATTTCTTATGTTCTTATGTTCTTATTTTGAATCCTTGAATATTAATGCTGATAACGATCCCAATCTCTTTCTGACAGATGTGCATAGTACAGATCTAACTTGCTATCAAAAAGCAAATGCATTAGGAACGAATGCTGGCCACTGTGGAAGGGATGTAAATGGAAATTATATACGGTGTGCCCGCGAGTAAGTTTGAAAAGAATCATTTAGTTTTTTAGAATTTCCAGCAAGAAGTGTTATATTCAGATAAATTTAAAGATTGTGCTATTTTATATTGTTCTAAATCAATATTTTAATACCTCATGCAATGACTTATTATATGGAAAAATGAGTCAACACATCCAGTGATCATAGGATAGTTTCAGTACATTTAGCCCATCATATCTGCATTGCTCTCCAAGTGGACATTCTTCTGCCTTTCCACGTACACCTCCACATGTTTCCATTCAGTAATCATCTAATGCCCTCTTGAGTGCCTAGATTGAACCTGCCTCCACCAACTTCCAAGCAGAGCATTTCAGACCCCAACCCACTCACTGAAGGAAAAGGTTTTTTCTCCACATCATGGCCTGATTCTCCAATCCACAACACATGCTTTTTGGTGCCTCGGGTTAACAGATGTGCCATTGTGCAGGATTTGCGCATGTGTTCTTGACACATGCGTGTCTCCCACAGCTGGGGAGCGTGCGCTATCGGGACCACGCTGCAAACCGGTGGGAAGACATGGTATGGGATTTTAATCTATTTTACATATCATTTAAATGTGATTAACGGGCCCGGGACCCGGTGACATCTCCCACCCCACTCGGGGTATTTCACTCCGGAGGGATTCAGAGTGGCTCTCCACAGTCTAGGAACTAGTGGGAGACTCTGCTGGAGTGAACAGAGGGCAGTTGGGGCCCCCAGGGGGTCGGGTGGTGGGGGAGTGGGTGGGGGAGTGGTGATCCCTGGGCTTGAGCATCCTGGCACTGCCCAAAGGGCAAAGTGCCCATACCCAGGGGTCACCTTGACACAGCCCATAGGATCAAGGGGACAGGATCAACGGGGAGGTGAGGACCTATTGTGGGCGGGGCCTAGGGGCCCATGGGCATTGGATCCTGCAGATGGGATCAGTCGGGATTGGAGGGAGGCCAACGATCGGGACAGACTGAAGGATTGGGCTTCCGTGGGCGAGTCTGCCTCTTGAGGGTGGGGAGAGTGGAGTCTGCCTCCTGGCAGGAAGTGTCTGCCTCCCAGGTAGCAGTCTGCCTCCTGGGAGGGGGGTGGGGTCTGCCTCCCTCTGTCTCCCGAGGTGGGGGGGGGGTCTGCCTCCCAGGGAGGAGTCTGTCTCCCAGGAGGGTGAGGGTCTGTCTCCCGGGGGGGTGGTCAGTCTGCTGAAGGGGAAGGAGGATGTTTTGCCTCCTGTGTGGTTATCTGCCTCCCAGGATGGGGGTCTGCTGTGGTTGGGGGGGGTGTCTGCCTCCCGGGTGGGTCTGCTATGATTGGGGGGGTGGGGGGGGGTGGTGGGGGGGAGGTGGTGGGTCTGCCTCCCGGGGTGGGTCTGCCTCTTGGGGTGGGTCTGCTATGATGGGGGGGGTGGGTCTGTCTCCTGGGTGGGTCTGCCGGGGTGGGAAGGATCTGCCTCCTGAAGAGTCGGGGGGGGGGGGGGGTGCAGGGGGTGGGAATCATCTGCTGGGGGGGGATTGCTGGATATTGGGATGCTCCGGGATGGGGTGGAGGCTTGGGGCTGGCTGGGGAATAGTCGCGTGGGCTATGATTGGGCCATGGGGCGGTGGAGAGACAGCACTGCAAGTGTCCCAGGCTGGCCAGCAATCAAGCTGCAGTCTGACAGTTTGGGGTCAGTGCGCGTGTGCAGAGTTCAGCAATTGCCAGACTCCAGTGTGAATAGACCCTGTCCATTGTTACAAACCTCTTCTATGCATGCCCTACTGGCTTAGCATCCTTCCTATATGGTTGCCCCTCGAGCTGGACGCAGCATTCTGGCTGGGCCGCACGGCGACACAGTAGCTGGAATTGCTTCCTCACAGCACCAGGGACCTGGGATTGAATCCCGGCTTGGGTCACGTGCAGAGTTCGCACATTTGCCTGCGTGGGTTTCCTCCCACAATCCACAATTTTCACAGTAACTTCATTGCAGTGTTATTGTAAGCCTATGTGACACTAATAAGTAAATTTTAAACTTAAACTTAATGCTAACTGGTGTCTTGTATAAGTTCAGCATTACCTCCTTGCTGTTGTCCCTATTAATAAAGCCCAGGATACTAAATGCTTTATTAACTGCTCTCTTTCCCTCTGTCCTGCCACTTTCAATGATATATGCTCAGGTCTCTCTGCCCCTGAACCTTGTTAAGAATTTTACCCATTATTTATATTGCCTATGTTCTTCCTCCCAAAATAGCTTATTGATAACCACCTGGGAAGCTTGACTTTGCAGATATGAATGATGAGGAAACCATGTGTTTCCATGTTTTATGAATGGTTCTGTGTGCACGTCTTTGCATCTTTCTTTGTGGTTGTGCGTTTTTTGTACATATATGTTTAGCCCCAGTTCCGGGGAATTGTGGGTCAGTCCCAGGGCAGCCAGTTGATTGATGTGTAATTGACTGGATTTAATAACTGGCAGTTAAACTTGTTGGTGGAGCAGAAACAGCCTGTCCTCCAACAGTATTAGAAAGACATATCTCTCTCTCTGTGCAAGATGGTTTTCTTCTCTGACCAGACAGCAGGAAGCCCGGCCAATCAGGGAATTTCACACTTTAGACAGCAGGCAATCAAATCAGAAACTGGACAAAATGGTCAGCCTCTCTGCTCCAGGACTTGGTAAACAAAGCTGTGTTTTGTGTTAAGGACCTATCAGAAACTCCAAGGTACTTTGTGAAGATGGCCTAGACCATATTGACATTAGGGTGAGCAGAAGATGTTTCATTCCAAGTATGAGCCAAGTGACCCACCAGGAGGCATTTATCAAAACAAACTTTATTTACGAACACAGAATATAACAAAAAAGAGCATAACTTTTACCAATTAAAATGCTTAAACACCACAAATTATTATTCTTGTCAGCCAGCTATGTTTATTGTTCCAATACCCCATAGACATACATCCTTTCCACCTCACTGATGCTATAGTTAAGAAAGCCCACCAACTCCTCTATTTTCTCAGGAGGCTAAGGAAATTTGGAATGTCCACTAAGACTCCACTAATTTTTGCAGCTGTACCATAGAGAGCATTCTTTCCAGCTGTATCACAGCTTGATTTGGCTCCAGCTCTGCCCAAGACTGCAATAAATTACAAAGCGTAGTGAACAAAGCCCAGTCCATCATTCAAACCAGCCTCCCATTGAATCTGTCTGCACTTCCTGCTGCCTCAGAAAAACAGCCAGCATAATCAAGGATCCCACATTCCCTCGTTCAACTCCCTCCATCAGAAAAAAGATGCAAAAGTCTGAGATCGCATACCAACCGACTCACGAGCAGCTTCTTCCCTGCTGCTACCAGACTTTTGAATGGACCTACCTTATATTAAGTTAATCTTTCTTGTTAATCTTTCTCCACACCCTATCTATGACTGGGGCTGGGAGGTTTGCTAATATGGTTCAGGTGGGTTTAAACTAATATGGCAGGGGGGTGGGAATCAGAACAGTCGGTCAGCAAGGGTAGAGTCTGGGGATGAGCATAGAACATTACAGCACAGAAGCAATCCTTTTGACCCTTCTTGTCTGTGCCGAACTATTTTTCAGCCTAGTCCCACTGATCTGCACCTGGACCATATCCCTCCACACCCCTCTCATCCATGAACCTGTCCAAGATTTTCTTAAATGTTAAAAGTGACCCCACATTTACCACCAGCTCATTCCACACTCCCACCACTCTCTGCGTGAAGAAGCCCTCCCCTGATATTCCCTTTAAACTTTTCACCCTTAACCCATGCCCTCTGGTTTTTTTCTCCCCTAGCCTCAGTGGAAAAAGCCTGCTTGAATTCACTCTATCTATACCCATCAAAATTTTATACACCTCGGTCCGCCTTGTGTCCAACGAGGGGCATACACGCGATGGGTCGTACTTGGGCTGCTCTTGGTTGATTGAGATTGGCCGAGTGTGTGCCTAAACTGGACCAGATACTGGGCAAGACGACAGCTCAGTGACTATAACTGATTGCTGTGCAGACACATGGATTTGGGCCGGTGTCTGTGGGAGTTTGCGCATTCTCCTCGTGCTTGCATGTGTTTTCTCCGGGTGCTCCGGTTTCCTCCCACACTCCAAAGATGTGCTGTTAGGCTGATTGGCAGGAATAAATTGTCCCTAAATCAGTTTCCCTCAATGTGGATGGCCATAAAACATTAGACAGGGGTCGTGGGTGGAGTGGGGGACTGGTGGTGTTGAGATGGCGGCGCAGGCTCGTTGGGCTGAAGGGCCTGTTTCCCGGGCTGTTTTTGTTCTTTGTTCTTTGTATCAAATCTCCCCTCATTCTTCTACACTCCAGGGAATAAAGTCCTGACCTATTCTACCTTTCTCTGTACCTCAGTTTCTCAAGTCCCGGGAACATCCTTGTAAACCCTCCCTGCACTCTTTCAACTCCACCAATATCCTTCCCGTAATTAGGTGACCAAAACTGCACACAACACTCCAAATTCGGCCTCACCAATGTCTTAAACATCACCATCATGTTCCAACTCTTATGGAAACCTCTTATTTAAATCTCATGGGATAAAAGGAGAGGTGGCTAGATTAAATCTCATGGGATAAAAGGGATAAAAGAAGAGGTGGCTTGATGGGTAGAGAACTGGCCTGGCCACAGAAGACAGAGGGCAGCAGCAGAAGGCCCACCAACTCCCCCCCCCCAGCTGGAGGTCTGCGACCAGCGGTGCTCCGCAGGGTTCTGCACCGGGACCTCCGCCACCCGCGACCTACACAAATGATTTGGAAGAAGGTGCAACCAACGCAAACAGCAAGCCCACGGACGACACAAAGATGGCCTGGAACAAAGGCCAGGCTAGCTAAGAGGAAGTGCGTACTGAGGGAGGTCAAACTCAGTGGACCCGGAGGTCTGGAGTGCATCTGCTTCGATGCAAGGAGTACATAAGAACATAAGAAATAGGAGCAGGAGTAGGCCATCTAGCCCTTTGAGCCTGCCCTGCCATTCAATAAGATCATGGCTGATCTGATAGTGGTTCAGTTCCACTTACCCGCCTGCTCCCCATAACCCTTAATTCCCTTATTGGTTAAAAATCTATCTAACTGCGATTTAAACACATTTAACAAGGTAGCCTCTACTGCTTCATTGGGTAGAGAATTCCAGAGATTCACTCCCCTCTGGGGGAAGAAGTTCCTCCGCAACTCTGTTCTAAATTGACTCCCTCGTATTTTGAGGCTGTGCCCCCTAGTTCTTGTTTCCATTGTAAGTGGAAATAACCTCACTGCTTCTACCCTGTCTAGCCCCTTCATTATCTTACATGTCTCTATAAGATCTCCCCTCAACCTTCTAAATTCCAATGAGTACAGGCCCAGTCTATTCAATCTCTCCTCATAAGCTAACCCTTCATCTCTGGAATCAACCTGGTGAACCTTCTCTGCACCCCCTCCAAAACTAATATATCCTTTTTTAAATAAGGGGACCAAAATTGTACACAGTACTCCAGCTGCAGCCTCACCAGTACCCTGTACAGTTGCAGCAAGACCTCCATCCCTCTCGCGATAAAGGCCAACATTCCCTTTGCCTTCTTGATTACCTGCTGCACCTGCAGACTGAGTTTTTGTAATTCATGCACAAGGACCCCCAGGTCCCTCTGCACAGTAGCATGTGGTAATTTTTCACTGTTTAAGTAATCGTCCATTTTACTATTATTCCTTCCAAAGTGGATAACCTCACATTTGCCAATGTTATACTCCATCTGCCAGATCCTTGCCTGCTCACTTAGCCTATCCAAATCTCTCTGCAGACTTTCTGCGTCCTCCACGTAACTTGCTTTCCCACTCATCTTTGTGTCATCTGCAAACTTTGTTACCCTGCACTCGGTCCGCTCCTCCACATCGTCTATGTATATGGTAAATAGTTGAGACCCCAGCACCATTCCCTGCGGCACGCCACTAGTCACTGATTGCCAACCAGAACAGCACCAATTTATTCTGATTCTCTCCTTTCTGTTAGATAGCCAATCCTCAATCCATGCTAACATTTTACCCCCAACTCCATGTACCTTTATGTTATGCAGCAACCTTTTGTGAGGCACTTTATCGAATGCCTTCTGGAAATCTAAATACACCACATCCACTGGTTCCCCTCTGTCAACCGCACTCATTATATCCTCATTAAATTCCAGTAAATTAGTCAAACATGACTTTCCCTTCATGAATCCATGCTGAGTCTGTTGGATTGAACCATTCTTTTCCAGGTGTCCTGCTATTTCTTCCTTAATGATAGATTCCAGCATTTTCCCAACTATGCATGTTAAGCTAACCAGCCTGTAGTCACCCACTTTTTGTTTACCTCAGTGTTGTTACATTCGCTGTTTTCCAATCAGTTGGCTCCTCCCCAGATTCCAGCGAATTTTGATAAATTACAAATAATGCATCTGCTATTACTTCTGCCGTTCCTTTTAGTACCATGAGATGCATTCCATCTGGACCAGGGGACTTGTCTACCTTTGATCCCATTAGCCTACCCAGCACTACCTCTTTAGTAATAATGATCGTTTTAAGGTCCTCACCCCTTACAGTCCTATGACCATCAATTATCGGTATGCTATTTATGTCCTCCACTGTGAAGACCGACACAAAAAACTTGTTTAAGGTCTCGGCCATTTCCTCGTTTCCCATTATTAAATCCCCCTTCTCATCTTCTAAGGATCCAACATTTACTTTAGCCACTCTTCCGTTTTATGTATTTGTAAACACTTTTATTATCAGTTTTTATATTTTGTGTTAGTTTACTTTCATAATCTATCTTTTCTTTCTTTATTGCTTTCTTAGTCGTTCTTTGTTGTATTTTTAAAGCTTTCCCAATCTTCTCGTTCCCCACTAATTTTGGCCACCCTGTATGCATTGGTTTTTAATTTGATACTCTCCTTTATTTCCTCAGTTATCCATGGCTGGCTATCCCTTTTCTTACATTCCTTCTTTTTCACTGGAATATATTTTTGTTAAGCACTGAGAAAAATCTTCTTAAAAATCCTCCACTGTTCCTTAACTGTCCCACCAATTAGTCTGCATTCCCAGTCTGCATTAGCCAACTCCACCCTCATCCTATTGTTCTTATGTTCTTATAACAACATCCCCACGGTAGGATTAGTATACAGGTTACTAACCATCAAATTCAAATCTGATAGGGTGTTGTTATTCAAATACCTTGTTTGGGCAAGCTTCAAAAACAGCCTTAGCACCACTGTCTAGCCTCGTGATACAATGTTTCAGTCTGTGTACTCCATCTGTACCTGCAACTATCCGTTTTTTAAAACTCTAGGAACATAAGAACATAAGAAATAGGAACAGGAGTCGGCCATCTAGCCCTTTGAGCCTGCTCCACCATTCAACAAGATCATGGCTGATCTGAATTGGATCAGTTCTACTTCCCCACTTTCTCCCCGTAACCCTTAATTCCCTTGTCTGTCAGGAATCAATCGACCCGTGACTTAAATATTTTCAATGAGGTAGCCCCCACCACTTCAATGGGCAGAGAATTCCAGAGATTCACCATCCTTTGAGTGAAGAAGTTCCCCCTCAACTCCGTTCTAAACTGCCTCCCCCTCCTTATTTTGAGGCTGCGCCCCCTAGTTCTGCTATCCTTTCTAAGCGGGAAGAATCTCTCTACCTCTACCCTATCTAGCCCCTTCATTATCTTGTAAGTCTCTATAAGATCCCCCCTCAGCCTTCTAAACTCTAACGAGTACAGACCCAGTCTATTCAATCTCTCCTCATAAACTAACCTCCTCATCCCCGGTATCAGCCTGGTGAACCTTCTCTGTACTCCTTCCAAGGCCAATATATCCTTTCACAAATATAGGGGCCAAAACTGCACACAGTACTCCAGTTGCGGCCTCACCAGTGCCCTGTACAGTTGCAGCAAGACCTCCCTGCTTTTATATTCTATCCCCCTCGCTATAAAGGCCAACATCCCATTCGCCTTCCTGATCCCCTGCTGCACCTGCAGACTGGGTTTTTGCGATTCGTGCACAAGGCTGTTTTTGAAGTTTGCCCAAATGAGGTATTTGAATAACAACACCCTGTCAGATTTGGATTTGATGGTTGGTAACCTGTATACTAATCCTACTGTGGGGATGTTGTCATAAGAACATAAGAACAATAGGATGAGGGTGGAGTTGGCTAATGCAGACTGGGAATGCAGACTAATTGGTGGGACAGTTGAGGAACAGTGAAGGATTTTTAAGGAGATTTTTCTCAGTGCTCAACAAAAATATATTCCAGTGAAAAAGAAGGAATGTAAGAAAAGGTCCCTCTGCACAGTAGCATACTGCAACTTTTCACCATTTAAATAATATTCCATCCGACTATTATTTCTTCCAAAGTGGATAACCTCACATTTGCTAAGAACAGAAAAAGAACTATCTTTTTTAACAGACCATGCAATTCTACAACTCTTAACATTCTACATTTCTTTTATAATTTTACAAAGAATAACTACACAATAATTGTTATTGTGATTGTTATTGTTGATAACTACACATCATTGTTCGTGGAACAAGCTGAGAGGAGGATCGAGACAGAGAAGGTGAGCAACGAACTGTTTTGTAAATTTTTCTGTTTTTAAAAGTTACTTTAAGATTTAAGCGGAAGTGGGCTGTGGGGTGAGCTGGGAAGGGATTTTTTTTTAAGTGTGCAAAGTATAAAAGGAAGGCCGCAGTATGCAGCGGGCAGCATCGGGAGGGGGCAGCGGAGTGAGCAGGGAGTAGAGTGTGACCTGCAAGGGCTTTGGCTCAAAGGGCTTCGGCGAAAAGGCCGAGGCAAGGTAAGTTTAATTCTTAATTACTTTTTCCTGCGTTCCTTAAAAAAAAGGCAATGAATGAGTGTGAGGCCAGTCTGTTGCTCCCCGTGTCGGGTGTGGGAGGTCCTGGAGGCTCCTGGCCTTCTAGACGTCCATATCTGTGCTGGGTGCGTTGAGCTGCGGTTCCTAAAGGACCGTGTTAGGGAACTGGAACTGCAGCTCGAAGATCTTCGTCTGGTGAGGGAAAATGAGGAGGTGATTGACAGGAGCCACCGGTAGGTGGTCACACTGGGGCCATTGGGAGGAAGACAAGTGGGTAACGGTCAGGAAGGGGAAAGCTCAGGTGATAGAGAGCACCCCGGTGGATGTGCCTCTTCACAATAAGTACTCCTGTCTGAGTACTGCTGGGGGGGACAGCTCACCTGGGGGAAGCAGCAGTGGCCGTGTCTCTGGAGCAGAGTCTAGCCCAGTAGCTCAGAAAGGTAAGGAAAGGAGGAGGAAGGCAGTGTTTATCAGAGAGTCTACAGTGAGGGGGTCGGACAGGCGATTTTGCGGAGGCAGATGGGAGTCTCGGATGGTGGTTTGCCTCCCTGGTGCCAGGATCCGGGACGTCTCTGGTCGTGTCCCAGAAATCCTGAGGTAGGAGGGAGAGGAGCCGGAGGTCGTGGTACATTTAGGTACCGCTGACATAGAAAGGAAGAGGGAAGGGGTCATGAAAAGAGAATATAGGGAGTTAGGTAGACAGTTGAGAAGGAGGAACACAAAGGTAGTAATCTCAGGATTGCTGCCTGTGCCATGAGAAAGTGAGGGCAGGAATGGAATGAGGTGGAGGGTGAATGCGTGGCTGAGGGACTGGAGCAGGAGGCAGGGATTCCGGTTCCTGGATCATTGGGACCTCTTTGGGGGCAGGTGTGATCTGTACAAAAAAAGATGGGTGGCACTTCAATCCCGGGGGACCAATATCCTGCTGGGAAGGTTGGCTAAGCCTACTGGGGGGACTTTAAACTAGAAAGGTTAGGAGGAGGGAATCGAGATGAGGTGACTGGGAGCGAGGAGGTTAGCTTGCAAATAGAGAAGGATTGTAGACAGTGTAAGAGGAAGGATAGACGGGTGATGGAGAAGGGAAGCGCTCAGACCGAAGGTTTGAGATGTATCTATTTTAACGCCAGGAATGTAGTGAATAAAGTGGATGAGCTTAGGGTGTGGATTGCTGCTTAGGAATGTGATGTGGGGGCCATTACAGAGACTTGGATGTCTCAGGGACAGGACTGGGTACTTCAGGTGCCGAGATTCAGATGCTTCAGGAAGGACAGGGTTGGGGGCAAAAGAGGGAGGGGAGTGGCACTGTTGATCAGGGATAGTCTCACGGCTGTAGAGAAGGTGGACACTGTGGAGGGACTGTCTACGGAGCCTCTGCGGGTGGAAGTTAGGAACAGCAAAGGGTCGATAACTTTGCTGGGTGTTTTCTATAGGCCGCCTAATAGTGACAGGGAAGTTGAGGTTCAGATAGGGAAACAGATCCTAGAGAGATGTATTAATAATAGAGTTGTCGTGATGGGAGACTTTAATTTCCCAAACATCGACTGGAATATCCCTAGGGTAAGGGGTTTGGATGGGGAGGAGTTTGTTAGGTGTGTTCAGGAGGGTTTCCTGACACAGTACGTGGATAAGCCTATGACAGGAGAGGCTGTACTTGACCTGGTGCTGGCGAATGAACCAGGACAGGTGTCGGATCTCTCGGTGGGAGAGCATCTCGGGGATGGAGATCATAATTCTATCTCCTTCACGATAGCATTGGAAAGAGATAGGATCAGGCAGGCTAGGAAGGTGTTTGTCTGGAGTAAGGGGAAATATGATGACATCAGGCAGATAATTGGACAAGTAAACTGGAAGGAGGTGTTCTTGGGGAAAAGTATTGAAGTAAGGTGGCGGAATTTCAAGGAATGTTTGTCTGGAGCTCTGCACGATAACATTCCGATGAGATAGGGAGGTTTTGGTAGGTGATGCGAACTGTGGTCCACGAAGGATGTAATGAACCAAGTCAAAAAGAAAAGAAAGGCGTACAGAAGGTTCAGAGAGCTCGCCGATGTTAAAGATCTCGAGGAGTATACGGGTTGTAGGAGGGAACTTAAAAAGGAAATTAGAAGAGCTAGAAGGGGTCATGAGAAGGTCTTGGCAGGTAAGATTAAGGAGAACCCTAAAGCGTTCTACAAACATGTGAAGAGTAAAAGGATGAGATATGAAGGAATAGGACCTATAAAATGTGAAGGTGGGAAAGTTTGTACAGAACCGGTAGAAATAGCAGAGGTTCTTAATGAATACTTTACCTCGGTATTCACAGTGGAAAAAGATCTCGGTAGTTGTACTGCAGGTTTGCAGCGGACTGAAAAGATTGAGTATGTGAACATTAAGAAAGAGGATGTGTTGGAAATTTTGAATAGTGTCAAGATAGATAAGTCGCCGGGACTGGATGGGATGTACCCCAGGTTACTGTGGGAGGTGAGAGAAGAGATTGCAGAGCCCCTGGCAATGATCTTTGCGTCGTCGATGGAGATAGGAGAGGTTCAGGAGGATTAGAGGATTGCAGATGTAGTTCCTATATTCAAGAAGGGGAATAGGGATAGCCCGGGAAATTACCGACCGGTGAGTCTAACCTCAGTGGTTGGCAAGTTGATGGAGAAGATCCTGGGAGACAGGATTTATGAACATTTAGAGAAGTTTAGTATGATCAAAAGTAGTCAGCACGGCTTTTGTCAAAGGCAGGTTGTGCCTTACGGGCCTAGTTGAGTCCTTTGAAGATGTGACTGAACATATTGACAAAGGAAGAATGGTTTACATGGACTTCAGCAAGGCGTTTGTTAAGGTCCCCCATGCAAGACTTCTTGAGAAAGTGAGAGGGCATGGGATCCAAGGGGCTGTTGCCTTGTGGATCCAGAACTGGCTTGCCCGCAGAAGGCAGAGAGTGGTTGTAGATGGGTCTTTTTCTGCATGGAGGTCAGTCACCAGTGGAGTGCCCCAGGGATCTGTTCTAGGACCCTTGCTGTTTGTCATTTTCATAAATGACCTGGATGAGGAAGTGGAAGGATGGGTTAGTAAGTCTGTCGATGACACGAAGGTTGGTGGTATTGTGGATAGTCTGAAGGGATGTCAGAAGTTGCAGCATGACATAGATAGGATGCAAGACTGGGCGGAGAAGTGGCAGATGGACTTCAACACGGATAAGTGTGTAGTGGTCCATTTTGGCAGGTCAAATGGGATGCAGGAGTATAATATCAAGGGAAAGACTCTTAGCAGTGTAGAGAATCAGAAGGATCTTGGGGTTCGGGTCCATAGGACTCTTAAATCAGCCTCGCAGGTGGAGGATGTGGTCAAGAAGGCGTATGGTGTACTGGCCTTCATTAATCGAGGGATTGAGTTTTGGAGTCAGGAGATAATGTTGCAGCTTTATAAGACCCTAGTCAGACCCCACTTGGAGCACTGTGCTCAGTCCTGGTCGCCTCATTACAGGAAGGGTGTGGAAGCTATTGAAAGGGTGCAGAGGAGATTTACAAGGATGTTGCCTGGATTGGGAGGCATGCCTTATGAGGATAGGTTGAGGGAGCTCGGTCTTTTCTCCCTGGAGAGACGAAGGATGACAGGTGACCTGATAGAGGTTTATAAGATGTTGAGAGGTATAGATTGGGTGGATTCTCAGAGGTTATTTCCCAGGGCTGAAATGGCTGCTATGAGAGGACACAGGTTTAGGGTGCTGGGGAGTAGGTACAGAGGAGATGTTAGGGGTAAGTTTTTCACTCAGAGGGTGGTGAGTGAGTGGAATGGGCTGCCATCGGTGGTGGTGGAGGCGAACTCGTTGGGGACTTTTCAGAGACTTTTGGATGAGTACATGGGACTTAATGGGATTGAGGGTCATAGATAGGCCTGGTAGGTATGGATATGATTGGTGCAACTTGTGGGCCAAAGGGCCTGTTTGTGCTGTAGTTTTTCTATGTTCTAATAACTCCCTCCTGAAGAAAAAAAATGAACCATCATGAGGAAAAGGTCTCTTCATTTTTATTCCTTTTTAAATCTTGCGACAAAGCATCGTAATAACATTTTCACAACCTGCAACAGGTTCAAGCTGTAATTAAATGCTTGAAACTAAGACTCCAATGAAGTTGTCTGGCATTCTTGCCTGGAATCTTTCCAGAAATGCCAAAGGATTATATTCAGTATACACAATTGTCTCTGATGCATTGTTTGTAACATAAACATTAAAATGTTGTAGGGCCATTACTAAACTCAATAACTCCTTTTCAATTGTGGGATTTTTTTTCTGGTTGATATTGAGTTTTTTGAAAAATAATTGATTGGCCTTTCAATTCCACAATCATCCTCCTGTCACAACACATCTCCAGAGCCGACATCGCTGGCATCGATGGCGATTTTAAAATGTTTTAAAAAGTTTGGTGTGGCTAAAATGAGTACGGTGGTTAACACTGCTTTCAAATTTTTCAAGTGCCTCCTGGCTTTGATCTTCCCACCCAAATTTCATGTTCTTTTCTGACAAGTCTCTCAATGGCACCACAATGCTCCTAAAGTTTTTCAGGATGATCTTGGAAGTTCGTCGATGGCTTTTGTCTTCAAGTTCTCAGTGTCATCTGTATATATCAGAGTAAGAATGTCACTTCCGCCTTCGCAAATTCTGTTTTTGCCAAGCTTACGGCCAATCTTGGCTTCTGCAGTCTCTCAAAGAGTTCTGCCAAATGCTCCATGTGATCTTTCCATTAATGGATAAAGATCACTAAGTTACCTATGTAAACAGCATAATTAGTCAATCCTGCAACAACTCTGTTCACAAGCCTTTCAAAAGTAGCTGGTGTCACAGAGTTGACCTTCCAATAATATATGCAGGATCGCTGAGTACCATCAGGTTTGGGAACCAACATGATTGGTGAACTCCAATCACTTTGACTCAGCTCGATGATGTCTTGTTGTAGCATCACTTCCACTACCTTCTGAACCTGTGCTGCTTTGAGAGGATTACGCCATTAGGGGTGTTATTTTGTTGGAACTGCATTCCCTACATCAACCTCATGTACTGTGTCCTCCCCATTCTATTTCCACAAAGAACCTCATGGCACTGTAACAATTCTTTCAATTTTGTTCTTTGTTCCTGAGACAGATTGCTCACTACCCTATTCTACTCCTGAAGGACTTCTTCATTATTCAATTTATTCTGAGGAACATCAAAATCCACATCATCTGCAGTAAGGTTTAGTCAGGTAGAACAGAGGGAGTAGATAAAGAAGTAAAAATATTGAGAGATAAGGGAACTAGTCTGTCTTTAATAGTAAGAGATGAAAATATTTGCACTCCTTCTAAAATATTGCCCAAGAGAGTGATAATCTGTGGAATAAATGGAGGGAGGATTAATGTTCCGCTGTGTAAAATAAGGCTAGAAAGTCCAATCAAGTCTGGGGAAGTGTTGGAGGGAGTGATGGAAAGGCAGGCTATTCCAGGAATATAGTTTATTCTCTGAAATGATACTGTCACTCTGACAGTAATTCATTCCTGTTTCTCCGCTTCCCTTTTCCTGTCATCGTACTGTTTTAGCATGTTCACATGACACACCCTATACATTTTCTTTCCTGTATGGCATCTTTACCAGATAATACACCTGACTTCTTCTCAATTTGACAGGGACACTAAACCTGGCTTTCATGGAACCTCCTATCACTGGCAATAGCACCAATACTTTATCCCCACAGGCACATTTATGAATTTTAGATTTCTGGGTCAGATCTTTACCACCTCAACCACCCAGAAATCAGGGTGACTGAGGCTAGCTGAATGGAATTTTCTACTGGCCTCAGGTGAGATTTTCTGAACCTTGCTCAAGCAAGGTCATACATTCCCACCCCTTGTCAGCTTCTTATTCAATTAGGTAATGAGCCAGCTTCAAAAAAATGTCTAGCTAATTCACCACTCTGTTTAATCTCTCTCTCACTTCAGATACATAACCCAGCTGTGAGATCTCTGACTTCGGACCTACCAACTTTTCCTTAATTAATTTTAAAGGACCTCCTACGTCATGTCCGGATTTTTTTTGTTTATCTGTGAGACATGGGCGTCACTGGCTGGTCAGCATTTATTGCCCACCCCTCGTTGCCCCTGGGGGGCAGTTGAGAGTTAACCACATTGCTGTGGCTCTGGAGTCACATGTAGGCCAAACCAGATAAGGATGGCAGATTTCCTTCCGTAATGGACATTCGTGAACCAGATGGGTTTTTCTGGCAATCGACAATGCTTTTTGCAGTCATCAGTAGATTCGTAATTCCAGATTTTTTTATTGATTTCAAATTCCACCAGCTGCTGTGGCGGAATTCAAACCCAGAACAGTAGCTGAGTTTCTGGATCAATAGTGTAACACTAATACCACTCGGCCATTGCCTTTCCATATCAACTCAAATGGAGTAAACTGAAACATAGAACAGCACAGTACAGGCTGTGTGCCGAGCTATGTCCAATCCCAAGATCAAGCTATCCCACTCCCTATCACTCTGGAGTGCTCCATGTGCCTATCCAATAACCGCTTGAAAGTTCCTAAAGTGTCCAACTCCACTATCGCAGCAGGCAGTGTATTCCACACCCCAACCACTCTCTGAGTGAAGAATCTACCTCAGACATCCCTTCTATATCTCCCACCATGAACCTTATAGTTATGACCCCTAGTAACAGCTACATCCACCCGAGGAAATAGTGTCTGCACGTCCACTCTATCTATCTCTCTCATCATCTTATAAACCTCTATTAAGTCACCTCTCATGCTCCTCTGCTCCAAAGAGAAAAGCCCCAGCTCCCTCAACCTTTCCTCATAAGACCTACCCTCCAAACCAGGCAGCATCCTGGTAAATCTCCTCTGCACTCTCTCCAATGCTTCCACATCCTTCTTATAGTGAGGTGACCAGAACGGAACACAATATTCCAAATGTGGGGATAGGCATGAACCTCGGGCCAGTAGTGGGATAGGCATGAACCTCGGGCCAGTAGTTTTAGCTGGGGGAAGGGTAATTATGAGGCCATTAGGAGAGAATTAGGAAGCATAGGTTGGACTAGGAGATTACAGGGACTGGGAACGTCCGAAATGTGGAGTTTTTTCAAGGAGCAGCTACTGCGAGTCCGTGATAGGTATGTCCCTGTCAGGCAAGGAGGAATTGGTAGGGCTAGGGAACCGTGGTGCACTAAAAAAGTTGATTCGTTGGTTAGAAAGAAAAAGGAGGCTTATGTTCGGATGAGACTTGAGGGCTCGGGTAGTGCACTAGAAAACTTTAGATTGGCTAGGAGGGAGTTGAAGAGTGAGTTAAGAAGGGCTAAAAGAGGACATGAGAAGACTTTGGCTGATAGGATTAAGGAGAATCCTAAGGCGTTCTATAGGTATGTCAAGAACAGAAGGTTGGTTAGGGCAAGATTAGGGCCAGTTATAGACAGCAGAGGGAAGTTACGTGTGGAACCGGAAGAGATTGGAGAGGCGTTGAACCAATATTTCTCTTTGGTGTTCACGCAGGGGGACATGGATATAGCTGAGGAGGACACTGAGTTGCAGGGGAGTAGAATTGACAGTATTACAGTTGATAAGGAGGATGTGCTGGATATTCTTGAGGGATTGAAAATAGGTAAGTCCCCTGGTCCGGATGGGATTTACCTTAGGATTCTCTGGGAGGCAAGAGAAGTGATTGCAGAGCCTCTGGCTCTGATCTTCAGGTCGTCGTTGGCCTCTGGTATAGTACCGGAAGATTGGAGGTTAGCGAATGTTGTCCCATTGTTTAAGAAGGGGAACAGAGACTTCCCCGGGAATTATAGACCGGTGAGTCTCACTTCTGTTGTGGGCAAGGTTTTAGAAAAAATTATTAGGGATAGGATTTATAGTTATTTGGAGAGTAATGAATTGATTGGAGATAGTCAGCATGGTTTTGTAGCGGGTAGGTCGTGCCTTACTAACCTTATTGAGTTTTTTGAGAAAGTGACCAAAGAGGTGGATGGGGGTAAGGCAGTTGACGTGGTATATATGGATTTTAGTAAGGCGTTTGATAATGTTCACCATGGTAGGCTTCTGCAGAAAATGCAGATGTATGGGATTGAGGGTAATCTAGGAAATTGGATCAGGAATTGGCTAGCAGATAGGAGACAGAGGGTGGTGGTTGATGGTAAATATTCATCATGGAGTTCAGTTACGAGTGGTGTGCTTCAGGGATCTGTTTTGGGGCCACTGCTGTTTGTAATCTTTATTAATGATCTGGATGAGGGTATAGTTGGGTGGATTAGTAAATTTGCTGATGACACCAAAGTCGGAGGTGTGGTAGATTGTGAGGAAGGGTGTCATAGTTTGCAGGAAGACTTGGACAGGTTGCAGAGCTGGGCTGAGAGGTGGCATGGAGTTTAATGCGGAGAAATGTGAGGTAATTCACTTTGGTAGGAATAACAGATGTGTTGAGTATAGGGCTAATGGGAGGACTTTGAACAGTGTGGATGAACAGAGGGATCTAGGTGTATGTGTACATAGATCCCTGAAAGTTGGGAATCAAGTAGATCAGGTTGTTAAGAAGGCATACGATGTCTTGGCGTTTATTGGTAGGGGGATTGAATTTAGGAGTCACAGCGTCATGTTGCAACTGTACACAACTCTGGTGCGGCCGCACTTGGAGTACTGTGTGCAGTTCTGGTCCCCACATTACAGGGAGAATGTGGAGGCTTTGGAGAGGGTGCAGAGGAGGTTTACCAGGATGTTGCCTGATATGGAGGGGAGGTCTTATGAGGAGAGACTGAGGGATTTAGGGTTGTTTTCGCTGGAAAGAAGGCGGCTAAGAGGGGATCTTATTGAAACATATAAGATGATTAGAGGTTTAGATAGGGTGGACAGTGATAGCCTTTTTCCTCGGATGGAGAAAGCTAGCACGAGGGGGCATGGCTTTAAATTAAGCGGGGGTAGTTATAGGACGGATGTCAGGGGTAGGTTCTTTACCCAGAGGGTGGTGAGGGATTGGAATGCCCTGCCTGCTGCGGTTGTAAGTGCGCCTAGTTTGGGGGCGTTTAAGAGATCCGTGGATAGGTTTATGGATGAAAAGGGATTGGTTTAGGTTAGTGGGTCATTGTTTTTTAACTGGTCGGCGTAACATCGTGGGCCGAAGGGCCTGTTCTGCACTGTAATGTTCTACGTTCTATGTTCTATGTTCTAAATGTGGTCTCACCAACATCCGGTATAGTTGCAGCATAACCCCACGGCTCTTCAACTCAAACCTCCTGTTAATAAACGCTTACACACTATAAGCCTTCTTCACAGCTCTATCCACTTGACTGGCAACGTTCACAGATCTGTGGATATGAACCCCAAGATCTCCCTGTTCCTCCACATTCCTTAGAACCCTCCTGTTGTCTCTGTAATCCGCGTTCAAGTTTGTCCTACCAAAATGAATCACCTCACACTTATCAGGGTTAAACTCCATCTGCCACTTTTCAGCCCAGCTCTGCATCCCATCAATGTCTCTTTGCAGCCTACAAGAGCCCTCCACTTCATCCACTACTCTACCAATTTTGGTGTCGTCAGCAAATTTACTAAACCACCCTTCAGCCCCTTCTTCCAAATCATTGTTAAAAATTACAAAAAGCAGAGGACCCAGCACTGACCCCTGTGGTACACCGCTGGTAACTGGCCTCCAGTCTGAAAATTTTCCCTCCACCACCGCCCTCTATGAGACAGCCAGTTACTTATCCAATTGGCCAAATTTCCTTCTATCCTACACCTCCTTATCTTCTTCATGAGCCTACCATGGGGAACCTCGTCAAAGAATTCAATCAAATTTGTGAGGCAGGACTTAACCCTCACGAAACCATGCTATCACGGATTAAACTGAATCTTTCCAAATGGTCATAAATCCTATCTCTCAGGACCCTTTCCATTAACTTACCGACAACGGAAGTAAGACTAACTGGCCTATAATTACCAGAGTCATTCCTATTTCCTTTCTTGAAGACAAGAACAACATTCACCATTCTCCAGTCCTCTGGCACTATCCCTGTGGACAGTGAGGACCCAAAGATCAAAGCTAAAGGCTCCGCAATCTCATCCCTTGCCTCCCAAAGTACCCTAGGATGTATCCCATCTGGTCCTGGGGACTTATCCATCCTCAGGTTTTTCAAAATTGCCAATACATCTTCCCTCAGAACGTCTACCTCCTCCATCCTATCAGCCTGTATCACACTCTCATCCTCAAAAACATGGCCCCTCTCCTTAGTGAACACTGAAGAAAAGTATTCATTCAACGCCTCTCCTATCTCTTCTGACTCCATGCACAAGTTCCCACTACTATCCTTGACTGGCCCTAACCTCACCCTGGTGCACCAAAAAAGTTGATTCGTTGGTTAAAAAGAAAAAGGAGGCTTATGTTCGGATGAGACGTGAGCACTCGGATAGTGCACTAGAGAGCTTTAGATTGGCTAGGAGGGAGTTGAAGAGCGAGCTAAGAAGGGCTAAAAGAGGACATGAGAAGACTTTGGCTGATAGGGTTAAGGAGAATCCTAAGGCGTTCTATAGGTATGTCAAGAACAGAAGGTTGGTTAGGGCAAGGTTAGGGCCAGTTATAGACGGCAGAGGGAAGTTATGTGTGGAACCGGAGGAGATTGGTGAAGCATTGAACCAATATTTCTCTTCGGTGTTCATGCAGGGGGACATGGATATAGCTGAGGAGGACACTGGGTTGCAGGGGAGTAGAATTGACAGTGTTACAGTTGATAAGGAGGATGTGCTGGATATTCTGGAGGGTCTGAAAATAGATAAGTCCCCTGGTCCGGATGGGATTTACCCCAGGATTCTCTGGGAGGCAAGAGAAGTGATTGCAGAGCCTCTGGCTCTGATCTTCAGGTCGTCGTTGGCCTCTGGTATAGTACCAGATGATTTCAGGTTAGCGAATGTTGTCCCATTGTTTAAGAAGGGGAACAGAGACTTCCCCGGGAATTATAGACCGGTGAGTCTCACTTCTGTTGTGGGCAAGGTTTTGGAAAAAATTATTAGGGATAGGATTTATAGTTATTTGGAGAGTAATGAGTTGATTGGAGATAGTCAGCATGGTTTTGTGGCGGGTAGGTCGTGCCTTACTAACCTTATAGAGTTTTTTGAGAAAGTGACCAAAGAGGTGGATGGGGGTAAGGCAGTGGACGTGGTGTATATGGATTTTAGTAAGGCGTTTGATAAGGTTCACCATGGTAGGCTTCTGCAGAAAATGCAGATGTATGGGATTCGGGGTGATCTAGGGAACTGGATTAGGAATTGGCTAGCAGATAGGAGACAGAGGGTAGTGGTTGACGGTAAATATTCATCATGGAGTTCGGTTACAAGTGGTGTGCCTCAGGGATCTGTGTTGGGGCCACTGCTGTTTGTGATTTTTATTAATGATCTGGATGAGGGTATAGTTGGGTGGATCAGTAAATTTGCTGATGACACCAAAGTCGGAGGTGTGGTAGATAGTGAGGAAGGGTGTCATAGTTTGCAGGAAGACTTAGACAGGTTGCAGAGCTGGGCCGAGAGGTGGCAGATGGAGTTTAATGCAGAGAAATGTGAGGTAATTCACTTTGGTAGGAATAACAGATGTGTTGAGTATAGGGCTAACGGGAAGACTTTGAATAGTGTGGAGGAGCAGAGGGATCTAGGTGTATGTGTACATAGATCCCTAAAAGTTGGGAATCAAGTAGATAAGGTTGTTAAGAAGGCATACAGTGTCTTGGCGTTTATTGGTAGGGGGATTGAATTTAGGAGTCGCAGCGTCATGTTGCAACTGTACACAACTCTGGTGCGGTCGCACTTGGAGTATTGTGTGCAGTTCTGGTCCCCACATTACAGGAAGGATGTGGAGGCTTTGGAGAGGGTGCAGAGGAGGTTTACCAGGATGTTGCCTGGTATGGAGGGGAGATCCTATGAGGAGAGACTGAGGGATTTGGGGTTGTTTTCGCTGGAAAGAAGGCGGCTAAGAGGGGATCTTATTGAAACATATAAGATGATTAGAGGTTTAGATAGGGTGGATAGTGATAGCCTTTTTCCTCTGATGGAAAAATCTAGCACGAGGGGGCATGGCTTTAAACTAAGGGGGGGTAGTTATAGGACAGATGTCAGGGGTAGGTTCTTTACCCAGAGGGTGGTGAGGGATTGGAATGCCCTGCCTGCTGCAGTTGTAAATGCGCCTAGTTTGGGGGCGTTTAAGAGGTCTGTGGACAGGTTTATGGACGAAAAGGGATTGGTTTAGGTTAGTGGGTCATTGTTGTTGTTTTTTTTAACTGGTCGGCGCAACATCGTGGGCCGAAGGGCCTGTTCTGCGCTGTAATGTTCTATGTTCTATGGTCATTTTTATATCTCACATAAGAGTAAAAAGCCTTGGGGTTTTCTTTTATCTGACTCGCCAGGAACTTCTCATGCCCCTTCCGAGCTCTCCTAAGCCCTTCTTCAAGGGCTTAATTGATTCATTTGGAGCATCTCTAAGAGCAAATAATGTAAATGCAATATCTTTACTGCAATCATTTAGATAATCCTGCCAATAATACCCCGACATGGTCTTTGGGGTCTGATGCCACCTTTCCGATGCTCCCTGGGATTCAGGGTGGTGCACACTCGCTGTAAAGTATCTGATGCCTGAACGATCCATGACCTCCTTAAATAATTTGGCAGTAAAATTGGATCCCTGGTCTGATCGAATCTCCCGGGTAATCCATAATGGGGAAAGAAAGTGAGCAACTTCTCCACAATCCTTTTGCCTTGATGTTCCGTAAAGGGATTGCCTCTGGAAACCTGTGGAGACATCCATTGTGGTGAGCAAATACCAGTTCCCACTTCTGGTTTTAGGGAGGGGACCGACACAATCAATTATAATTGGTGTAAAAGGTTCTTTGAATGCGGGAATTGGCATCAAAGCTGCTGATTTTATCACCACCTGTGGCTTTCTGACCATCTGATGTGTATAACAGGTACAACGTTATTCAACCACATCTTTATGTAATCCAGGCCAATAAAAATGCTTCTGTACCTTAGTCTGAGTCTTTCTCACTCCTCGATGACCACCTACAGGTAATTTGTGTGCAACCTGTAATGATTCCTGTCTGTATTTCACTGGTAACACAATCTGGTGAACTTCCCCCCCATTTCTCATCTGCACTAACCTGCCAAGGTCTGCATTTCCACCTTAACATTTTATCTTTAAGGTAATAGCATTCTGGAATCCACTCTGATTCCTTTTCCATATAGGCTTTATGATATAAATTCGTTATCATCTCATCTTTCTGTTGTAGCTCCATTTCAGAACTAAACAGCTCTTCCTGATCCTTTACCTGCTTAGATTTCTCCTTTACCATCTCATCAAACAGAGGGCCTGATTTTACCATTTTCATTCAAAGTGCTGAATCTGGGCACAATTCAGATCTGACTGGGAAATCTGCTTTCAGGCACCCAGCCTGAAAAAAACTCACAAGCCTGGATCGCTGTGTGGGTGGGGCTTAGTGTGCCCAAAACGATCGGAGCTCTGAACCGCGCATGCGCAGTGAGAAAAAAATTGAAACCCTGCCGCTGTCAGATCGTTCCCAGGCCGCAGATAAAGCAGCCCAGGAGAGAAAAGCAGGAGCGATGGCCCCCACAGACATCGCTCACCTTCACAACATAACTGTCCCCCTTATCCATCCACCCTCCCTGCTACCCAGAACGATCGCGACCCTCTGACCCACTCCGCCCCCCACCACAAATCACCCACAGAGTGGCAGTTTTCACTCTCCCCACCCTTTCTGCCCCACCCCCAGACAACAATCTGGCCTCCCTCTGTCACCTCCCCCCCACCCATCCCCAATCCCCAGACAACAATCTGGCCTCCCTCTGTCACCTCCCCCCCACCCATCCCCACCCCCAGACAACAATCTGGCCTCCCTCTGTCACCTCCCCCCCACCCATCCCCAATCCCCAGACAACAATCTGGCCTCCCTCTGTCACCTCCCCCCCACCCATCCCCAATCCCCAGACAACAATCTGGCCTCCCTCTGTCACCTCCCCCACCCATCCCCAATCCCCAGGCAACAATCTGGCCTCCCTCTGTCACCTCCCCCCCACCCATCCCCACCCCCAGACAACAATCTGGCCTCCCTCTGTCACCTCCCCCACCCATCCCCAATCCCCAGACAACAATCTGGCCTCCCTCTGTCACCTCCCCCCACCCATCCCCCACCCCCAGACAACAATCTGGCCTCCCTCTGTCACCTCCCCCCCACCCATCCCCACCCCCAGACAACAATCTGGCCTCCCTCTGTCACCTCCCCCCCACCCATCCCCACCCCCAGTCAACAATCTGGCCTCCCTCTGTCACCTCCCCCCACCCATCCCCACCCCCAGACAACAATCTGGCCTCCCTCTGTCCTTTCCCCCACCCATCCCCACCCCCAGACAACAATCTGGCCTCCCTCTGTCCTTTTCCCCACCCATCCCCACCCCCAGACAACAATCTGGCCTCCCTCTGTCACCTCCCCCACCCATCCCCAATCCCCAGACAACAATCTGGCCTCTCTCTGTCACCTCCCCCCCACCCATCCCCAATCCCCAGACAACAATCTGGCCTCTCTCTGTCACCTCCCCCCCACCCATCCCCAATCCCCAGACAACAATCTGGCCTCCCTCTGTCACCTCCCCCCACCCATCCCCCACCCCCAGACAACAATCTGGCCTCCCTCTGTCACCTCCCCCCCACCCATCCCCAATCCCCAGACAACAATCTGGCCTCTCTCTGTCACCTCCCCCCCACCCATCCCCACCCCCAGACAACAATCTGGCCTCCCTCTGTCACCTCCCCCCCACCCATCCCCAATCCCCAGACAACAATCTGGCCTCCCTCTGTCACCTCCCCCCACCCATCCCCCACCCCCAGACAACAATCTGGCCTCCCTCTGTCACCTCCCCCCACCCATCCCCCACCCCCAGACAACAATCTGGCCTCCCTCTGTCACCTCCCCCCCACCCATCCCCAATCCCCAGACAACAATCTGGCCTCTCTCTGTCACCTCCCCCCCACCCATCCCCAATCCCCAGACAACAATCTGGCCTCCCTCTGTCACCTCCCCCCACCCATCCCCCACCCCCAGACAACAATCTGGCCTCCCTCTGTCACCTCCCCCCCACCCATCCCCAATCCCCAGACAACAATCTGGCCTCTCTCTGTCACCTCCCCCCCACCCATCCCCACCCCCAGACAACAATCTGGCCTCCCTCTGTCACCTCCCCCCCACCCATCCCCAATCCCCAGACAACAATCTGGCCTCCCTCTGTCACCTCCCCCCACCCATCCCCCACCCCCAGACAACAATCTGGCCTCCCTCTGTCACCTCCCCCCACCCATCCCCCACCCCCAGACAACAATCTGGCCTCCCTCTGCCACCTCCCCCCTACGCCACCCCCCAACACCCCGCTCTTCCCCGCCACCAGTCAACAATCTGGCCTCACTCTGTCCTCCTCCCCCAACTCTGAACCAGACAACGATCTGCCCTCCCTCCCCCCCATCTTACCAGAGATACATCTGACCCACCTCCTCCTCCGCTCCCCTCCCCATTAGAAAATGATTGGGCCTCCCTCCCTCCCCACCAGAAAATGATGTGGCCTTTCTCACCAACGCCACCCCGGCCCATCCCTCCCCCCACTGCCGATTTGAGTCAGAGAGCCACCTGAAGCTCTGAACTTCCCTCTTCAGAAGCTGGAGCGCCCGAAACAGACCTTTGCCGAGTAGGTCTGTTTTGCACCGAATCTGGGCGTGCGGACGCGATGGGAAATGTTGGTAAAGTTGGGCAGGCAGCCTATTAATTCAATTTAAATGCATGTAAATGTATTTAAATTGCCGTTGTGCCTGTTTCAGACGCGATTCAGAACGCAGTCATTGTCGGGCCTTGGTAAAGTGGGAGCTGCACAGACACAGGCCCGGATCGCGTTAATGGCCTCACACCCAACTTCAGGCCCAGAGTGTCAGCTCACTGGACCTCAACTCCTTCATCTTTCTCTTTTGTTCTCCCCTCCTGTTTTAACATATGTCACCACAGTCTGGAAAAATTCCAGGAAATTTTTCTTTTAACTCCTCAGTTCCCTAGTTTTTTTTTGCTTATCCACTACAACGGGCATCAATGTGATTCAGCTATGTTGTTTCCAAGGATAAACTGTATTGCTGGGATAGTTTGGCTTTCCATCACTCCCACACCTCTCCACACTGGATTGATCTTTCTCATCATAGTTTACACATGGAACACCTCTCACCATTTATTCCACAGATTACCACTCACTCGAGTAATATTTCAGCAGGAGTGCAAATATTTTCATCTCTTACTGTTAGAGACATACTAGCTCCCATATCTCTCAATATTTTAACTTCTTTACCTACTCCCTGTGTTCTAGCTGATTAACCCTTTCCCACACAGGTGAAGTCTTTGAAAAGATTGGGCGCTATCTACAATCCAGCTCCTGCCTAGGCTGTGCACTCTCCCTCAGCTTAACTTCTCTCAAGATTTCCTTCACTGCTTTAACTGATCCCACTGTTGAGCATCGTTTACCACATTCTTTTTCCCTGTGCCTTTCTTAAACCAGTGCCTGTGTGTGTCCCACCTTATCACAATGAAAATATCTGTGGTCTTTCACCTCTTTCCCACCCTCTTTGTTTTCTTTTTTCATTGGTGGTAAATTGTTCCCAGTGTTATCTACCTTTTGTTTTTCATTGAAGGACCTCTCTCTTTCCCAATTTCTATTCCCTATGGGCTGAAATTGCTGTCAGAGACCAGATTTTCAGTTTTGCATTAATGTGTATTCATCTACCATCTCTGCAGCTCTCCTTGCTGTTTTAACTTCCTGTTTCTCAACATGAGTTCTTATCACTTCTGGAAGTCAGTTTTTAAACTCCTTCAGCAGGATAATATCTCTAATAGCCTCATATTTCTTTTCTACCTTTAATGCTCTCACCCATCTATCGAAGTTGCTTAATTCTTTCATACTCGACATACGTCTGACCTGTTTCCTTCCTTACATTTCTGAACCGTTGTCGATATGCTTCTGATATCAATTCGTAAGTACTCAAAACAGCCACCTTCTTCATACTTTCCTGTCACCTCCTCTGACAGCGCTGCAAACACCTCAGTAGCCCTGCCTACCAACTTGGTCTGAATTAACATTAACTACGTCTCTCTGGCCATTTCACTTAGCCAATTTGCCAAAGGAGATGAAAAAGGCTTCTGTGTCCTTCTCATCAAACTTTGGTAATGTTTGGACACATTTGTGTATATCCCTACCAGGGGTTGGTAATGCTGAGCTTGCTCGCCATCCACTTCCATCTTGCACTTAAGAACATAAGAAATAGGAGCAGGAGTAGGCCATCTAGCCCTTCGAGCCTGCCCCGCCATTCAATAAGATCATGGCTGATCTGAAGTGGCTCAGTTCCACTTTCCCGATTTCTTCCCATAACCCTTAATTCCCTTGTCTATCAGAAACCTATCTATCTGTGACTTAAATATATTCAACGGGGTAGCCTCCACCGCTACAATAGGCAGAGAATTCCAGAGATTCACCACCCTTTGAGGGAAGAAGTTCCTCCTCAACTCTGATCTAAAATGCACCCCCCCTTATTTTGAGGCTGTGCCCTCTAGTTCTGTTTTCCTTTCTAAACAGGGAGAATCTCTCTACCTCTACCCTATCTATCCCTTTCATTATCTTGTAAATCTCTAGAAGATCCCCCCTCAGCCTTCTAAACTCCAACGAGTACAGACCCAGTCTACTCAATCTCTCTTCACAAGCTATCCCCCTCATCTCCGGTATCAGCCTGGTGAACCTTCTCTGTACTCCCTCCAAGGCCAATATATCCTTTCTTAAATAAGGGGACCAAAACTGCACACACTACTCCAGTTGCGGCCTCACCAGTGCCCTGTACACCTGCAGCAAGACCTCCCTGCTTTTATATTCTATCCCCCTCGCTATAAAGGCCAACATCCCATTCGCCTTCTTGATCACCTGCTGCACCGGCAGACTAAGTTTTTGCGATTCGTGCACGAGGACCCCCAGGTCCCTCTGCACCGTAGCATGCTGCAGCTTTTCACTCTTTAAATAATAATCCCTCCTACTATTATTTCTGCGAAAGTGGATAACCTCACACTTGCTAACGTTATACTCCATCTGCCAGTTCCTCGCCCATTCATTCAGCTGATCCAGATCCCTCTGCAGACTTTCCACACCTTCCACGCAATTTGCTTTTCTACTCATCTTTGTGTCATCAGCAAATTTTGTTACCCTACACTCAGCCCCCTCCTCCAGATCGTTCTATGTAAATGGCAAATAGTTGAGGCCCCAGCACTGATCCCTGCGGCACACCACTAGTCTCCAACTGCTAAACAGAAAAGCATCCATTGATTCCAACACTCTGCTTCCTATTAGACAACCAATCCTCTATCCACGCTAACACTTTACCCCCAACTCCATGTACCCTAACCTTCTGCAGCAACCTTTTGTGAGACACCTTATTGAACGCCTTCTGGAAATCTAAAAACACCACATCCACTGGTTCCCCTCTGTCTACCGCACCAGTCACATCCTCATAGAAATCCAATAAATTTGTTTAACACAACTTCCCCTTCACGAATCCGTGCTGCATCTGCTTGATCAAACTGTTCCTTTCTGGGTGTCTTGCTATTTCTTCTTTGATGATGGATTCTAGTATTTTTCCAACTATGGACGTTAAACTAACCGGCCTATAATTCCCTGCCTTTTCTCTGCTACCTTTTTTAAACAGCGGCGTAACATTAGTTGTTTTCCAATTCTCTGGCACTTCCCCAGAGTCCAGCGAATTTTGATAAATAATTACTAAAAATAATTACTAATTACTAATAATTACTTGCACTTCTGTCATTTTCCCATTTCCAACTTTCTCTTTTCCAACTCAAACAGCCTCTCCTTTTCTCTTTCTCTTTTTCTCTCTCTCTCTCTCTTTCCTTTTCTCTTTGTTCTCTTTTTGATTTGATTTGATCTGATTTATTATTATCACAGGTATTAGCATACAGTGAAAAGTATTGTTTCTTGTGCGCTATACAGACAAAACATACCGTTCATAGAGAAGGAAATGAGAAAGTGCAGAATGTAGTATTACAGTCATAGCTGGGCATAGCTTCCTTCCAACTAGCTGGGGAGTAGTCTTCCTTTCGACTCCAGCCTTTTATGTTCACTTTCTAACTCCAATCATTTCATTTGTAATTAAATTTTTTCGAACTGTGCTGCACTTGACTCTTTCTTTGATACAATTCTACCAATATCGTTTTTTTTATCTTTCTAAACTTTCTTGGCAAATTTGGGAAGCATCTTCGACCCCCAGAACATCTTTTGTAATGTTAAGAGACATTTCCCCACTTTTGCTTTAATTGGCTTGTTTTCAGTTCTTCCTCGATCTTTACTTAAAGATAAACAGTACCATTTGCTCTTCAGCAACTTTTAGTGATTAATTCCTGAGACACCCTGAGATTCTCTCTGTAAAATTAACAAGTAACACTTTAATTATTTAGCTAACAGCAAAATTTTTAAAGAAGTCACTCTCAGAATGGAACCAGGTTTTATCTTCTGGAATCTGCTGTCTTCTTTCTTCTGTCTGGAATCTGTTTTATTTTCATTTCTTTTCTACTCAGATGATGCTTTGAGCTAAAAGCTATTAGCTGTGTCAGAGAGCAGTCTCTTATACCCTGATGACATTCCAAAATCCCCAGAATAGGATTTTTTCTCAGGTTTCCAAAACATCAAATTTAAATGTGATAGGCTCTTGCTATTCAAATGCCGAGTTTAAATTAATTGGTTAGCATTCAAAAACAGCCTGTTGTCTTGGCAACAATACTGCCTGGTCTCTTGATACAAATTGCCGGAATTTTACTGCATTGTCTGCCCGAGGCTCGTAAGAGCCCTCCTGAGGCCAACGGAGAATACCATTCTGCAAGCCTTCCCCGCCCCGATTTTGGGGCAGGCGTGCTGGTAAAATTCCAGCTAATGTTTCAGTCTGCGCACTGCAAATGCACTTGCATCTCTCTTTTGTTAAACCCTCTAAATACAGAAAAAAAAACACCTTTTTAACAGACAATTTTATTAATACCAACTTTGCAACAATATGCTTCTGGCACCAATTCATAGGCACTCAAAATAGCTCTTTTTACTTGCTAGTATTTTCCTGACACCACCTCTGACAGTGTTGTAAACATCTCAGTAGTGCTGCTGAACAACTTGGCCTGAATTAACATTACCCACACCTCCATTGGCTACTTCATCTGTGCAGCCAATTTCTCAAAGGAAATGAAAAAGGCTTCTGCATCTGTTTCATCAAGCGTTGGTAATATTTGGACATGTTTGTATCTATCCCTACCAGGCAGTTGACAATGCTGAGCTTGCTCACCATCACTCCCATCTTGTACTTGCAGTTCTTTCATTTGGAATATTTTTGCTTCCAATTCCAACTTCATCTTTTCCAACTCAAACAATCATTCCCTTTCTCTTTCTTCTGCCATGGCCTTCCTCTCTCCCTTTTCCCCCTCTCTTTTTCCATTTCTTTTTCCTCTCTCTCTTTTTTCCTCTTTCTTTCCTCTCTTTTTCTAACTCCAGCCTTTTAAGTTCACTTTCTAACTCCAATTGTCTCTTTTGCAATTTATTTTTTCTAACTCCACTGCTCTTGACTATTTCTCTGATCCACTGAAATGCTTGACTAACTCCATTACAGTTTCAGCCTTCCTATTATCCCTGCTCACGCCCAATTTTAGCCTGTTTGTCAATTCTACAGGTATCGTCTTTTTCTGTCTTTCTAAAGTTTCCTGGCAAATTTGGGAAGCATCTTAAAACCACAGAATCTCTTTAGCAATGTTAAGAGCCATTTCCCTACTTTACATTTCACAGCTTGTTGTCAGTTAACAGATCTTCCACTTCTTACTTAAGGTTTATTTAAAGATCTAGGACTGTTCAAATCCAGGACACGAACCCCCAGGTCTGTCACGCAGGGGAGATTGATCTCCCTTCTGAGAAAGCAACACCTAACTATTCAAAGAGGAGTGCCTTGCCTTGCTACCACCTTGATACTATCCTTAAGTAGCTCTGCTGATTAAGGATAGTATCAAGGTGGTAGCAAGGGATGATATCGGAGCCAAAGAGCAGAAAGTGGAATCGTTGTGGGTGGAGATTAGGAACAGCAAAGGGAGGAAGACGCTGGTGGGTGTCGTCTATAGGCCCCCGAATAATGATCTGGAGGTGGGGCGGGCTGTTAACACGCAAATAAGTGCGGCGTGCAGGAATGGGACGGCAGTAGTTATGGGAGATTTCAATCTGCATATTGATTGGTCGACCCATGTTGGACGAGGTGGGCTCGAGGAGGAGTTCTTGGAATGCTGCCGGGATAATTTCCTTGAACAGTGTGTGTTGGAGCCGACGAGGGAGCGAGCTATCTTGGATCTGGTGCTATGTAATGAGGCGGGTAGAATTAGGGACCTTGCGGTGAAGGATCCTCTTGGAGAGAGTGATCATTGTATGGTGGAGTTTCTGGTGCAGATGGAGGAGGAGAAAGTGGGTTCCCGGACACGCGTCCTTTGTTTGAATAGAGGGGAGTATGGTAGGATGAGAGAAGAATTGGCGAATGTGGACTGGGGGAGTGCGTTGGAAGGTAGGTCTGCTGAGGAGCAGTGGAGGATCTTTAAGGAGATCTTTCTTGGTGCTCAGCAGAAATTTATTCCGATGGTTAAAAAGGACAGTAGGAAGAGAGGTAATAAGCCGTGGATAACGAAGGAGGTGAAGGAAAGTGTTAAATTAAAAGCGGAGGAATTTAGAGTAGCTAAGAGTAGTGGGCGAGAAGAGGATTGGGAAAGGTTTAAATGTCAACAAAGATTGACAAAGAAGTTGATAAAGGAGGGTAGGAGAAGCTATGAGGCTGGGCTAGCACTTAATATAAAAAAGGATAGCAAGAGTTTTTATAAATATATAAAAAGGAAGAGGCTGGCTAGGGTGAACGTTGGTCCTTTAGAGGATGAGAAAGGGGAGCTAGTGGTAGGGGATGGGGATATGGCTAAGGTCTTGAATAACTTTTTTGTTTCTGTCTTCACGGAGGAGGACGTGAATAATTTGCCGGGTGTTAGCGATGGAAAGGTGGTAGGAATGGAGGATCTTAATGACATTACTGTTACTAGAGAGGTAGCGCTCGACAGACTGGAGGGGCTGATTGTGGACAAGTCCCCAGGACCGGATGGAATGCATCCGAGGGTTCTGAAAGAAATGGCGGAGGTGATAGTGGATGCCTTGGTGGTTATTTTCCAGACGTCGCTGGATTCCGGGGAAGTGCCGGAAGATTGGAAAACGGCTAATGTTACGCCGTTGTTTAAGAAGGGTGCCAGGCAAAAGGCGGGGAATTATAGGCCGGTTAGTTTAACGTCTGTGGTAGGTAAAATGTTAGAATCCGTCATTAAGGAGGAAATTGCGAGGCATCTTGAAGGGAATTGCTTGATAGGGCGGACGCAACACGGTTTCATTAAAGGGAAGTCGTGTCTGACAAATTTACTGGAGTTCTATAAGGATGTGTCTAGGGCAGTGGATAGAGGAGAGCCGGTGGATGTGGTCTTTCTGGATTTTCAGAAGGCGTTTGAAAAGGTACCTCACAAGAGGTTATTGCAGAAGGTCAGGGGACATGGAGTTGGGGGTAGGGTGTTAGCGTGGATAGAGGATTGGTTGTCAAATAGGAGGCAGAGAGTGGGGGTCAATGGGTGCTATTCGGATTGGCGGTTGGTGACTAGTGGGGTGCCCCAGGGGTCGGTGCTGGGGCCTCAGCTATTTACCATTTATATAGATGATCTGGAGGAGGGAACCGAGTGCAGGGTGTCGAAATTTGCTGATGACACCAAGATTGGGGGAAAGGCAAATTGTGCGGAGGGTGTGGAGAGTCTGCAGAAGGATCTAGATAGGCTGGGCGAATGGGCCAGGAAATGGCAAATGGAATTTAATGTTGGCAAGTGTGAGGTGGTCCACTTTGGTAGGAAGAATGGTAGGAAGGACTATTACTTACGTGGCGAAAACCTGCAGCAGGTGACGGTGCAGAGGGACCTCGGGGTCCTTGTGCATGAGTCGCAAAAACCCAGCTTGCAGGTGCAGCAGGTGGTCAGGAAGGCGAATGGGATGCTGGCCTTCATAGCGAGGGGGATTGAATATAAAAGTAGGGAGGTCTTGCTGCAGCTGTATAGGGCATTGGTGAGGCCACAGCTGGAGTACTGTGTGCAGTTTTGGGCGCCGCACCTGCGCAAGGATATTTTGGCCCTGGAGGGAGTGCAGAGGAGGTTTACTAGGCTGATACCGGAGTTGAGGGGATTGAGCTATGAGGAGAGGCTGAATAAACTAGGCTTGTACTCGTTAGAGTTTAGAAGAATGAGGGGAGATCTCATTGAGACGTATAAGATGATGAATGGGATGGATAGGATAGAGGTGGAGAGACTCTTCCCGCTCAAAAAAGACAGTAGGACTAGGGGGCACAGCCTCAAGATAAAGGGGAGGCGGTTTAGAACGGAGTTGAGGAGGAACTTCTTCACTCAAAGGGTGGTGAATCTCTGGAATTCTCTGCCCGTTGAAGTGGTGGAGGCTGCCTCGCTAAATATTTTTAAGAAGCGGGTTGATGGGTTTTTGATAAGAGAGGGGATTAAGGGTTATGGGGAGAGGGCGGGAAAGTGGAACTGAGCCACAACAGATCAGCCATGATCTTATTGAATGGCGGGGCAGGCTCGAAGGGCTAGATGGCCTACTCCTGCTCCTATTTCTTATGTTCTTATGTTCTTATAATCTGTTAAAAGTGTGTGAGATGTGGTAATATCTGCGCTTTAGCAACTTTTAATAATTAAATCAAAATAACTTCCTGACACTCGCTGAAATCAACAAATAGAACATAGAACATAGAACATTACAGCGCAGAACAGGCCCTTCGGCCCACGATGTTGCGCCGACCAGTTAAAAAACAATGACCCTCTAACCTAAACCAAACCCTTTCCATCCATAAACCTATCCACGGATCTCTTAAACGCCCCCAAACTAGGCGCATCCACAACTGCAGCAGGCAGGGCATTCCAATCCCTCACCACCCTCTGGGTAAAGAACCTACCCCTGACATCCATCCTATAACTACCACCCCTTAATTTAAAGCCATGCCCCCTCGTGCTAGCTTTCTCCATCCGAGGAAAAAGGCTATCACTATCCACCCGATCCAAACCTCTGATCATCTTATATGTTTCAATAAGGTCCCCTCGCAGCCGCCTTCTTTCGAATGAAAACAACCCCAAATCCCTCTGTCTCTCCTCATAGGACCTCCCCTCCATACCAGGCAACATCCTGGTAAACCTCCTCTGCACCCTCTACAAAGCCTCCACATCCTTCCTGTAATGTGGGGGCCAGAACTGCACACAATACTCCAAGTGCGGACGCACCAGAGTTTTGTACAGTTGCAACATGACGCTGCGGCTCTTAAATTCAATCCCCCTACCAATAAACGCCAAGACACCGTATGCCTTCCTAACAACCCTATCTACTTGATTCCCAACTTTCAGGGATCTATGTACACACACACCTAGATCCTTCTGTTCATAGCAATGTATTTATCTAACTAACAGTAAACAGGTTATTGTTACTAGAGAGGCAGTGCTCGACAGACTGGAGGGACTGATTGTGGACAAGTCCCCAGGACGGGATGGAATGCATCCAAGGGTTCTGAAAGAAATGGCAGAGGTGATAGTGGATGCCTTGGTGATTATTTTCCAAACCTCGCTGGATTCCGGGGAAGTGCCGGAAAATTGGAAAATGGCTAATGTTACGCCGTTGTTTAAGAAGGGTGGCAGGCAAAAGGCAGGGAATTATAGGCCGGTTAGTTTAACGTCTGTTGTAGGTAAAATGTTAGAATCCGTAATCAAGGAGAAAATAGTGAGGCATCTTGAGGAAAATTGTTTGATAGAGCAGACGCAGCACGGTTTCATTAAGGGGAAGTCGTGTCTGACGAATTTATTGGAGTTCTATGAGGATGTGTCTAGGGCGGTGGATAGAGGAGAGCCGGTGGATGTGGTGTTTCTTGATTTTCAGAAGGCGTTTGATAAGGTGCCTCACAAGAGGTTATTACAGAAGGTCAGGGGGCGTGGAGTTGGGGGTAGGGTGTTAGCGTGGATAGGGGATTGGCTGTCAAATAGGAGGCAGAGAGTGGGGGTCAATGGGTGCTATTCGGATTGGTGGTTGGTGACTAGTGGAGTGCCCCAGGGGTCGGTGCTGGGGCCTCAGCTATTTACCATTTATATAGATGATCTGGAGGAGGGAACCGAGTGCATGGTGTCGAAATTTGCTGATGACACCAAGATTGGTGGAATGGCAAATTGTGCGGAGGGTGTAGAGAGTCTGCAGAAGGATCTAGATAGGCTGGGCGAATGGGCCAGGAACTGGCAAATGGAATTTAATGTTGGTAAGTGTGAAGTTGGCCACTTTGGTAGGAATAATGGTAGGAAGGACTATTCTTGGAATAGTTCTTGGAATGCTGCCGGGATAGTTTCCTCGAACAGTGTGTGTTGGAGCCGACGAGGGAGCGAGCTATCTTGGATCTGGTGCTATGTAATGAGGCGGGTAGAATTAGGGACCTTGTGGTGAAGGATCCTCTAGGGGAGAGTGATCATTGTATGGTGGAGTTTCTGGTGCAGATGGAGGAGGAGAAAGTGGGTTCCCGGACACGCGTCCTTTGTTTGAATAGAGGGGAGTATGGTAGGATGAGAGAAGAATTGGCGAATGTGGACAGGGGGAGTGCGTTGGAGGGAGGGTCTGTTGAGGAGCAGTGGAGGATCTTTAAGGAGATCTTTCTTGGTGCTCAGCAGAAATTTATTCCGATGGTCAAAAAGGATAGTAGGAGGAGAGGTAATAAGCCGTGGATGACGAAGGAGGTGAAGGAAAGTGTTAAATTAAAAGCGGAGGAATTTAGAGTAGCTAAGAGTAGTGGGCGAGAAGAGGATTGGGAGAGGTTTAAATGTCAACAAAGATTGACAAAGAAGTTGATAAAGAAGGGTAGGAGAAACTATGAAGCTGGGCTAGCGCTTAATATAAAAAAGATAGCAAGTGTTTTTATAAATATATAAAAAGGAAGAGGCTGGGTAGGGTGAATGTTGGTCCTTTAGAGGATGAGAAAGGGGACCTAGTGGTAGGGGATGGGGATATGGCTAAGGTATTGAATAACTTTTTTGTTTCTGTCTTCACGGAGGAGGACGTGAATAATTTGCCGGGTGTTAGCGATGGAAAGGTGGTAGGACTGGAGGGTCTTAATGACATTACTGTTACTAGAGAGGCGGTGCTCGACAGACTGGAGGGGCTGATTGTGGACAAGTCCCCAGGACCGGATGGAATGCATCCGAGGGTTCTGAAAGAAATGGCGGAGGTGATAGTGGATGCCTTGGTGGTTATTTTCCAGACGTTGCTGGATTCCGGGGAAGTGCCGGAAGATTGGAAAACGGCTAATGTTACGCCGTTGTTTAAGAAGGGTGCCAGGCAAAAGGCGGGGAATTATAGGCCGGTTAGTTTAACGTCTGTGGTAGGTAAAATGTTAGAATCTGTCATTAAGGAGGAAATTGCGAGGCATCTTGAAGGGAATTGCTTGATAGAGCAGACGCAGCACGGTTTCATTAAAGGGAAGTCGTGTCTGACAAATTTACTGGAGTTCTATGAGGATGTGTCTAGGGCGGTGGATAGAGGAGAGCCGGTGGATGTGGTCTTTCTAGATTTTCAGAAGGAGTTTGACAAGGTACCTCACAAGAGGTTATTGCAAAAGGTCGAGGGATTTGGAGTTGGGGGTAGGGTGTTAGCGTGGATAGAGGATTGGTTGTCAAATAGGAGGCAGAGAGTGGGGATCAACGGGTGCTATTCGGATTGGCGGATGGTGACTAGTGGAGTGCCCCAGGGGTCGGTGCTGGGGCCTCAGCTATTTACCATTTATATAGATGATCTGGAGGAGGGAACCGAGTGTAGGGTGTCGAAATTTGCTGATGACACCAAGATTGGTGGAACGGCAAATTGTGCGGAGGGTGTGGAGAGTCTGCAGAAGGATCTAGATAGGCTGGGCGAATGGGCCAGGAAATGGCAAATGGAATTTAATGTTGGCAAGTGCGAGGTGGTCCACTTTGGTAGGAAGAATGGTAGGAAGGACTATTACTTACGGGGCGAAAAACTGCAGCAGGCGACGGTGCAGAGGGACTTCGGGGTCCTTGTGTATGAGTCGCAAAAACCCAGCTTGCAGGTGCAGCAGGTGGTCAGGAAGGTGAATGGGATGCTGGCCTTCATAGCGAGGGGGATTGAATATAAAAGTAGGGAGGTCTTGCTGCAGCTGTATAGGGCATTGGTGAGGCCGCAGCTGGAGTACTGTGTGCAGTTTTGGGCGCCGCACCTGCGCAAAGATATTTTGGCCTTGGAGGGAGTGCAGAGGAGGTTTACTAGGCTGATACCAGAGTTGAGGGGGTTGAGCTATGAGGAGAGGCTGAATAAACTAGGCTTGTACTCGTTAGAGTTTGGAAGAATGAGGGGAGATCTCATTGAGACGTATAAGATGATGAATGGGATGGATAGGATAGAGGTGGAGAGACTCTTCCCGCTCAAAAAAGACAGTAGGACTAGGGGGCACAGCCTCAAGATAAAAGGGGGGCGGTTTAGAACGGAGTTGAGGAGGAACTTCTTCACTCAAAGGGTGGTGAATCTCTGGAATTCTCTGCCCGTTGAGGTGGTGGAGGCTGCCTCGCTAAATACTTTTAAGACGCGGGTTGATGGGTTTTTGATAAGAGAGGGGATTAAGGGTTATGGGGAGAGGGCGGGAAAGTGGAACTGAGCAGCGACAGATCAGCCATGATCTTATTGAATGGCGGGGCAGGCTCGAAGGGCTAGATGGCCTACTCCTGCTCTTATTTCTTATGTTCTTATTTTCTTATGTTACTAACAAACCAGATAAAACACAGTTCTAATGGAATGCTGTGTGGCTAAATGCAATTCCCACTTCGTAACAAAAATAAACAGAGTTTTAGTCACGCTGTAAATTACAACCAGGTCTGTCAATTTCTGTAATATTCTGCCTTCTGTCTTCTTTGCTGTCTGAATGAGGCTTTCAGCTAAAATCTAAGAGTGGTGGCAGAGGACAAATGTGTCTCTCCCTATGTCTGCGTGGGTTTCCTCCGGGTGCGCCGGTTTTCTCCCACAGTCCAAAAATGTGTGGGCTAGTTTGATTGGACATACTAAAATTGCCCTTAGTGTCCTGAGATGCGTAGGTTAGAGGGATTAGTGGGTAAAATATGGAGGGATATGGGGATAGGGCCTGGGTGGGATTGTGGTTGGAGCAGATTCATTAGACCGAATGGTCTATTTCTGTGCTGTAGAGTTTTTATGATTTCTATGATTTCTTTTTGTCCCACTTCTGTTTTTTATATATGTTATGACATATCCACATCCCCTAAAATATGATTGGTTCTCAGGTTAGTAAAACATCAATTTCAAATCCAATAGATTGCTGGTGTCCAAGTACCTAGTTTAAGTTGATTGGCTAAATCGAAAACATCCAAATGCCTGAAGCCTGTTACCAAGGCAACTCTGCTGTTTGATCTTTGATACAAATGTTTCAGCCCATGTCCTGCATTGCGATGACTTTAATTCAGGCAATTCAGGCTGGCCTGCTTGAGTATGAGTTCCCTGATTGAGAACCGCGGTTGCTGCCTTCCGTGCCCACTGGTCACCACAGGGGCTGGGATGTATTATAAACCCCAAAAATCACATTATGTTTAATGTTTTAAGTTTCCCTTTGACTTTGTCTTTTGTTCAGACGGGTTTTTTTGTTCCCCTCCTTTTGGGGAGCTGCCCCTTTTAATTTGTCTCTTGGTTAATTTGAGTTAGTTTATTATGATGGTACCTTAAAAGAGACCCCTGATTCAGAACCTCCCGGGTCAGGTACCTCCCGGGTCATAGAACATAGAACATTACAGCGCAGTACAGGCCCTTCGGCCCTCAATGTTGTGCTGACCAGTGGAACCAATCTAATGACCCTCTAACCTAAACTATTCCAATGTTATCCATATGCCTATCCACTGACCATTTGAACGCCCTTAAAGTTGGCGAGTCCACAACTGCTGCAGGCAGGGCATTCCACGCCCTTACTACCCTCTGAGTAAAGAACCTACTTCTGACATCCATCCTATAATTACCACCCCTTAATTTAGAGGTATGTCCCCTCGTGTTAGCCATCACCATCCGAGGAAAAAGGCTCTCACTATCCACCCTATCTAATCCTTTGATCATCTTGTATGCCTCAATTAGGTCACTTCATAACCTTCTTCTCTATAATGAAAATAACCTCAAGTCCCTCAGCCTTTCCTCATAAGACCTTCCCACCATACCAGGCAACATCCTGGTAAACCTCCTCTGCACCCTTTCCAATTCCTCCACATCTTTCTTATAATGCGGCGACCAGAACTGTACACAATACTCCAAGTGCGGCCGCACCAGAGTTTTGTACAGTTGCAACATGACCTCACGGCTCCGAAATTCAATCCCTCTACCAATAAAAGCTAACACACCGTACGGCTCCTTAACAACCTTATCGACCTGGGTGCCAACTTTCAGGGATCTATGCACATGTACACCGAGAGGCAGTGCTCGAAAGACTGGAGGGACTGATTGTGGACAAGTCCCCAGGACCGGATGGAATGCATCCGAGGGTTCTGAAAGAAATGGCGGAGGTTATAGTGGATGCCTTGGTGATTATTTTCCAAACCTCGCTGGATTCCGGGGAAGTGCCGGAAGATTGGAAAATGGCTAATGTTACGCCGTTGTTTAAGAAGGGTGGCAGGCAAAAGGCAGGGAATTATAGGCCGGTTAGTTTAACGTCTGTTGTAGGTAAAATGTTAGAATCCGTGATCAAGGAGAAAATAGTGAGGCACCTTGAGGGGAATTGTTTGATAGAGCAGACGCAGCACGGTTTCGTTAAGGGGAAGTCGTGTCTGACGAATTTATTGGAGTTCTATGAGGATGTGTCTAGGGCGATGGATAGAGGAGAGCTGGTGGATGTGGTGTTTCTTGATTTTCAGAAGGCGTTTGACAAGGTACCTCACAAGAGGTTATTACAGAAGGTCAGGGGGCGTGGAGTTGGGGGTAGGGTGTTAGCGTGGATAGAGGATTGGCTGTCAAATAGGAGGCAGACAGTGGGGGTCAATGGGTGCTATTCGGATTGGCGGTTGGTGACTAGTGGAGTGTCCCAGGGGTCGGTGCTGGGGCCTCAGCTATTTATCATTTATATAGATGATCTGGAGGAGGGAACCGAGTGCATGGTGTCGAAATTTGCTGATGACACCAAGATTGGTGGAACGGCAAATTGTGCGGAGGGTGTAGAGAGTCTGCAGAAGGATCTAGATAGGCTGGGTGAATGGGCCAGGAACTGGCAAATGGAATTTAATGTTGGCAACTGTGAGGTGGTCCACTTTGGTAGGAATAATGGTAGAAAGGACTATTACTTACGGGGCGAAAAACTGCAGCATGCGACGGTGCAGAGGGACCTCGGGGTCCTTGTGCATGAGTCGCAAAAACCCAGCCTGCAGGTGCAGCAGGTGGTCAGGAAGGTGAATGGGATGCTGGCCTTCATAGCGAAGGGGATTGAATATAAAAGTAGGGAGGTCTTGCTGCAGCTGCATAGGGCACTGGTGAGGCCGCAGCTGGAGTACTGTGTGCAGTTTTGGGCGCCGCACCTGCGCAAGGATATTTTGGCCTTGGAGGGAGTGCAGAGGAGGTTTACTAGGCTGATGCCGGAGTTGAGGGGATTGAGCTATGAGGAGAGGCTGAATAAACTAGGCTTGTACTCGTTAGAGTTTAGAAGAATGAGGGGAGATCTCATTGAGACAAATGAGATGATGAATGGGATGGATAGGATAGAGGTGGAGAGGCTCTTCCCGCTCACCAAATTGACAGTATTCGCCCCTGAATCTGGCTACAGTAGGGGTTCCACTCACATACACACAGGGTGGGGTAGGTGTAGGGTGATGCGGCGGCGCGGGCTCATTGGGCCGAAGGGCCTGTTTCCCGTGCTGGGATGTTCTTTGTTCTAAGAGCACATCTTTGGGGTGTGGGAGGAAACCGGAGCACCCGGAGGAAACCCACGCAACCACAGGGAGAATGCACAAACTCCCACAGACACCGGCCCAAATCCATGTATCTGCACAGCTAGCAGTGATAGTCACTGAGCTGTTGTGGTCCCCGTCTGCTGGTCCAGGATTAAGCACACACAACGATGGGATGTTCTTTGTTCTTTGTACCCAGGGCCAGGGAACAGGGTTGTTTTGGTAACAGACTTGAGGTATTTAAATGTTTTGAATTTCACCCAATCAATTTAAAGCAGGCTCTCAGCTCCCAGGAACCATAATATTGGAATTTGATGGTGTTGAACAAATCAGCAATCCTATTGTAGGAAAATTGATAGGTCATCACAGGTATAAAAGAGAGTGCAAGGGTGATAACAGAAGTTAACAACTGCCACCTCTTAAGTCTTGAGAGGGAGAAAGCTACTCTCCATCCTGCCAGCTTCATATATGTCTTAAGAGAATGTACATCTAACCAGTGACAAGTACCAAATCAAAAAGAACTTACAGATAGAGAAATCAACCAAGAAAATCCAGAAGGTTCCAAAAGACACAATACCTTGTAGTATATTTTTTGAGAGTGACTAAATTCTATAATTACTTTTTCTTTGGTTAATGAATGGATACTGTATTTGTTTGAACAGCATTCCACGAGAATCTTATTTTACTTGGTATGTTACTTATTTAGTTAAGGTTCCATTAGTTAAATAAATCAGTTGCTGCGTGTTCATTTTAGAGTGTGTGTCAGGTATTTCTGTTAATTAATCACTAAACATTATTGAAGAACCATTCATAGCCAGAAAGAATGCTTTCTGTGGTGTATCTGTAAAAGTTGGAGTGAGTCATAGCTGACATGCCAAATTTCCTACGTCTTCTGAGAAATTAGACACTTTAGTGCGTTTTCTTAACTATAGCATCAGCATGGGGGGACCAGGACAGGTTGTTGGTGAGCTGGACACCTAAAAACATAGAACATAGAACACTACAGCACAAACAGGCCCTTCGGCCCACAAGTTGCGACGATCACATCTATACCTATCAAGCCATAGAGCTATCTGTAACTTCCAATGCCATTAGATCCCATATACTCATCCAGAAGTCTTCTAAAAGACCCCAGCGAGTTCTCAGAGAGTTTTTAAATACTGACCAGTCCAATGACTCCAAGCAGCCCCGGAGGAGATCAATCGATTCCTCTGACCAACATTGCACAACTTTCTTTGATGGACTCTCCTGCTTTAGTTTTTGCTTGTAAGCCAGGAGCAGGAGCACAGCCTTGTGGTCTCATTTGCCAAAATGTGGGTGGGTGATAGAGTGATAGGGGTGTAGTAGGGGCGGCATTTTGGCGTCAGGTATTCTAGGTCTGGGGAGCAGAAATTCACCCATGTTGCGATGTCTAGGCACCACGAGGTGTTGATTAGGAAGAAGACCCCACCTTCCCGAGCTTCCCTGAGGACAGTGTATGGTCCACTCAACGGATTGAGAAGTTCTCTGGTTGTAGGACACAGTCCGGAATTTGAAAGAAGAAGACTTCAAATAACGGAAGGAAGAGTACCAGGTAGAATTGGTAATGAGTAAACTCAACATAGACAAACCCCTGGTAAGGATACATACAAATATGTCCAAATAATTACCAAAATTTGACAAAAAGAGACACAGAAGCCTTTTTCATTTCCTTTGAGAAATTGGCTACAAAGATGAACATAAGGACATAACATAAGAACATAAGAAATAGGAGCAGGAGTAGGCCATCTAGCCCCTCGAGCCTGCCCCGCCATTCAATAAGATCATGGCTGATCTGAAGTGGATCAGTTCCACTTTCCCGCCCTCTCCCCATAACCCTTAATTCCCTTGCCTACCAAAAACCTATCTACCCGTGACTTAAATATATTTAGCGAGGTAGCCTCCACCACTTCAACGGGCAGAGAATTCCAGAGATTCACCACCCTTTGAGTGAAGAAGTTCCTCCTCAACTCCGTTCTAAACTGCGCCCCCCTTATCTTGAGGCTGTGCCCCCTAGTCCTACTGTCCTTTCTGAGCAGGAAGAATCTCTCTACCTCTACGCTATCCATCCCTTTCATTATCTTATACGTCTCTATAAGATGGTCAGAGGAGGTGTCAGGAAAGTATGAAGTAAAGAACGCTATTTTGCGTACTAATAAGTTGGTGCCAGAAGCATATAGACAACAGTTCAGAAATGTAAGAAAGGAACCAGTTCAGACATATATCATAGAATCCCTACAGCACAGAAAGAGGCCATTTGGCCCATCAAGTCTGCGCTGACGACAATTCCACTCAGGTCCTATCCCCATGTCCCTACACATTTACCCGCTAATCCCGCTAACCTACGCATCTCAGGACACTGAAGACAATTTTAGCATGGCCAATCAACCTAACCCGCGCATCTTTGGATTGTGGGTGGAAACCGGAGCACCCGGAGGAAACCGACGCAGACACGAGAAGAACGTGCAAACTCCACACAGACAGTGACCCAAGCCGAGAATCAAACCCAGGTCCCTGGAGCTGTGAAGCAGCAGTGCTAACCACTGTGCTACCGTGCCGCCCTATCGAGTTTGCAAGAATTCAGCAGAACAACTTTGATATTTGGGGGACAGCATTAATGATGGAAAAGTCATACGAGGCTATTAGAAATATTATTCTGCTGGAGCAGTTGAAAAACTCACTTCCAGAAGTGATACCAACTCATGTTGAGGAACAGAAAGTTGAAACAGTGAGAAGGAGCTGCAGAGATGGCAGATGAATACAAGTTAATGCATAAACTGAAGTGTGGCTTCTGACAGCAATTTCATTCTGTGAGGGATAGAAATTGAGGAAGATGGAGGTCCTTCAATGAAAACCAAAATATATATCACACTGGGGACAGTTTACCACATGTGAGAAAAAACAAACAAGAGGTTGGAAAAGAGATGAAAGACCACAGGTGTTTTCACTGTGATAAGGTGGCTCACACAAAGGCACAGTGCTGTTGGTTTAAGAAAGGCACTGGGAAAAAGAATGTGGAAAAATTGGCTCAACCAGTGGGATTAGTTAAAACAGTGAAGGAAACCTCGAGAGAAGTCGAGGGGCTAAAGCAGAGTGCAAAGACTAGGCAGGGGCTGGTTAATAAGATAGCACCTGATCTTTTCAAAGGCTTCATCTGTGTGGGTAAGGTTACTCAGGTAGAGCAGGAGGACTCCTAAAGAAGTTAAAATATTGAGGGACACGGGAGTTAATCCATCTCTCATAATGTGGAGATGCTGGCACTGGACTGGGGTAGATGCAGTAAGAAGTCTCACAACACCAGGTTACAGTCCCTTCATCAGATGACCTGATAAAGGAGCAGCAGTCTGGAATTTCATAATTCCAAATAAACCTGTTGGACTTTATCTTGGTGTAGTGAGACTTCTTACTGTGCCATCTCTAATAGTGAGAGATGAAAATTTTTCCATGAATTCTGAAATATCACCCGAGAAAGTGGTAAACTGGCGAGAGGAGTAATGTTCCCCTGTGCAAGATAAAGGCTAGAAAGACCAATCAAGTCTGAAGAATTGATAGTGGGAGTAATGAAAAACTTGGCTATTCCAGGAATACAGTTTATCCTTTGACACAATATAGTTGGATCACAGGTAGAAGTGATGCCCATTATAGTGGAAAAGCCAAAGAAAATCAGGGAACTAAAGAGTTAAAAGAAAAATGTCCTGGAATTTTTCCGTACTGCGTGGTGACAAGATCCCACAGCCATAAGTTACATAGAACAAAGAACAAAGAAAATTACAAGGCCCTAGGAGGCCCTTCGGCCCTCCAAGCCTGCACCAACCATGCTGCCCGACTGAACTAGAATCATCTACTCGTCCAGGGATCATATCCCTCTATTCCTATCCTATGTATTTGTCAAGATGCCCCTTAAAAGTTACTATCATATCTGCTTCCACTGCCTCCCTCGGCAGCAAGTTTCAAGCACCCACCACCCTCTGTGTAAAAAACTTGTCTCGTACATCACCTTTAAAACTTGCCCCTCGCAACTTAAACCTGCACCCCCTAGTAATTGACTTTTCCACCCTGAGAAAAAGCTTCTGACTATCCACTCTGTCCATGCTTCTCATAATCTTGTAGACTTTTATCAAATCGCCCCTCAACCTCCATTGTTCCAGTGAGAACAAATCAAGCTTCTCCAACATCTCACAGCTAATGCTCTCCCTACCAGGGAACATCCTGGAAATCTTTTCTGTACCCTTTCCAAAGCCTCCACATCCTTGTGGAAGTGTGGTGACCAGAATTGAACACTGTATTCCAAGTGTGGCCTAACTAAGGCTCTAGAAAGTTGCAACATGACTTGCCAATTTTTAAACTCAGTGCCCTGGCCATGAAGGTAAGCATGCCGTATGCCTTCTTGACTACCTTCTCCACCTGCATTGCCACTTTCAGTGACCTGTGTACCTGTACACTCAGATCCCTCGGCCTCTCAATACTCTTAAGGGTTCTTCCATTTACTGTATATTTCCTATCTGTCCATGCCACCCTTTTTTTTAAAACCCCTAAGCAAATTCCAATTGCCCATACTTGGTCCATATCCCTCTGTACCCATCTTACTCATGTAACTATCTAAATGTTTTTTAAAATACAAAATTGTACCCACTTTTACTATTACCTCTGGCAGTTTGTTCCAGACACTCACCACCCTCAGTGTGAAATAATTACCCCTCTGGACACTTTTATATCTCTCCCCTCCCCTATCTAGCTGATCACCTCACATTTGGCTGGACTAAACTCCACCTGCCATCTCTCCGCCCAAGTCTCCAACCAATCTTGGAATCCACACTTGGAATACTGTGTGCAATTTTGGTCACCCTCTTATTATTAAACTATTATTATTATTATTAAATTATTATTATTATTAAACTAAAAAGAGTGCAGAAAAGATTTATTAGGATGCTACCAGGACTTGATGAATTGGGTTAAGGAGAGGCTGGATAGACTGGGATCTGGAGTGTAGGAGACCAAGGGGTGATCTTGTAGAGGTCTGTAAAATAATGAGAGGCACAGATCAGCTAGATCGTCGATATCTTTTCTCAAAGGTAGGGGAGTCTGAAGCTAGAGGGCATAGGTTTAAGGTGAGAGGGGAGAGATATAAAAGTGTCCAGAGGGGCAATTATTTCACACTGAGGGTGGTGAGTGTCTGGAACAAGCTGCCAGAGGTAATAGTAAAAGTGGGTACAATTTTGTATTTTAAAAAACATTTAGATAGTTACATGAGTAAGATGGGTACAGAGGAATATGGACCAAATATGGGCAATTGGAATTAGCTTAGGGGTTTAAAAAAAAAGGGTGGCATGGACAAGTTAGGTCGAAGGTCCTGTTTCCAAGCTGTAAACCTCTCTGACTCTATGATTCTATAATCTATATCCTGCTGTATCCTCTGATGGTCCTCATTGCTATCCGCAAATCCGCCAACTTTTGTGTCATCTGCAAACTTACTCATCAAACCAGTTACATTTTCCTCCAAATCATTTATACATATTACAAACAGCAAAGGCCCCAGCATGGATCCCTGAGGAATGCCACTTGTTATAGCCTTCCATTCAGAAATACACCCTTCCACTGTTACCTTCTGTCTTTTTGGCTTGGTATGGCTCCTGCTCTGCCCAAGACCCACGAGAAACTACAAAAGGTCATGAATGTAACCCAATCCATCACGCAAACCAGCCTCCCATCCACTGACTCTGTCTACACTTCCCACTGCCTGGCAAAGCAGCCAGCATAATTAAGGATCCCACGCACCCCAGACATTCTGTCTTCCACCTTCTTCCTTTGGGCAAAAGATACAAAAGTCTGAGGTCATGTACCAACCAACTCAAGAATAGGTTCTTCACTGCTGCTGTGAAATGTTTGAATGGACTTCGCCTGTATTAAGTTGATCTTTCTCTACACCCTAGCTCTGACTGTAACCCACATTCTCCACTCTCTCATTTCCTTCTCTATGAATGGTATGTTTGTCTGTATAGCGCGCAAGAAACAATACTTTTCATTGTATGTTAATACATGTGACAATAATGAATCAATCAAATCAAAATCTTCTATGATCGAGCCAGTTCTGTATCCACCTTGCCAGCTCACCTCTGATCCCATGTGACTTCACCTTCTGCACCAGAGTGCCATGACGGACCTTGTCAAAGGCCTTACTGAAGTCCATGTAGACAACATCCACTGCCCTACCCTCATCAAACATCTTCGTCACTTTCTCAAAAAACTCAATCAAGTTAGTGAGAAATGATCTTCCGTTCACAAAACCATGTGCCTCTCAGAAATATGTCCACTTATTTCCAAGTGTGATTAAATCCTAGAAGAATCTTCTCCAATAATTTCCCCACCACTGATGTAAGATTCACTGGCCTATAATTGCATGGATTATTTGTGCTACCCTTCTTAAACAAAGGAACAACATTGACTGTTCTCCAAATCTCTGGGAGCTCCCCTGTAGCCAGTGAGGGTACAAAGATTTCTCTCAAGTCCCCAGCAATTTCCTCCCTTGTCTGTCTCAGTATTCTGGCATATATCTCATCAGGCCCTGGAGACTTGTCTACCTTAATGTTTCTCAAGAACCCCAAAACCTCCCCCTTTTTGATCTCAACATGATTCAAACTATCGACACACTCTTTCCCAGACTCATCACCCATCAAGTCTTTCTGTTTGGTGAATACTGGTGCAAAGTACTCATTTAACACCTCACCCATTTCCTCTGGTTCCACGCATAGATTCCCTCCCTTGTCCTTGAGTGAGCCAAGCCTCTCCCTGGCTACCCTCTTGCTCTTTATATATGTATAAAAAGCCTTGGGATTTTCCTTATTCCTGCTGGCCAATGATTTTTCATGACCCAGTTTCTTTCTACTTTTCTAATATTTCACACTTGCTTCACGTGTTCCCAGCCTCCGAGCCTTGACAAATGCTTTCTTTTCCTCTTTGGCATGGCTCACAATATCCCTTGTTACCCAGGGTCCCAAAACTTATCCTTCATCCTTACAGGAATGTGCCAGTCCTGAATCCCTGTCAACTTATACTTGAAAGCCTCCCACATGTCAGATGTTGATTTGCCCTCAACATCCGCTTCCTTTTCACATTCTTCAGTTCCTATCTAATATTGTTGTCATTAGCCTTCCCCCAATTTAGCACCTTAACTTGAGGACGACACTTATCTTTATCCATCAGTACCTTAAAGCTTACTGAATTGCGGTCCCTGTTCCCGAACTACTCCTCTACTGAAACATCAACCACTTGGCCAGGCTCATTCCCCAATACCAGGCCCAGTATAGCCCCTTCCCAAATTGGGAATCTACACACTGTTTCAAGAAGCCTCCTGGATGTTCCTTACAAACTCTGTCCCATCCACGCCCCTTGCACTCAGTGAGTCCCGGTCAATGTAGGGGAAGTTAAAATCTCCCACCACAACAACTCTATTACTTTTATACCTTGTCAAAATCTGCCTACATATCTGCTCCTCTATCTCCCACTGGCTATTGGGTGGTCTATAGTAAACTCCCAACATTGCAACTGCACCCTTCCTATTCCTGAGCTCTAACCATATTGCCTCACTGTATGAGCCCTCTGAGGTCTTCTCCTGCACCACAGCTGTGATATTCTCCTTAACCAGTAGAGCAACTCCCCCACCCCTTTTACATCCCCCTCTATCCCGCCTGAAATACCTGTATCCTGGAATGTTAAGCTGCCAATCCTGTCCTTCCCTTAACCAAGTCTCCGTAATAGCAATGTCATAGTTCCAAGTACAAATCCAAGTTTTAAGTTCATCTGCCTTACCTGTTACACTTCTCACACTGAAACAAATGCACTTCAGTCCACCAGACCCTCTTTGATTACGAAAGTCTGTCTGCCGTTCCTCTGAGCCCTATTCTCTGGTTCCCCTTCAGTTAATTCACTTTTGCTTATGTTTGCACCCCCCTGCTAAATAATTTAAATCTGACCTTGTGACATTAGCAAATCTCCCAGCCAAAGTATTTATGACCTTCTGGTTTAAATGTAACCCGTCATTCTGGTACAGGCCCCACCTGCCCCAGAAGAGACCCCAGTGGTCCAGATATCGGAAGCGTTCCCTTCTACACCACCTGTTTAGCTATGAGTTGAGCCAGACTATCTTCCTATTTAGAGTCATAGAGGTTTACAGCATGGAAACAAGCCCTTCAGTCCAACCTGTCTATGCTGCCTTTTTTCTAAACCCTGAAGCACAGAGTCATAGAGAGAGTCCAGCCTCACAGCGCCTTGACAGTTCCACTTCCCACTTCTTAGCAGACATTGCTGAGCGGACTTCTCCCAGAATGCACCAATGGAAGTAAGAAGACCTTTAAAATTAATTAAGGAAAAGTTGATGGGTCAAAAGTCTGCGATCTTACAGCAGGATTGTGTGCTAGTTTACTCCATTTGAGTTGATATTCAGATACAAAGTAAGAGATCCTTTAAACTTAATTAAAGAAAAGTTGGTCGGCCTGAAGTCAGAGATCTCACAGTTGGATTATGTGTCTGAGATGAGAGAAAGAATTAGCTGGACAATATTTGAAGGTGGCACAACACTTAATGAAACAAGAAGAAGATATGAAATCTAAAATTTGTACATTTTCCCGTGGGGCTGAAGTATTGGTGCCATTACCAGTGGTAGGAGATTCCTTTAAAGTGAGATTTAATGGTCCCTATCAGATTGAGAAGGAATTAAGGCAGATAAATTATCTGGTAAAGTTGCCAATTGGAAAAAACATGATAGAGCATGTCATGTGAACATACTGAAAGATAACTTTGACAGGGAAAAGAAATTGGAGAAAGAAATGAGTTACTGCCACTCAGAGTGAGAAATCAAATCCCAATGATGTGGATTTTGATGGACCGAAAACTAAAATAATGAAGAAGTCCTTACAAACTGGAATAGGTAGTGAGCCACTGAATTGAAAAGCTTATTACAGTGCTGTGAGGACCTATGTAGAAGTAGAGTGGGGAGGACTAATACAGTACAGGAGGCTGACGTAGGGAATGCTGTTTTAAAACAACATCCCGATTGGCTTAATCCTCTCAAAGCAGTGCAGGTTCAGAAGGACGTGGAGGCGATGTACGAGAAGAAATCATGGACCCTTGTCAAAGCGAGTGGAGTTCGCCGATCGTGTTGGCCCCAAACCTGATGGTACTCAACGATTCTGCGTACATTATCGGAATATCGATGCTGTGATTAGATCTGACTCATACTCAATTAAAAGGCTGGAGGATTGTGTGGAAAAAACACAAACAAGCTACTTACATCATAAAGTTGGACTGACTTCATGGTCGCTGGCAAGTACCTTTGTCAGAGAGAGCAAAAGAAGTTTCAGCTTTTGTAACCTCACATGGGCTCTATCAATTTAAAGTAATTCACTTTGGAATGAAAAACACTTCCAAAGACTTATGAACAGAGTTGTTGCAGGATTGACTAATTATGCTGCCTATATAGGTGACTTAGTGTTTTATTTAGCCATGAATGGAAAGATCACATGGAGCATTTGGCAGACTCTTTGAGAGACTATGGAAGCCAAGGTTGGCCATAAGCTTGGCAAAAACAGAATTTGTGAAGGCGGAAGTGACATTCTTAGGGCACAGCATCGGATATACACTGATGACACCGTGAAATGAAAGGCCATTGAACAGGAATGGACCACGACAGTCAGGAACAAGAATGTACCGGGACAGAGTCAGGAACAGGAGTGTACCGAGACAGAGTCAGGAACTGGAATGTACCGGGACAGAGTCAGGAACAGGAATGTACCGGGACAGAGTCAGGAACTGGAATGTACCGGGACAGAGTCAGGAACTGGAATGTACCGGGACAGAGTCAGGAACTGGAATGTACCGGGACAGAGTCAGGAACTGGAATGTACCGGGACAGAGTCAGGAACTGGAATGTACCGGGACAGAGTCAGGAACTGGAATGTACCGGGACAGGGTCAGGAACTGGAATGTACCGGGACAGAGTCAGGAACTGGAAAGTACCGGGACAGAGTCAGGAACTGGAATGTACCGGGACAGAGTCAGGAACTGGAAAGTACCGGGACAGAGTCAGGAACTGGAAAGTACCGGGACAGAGTCAGGAACTGGAAAGTACCGGGACAGAGTCAGGAACAAGAATGTACCGGGACAGAGTCAGAAATGGATTTGGACACTGTTGTTCCTGACTCCACTCCTCCGATTCCAGCACAGGCCAAATTCTTTTTGACTCCGTCCCAACTCTTCCCTGATTTGAGTTGCATTCTGGGTTGGTCCTGCTTTCTATGTGTCCCTGTGAATGACGCCCTGTCTCTGTGTGGGATAGTGGTACATTCTGACACTCACCCACTGCTCCCACTTACCTCGTCCTGCTGCCAACTTGCTCTCCACGTAACAGCCCTGACACACATTCACACTTAGCCCTCTTGAAGCAATGTGTCCTCTCTAAATTATGAATATAATGGTCGTGAAATTCTTCTCTCTTCCCGACAGGCATTCATTGTGTGGGAGACTTCAGTGTAATGTGTTTAGGCAAAACGGATTGCGGGGTGGACGTCTGGAGACTGCTATGTTTCGACCTGGCTGCAGGAGGCACTATGCTTATTATTATGATTCTCATACTGACTTCCTGGTTCAAGATGGAACAAAGTGCAGAGAAGGCCAGGTAACCCATTCAGCTATTGGGAAGCAGTATTAATGCTAAAGCAATTTACAGTCTTTCACTCCTCTGATTGAAACTCATTCATTCTTTTTCTTCTTCCTCTCCCTCACTTTTCAAAGTTTATTTATTACTGTCACAAGTCGGCTGACAGTAATACTGCAATGAAGATACTGTGAACATCCCCTGTGAAAATTTCCACAATGTTGTTAATTTAGTGTTTGCAAAATTTAAAAAAAATCTAAAATGCTAAGAATTGTAAAATTCTATTAGAAAATGTAGATTGTTTTGTACAGAATAATGGAAGGTGCATCCAGTACGCAGCCTGAGACAATATATCAGAGGCAAAAAGCTGCAGGGTTGCCTTGGCAACAGACTTCAGGCATTTGGATCAGAACATGTTTTCAATTTTAATCAGTTTAAAATCGGCACTTGAATAGCAGCAGCCTATCAGATTTGAATTTGATGTTTTGATAACCTGTAAACCAATCTTGTTGTGGGGTGTTTTGGTATGTCATCAGGGGTACAAGAACCAGAAAGTCACTGCCAGACGGTCACTGCCTCAGCTAGACAGGCACTTTCAGACAGCCTCTGCCTCTGCCTCTGCCTCTGCCTCTGCCTCTCCCTCTGCCTCTGCCACTGCCTCTGCCTCTGCCTCTGTCTCTCCCTCTGCCTCTGCCACTGCCTCTGCCTCTGCCTCTGCCTCTGTCTCTCCCTCTGCCTCTGCCACTGCCTCTGCCTCTCCCTCTCCCTCTCCCTCTGCCTCTGCCACTGCCACTGCCTGACAGCAATTGCCAGACAGCCAGTCTCTGCCAGTTATCAGCTTGAGAGAGACATAGACAGCCACTGTCTAACAGTGCAACAGCCATATTTATGTCTTAAAAGACAGTCTCATCTCAATCATAAAGGTATCAACAGAAGATAGTGAAAAACACAGAACATTCTGCAAGATTTTGAAAGCCACAAAAACCCGGTGATACATTTTTTGAGATGGACAGAATTATATTATGTAGTTTTAGTTGATGAATCTGTATTGTATCTATCTAAACATTCCATTAGAATTGTTTTTTATTTAGCTTGTTATTACTTAGTTAAACTGTTCCTGCCTTTCCCCATAACCCCGATCCCCTTATTAATCAAGAACCTATCTATCTCTGCCTTAAAGACAGTCAACGCCTGGCCTCCACAGCCTTCTGCAGCAAAGATGCTTCTATCTTATCTATTCTCTTTATAATCTTATGTTTCTATAACACCTTCCCTCATTCTTCTGAATTCCAATGAATATAACTGCAGTCTATTCAGTTTCTCCTCATAAGCCAATGCTCTCAAGTCCGGAATCAACCTAGTGAATCTCCTCTGCACCCCTTCAAGTGCCATAGAACCATAGAAAATTACAGCTCAGAAACAGGCCTTTTGGCCCTTCTTGTCTGTGCCAAACCATTTTTTGCCTAGTCCCACTGACCTGCACTTGGACCATATCCCTCCACACCCCTCTCATCCATGTACCTGTCCAAGTTTTTCTTTCATGTTAAAAGTGACCACGCATTTACCACTTTATCCGGCAGCTCAATCCACACTCCCACCACTCTCTGCATGAAGAATGCCCCCCTAATATTCCCTTTAAACTTTTCTCCTTTCACCCTTAACTCATGTCCTCTGTTTTTGATCTCCTCCAGCCTCAGTGGAAAAAGCCTGCTTGCATTCACTCTATCTATACCCATCAAAATCTTATACACCTCTATCAAATCTCCCCTCATTCTTCTACGCTCCAGGGAATAAAGTCCTAACCTATTCAATCTCTCTCTGTAACTCAGCTTCTCAAGTCTCGGCAACATCCTCGTGAACCTTCTCTGCACTCTTTCAAACTTATTTATATCCTTCCTGTAATTAGGTGACCAAAACTGTACACAATAGTCTAAATTCAGCCTCACCAATGCCTTATACAACCTTACCATAACACTCCAACTTTTATACTTGATACTCCGATTTATAAAGGCCAATGTACCAAACAATGGACCCAACACCGATCCCTGCGGCACATCACTCGTCACAAGCCTCCATTCAGAGAAGCAATCCTCCACAACCACTCTCTGGCTTCTTCCATTGATGTGGGTATGCCGGCGTTGGACTGGCGTAAACACAGTAAAAAGTCTGACAACACCAGGTTTTTGTCCAACCTATTTATTTGATAATAGACTCACAAGCTTTCGAGGGACACCCTCTTCGTCAGGTGAATGGAGAGTTCTGGCCTCAGACAGAGCATATAAAGCACAGACAGTTTAGAGATTACTGATTAGAATGCGAATCTTTACACCTAACCTGCTGTTCAAGACCTGAAGTGGCTGATAATGTGAGTGGAAGGAGCACTGATCACAGTTTAAAGAGATGTGTATTGTCTCCAGACAGTACAGTAAGTGAGGTTTTGCAAACCCAGGCAAGTCACAGGGGTTACAGATAGTGCGACATGAACCCAAGATCCCTGTTGAGACCGTCCTCATGTGTGCGGAACTTGGCTATCAGTCTCTGTTCAGCGACTCTGCGCTGTCGTGTGTCGTGAAGGCCGCCTTGGAGAATGCTTACCCGAAGGTCAGAGGCTGAATGCCCGTGACCACTGAAGTGTTCACCAACAGGAAGGGAACAGTCTTGCCTGGTGACTGTCGAGCGATGTTCATTCATCCGTTGTCGTAGCGTCTGCATGGTCTCCCCAATGTACCATGCTTCGGGACATCCTTTCCTGCAAGATCCAACAGGGATCTTGGGTTCATGTCGCACTATCTGTAACCCCTGTGACTTGCCTGGGTTTGCAAAACCTCACTTACTGTACTGTCTGGAGACAATACACATCTCTTTAACCTGTGATCAGTGCTCCTTCCACTCACATTATCAGCCACTTCAGGTCTTGAACAGCAGGTTAGGTGTAAAGATTCGCATTCTAATCAGTAATCTCTAAACTGTCTGTGCTTTATATGCTCTGTCTGAGGCCAGAACTCTCCATTCACCTGACGAAGAGGGTGTCCCTCGAAAGCTTGTGAGTCTATTATCAAATAAATAGGTTGGACAAAAACCTGGTGTTGTCAGACTTTTTACTGTTCTTCCATTGAGCCAGTGTCTAATCCAATTTACTACCTCCCCATGTATACCTAGCGACTGAACCTTCCTAACTAACCTCCCATGAGGGACCTTATCAAAGGCTTTGCTGAAATCCAGGTAGACAACATCCACCGCCTTCCCTTCATTCACTTTCCTGAAAGAAGGATCTTGGGGTCCGGGTCCACAGGACTCTTAAATCGGCCTCGCAGGTGGAAGAGGTGGTCAAGAAGGCATATGGTGTACTGGCCTTCATTAATTGAGGGATTGAGTTTAGAAGTCGTTATGTTCTTATGTTCTTATGTAATGCTGCAACTTTATAAGACCCTTGTCAGGCCTCATTTGGAGTACTGTGCGCAGTTCTGGTCGCCTCACTATAGGAAAGACGTAGAAGCTATTGAAAGGGAGATTTACAAGGATGTTGCCTGGACTGGGAGGCATACCTTATGAAGTTAGGTTGAGGGAGCTGGGTCTCTATTCCCTGGAGAGACGAAGGTTGAGAGGCGACCTGATAGAGGTTTATAAAATGTTGAGAGGAATGGATAGGGTGGATTCTCAGAGGCTATTTCCCCGGGTTGAAATGGTCGCTACGAGAGGACACAGATTTAAGGTGCAGGGAGGAAAGTACAGAAGTGATGTTAGGGGTAAGTTTTTCACTCAGAGGGTGGTGAGTGAGTGGAATCTGCTGCCGTCTGTGGTGGTGGAGGCAAACTCGCTGGGGTCTTTTAAAAGACTTTTGGATGAATATATGGGGTTTTATGGGATTGGGGGTTACAGATAGGTCTATGGATTGGTAGGTGTTGATGTGATTGGCGCAACTCGTGGGCCGAAGGGCCTGTTTGAGCTGTAGTGTTCTATGTTCTATGTTCTATAACCTCATCAAAAAACTCTAATAGATTGGTCAAACATGCCAGTATATCCTTTCTCAAGCAAGGAGACCAAAACTGTACACAGTCCTCCAGGTGTGGCCTCACCAGCACCTTATGCAGCTGCAACATAACCTCACTGTTTTTAAACTCCATCCCTCTGGCAATGAAGGACAAAATTCCATTCGCCTTCTTAATTACCTGCTGTACCTGTAAACCAACTCCTTGAGATTGGGAATGTTCAGTGAGTAATCCCTGGGAGTCAGGAAGAGTGGGAATGTCCAGTGTGTAATCCCTATGATTCAGGAAGAGTGGAAATGTCCTGTGTGTAATCCCTGTGACTCAGAGTGGGAATGTTTAGTTTGTAATCCCCATGACTCAGGGAGAGTGGGAATATCCAGTGTGTAATCCCTGTGACTCAGGAAGAGTGGGAATGTCCAATGTGTAATCCCTGTGACTCAGATTGGGAATGACCAGTGTGTAATCCCTGTGACTCAGAGTGGGAATATCCAGTGTGTAATCCCTGTGACTCAGGGAGAGTGGGAATGTCCAGTGTGTAATCCCTGTGACTCAGATTGGGAATGACCAGTGTGTAATCCCTGTGACTCAGGGAGAGTGGGAATGTCCAGTGTGTAATCCCTGTGACTCAGGAAGAGTGGGAATATCCAGTGTGTAATCCCTGTGACTCAGGAAGAGTGGGAATATCCAGTGTGTAATCCCTGTGACTCAGGAAGAGTGTGAATATCCAGTGTGTAATCCCTGTGACTCAGGAAGAGTGGGAATATCCAGTGTGTAATCCCTGTGACTCAGGAAGAGTGGGAATATCCAGTGTGTAATCCCTGTGACTCCGAGTGGGAATATCCAGTGTGTAATCCCTGTGACTCAGACTGGGAATGTCCAGTGTGTAATCCCTGTGACTCAGGGATAGTGGGAATGTCCAGTGTGTAATCCCTGTGACTCAGAGTGGGAATATCCAGTGTGTAATCCCTGTGACTCAGAGTGGGAATGTCCAGTGTGTAATCCCTGTGACTCAGAGTGGGAATGTCCAGTGTGTAATCCCTGTCACTCAGAGTGGGAATATTCAGTGTGTAATCCCTGTAACTCAGACTGGGAATATCCAGTGTGTAATCCCTGTGACTCAGGGATAGTGGGAATGTCCAGTGTGTAATCCCTGTGACTCAGAGTGGGAATATCCAGTGTGTAATCCCTGTGACTCAGGGAGAGTGGGAATATCCAGTGTGTAATCCCTGTGACTCAGGGAGAGTGGGAATGTCCAGTGTGTAATCCCTGTGACTCAGAGTGGGAATATCCAGTGTGTAATCCCTGTGACTCAGGGAGAGTGGGAATATCCAGTGTGTAATCCCTGTGACTCAGGGAGAGTGGGAATATCCAGTGTGTAATCCCTGTGACTCAGGGAGAGTGGGAATATCCAGTGTGTAATCCCTGTGACTCAGGGATAGTGGGAATGTCCAGTGTGTAATCCCTGTGACTCAGGGAGAGTGGGAATATCCAGTGTGTAATCCCTGTAACTCAGACTGGGAATATCCAGTGTGTAATCCCTGTGACTCAGAGTGGGAATATCCAGTGTGTAATCCCTGTGACTCAGGGAGAGTGGGAATGTCCAGTGTGTAATCCCTGTGACTCAGAGTGGGAATATCCAGTGTGTAATCCCTGTGACTCAGGGATAGTGGGAATATCCAGTGTGTAATCCCTGTGACTCAGAGTGGGAATATCCATTGTGTAATCCCTGTGACTCAGAGTGGGAATATCCAGTGTGTAATCCCTGTGACTCAGGGATAGTGGGAATATCCAGTGTGTAATCCCTGTGACTCAGGGAGAGTGGGAATATCCAGTGTGTAATCCCTGTGACTCAGGGAGAGTGGGAATATCCAGTGTGTAATCCCTGTAACTCAGACTGGGAATATCCAGTGTGTAATCCCTGTGACTCAGAGTGGGAATATCCAGTGTGTAATCCCTGTGACTCAGAGTGGGAATGTCCAGTGTGTAATCCCTGTGACTCAGAGTGGGAATGTCCAGTGTGTAATCCCTGTGACTCAGGGAGAGTGGGAATATACAGTGTGTAATCCCTGTGACTCAGGGAGAGTGGGAATATCCAGTGTGTAATCCCTGTGACTCAGAGTGGGAATATCCAGTGTGTAATCCCTGTGACTCAGAGTGGGAATATCCAGTGTGTAATCCCTGTGACTCAGGGATAGTGGGAATGTCCAGTGTGTAATCCCTGTGACTCAGGGAGAGTGGGAATGTCCAGTGTGTAATCCCTGTGACTCAGGAAGAGTGGGAATATCCAGTGTGTAATCCCTGTGACTCAGAGTGGGAATATCCAGTGTGTAATCCCTGTGACTCAGAGTGGGAATATCCAGTGTGTAATCCCTGTGACTCAGAGTGGGAATGTCCAGTGTGTAATCCCTGTGACTCAGGGAGACTGGGAATGTCCCGTGTGTAATCCCTGTGACTCAGAAAGAGTGGGAATATCCAGTGTGTAATCCCTGTGACTCAGAGTGGGAATATCCAGTGTGTAATCCCTGTGACTCAGAGTGGGAATATCCAGTGTGTAATCCCTGTGACTCAGGGAGAGTGGGAATGTCCAGTGTGTAATCTCTGTGAGTCAGGGAGAGTGTGAATGTCCAGTGTGTAATCCCTGTGACTCAGAGTGGGAATATCCAGTGTGTAATCCCTGTGACTCAGAGTGGGAATGTCCAGTGTGTAATCCCTGTGACTCAGGGAGACTGGGAATGTCCCGTGTGTAATCCCTGTGACTCAGAAAGAGTGGGAATATCCAGTGTGTAATCCCTGTGACTCAGAGTGGGAATATCCAGTGTGTAATCCCTGTGACTCAGAGTGGGAATATCCAGTGTGTAATCCCTGTGACTCAGGGAGAGTGGGGATATCCAGTGTGTAATCCCTGTGACTCAGGGAGAGTGGGAATATCCAGTGTGTAATCCCTGTGACTCAGAGTGGGAATATCCAGTGTGTAATCCCTGTGACTCAGGGAGAGTGGGAATGTCCAGTGTGTAATCCCTGTGACTCAGAGTGGGAATATCCAGTGTGTAATCCCTGTGACTCAGGGAGAGTGGGAATATCCAGTGTGTAATCCCTGTGACTCAGGAAAAGTGGGAATATACAGTGTGTAATCCCTGTGACTCAGGGAGAGTGGGAATATCCAGTGTGTAATCCCTGTGACTCAGAGTGGGAATATCCAGTGTGTAATCCCTGTGACTCAGGGAGAGTGGGAATATCCAGTGTGTAATCCCTGTGACTCAGAGTGGGAATATCCAGTGTGTAATCCCTGTGACTCAGGGAGAGTGGGAATATCCAGTGTGTAATCCCTGTGACTCAGGGAGAGTGGGAATGTCCAGTGTGTAATCCCTGTGACTCAGGGAGAGTGGGAATATCCAGTGTGTAATCCCTGTGACTCAGGGAGAGTGGGAATATCCAGTGTGTAATCCCTGTGACTCACGGAGAGTGGGAATGTCCAGTGTGTAATCCCTGTGACTCAGGGATAGTGGGAATGTCCAGTGTGTAATCCCTGTGACTCAGGGAGAGTGGGAATGTCCAGTGTGTAATCCCTGTGACTCAGGGAGAGTGGGAATGTCCAGTGTGTAATCCCTGTGACTCAGGGAGAGTGGGAATATCCAGTGTGTAATCCCTGTGACTCAGGGATAGTGGGAATGTCCAGTGTGTAATCCCTGTAACTCAGGGAGAGTGGGAATATCCAGTGTGTAATCCCTGTGACTCAGGGAGAGTGGGGATATCCAGTGTGTAATCCCTGTGACTCACGGAGAGTGGGAATGTCCAGTGTGTAATCCCTGTGACTCAGGGAGAGTGGGAATGTCCAGTGTGTAATCCCTGTGACTCAGGGAGAGTGGGAATGTCCAGTGTGTAATCCCTGTGACTCAGGGAGAGTGGGAATGTCCAGTGTGTAATCCCTGTAACTCAGGGAGAGTGGGAATATCCAGTGTGTAATCCCTGTGACTCAGGGAGAGTGGGGATATCCAGTGTGTAATCCCTGTGACTCACGGAGAGTGGGAATGTCCAGTGTGTAATCCCTGTGACTCAGGGATAGTGGGAATGTCCAGTGTGTAATCTCCGTGACTCAGGGATAGTGGGAATGTCCACTGTGTAATCCCTGTGACTCAGGGAGAGTGGGAATATCCAGTGTGTAATCCCTGTGACTCAGGGAGAGTGGGAATGTCCAGTGTGTAATCCCTGTGACTCAGGAAGAGTGGGAATATCCAGTGTGTAATCCCTGTGACTCAGGGAGAGTGGGAATGTCCAGTGTGTAATCCCTGTAACTCAGGGATAGTGGGAATATCCAGTGTGTAATCCCTGTGACTCAGGGAGAGTGGGAGTATCCAGTGTGTAATCCCTGTGACTCAGGGATAGTGGGAATATCCAGTGTGTAATCCCTGTGACTCAGGGAGACTGGGAATATCCAGTGTGTAATCCCTGTGACTCAGGGATAGTGGGAATATCCAGTGTGTAATCCCTGTGACTCAGGGAGAGTGGGAATGTCCAGTGTGTAATCCCTGTGACTCAGGAAGAGTGGGAATATCCAGTGTGTAATCCCTGTGACTCAGAGATAGTGGGAATGTCCAGTGTGTAATCCCTGTGACTCAGGGAGAGTGGGAATATCCAGTGTGTAATCCCTGTGACTCAGGGAGAGTGGGAATATCCAGTGTGTAATCCCTGTGACTCAGGGAGAGTGGGATTGTCCAGTGTGTAATCTCTGTGACTCAGGAAGAGTGGGAATGTCCAGTGTGTAATCCCTGTGACTCAGGAAGAGTGGGAATATCCAGTGTGTAATCCCTGTGACTCAGAGACAGTGGGAATATCCAGTGTGTAATCCCTGTGACTCAGGGAGAGTGGGAATGTCCAGTGTGTAATCCCTGTGACTCAGGAAGAGTGGGAGTGTCCAGTGTGTAATCCCTGTGACTCAGAGTGGGAACATCCAGTGTGTAATCCCTGTGACTCAGGGAGAGTGGGAATATCCAGTGTGTAATCCCTGTGACTCAGGGAGAGTGGGAATGTCCAGTGTGTAATCCCTGTGACTCAGGGAGAGTGGGAATATCCAGTGTGTAATCCCTGTGACTCAGGGAGAGTGGGAATATCCAGTGTGTAATCCCTGTGACTCACGGAGAGTGGGAATGTCCAGTGTGTAATCCCTGTGACTCAGGGATAGTGGGAATGTCCAGTGTGTAATCCCTGTGACTCAGGGAGAGTGGGAATGTCCAGTGTGTAATCCCTGTGACTCAGGGAGAGTGGGAATGTCCAGTGTGTAATCCCTGTAACTCAGGGAGAGTGGGAATATCCAGTGTGTAATCCCTGTGACTCAGGGAGAGTGGGGATATCCAGTGTGTAATCCCTGTGACTCACGGAGAGTGGGAATGTCCAGTGTGTAATCCCTGTGACTCAGGGAGAGTGGGAATGTCCAGTGTGTAATCCCTGTGACTCAGGGAGAGTGGGAATGTCCAGTGTGTAATCCCTGTGACTCAGGGAGAGTGGGAATGTCCAGTGTGTAATCCCTGTAACTCAGGGAGAGTGGGAATATCCAGTGTGTAATCCCTGTGACTCAGGGAGAGTGGGGATATCCAGTGTGTAATCCCTGTGACTCACGGAGAGTGGGAATGTCCAGTGTGTAATCCCTGTGACTCAGGGATAGTGGGAATGTCCAGTGTGTAATCTCCGTGACTCAGGGATAGTGGGAATGTCCACTGTGTAATCCCTGTGACTCAGGGAGAGTGGGAATATCCAGTGTGTAATCCCTGTGACTCAGGGAGAGTGGGAATGTCCAGTGTGTAATCCCTGTGACTCAGGAAGAGTGGGAATATCCAGTGTGTAATCCCTGTGACTCAGGGAGAGTGGGAATGTCCAGTGTGTAATCCCTGTAACTCAGGGATAGTGGGAATATCCAGTGTGTAATCCCTGTGACTCAGGGAGAGTGGGAGTATCCAGTGTGTAATCCCTGTGACTCAGGGATAGTGGGAATATCCAGTGTGTAATCCCTGTGACTCAGGGAGACTGGGAATATCCAGTGTGTAATCCCTGTGACTCAGGGAGAGTGGGAATGTCCAGTGTGTAATCCCTGTGACTCAGGAAGAGTGGGAATATCCAGTGTGTAATCCCTGTGACTCAGAGATAGTGGGAATGTCCAGTGTGTAATCCCTGTGACTCAGGGAGAGTGGGAATATCCAGTGTGTAATCCCTGTGACTCAGGGAGAGTGGGAATATCCAGTGTGTAATCCCTGTGACTCAGGGAGAGTGGGATTGTCCAGTGTGTAATCTCTGTGACTCAGGAAGAGTGGGAATGTCCAGTGTGTAATCCCTGTGACTCAGGAAGAGTGGGAATATCCAGTGTGTAATCCCTGTGACTCAGAGACAGTGGGAATATCCAGTGTGTAATCCCTGTGACTCAGGGAGAGTGGGAATGTCCAGTGTGTAATCCCTGTGACTCAGGAAGAGTGGGAGTGTCCAGTGTGTAATCCCTGTGACTCAGAGTGGGAACATCCAGTGTGTAATCCCTGTGACTCAGGGAGAGTGGGAATATCCAGTGTGTAATCCCTGTGACTCAGGGAGAGTGGGGATATCCAGTGTGTAATCCATGTGACTCAGGGAGAGTGGGAATGTCCAGTGTGTAATCCCTGTGACTCACGGAGAGTGGGGATATCCAGTGTGTAATCCCTGTGACTCAGGGAGAGTGGGGATATCCAGTGTGTTGTGAGGAGTCCATTATCAAGGACGTCACAGTTCAGCATTTGGAAGGCAGTGGTATAATCAGACAAACTCAGCATGGATTTACCAAAGGGAAATCGTCCTTGATGAATCTATGGGAATTTTTTTGAGGACGTAACTCATAGAGTTGACTAAGGAGAACCAGTGGATGTGGTGTATTTAGATTTTGTTTCGGAAGGCTTTCGGCAAGATCTCACATAACCGAACAATTACACCTTCATGACATCTCAGGTTATGTCATGAGATGGATAGAAAGCTGGTTAGCAGTTAGGAAGCAAAGAGTTGGCATAAATGGGTCTTTCTCTGATTGGCAGTCAGTGACTAGTGGGGTTCTACAGGGATCTGTGCTGGGGCCCCAACTGTTCACATTTTTCTTAATGACTTGGAAGAGGGAGCTGGATGTATTATCACCAAATTTGCAGATTACAAAGATGGGTGGGAGGGTGAGCTGTGAGGAGGATGCAGAGATACTTCAGCGTGATTTGGGCCTGCTGAGTGTGTGGACACCTGCATAGCAGTTGCAGTATAATGTGGATAAATGTGAGGTTATCCACTTTGGTCGCAATAATACAGAAGTAGGTTATTACTAGAACGGGTATAAACTGAAAGAGACGGATTCTCAACAAGACCTTAGAGACCTTATGCATCAGTCGCTGAAGGTAAGCACGCAGGTCCAGCAGGCAGTAAAGAAGATAAGTGACTGTAACATTGCATTCTGCACCCTCTCCTTTCCTTCTCTATGAACTGTGTGCTTTGTCTGTATATCGTGCAAGAAACAATACATTTCACTGTATGCTAATACATGTGACAATAATAAATCAAATCAAATCAAAAATCAAATCAGATGAAGCGTAATCTGGACAGATGCATTTTGGAGAATTAAATTCAGAACATAGAGCATAGAAAAACTACAGCACAGAACATGTCCCTACCTACTCGGCTTACCTATAACCCTCCAGTTTACTAAGTCCCATGTTCTCATCCAAAAGTCTCTTAAAAGACCCTAACGAGTTCGCCTCTACCACCACCGACGGCAGCCATTCCACTCACCCATCACCCTCTGAGTGAAAAACTTACCCCTGATATCTCCTCTGTATCTACTCCCCAGCACCCTAAACCTGTGTCCTCTTGTGGCAGCCGTTTCAGCCCTGGGAAAAAGCCTCTGAGAATCCACTTGATCAATATCTCTCAACGAGATTGGTCTAGTGCTTCATGTCGTTAGTATGTGTCTAAACTGGACCAGATACTGGGCAAGATGACAGCTCAGTGACTATCACTGATTGCTGTGCAGACACATGGATTTGGGCCAGTGTCTGTGGGAGTTTGTGCATTCTCCCTGTGCTTGCGTGGGTTTTCTCCGGGTGCTCCGGTTTCCTCCCACACCCCAAAGATGTGCTGTTAGGCTGATTGGCAGGAATAAATTGTCCATAAAGCAGTTTTCCCTCAACCTGGATGGCCATAAAAAATTAGATAGGGATGATGGGTAGAGAGGTGGTGTTGAGATGGCAGCGTGGGCTCGTTGGGCCGAAGGGCCTGTTTCCTGGGCTGATTTTGTTCTTTGTTCTTTAACATCTTATATACCTCTATAAGGTCACCTCTCATCCTATGTCTCTCTGAGGAGAAAAGACCGAGCTCTCTCAAACTATCCTCATAAGGCATGCCACTCAATCCAGGCAACATCCTTGTAAATCTCCTCTGCACCCTTTCTATGGGTTCCACATTCTTCCTGTAATGAGGTGACCAGATCTGAGTACAGTACTCCAAATGGGGTCTGACCAGGGCCTATAAAGTTGCAGCATTATCTCCCGACTCCTCAACTCAATTCCTCGATTGATGAAGGCCAGTACACCATACGCCTTCTTAACCACATCCTCTACCTGCGAAGCTGCTTTGAGTGTCCTATTAACCCAGACTCCAAGATCCTTCTGATCTTCCACACTGATCTTCTTACCCTTAATATTATATTCCTTCATCCCATCTGACCTGCCAAAATGAACCACCACACAATTATTCAGGTTGAAGTCCATCTGCCACTTCTCCGCCCAGTCTTGTATCCTGTCTATGTCTCATCGCAACTTCTGACATCCCTCTTCCAAACTATCCACAACTCCTCCAACCTTCGTGTCATTGGCAAACTTATCAACCCATCCCTCCGCTTTCTCATCCAGGTCACTTATAAAGATCCTCCATCCAGAAAAAGACCCATCTACAACCACTCTTTGCCTTCTGTGGGCAAGCCAGTTCTGAATCCACAGAGCAATGTCCCCTTGGATCCCATATCCCCTCAGTTTCTCATTAAGCCTTGTATGGGGGACCTTATTGAACGACTTGCTGAAGTCCATATAAACCACATCTACTGCTGTTCCTTCATCAATGTGTTTAGTCATATCTTCAAAAAACTCAACCAGGCTCGTAAGGCAAAATCTGCCTTTGACAAAGCCGTGCTGACTATTTTCGAACATACTATATCTCTCCAAATGTTCATAAATCCTGTCTCTCTGGATCTTCTCCATCAAATTAGCAACCACTGAGGTTAGACTCACTGCTCTATAATTTCCTGGGCTATCTCTACTCCCGTTCTTGAATAGAGGAACAACATCCGCAATCCTGCAATCCTCTAGAACTTCTCCCGTCTCCATCGATGACACAAAGATCATCGCCAGAGGCTCAGCAATCTCTTCCCTCGCCTCCCACAGTAACCTGGGGTACATCCCATCCGGTCCTGGTGACTTATCTATCTTGATGCTTTTCAGAAGCTCCAACACATTCTGTTTCTTGATGTCAACATATTCAAGCTTTTCAGTCCGCTGCAAGCCTGCACTACAAACACCAAGATCCTTTTCCACTGTGAATACTGAAGTAAAGTATTCATGGGGTACCTCTGCTATTTCTACCGGTTCTGTACAAACTTTCCCACTGTCTCATTTTATAGGTCCTATCCCTTCACATCTCATCCTTTTGCTCTTCACATACTTGTAGAATGCCTTGGGGTTCTCCTTAATCTTACCCGCCAAGGCCTTCTCATGACCCCTTCTGGCTCTCCTAATTTCCTTTTTAAGTTCCTTCCTACAAGTCGTATTTTCCTCTAGATCCCTAACATTACCGAGCTCCCTGAACCTTTTGTATGCTTTTCTTTTCTTTTTACATAAGAACATAAGAAATAGGAGCAGGAGTAGGCCATCGAGCCCCTCAAGCCTGCCCTGCCATTCAATAAGATCATGGCTGATCTGTCGTGTCTCAGTTCCACATTCCCGCCCTCTCCCCATAACCCTCAATCCCCTTGCCTATCAAAAACCTATCAACCCGCATCTTAAAAATATTTAGCGAGGCAGCCTCCACCACTTCAACGGGCAGAGAATTCCAGAGATTCACCACCTTTGAGTGAAGTGCGGCGACCAAAACTGCACACAGTACTCCAGCTGCGGCCTCACCAATGCCCTATACAGCCGCAGCAAGACCTCCCTACTCCATGCCCCCTGACCTTCTGTAATTAACCTCTTGTGAGGCACCTTGTCAAACGCCTTCTGAAAATCAAGAAACACCACATCCACCGGCTCTCCTCTATCCATCGCCCTAGACACAACCTCATAGAACTCCAATAAATTCGTCAGACACGACTTTCCCTTAACGAAACCATGCTGCGTCTGCTCTATCAAACAATTCTCCTCAAGATACCTCGCTATTTTCTCCTTGATCACGGATTCTAACATTTTACCTACAACAGACGTTAAACTAACCGGCCTATAATTCCCTGCCTTTTGCCTGCCACCCTTCTTAAACAACGGCGTAACATTAGCCGTTTTCCAATCTTCCAGCACTTCCCCGGAATCCAGCGATGTTTGGAAAATAATCACCAAGGCATCCACTATCACCTCCGCCATTTCTTTCAGAACCCTTAGATGCATTCCATCCGGTCCTGGGGACTTGTCCACAATCAGTCCCTCCAGTCTGTCGAGCACTGCCTCTCTAGTAACAATAATGTCATTCAGGCCCTCCACTCCTCCTATCTTTCCATCGCTAACACCCGGCAAACTATTCATGTCCTCCTCCGTGAAGACCGAAACAAAAAAGTTATTCAAGGCCTCAGCCATTTCCCCATCCCCTACCACTAAGTCCCCCCTCTCATCCTCTAAGGGTCCAACGTTCACCCTAGCCAGCCTCTTCCTTTTTATATATTTATAAAAACTCTTGCTATCCTTTTTTATATTAAGCGCTAGCCCAGCTTCATAGTTTATCCTACCCTTCTTTATCAACTTCTTCGTCATTCTTTCTTGACGTTTAAACCTCTCCCAATCCTCTTCTCGCCCACTACTCTTAGCTACTCTAAATGCATCCGCTTTTAATTTAACATTTAATTTAACTTAATTTAACTTTACCTCCTTCGTTATCCACGGCTGATTATCTCTCCTCCTACGATCCTTTTTAACCATCGGAATAAATTTCTGCTGAGCACCAAGAAAGATCTCCTTAAAGATTGTCCACTGTTCCTCAGCAGACCTACCTTCCAACGCGCTCCCCCAGTCCACATTCGCCAATTCCTCTCTCATCCTACTGTACTCCCCTCTGTTCAAACAAAGGACACATGTCTGGGTACCCACTTTCTCCTCCTCCATCTGCATCAGAAACTCCACCATACAATGATCACTCTTCCCAAGAGGATCCTTCACCACAAGGTCCCTAATTCTACCCGCCTCATTACATAACACCAGATCCAAGATAGCTCACTCCCTCGTCGGCTCCAACACACACTGTTCAAGGAAGCTATCCCGGCAGCATTCCAAGAACTCTTCCTCAAGCCCACCGTGTCCAACATGGGTCGACCAATCCATATATAGATTGAAATCCCCCATAATTATCACCGTTCCATTCCTGCACGCTGCATTTATTTGCGCGTTAACAGCCCGCCCCACCTCCAGATCAATATTTGGGGGCCTATAAACGACACCCACCAGTGCCTTCCTCCCTTTGCTGTTCCTAATCTCCACCCACAATGATTCCACTTTCTGCTCTTTTTGACTCGGTTCATTACAACTTTCATGCACCACAGTTCCCGTAACCTACCAAAACTTCCCTGTCTCATCGGAACGTTGTGCAGTACTCCAGACAAACATTCCTTGAAAATCTGCCACATTACTTCTGTACATTTCCCCGAGAAAACTTCCTTCCAATTTATGCCTCTAATTTCCTGCCTGATGGCTTCATAATTCCCCTTACTCCAGATAAACACTTTCCTGTTCAGTGTGAATTTTACTGTAAATGGCAAGGAGGATTTAAACTAATTTGGCAAGGGGGTGAGAACCAAAGCAAAAATGAATTAACGAAAGGAGAGCTAGAGAGTAGGGCCAGTAAGACTCAGAGAAAGCGCAGGCAGGGTATGGTTCTGAATCAAAGAGGGTCTGGTGGACTGAAGTGCATTTGTTTCAATGTGAGAAGTGTAACAGGTAAGGCAGATGAGTTTAGAGCTTGGATTAGTACTTGGAATTACTCTTATTACAGAGACTTGGTTAAGTGAAGGACAGGATTGGCAGCTTAACATTCCAGGATACAGATGTTTCAGGCATGATGTAAGAGGGGTGGGAGAGTTGGACTGCTGGTTAAGGAGAATATCACAGCTGTACTTAGGGAGGACACCTCAGAGAGCTCATCATCGATGCAATATGGGTAGAGCTCAGGATAGGGTGTAGTCACAATGTTGGGGGTTTACCATCGGCCACCCAACTGCCAGCAGGAGATAGGGTAACAGATATGAAGCAGATTTTGGCAAGGCGTAAAAGTAAGAGGGTTGTTGTGGTGACTGGGACTACTTAGTGCTCAGGGCATGGATGGGACAGAGTTTGCAAGAAACATCCAGGAGGACTTCTTGAAACGGTATGTAGATAGTCCAACGAGGGAAGGGGTTGTACTGGACCTGGTATTGGGGAATGAACCTAGCCAGGCAGTCAACATTTCAGTAGGGGAACAGTTACCACAATTCGGTAAGTTTTGATGGATAAAGATAAGTGTAGTCCTCAAGTTAAGGAGCTAAATTGGGGGAAGGTTAATTACACAACAATAGGCAGGAACTGAAGAATGTAGAGTGGGGGCAGATGTTTGTGGGCAAATCAACATCTGGCATGTGGAAGGCTTTCAAGTGTAATTCAATGGGGATTCAGGACCGGCACATTCCTGTAAGGATGAAGGATAAGTATGGCAAATTTTGGGAACCTTGGATAAGGAGAGATATTGTGAGCCCAGTCAAAGATTAAAAAGAAGCATTTGCCAAAGCTAGGAGGCTGGGAACACACGAAGCAAGTGTAGAATACAAGGGAATAGGATAGGAATAGAGGGATATGGTCCCTGGAAGGGTAGGGAGTTTTAGTTAAGTCGGGCAGCATGGTTGCTGTCGGCTTGGAGGGCCGAAGGGCCTGTTCCCGTGCTGTAACTTTCTTTGTTCTTTGAAAGTAGAAAGAGACTGAAGCAAGGAGTAAGGAGAGCTAAAACGAGTCATGAAAAGTCAGTGGCCAGCAGGATTAAGGAAAATCCCAAGGCTTTTTATGTATATATAAAGAGCAAGAGGGTAGCCAGGGAGTATGTGCAATCAGCTGTGAGCATTTTTTAAAATTAGTTTCCAGGATGTGGCATCACTGGCGAGACCAGCATTTATTTCCCATCTCTAGTTACCCCTTGAGAAGGTGGTGGTGGTGAGCTGCCATCTTGAACCGCTGCAATCTGTGTGATTAGCAGCGCCATTAGCAGTTCCAGGGTTTTGAACCAGAGAGTTTAGAAACTGTCAAGATGGTGAATGGCTTGGAGGGGAACAGCTTCTTCCCTGCTGCTGTCAGACTTTTGAATGGACTTACCTTGCATTAAGTTGATCTTTCTCTACACCCTCGCTATGACTGTAACCCTACATTTTGCACTCTCTCATTTTCTTCTCTTTTAATGGTATGCTTTGTTTATAAAGTGCGCAAGAAACAACACTTTTCACTGTATGCAACTTTATAAGACCCTTGTCAGACCCCACTTGGAGTACTGTGCACAGTTCTGGTCGCCTCACTATAGGAAGGATGTGGAAGCTATTGAGAGGGTGCAGAGGAGATTTACAAAGGTGTTGCCTGGATTGGGAGGCATGCCTTATGAAGATAGGTTGAGGGAGCTCGGTCTCTTCCCCCTGGAGAGACAAAGGTTGAGAGGCGACCTGATAGAGGTTTATAAAATGTTGAGAGGAATAGATAGGGTGGATTCTTGGAGGCTATTTCCCAGGGCTGAAATGGTCGCTACGAGAGGACACAGGTTTAAGGTGCTGGGGAGCAAGTACAGAGGAGATGTTAGGGGTAAGTTTTTCACTCAGAGGGTGGTGAGTGAGTGGAATCGGCTGCCATCGGTGGTGGTAGAGGCAAACTCGCTGGGGTCTTTTAAAAGACTTCTGGATGAGTATATGGGATTTAATGGGATTGGGAGTTACAAATAGTTCTATGGCCTGGTAGGTATGGATATGATCGGCGCAACTTGTGGGCCGAAGGGCCTGTTTGTGCTGTAGTGTTCTATGTTCTATGTGACTATAATAAATCAAATCAAATTATCTTTTATTCATTTGTGGGACATCGGCATCACTGGCTGGCCAGCATTTATTGCCCATCCCTAGTTACCCTTGAGAAGGTGGTGGTGAGCTGCCTTCTTGAATCACTGCAGTCCATGTGCTGTATCGTTAGGGAGGGAATTCCAGGATTTTGACCCAGCCACTGCGAAGGAACAGCGATACATTTCCAAGTCAGGATGGTGAGTGGCTTGGAGGGGAACTTGCAGGTGGTGGTGTTCCCCATGTAGCTGCTGCCCTTGTCCTTCTGAATGGAAGTGGTCGTGGGTTTGGAAGGTGCTGTCTAAAGATCTGTGGTGAATTGCTGCAGTACATCTTGTAAATAATAAATACTGCTGCTACTGAGCATTGGTGGTGCATATTTGTGGATGAGGTGCCAATCAAGCAAGCTGCTTTGTCCTGGATGGTGTAAAACTTTTTGAGTGTTGTTGTAGCTGCAGCCAACCAGGCAAATGGGGAGATTCCATCACACCCCAGACTTGTGCCTTGTAGATGGTGGATAGGCTTTGGGGAGTCAGGAGGTGACTAACCCTCTAAAGTATTCCTAGCCTCTGACCTGCTCTTGTAGCCATTGAGTCCATTTGAGTTTCTGGTCAATGGTAAGTCCAAGGATGCTGACAGTGGGGGATTCAGTGATGGTAACAACATTGAATGAGAAGCTACAGTGGTTAGAGTGTCTCTTATTGGTGGTGACCATTGCCTGGCATTTGTGTGGCACCAATGTTACTTGCCTTCATACATTACCAGGTCCAAAATAGCCTGATTTCTGGTTGGATCTACAACATATTGTTCTAGGAAACTGTCCAAAATGCATTCTATGTATTCTCCCTGGTGGCTCGTTCTGCTGATTTAATTTTACAATTCTGCACAAAGATTGAAGTTGCCTGTGATTAATGTGCTGCCTTTTTAACATGTCCTTATTATCTACTGTTAGGGGTCCTACAGAGTCCACCCACCATTGTGTTTCCCTTGTTAATTCTTGCCTCTACCCATGTGTCTTCCACGCTTTCCAATCCAAGATCATATTTTGTGTTGTACTTATTTCATCTCAGATGAACAAAGCTACCCCATCATCCTTCCTTTCCTGCCTGTCCTGATGAAAAGTCACAAAGCCATGAATATTTAGTTCTTCTTGGAAACATATGCAATGGCATGCATGCAGTCCTGTGTTGTAGTTTCCTGTGAATGTATTATAAAAGAATTCTCTCACTCATTAAATTCCTTTGGTGACACTCGGCAACTCGGCAATAATCAAGCTCTGTACTGGAGAGGCAAGTACAGTGTGTTTGGAGTGTTCGTTTGAATGAGATTTCCCTGGCAGTTTCTCATCCCTGTAGAACCTCAGCCAGTGTAAGCATGAACTTGACTGCCTTCATGCTTGCCTCATTTGTGTGTTCAGCACAGCTACCTTACACTGGCTGAGGTTCTACAGGAATGAGACAGCTGCTAGGGAAATCTCATTCAAATGAACATTCTGATCACACTGTAGTTAACTCCAGTACAGAACTTGATTATTCCTGGCCAAGACTAAAAAAAATTATATTTTGAAATTATATTTTATGAAGAGATTAAACCTTAAATTTAACCCTCAAGTTCCCCTCACTTACTAAGTTTCCAAGCTCACACAGTTGCACTCAGCGACCAGCTGCTTTCTCCGTGCTTGCTTCCATGCTTTCTTCGGCCTAGAACTTTCTTTCACCTTTCCTTATTTTTTAAATTTCTCTCTGAATCTTCTATCTACAGTTTGGTTGTCAGTCCCCAAACATTTCTGCTGAGTATTTCAAGCATTTTCTGTTTTTATTTCAGATATACCGCATCCACAGTATTTTGCTTTTGTATGAGTGCTTCCTGACTCTGATTTGCAATTCTGAATCAGTTTGGATTCAAACCACTTGAATCTTGACTGGTCCAATTCTAAAAGCCTAAAGTCATAAAAAATGTGACCTGGATGAGGAAATGGAGGGATGGGTTAGTAAGTTTGCCGACGACACAAAGGTTGGTGGTGTTGTGGATAGTCTGGAGGGATGTCAGAAGTTGCAGCGAGACATAGATAAGATGCCAGACTGGGCGGAGAAGTGGCAGATGGACTTCAACACGGATAAATGTGTAGTGGTCCATTTTGGCAGGTCCAATGGGATGAAGGAGTACAATATCAAGGGTAGGACTCTTAGCAGTGTTGAAGAGCAGAAGGACCTTGGGGTCTGGGACCATAGGACTCTTAAATCGGCCTCGCAGGTGGAGGATGTGGTCAAGAAGGTGTATGGTGTACTTGCCTTCATTAATCAAGGGATTGAGTTTAGGAGTCAGGAAGTAATGCTGCAACTTTATAAGACCCTTGTCAGACCCCACTTGGAGTACTGTGCGCAGTTCTGGTCGCTTCACTACAGGAAGGATGTGGAAGCTATTGAAAGGGTGCAGAGGAGATTTACAAGGATATTGCCTAGATTGGGAGGCATGCTTTATGTGGCTAGGTTGAGGGAGCTAGATCTTTTCTCCCTGGACAGACGAAGGTTGAGAAGCGACCTGATAGAGGTTTATAAAAGGTTGAGATATAGATAGGGTGGATTCTCGGAGGCTATTTCCAAGGGCTGAAATGGTCACTACGAGAGGACACAGGTTTAAGATGCTGGGGAGCAGGTACAGATGAGTTGTCGGGTAAGTTTTTCACTCAGAGGGTGGTGAGTGAGTGGAATCGGCTGCCGTTGTTGGTGGTGGAGGTGAACTTGCTGGGGTCGTTTAAAAGAGTTCTGGATGAGTACGTGGGATTTAATGGGATTGAGAGTTACAGATAGGCCTGGTAGGTATGGATATGATCGGCGCAACGTGTGGGCTGAAGGGCCTGTTTGTGCTGTAGTGTTCTATGTTCTATGTTCTAATGTGATGACACTATTGTTCAATTTTCTATTCCACAGACCTGTTACCAAAGCAAATGTGAAGATCCAAAGATATTTGGAGCTGAAGATTGTGCCAAAAAGTGTAACAATCATGGGGTATGAAATGTATCACACTATTTTCAATCACACTAACAAATGTACTGGTGGGAAATGGGTTATATTAATAGTCTAAACCTTTATTAATTATTAATTTGGTATCAGATGTAGTAATGTAAAATATGTCGGGGGGTAGGGCCGGGGTAGGATTGTGATCAGTGCAGACTCAATGGGGCCTCTTTCTGCACTGCAGGATTGTATGATAATGGATTTGATAACCGTGGCTAGTCCATCTAAGCTATACATCTTTGGACACTAAGGGGAAATTCAGCATGGCCAATCCACCTAATCTGCACATCTTTGGACTGTGGGAGGAAATCTGAGCCCCCAGAGGAAACCCACACACAGACAGGAAGAATGTGTAGACAGGACGACATGGTGGCACAATGTAATCATAGATCATAGAACCCTACAGTGCAGAAAGATGCCCTTCGGCCCATCGAGTCTGCTCCGACCACAATCCACCCAGGCCCTACCCCCATATCCCTACATATTTTACCTGCTAATCCTGCTAAACTAAGCATCTCAGGACACTAAGGGGCAATTTTTAACATGGCCAATCACCCTAACCTGCACATCTTTGGACGGTGGGAGGAAATGGGAGTACCCGGAGGAAACCCACGCAGACACGAGGAGAACGTGCAAACTCCACACAGACAGTGACCCGAGCCGGGAATCGAACCCAGGTCCCTGGAGTTGTGAAGCATCAGTGCTAACCACTGTGCTACTGTGCTGCAATGGTTTGCACTGCTGCTTCACAGCTCCAGGGACCTGAGTTAGATTCCTGGCTTGAATCACTGTCTGTGTGGAGTTTGCACGTTCTTCCCATGTCTGTGTGGGTTTCCTCCGGGTGCTCCGGTTTTCTCCCACCGTCCAAAGATGTGTGGGTTAGGTGCAACAGGGGCCTGGTGAATGACAGGGATTTTGGTGAGGTGAATGGGTGCAGGAGGGCTGGTGAATGGCACTGGGCAAGGGGGGGTTGGTGAATGGCAGCAGGCTAATGAATGGCAGGAGGGCTGGTGAATGGGGGAGGGGCTGGTGAATGGCAGTTGGGGGACTGATGATGGGCAGCAGGGGGGCTGCTGAATGACATCAGGGCTGCTGCATGTTGGGGAACTGTTGAATGGTAGTGGAGCTGGTGAATGGCAGCGGCAGGACTGGTGAATGGCAGCAGGAGGGCTGGTGAATGGCAGCAGGGGGACTGGTGAATGACAGCATGTCTGGAGAATGGTAGCAGGGGACTGGTGAATGGCAGCAGGAGGGCTGGTGAATGGCAGCAGGGGGACTGGTGAATGGCAGCAGGGGGACTGGTGAAGGGCTGTAGGGGGACTGGTGAATGGCAGCAGGGGGACTGGTGAAGGGCAGCAGGGGGACTGGTGAAGGGCTGTAGGGGGACTGGTGAATGGCAGCAGGGGGACTGGTCAAGGGCAGCAGGGGGACTGGTGAAGGGCAGCAGGAGGGCTGGTGAATGGCAGCAGGGGGACTGGTGAAGGGCTGTAGGGGGACTGGTGAAGGGCTGTAGGGGGACTGGTGAATGGCAGCAGGGGGACTGGTGAAGGGCTGTAGGGGGACTGGTGAAGGGCTGTAGGGGGACTGGTGAATGGCAGCAGGGGGACTGGTGAATGGCAGCAGGGGGACTGGTGAAGGGCTGTAGGGGGACTGGTGAAGGGCTGTAGGGGGACTGGTGAAGGGCTGTAGGGGGACTGGTGAATGGCAGCAGGGGGACTGGTGAAGGGCTGTAGGGGGACTGGTGAAGGGCAGCAGGGGGACTGGTGAAGGGCTGTAGGGGGACTGGTGAAGGGCAGCAGGGGGACTGGTGAAGGGCTGTAGGGGGACTGGTGAATGGCAGCAGGGGGACTGGTGAATGGCAGCAGGGGGACTGGTGAAGGGCTGTAGGGGGACTGGTGAATGGTAGAGTGGGGACTGGGGAAGGACAGTGGGAAGGCTGTTGAATGACAATGGGGGGGGCTGCTGAAGGGCAGCAGGGGACTGGAGAATGGCTGCTGAGATGGTGAATGGCAGTGAGGCTGGGGAATGAACAAAGAACAAAGAACAACCCAGCACGGGAAACAGGCCCTTCGGCCCAACAAGCCCACGCCGCCGCATCACCCTACACCTATTCTACCCTGCGTGTCTACAAATGGAATCCCCTAACTTAGCCAGATTCAGGGGAGAATAGTGTAGGGTCAATTTGGTAAACCAATCAGCCTAAGAGCTTTGGGGTGTGGGAGGAAACCGGAGCGCCCGGAGGAAACAAACACATCCACAGGGAGAATGCACAAACTCCCACAGACACAGGCCCAAATCCATGTATCTGCACAGCCAGCAGTGATAGTCACCGAGCTGTTGCGGCGCCCGTCTACCGGTCCAGGATCAAGCACACACACCGACAAGAATGGCTGCAGGATGGGGTGGAGAATGACAACGGAGCTGGTGAATATCAGCAGGGGACTGGAGAATGGCAGGGAAGCTGGTGAAGGCCGGGGGCGGGGGTGTCTGGTGAATGCCAGGGTTGGGATTCACCAGATGAATGGCTGCGGGAGGCGAGTGAAGTGCAACGAAGGGGCTGGAAAATAGCAGCAAGGGTGCTGATGAATGGCAGAGGGGCTGGTGAATGGCACAGGTGGACTGGCAGAAGGCAGCAAGGGGACTATGAAGCGCAGTGGGGGGCTAGTGAACAGCAGCAGAACTGGTGAAAGCAGCAACAGGAGAGTGAGAGCAGGGGGAGAGTGAGAGCAGGGGGAGAGTGAGAGCAGGGGGAGAGTGAGAGCGAGGGGAGAGTGAGAGCGAGGGGAGAGTGAGAGCAGGGGGAAAGTGAGAGCAGGGGGAGAGTGAGAGCGAGGGGAAAGTGAGAGCAGGGGGAGAGTGAGAGCAGAGGGAGAGTGAGAGCAGGGGGAGAGTGAGAGCAGGGGGAAAGTGAGAGCAGGGGGAGAGTGAGAGCAGAGGGAGAGTGAGAGCAGGGGGAGAGTGAGAGCAGGGGGAGAGTGAGGGGAGAGTGAGAGCAGGGGGAGAGTGAGAGCAGGGGGAAAGTGAGAGCAGGGGGAGAGTGAGAGCAGAGGGAGAGTGAGAGCAGGGGGAGAGTGAGAGCAGGGGGAAAGTGAGAGCAGGGGGAGAGTGAGAGCGAGGGGAGAGTGAGAGCAGAGGGAGAGTGAGAGCAGGGGGAGAGTGAGAGCAGGGGGACAGTGAGAGCAGGGGGAGAGTGAGAGCAAAGGGAGAGTGAGAGCAGAGGGAGAGTGAGAGCAGGGGGAGAGTGAGAGCAGAGGGAGAGTGAGAGCGAGGGGAGAGTGAGAGCAGGGGGAGAGTGAGAGCGAGGGGAGAGTGAGAGCAGGGGGAGAGTGAGAGCAGGGCGAGAGTGAGAGCAGGGGGAGAGTGAGAGCAGGGGGAGAATGAGAGCAGAGGGAGAGTGAGAGCAGGAGGAGAGTGAGAGCGAGGGGAGTGTGAGAGCGAGGGGAGAGTGAGAGCAGGGGGAGAGTGAGAGCAGAGGGAGAGTGAGAGCAGGGGGAGAGTGAGAGCGAGGGGAGAGTGAGAGCGAGGGGAGAGTGAGAGCGAGGGGAGAGTGAGAGCAGAGGGAGAGTGAGAGCAGGGGGAGAGTGAGAGCAGGGGGACAGTGAGAGCAGTCGGAGAGTGAGAGCAGGGGGAGAGTGAGGGCAGGGGGAGAGTGAGAGCAGGGGGACAGTGAGAGCAGGGGGAGAGTGAGAGCAAAGGGAGAGTGAGAGCAGAGGGACAGTGAGAGCAGGGGGAGAGTGAGAGCAGAGGGAGAGTGAGAGCAGGGGGACAGTGAGAGCAGGGGGAGAGTGAGAGCAAAGGGAGAGTGAGAGCAGAGGGAGAGTGAGAGCGAGGGGAGAGTGAGAGCAGGGGGAGAGTGAGAGCAGGGGGAGAGTGAGAGCAGGGGGAGAGTGAGAGCAGGGGGAGAGTGAGAGCAGGGGGAGAGTGAGAGCAGGGGGAGAGTGAGACCACGAGGAGAGTGAGAGCGAGGGGCGTGTGAGAGCGAGGGGAGAGTGAGAGCAGGGGGAGAGTGAGAGCAGAGGGAGAGTGAGAGCAGGGGGAGAGTGAGAGCAAGGGGAGAGTGAGAGCGAGGGGAGAGTGAGAGCAGAGGGAGAGTGAGAGCAGGGGGAGAGTGAGAGCAGGGGGACAGTGAGAGCAGTCGGAGAGTGAGAGCAGGGGGAGAGTGAGGGCAGGGGGAGAGTGAGAGCAGGGGGACAGTGAGAGCAGGGGGAGAGTGAGAGCAAAGGGAGAGTGAGAGCAGAGGGACAGTGAGAGCAGGGGGAGAGTGAGAGCAGAGGGAGAGTGAGAGCAGGGGGACAGTGAGAGCAGGGGGAGAGTGAGAGCAGGGGGAGAGTGAGAGCAGGGGGAGAATGAGAGCAGGGGGAGAGTGAGAGCAGGAGGAGAGTGAGAGCGAGGGGAGTGTGAGAGCGAGGGGAGAGTGAGAGCAGGGGGAGAGTGAGAGCAGAGGGAGAGTGAGAGCAGGGGGAGAGTGAGAGCAAGGGGAGAGTGAGAGCGAGGGGAGAGTGAGAGCGAGGGGAGAGTGAGAGCAGAGGGAGAGTGAGAGCAGGGGGAGAGTGAGAGCAGGGGGACAGTGAGAGCAGTCGGAGAGTGAGAGCAGGGGGAGAGTGAGGGCAGGGGGAGAGTGAGAGCAGGGGGACAGTGAGAGCAGGGGGAGAGTGAGAGCAAAGGGAGAGTGAGAGCAGAGGGACAGTGAGAGCAGGGGGAGAGTGAGAGCAGAGGGAGAGTGAGAGCAGGGGGACAGTGAGAGCAGGGGGAGAGTGAGAGCAAAGGGAGAGTGAGAGCAGAGGGAGAGTGAGAGCGAGGGGAGAGTGAGAGCAGGGGGAGAGTGAGAGCAGGGGGAGAGTGAGAGCAGGGGGAGAGTGAGAGCAGGGGGAGAGTGAGAGCAGGGGGAGAGTGAGAGCAGGGGGAGAGTGAGACCACGAGGAGAGTGAGAGTGAGAGCAGGGGGAGAGTGAGAGCAGAGGGAGAGTGAGAGCAGGGGGAGAGTGAGAGCAAGGGGAGAGTGAGAGCGAGGGGAGAGTGAGAGCAGAGGGAGAGTGAGAGCAGGGGGAGAGTGAGAGCAGGGGGACAGTGAGAGCAGTCGGAGAGTGAGAGCAGGGGGAGAGTGAGGGCAGGGGGAGAGTGAGAGCAGGGGGACAGTGAGAGCAGGGGGAGAGTGAGAGCAAAGGGAGAGTGAGAGCAGAGGGACAGTGAGAGCAGGGGGAGAGTGAGAGCAGAGGGAGAGTGAGAGCAGGGGGACAGTGAGAGCAGGGGGAGAGTGAGAGCAAAGGGAGAGTGAGAGCAGAGGGAGAGTGAGAGCGAGGGGAGAGTGAGAGCAGGGGGAGAGTGAGAGCAGGGGGAGAGTGAGAGCAGGGGGAGAGTGAGAGCAGGGGGAGAGTGAGACCACGAGGAGAGTGAGAGCGAGGGGCGTGTGAGAGCGAGGGGAGAGTGAGAGCGAGGGGAGAGTGAGAGCGAGGGGAGAGTGAGAGCTGAGGGAGAGTGAGAGCAGGGGGCAAGTGAGAGCAGGGGGACAGTGAGAGCAGGGGGACAGTGAGAGCAGAGGGAGAGTGAGAGTAGAGGGAGACTGAGGGCAGGGGGAGAGTGAGAGCAGGGGGAGAGTGAGGGCAGAGGGAGAGTGAGAGCAGGGGGAGAGTGAGAGCAGGGGGAGAGTGAGGGCAGGGGGAGACTGAGGGCAGGGGGAGACTGAGGGCAGAGGGAGAGTGAGAGCAGGGGGAGAGTGAGAGCAGGGGGAGAGTGAGGGCAGGGGGAGAGTGAGGGCAGGGGGAGACTGAGGGCAGGGGGAGAGTGAGAGCAGGGGGAGAGTGAGAGCAGGGGGAGAGAGAGAGCAGAGGGAGAGTGAGGGCAGGGGGAGACTGAGGGCAGGGGGAGAGTGAGGGCAGGGGGAGAGTGAGAGCAGGGGGAGAGTGAGGGCAGGGGGAGAGTGAGGGCAGGGGGACAGTGAGTTGGTATCAATGGGTGCTATTCTGTTTGGCGGTTGGTAACTAGTGGAGTGCCGCAGGGATTGGTGCTGGGGCCTCAGCTGTTTACCATTTATATAGATGATCTGGAGCAGGGGGCTGAGTGTAGGGTGACGAAATTTGCTGATGACACAAAGATGAGTGGAAAAGCAAATTGCGCGGAGGGTGTGGAAAGTCTGCAGAGGGATCTGGATAGGCTGAGCGAGTGGGCGAGGACCTGGCAGATGGAGTATAATGTTGGCAAGTGTGAGGTTATCCACTTTGGCAGAAATAATACTAGGAGGAATTACTATTTAAAGGGCAAAAAGCTGCAGCATGCTACAGTGCAGAGGGACCTGGTGGTCCTTGTGCACGAGTCGCAAAAACCCAGTCTGCAGGTGCAGCAGGTGATCAGGAAGACAAATGGGATGCTGGCCTTTATAGCGAGGGGGATTGAATATAAAAGCAGGGAGGTCTTGCTGCAACTGTACAGGGTACTGGTGAGGCCGCAGCTGGAGTACTGTGTGCAGTTTTGGTCGCCACACTTGCGCAAGGATATTTTGGCCTTGGAGGGAGTGCAGAGGAGGTTCACTAGGCTGATACCAGAGATGAGGGAGTTGGACTATGAAGAGAGACTAAATAGACTGGGTCTGTACTCGTTGGAGTTTAGAAGGATGAGGGGGGATCTTATCGAGTCATATAAGATAATGAAGGGGATGGATAGGGTAGAGGTAGAGAGATTCTTTCTGCTTAGAAAGGATAGCAGGACTAGAGGGCACAGCCTCAAGATAAGGGAGGGACAGTTTAGATCGGAGTTGAGGAGGAACTTCTTCACTCAAAGGGTGGTGAATCTCTGGAATTCTCTGCCCGTTGAAGTGGTGGAGGATCCCTTGCTCAATATTTTTAAGACGCGGGTTGATGGGTTTTTGATGAGAGAGGGGATTAAGGGTTATGGGGAGAGGGCGGGAATGTGGAACTGAGCCACGACAGATCAGCCATGATCTTATTGAATGGCGGGGCAGGCTCGAGGGGCCAGATGGCCTACTCTTGCTCCTATTTCTTATGTTCTTATGTTCTTATGAGAGCAGGGGGACAGTGAGAGCAGGGGGAGAGTGAGAGCAGGGAGAGAGTGAGAGCAGGGGGAGAGTGAGAGCAGGGGGAGTGTGAGAGCAGGGGGAGAGTGAGAGCGGGGGGACAGTGAGAGCGGGGGGACAGTGAGAGCAGGGGGAGAGTGAGAGCAGGGGGAGAGTGAGAGCAGGGGGAGAGTGAGAGCGGGGGGAGAGTGAGAGCACGGGGACAGTGAGAGCAGGGGGAGAGTGAGAGCAGGGGGAGAGTAAGAGCAGAGGGAAAGTGAGATCAGGGGGACAGTGAGAGGTTTGATAATGGTTTCATAGAGCAGACGCAGCATGGATTCATTGAACATAGAACACTACAGCACAAACAGGCCCTTCGGCCCACGAGTTGCGCCGATCACATCAACACCTACCAATCTATAGACCTATCTATAACTCCCAATCCCATTAAACCCCATATACTCATCCAGAAGTCTTTTAAAAGACCCCAGCGAGTTCGCCTCCACCACCACTGACGGCAGCCGATTCCATTCACTCACCACCCTCTGAGTGAAAAACTTACCCCTAACATCACTTCTGAACTTCCCTCCTTGCACCTTAAATCTGTGTCCTCTCGTAGCGACCATTTCAACCCGGGGAAATAGCCTCTGAGAATCCATCCTATCTATTCCTCTCAACATTTCATAAACTTCTATCAGGTCGCCTCTCAACCTTCGTCTCTCCAGGGAGAAGAGTCCCAGCTCCCTCAACCTAACTTCATAAGGCATGCCTCCCTGCATTCGTGAAGGGGAAGTCGTGTTTGACGAATTTATTGGATTTCTATGAGAATGTGACTAGTGTGGTAGACAGAGGGGAACCGGTGGATGTGGTGTTTCTAGATTTTCAAAAGGCGTTTGATAAGGTGCCTCAGAAAAGGTTGCTACAGAAGGTTAGGGTGCACGGAGTTGGGGGTAAGGTGTTAACGTGGATAGAGGATTGGCTGTCTAATAGAAAGCAGAGAGTTGGTATCAATGGGTGCTATTCTGTTTGGCGGTTGGTAACTAGTGGAGTGCCGCAGGGATCGGTGCTGGGGCCTCAGCTGTTTACCATTTATGTAGATGATCTGGAGCAGGGGGCTGTGTAGGGTGTTGAAATTTGCTGATGACACGAAGGTGAGTGGAAAAGCAAATTGCGCGGAGGGTGTGGAAAGTCTGCAGAGGGATCTGGATAGGCTGAGCGAGTGGGCGAGGACCTGGCAGATGGAGTATAATGTTAGCAAGTGTGAGGTTATCCACTTTGGCAGAAATAATACTAGGAGGAATTACTATTTAAAGGGCGAAAAGCTGCAGCATGCTACGGTGCAGAGGGACCTGGGGGTCCTTGTGCACGAGTCGCAAAAACCCAGTCTGCAGGTGCAGCAGGTGATCAGGAAGACAAATGGGATGTTGGGCTTTATAGCGAGGGGGATAGAATATAAAAGCAGGGAGGTCTTGCTGCAACTGTATAGGGCACTGGTGAGGCCACAGCTGGAGTACTGTGTGCAGTTTTGGTCGCCACACTTGCGCAAGGATATTTTGGCCTTGGAGGGAGTGCAGAGGAGGTTCACTAGGCTGATACCGGAGATGAGGGAGTTGGACTATGAAGAGAGACTAAATAGACTGGGTCTGTACTCGTTGGAGTTTAGAAGGATGAGGGGGGATCTTATCGAGTCATATAAGATAATGAAGGGGATGGATAGGGTAGAGGTAGAGAAATTCTTTCTGCTTAGAAAGGATAGCAGGACTAGAGGGAACAGCCTCAAGATAAGGGGGGGACAGTTTAGATCGGAGTTGAGGAGGAACTTCTTCACTCAAAGGGTGGTGAATCTCTGGAATTCTCTGCCCGTTGAAGTAGTGGAGGCTGCCTTGCTGAATATATTTAAGTCACGGGTAGATAGGTTTTTGACAGACAAGGGAATTAAGAGTTATGGGGAGAGAGCGGGATAGTGGAACTGATCCACTTCACATCAGCCATGATCTTATTGAATGGCGGGGCAGGCTCAAAGGGCTTGATGGCCTCCTCCTGCTCCGATTTCTTCTGTTCTTATGAGAGCAGGGGGAGAGTGAGAGCAGGAGGAGAGTGAGAGCAGGGGGAGAATGAGAGCAGGGGAAGAGTGAGAGCAGGGGGAGAGTGAGAGCGGGGGAGAGTGAGAGCAGAGGGAGACTGAGGGCAGGGGGAGAGTGAGAGCAGGGGAAGAGTGAGAGCAGGGGGGGAGTGAGAGCAGGGGAAGAGTGAGAGCAGGGGGAGAGTGAGAGCAGGGGGAGAGTGAGAGCAGGGGGAGAGTGAGAGCAGGGGGAGAGTGAGAACAGGGGAAGAGTGAGAGCAGGGGGAGAGTGAGAGCAGGGGAAGAGTGAGAGCAAGTGGAGAGTGAGTGTAAATGTCAGGTCATCATTTTGGTAGGAATAACAGCAAAATGGAATATTATTTAAGTGCTAAAAAATTGCAGCATGCCGCTGTGCAGAGGGACCTGGGTGTCCTTGCGCAGGAATCTCAGGGAGTTGGTTTGCAGGTGGAGCAGGTAATTAAGAAGGCAAATGGAATTTTGTCCTTCATTGCTAGAGGGATGGAGTTTAAAAACAGTGAGATTATATTGCAGCTGTATAAGGTGCTGGTGAGGCCACACCTGGAGTACTGTGTACAGTTTTAGTCTCCTTACTTGAGAAAGGATGCACTGGCACTGGAGGGGGTGCAGAGGAGATTCACTCGGATGATTCTGGAGTTGAGAGGGTTGGCTTATGAGAAGAGACTGAATAGACTGGGGCTATACTCATTGGAATTCAGAAGAATGAGGGGAGATCTTATAGAAACATACAAGATTATGAAGGGAATAGATAAGATAGAAGCAGGGAAATTGTTTCCACTGGCGGGTGAAACTCGACTAGGGGGCATAGTCTCAAAATAAGGGGAAGCAGATTTAGGACTGAGTTGAGGAGGAACTTCTTCACACAAAGGGTTGTGAATCTGTGGAATTCCCTGCCCAGTGAAGCAGTTGAGGCTCCCTCATTGAATGTTTTTAAGACAAGGATAGATACATTTCTGAACAGTAAAGGAATTAAGGGTTATGGTGAGCGGGTAGGTAGGTGGAGCTGAGTCCACAAAAAGATCAGCCATGATCTTATTGAATGGCGGGGCAGGCTCGAGGGGCCAGATGACCTACTCCTGCTCCTAGTTCTTATGTTCTTCTGTTTTTAAAATAGCAGAGTATCATCACAGTTTGAATAACAGTAGAAAATCCATATTAGGTCCAATTAATCCAAAATTACCCATCTTTTTCAATACTTTTATCTTATTCTTTCTGATAAGAGAAATGGCCAGGGTTGTGTTATTTCCTTCCACCTCATTCCTTAACCTGCGGGTGCATCCGTGCCTTCCTCAGTCACCTCAGTTTATCAGTCTCAGTCTGGACACTATCCAGATCCTTTTGTAGATTGGTTTGAGCTGGTTGATGATTGGAGCTGGACGCTGTGGAATAGTCGGTGAACAGCTCCAATCCGACTGGGGGACAGTCATGGGTAAAGAAACAGAGGGATGCTGGGAGTGAGGGCACTGAGGTCCTGGGATGATGCTGACTGCTTTCTGACAATCACAAAGAAAACATCAGCTCCCAGACCAGCACACTCCTTACTCCATTTTACTTCTGTGTGTTTCTAAAATTCTTCATCATTTCCTATAAATCTACCAATAAGGAAATTGTGGTCTTTGTTTCAGATTTGTAACAATAAAAACCACTGTCACTGTGACGAGGGCTGGGCGCCTCCATTTTGTGATAAGCCTGGGACAGGTGGCAGCATTGACAGCATTTTTGGTAATCATTCCCTTAATTACAGTGTTGTTACTCGTTCACATTGCTCTTCCTGCTTTGTCTTTCTCTGCGCTGCTTATCATGTGTTCCCCATCTGAGGTTATTGAAGAGTTCCAGACATTTTTCACATTACTGTTGAGGTTACATAGCTGATCCAAAAGCTTTATTATTTCAGCCTATAAACATGTGGAACAGACCATTGGGAACAGTGATATTGATAAGTTAAGCAAATGGGCAACAAGTTAATGGATGGAGTATTACATGGGAAAATGTGAAGTTGTTCATTCTGGAAGAGAGAACAAAAGAACAGAGTATTAGTTAAATGGAGAAAGCTGCAACACAAAGGAACTTGGAGGTTCTTGCACATGACACACAGAAAGCTAGCAAGAGGCGCAGTAGGTAATCAGAAAAGCTAAAGGAATCATGAAACTCTGGCTGCAACTTTACAAGGTACTGGTCAGACCTCATCTGGAGAACTGTCAGCAGTTTCTGTCCCCTTGTTTAAGGAAAGATATTATTTCTTTGGAGGCAGTTCAGAGAAGATTCACTCGGATGACCTTCAGTATGGAGGGATTGTTTTATGAGGAAAAGTTAAACAGGTTGGGACTCCACTCATTGGAATTTAGAAGAGCTGATCTCATTGAAACATATTGGATTCCTCAGGGGCTCGAAGGGGTAAATGATGAGAGGATGTTCCCCCTCGTAGGAGAGTCTGGGAGCAGAGGAAAGATTGGAATAGGGAGGAATTTCTTCTCCCAGAGGGTTGTGAGTCTTTGCAAACTCCTAGCCAAGAGAACTGTGGGGGCAGAATCCTTATATATATTTAAGACTGAGATAGATTTTTGAACGTTAAAAGAGAATCGGGGGGTTATGAGGAAAGGGCGGGAAAGTGGAAGTGAGGAATGTTGTTGGACCAGCCATGATCCTATTGAATGGCAGGGCAGGCTCAAGGAGCCTAAAAACTTCTCCTGTTCCTAGTTCTCATGGTCTTCAGAATACCATGTACCAAATTGAAGAAATTCCAGGTAAAAAGCTGCTTCAGCTGAAATGATTATTTGAGGCCATTGCCAGTGGAGGGCGAGGATGTTTCATCCTATTTTGTTCTTAATTCATTCAAAGAACGAGGAAAATTACAGCACAGGAACAGGCCCTTCAGCCCTCAAAGCCTGGACCAACCACGCTGTCCAACTGAACTAAAACCCCCTAGCCTTCCGGAGACCATATCCCTCTATTCCCATCCTATTCATGTACTTGTCAAGACGCCCCTTAAAAGTCACTACCGTATCCGCTTCCACTACCTCCCCCAGCAAGGAGTTCCAGGCAGCCATCACACTCTGTGTAAAAAATTTGCTTCTCACATCTCCTTTAAACCTTGCCGCTCACACCTCAAACCTGTGCCCCCTAGTAATTGACTCTTCCACCCTGGGAAAAAGCTTCTGACTATCCACTCTGTCCATGCCCCTCATAATCTTGTAGACTTCTATTAGGTCACCCCCTCAACCCTCCGTCATTCCAGTGAGGACAAACCAAGTTTCTCCAACCTCTCCTCATAACTAATGCCCTCCATACCAGCAACATCCTTGTAAATCTTTTCTCTACCCTCTCTAAAGCCTTCAAATCCTTCTGATCAACAGATCAACCAGAATTGAACACTGTATTCCAAATGCGGCCTAACTATAAAGTGTGGTTCTGTAAAGCTGCAACATGACTTGCTAATTTTTAAACTCCATTCCCCGGCCGATGAAGGCAAGCATGCCGTATGCCTTCTTGACTACCTTCTCCACCTACATTGCCACTTTCAGTCATCTGTGTACCTGTGCACACAGATCCATCTGCCTATCAATACTTTTAAGGGGTCTGCCATTTACTGTATATTTCCTATCTGTATTAGACCTTTGAAAATGCATTACCTCACATTTGTCTGGATTAAACTCCATCTGCCATCTCTCTGCCCAAGTCTCCAACCGATCTATATCCTGCTGTATCCTCTGATGGTCCTCATCACTATCTGCAAACCCACCAACATTTGTGTCATCCACAAACTTACAAATCAATCCAGTTACATTTTCCTCCAAATCATTTATAAATTATACATAAGCAAAGGTCCCAGCACTGATCCCTGTGGATCCCAGCACTTGTCACAGCCCTCCATTCAGAAATGCACCCTTCCACTGCTACCCTCTGTCTTCTGTGACCGATGTGGAGATGCTGGCATTGGACTGGGATAAACACAATAAGAAGTCTCACAACACCAGGTTAAAGTCCGACAGGTTTATTTGGTAGCAAACGCCACTAGCTTTCGGGGATTTGCCCCTTCGTCAGTTCTGATGCGCCACAATGAAAAACCGTACCAACCTCCTCAGAAGACAAACACGGGACACGGTGGACAGAGTACCCCCGGAACGGAGAAGCTACGACATCTTCTCCAGAGTCTTCAACATGTCATTGATGAAGATGAACATCTCTCCAAGGCCATCCCCACACCCCCACTACTTGCCTTCAAATAACAGGACAACCTCAAACAGACCACTGTTCGCAGCAAACTACCCAGCTTCAGGAGAACAGTGACCACAACACCACACAACCCTGCCACAGCAACCTCTGCAAGACACGCTGGATCATCAACACGGATACCATCATCTCACGTGAGAACACCATCCACCAGGTACACGGTACATACTCTTACAACTTGGCCAACGTCTTCTGCCTGATGCGCTGCAGGAAAGGATGTCCCGAGGTATGGTACATTGGAGAGACCATGCAGACGCTACAACAATGGATGAATGAACACTGCTTGACAATCATCAGGCAAGACTGTTCCCTTCCTGTTGGGGAACACTTCAGTGGTCACGGGCATTCAGCCTCTGATCTTCAGGTAAGCGTTCTCCAAGGCGGCCTTCACGACACACGACAGTGCAGAGTTGCTGAGCAGAGACTGATAGCCAAGTTCCACACACACGAGGACGGTCTCAACAGGGATCTTGGGTTCATGTCACACTATCTGTAACCCCCATGACATGCCTGAACTTGCAACATCTCACTTACTGTCCTATCTAGAGACAACACAGAGGTGTCACTAGAGAGGTAGTGCTTGATAGACTACTGGGGCTGAAGGTGGACAAGTCCCTAGGACTGGATAGAATGCATCCCAGGGTTCTGAAAGAAATGGCAGAGGTGATAGTGGAGGCCTTAGTAATTATTTATCAAAATTCGCTGGATTCCGGGGAAGTGCTGGAAGATTGAAAACGGCTAATGTTACGCTGCTGTTTAAAAAGGTACCAGACAAAAGGCAGGGAATTATAGGCCGGTTAGTTTAATGTCTGTAGTTGGAAAAATGCCAGAATCCGTCATCAAAGAAGAAATAGTGGGGCACCTAGAAAAGAATGGTTTGATCGAGCAGACGCAGCACGGATTCGTGAAGGGGAAGTCGTGTTTGATGAATTTATTGGATTTCTATGAGGATGTGACTAGTGCCGTAGACAGAGGGGAACTGGTGGATGTGGTATTCTTAGATTTCCAAAAGACGTTTGATAAGGTGCCTCAGAAAAGGTTGCTACAGAAGGTTAGGGTGCATGGAGTTGGGGGTAAGGTGTTAGCATGGATAGAGGATTGGTTGTCTAATAGGAGGCAAAGAGTTGGTATCAATGGGTGCTATTCTGGTTGGCAGTTGGTGACTAGTGGAGTGCCGCAGGGATCGGTGCTGGGGCCTCAGCTATTTACCATTTATATAGATGATCTGGAGGAGGGGGCTGAGTGCAGGGTGACGAAATTTGCTGATGACACAAAGATGAGTGGAAAAGCAAATTGCATGGAGGGTGTGGAAAGTCTGCAGAGAGATCTGGATAGGCTGAGTGAGTGGGCGATGTGAGAAACACAGCTCACAGTTAAACAATTTAGTCAAGTCAAGTTCTGAAGGAGCAAGATTTTATTTGTCGTTCTTGCAAGACCGGGTGTCTAGTCAAAATAGGCACACCTTACATAGATTTGCAGCACATTTTATACTGTTTTTCAAACATTGTGATGGCTTGTATTGTGTTATTCCCCCTTATTTGGCTGTTAACCTTGTTAACTTTAAACACTGTAAATGGCTTGTATTGTGTCATTCCTTCAATTAACACTCTCTCAACTCCCATTTTGCGCTTAATCTCATCACTGCGGTTATCTGTTTCGTGTAACCTAGTTAACTGTCTGTCATGTGCCTCCCCCTTTCTGTATGCTGCTGAACTCGTCCATCACTGCTGATTGTACTGTTAGCTCTTGCAGCCTTAAAAATTACACTACTTCTCACAATCCCCCCTTTTCTTTTTACTGTCTGTAATTTTTCACTAGCATCCCTTTTTCCAGGTTTAGTCCAGATATGCGCGAGTAGGTTGTTCCAGTTTGGCTAACATACTATTCACTTGCTCGTCCCAATCTTATATAATTTATCCAATCTACGTTCTTATTTATTGTTACCCACCAAAACAAGGATTCAAACCCAGCTGTAATCTGATTTCGAGCTTTAAATTCATCTGGAACTCCCCGAGGCACTCCTATGGGATCTAGATATATCTTTTCATCAAAAGAAATTCCTATCACTGATCTCTTGTTTTTCCTGATCCTTTTGATTTTTCAAATGCCAGGGTAAATGGTATAGCCAATTGGACAATTGCACATGTACCTTTCCACTGAGGGGGTAGAGTTGGCCTCAGTACCCTTCCTCCACAATACCACCATATATCTGCTCTGGGGATTTTCAATGATGAATAGTTCCCTCCCATTCCGTTCTCTGTAATGCTCCTGACCTCTGAGCATGATTCTAACTCCCCCATATTATGAGTTAACTCTGCCCTTTGTCGGTTCACACATGAAGTGTGATTCACAACGGCAGTGAGAAACTGAGGGGGAGTTTTTAAGTTCTTTGCTTCCACAGGAGGGAACATCAGGGATAGGGATGTGCAGTTCGGGTTGCCCCATGCTTCCTTTTCTTGATACAGGGCTAACATGCACTCCATACCTCTTCTGTCGCGTTTCCATCCCAGAGGGAAGGGTACTATTTGGGCCACTGGCTTCCCAGACGCACAGGCATAGCAATTGCTTTTATTTAAGCTTTTTACAGTGTATTTGACCCATTCTACCCAGGCATTAGTCTCCTCATACCCAGTCTCTATTTCAAGGATTTGTTTTAGGTTGTTTACTTCGACCACTCTTACTGCCCTTGGGTCGTTTTGGGGAACCTTATCATTCTAGTCAGGTGTTTTCAAATTTTTATCTACATAGATTCGGAAACAACATTTCAATTTGCTATCTTTTCCTCCCTCCTTTACCCTAATTCCAAATACTGCCTGGTGCAATTGTTGGTCCCTGGTCCAGTTACCTGTAAAGAAGGGCCCACCAGCTATGGAGTACCGGGAGAGGTTCTTAGGATCTAAGACTGGACCGCTTATTTTTTTTTTTCAGTCCATTTGGTCCCTATAAGATTGTATTCCTTATCTAGGCATTCTGATCTTGGCTGCATATGTTTCTGATGAAGGGATATTATGGAAGGGAGTTTACCCCAAGGATACTTTCCGTTGGCATAAAATTGTAAGGATTCTACCGAATATTTTCGTTGGCTCACCAGATCCCCACATATTACCAAAGAACACAGGTCAGTCTCTACTACCTGTGTTGTAGTGAGATCCAGAACCGTAACTGAGCTCATAGTGTTTCCCTTGTCCTCTTCTAACTTATCCGAATTATATCCCATACTTGTAAGTACTCTCTTGGACAAGAGGAAGGAAAGCATTATCCAGGTTACCCCTTCCAATCTATCCCTTTCTCGTTACCTTTTAGGAGAGAACTTAATTCAAAACAGTTCCTTTCCCGTGCTCACGCCGCAACTAAAAATTGATTATTTAAAGTCTTTTAAATTTCAGCTTCAAAGGTTCTTCAGTCAGTTTGACCATCCACGTGTTGGAATTATCTGGAGGTTTTACCAGTCCCTTGATTATAGTATGATGTGTCCACCCCTTTTCAGCAGTCCTGATTACTGTCTCAGTTGTTAGGAGTGCTTGATATGGTTCCTCCCATTCCGGTTGCAGCTTAGTTTCTTTCCATGACTTTACCAGGACCCAATCTCCTGGTTGAATTGTATGTACCGTGAAGTCGAGGGCTGGAGTCTGCGACAATAATCCTTGTTTCCTAAGGGAAGATATCGAGGAGGACAGGCCCAGTATATATTTCTTTACAAATTGATCATTCATTTCAGGAACCGGTAACTCCCCGACTGCCCCCATATAAGGTAGTCCAAATAGCATTTCATAGGGGGATAAACCCAAATCCTTTCGAGGAGCTGTACAAATACGCAAAAGTGCTTTTGGTAAGCACTTAGTCCAAGGGAGTTTCGTTTCTATTATCAGCTTAGATCCTCTGTCCACTTTAAAACATTAGGTTCTTCTTCTAACAGTTTCAAATATAGTTGTTTAGTTTTCTGTGCGAACCCTTTGATCCACAATCTACAGTATCCTACTAATCCCAAGAACCTCCTAAGTTCCTTTTTAGTCCATAGTATATTTAGATCTAGGATTCCTTGTATTCTTTCTGGATCTATTCTTCTCCTTCCCTCACTGATTAGGTGTCCAAGGTATTTAACTTCCTTCTCTACGTACTGCAGCTTTTTCTTTGACACCCTGAATCCCTGTTGTCCCAGATAATTCAATAAGCTATTTGTGGCTTCTATTACCTTTTCCTTTCCTCCTCCTGTTACTAGTAGGTCATCTACATATTGTAGTAACGTGATTTCATCAGGCTTTTTAAATCTTTCTAACACCTGCTCTAAGACTTGACCGAAAAGATTTGGGGACTCTGTGAACCCCTGTGGGAGCACTGTCCACCTGAACTGCTGTTTCCGTCCTGTGATAGGATTTTCCCACTCAAAAGCAAATAAGTCTCGACTTTCTTCCACCAGTGGGCATGTCCAAAATGCATCTTTTAGGTCCACTACACTGAACCATCCGTGATCAGGAGGAATCTTGCTTAATAAAATATAAGGATTAGGGTCAACGGGGTGTCGCATCGTCACTATCTGGTTCAGGGCCCTTAGGTCCTGTACCAGGCGGTACATTCCCTCAGGCTTCTTTACAGGCAATATAGGGGTATTATAAGGGGACATGCAGGGTTCTAACAGTCCATCTCTAACCAATCCTTCAATTACTGGCTGTAATCCTTTTTTTTCCTTGCAAAGGTATAGGGTATTGCTTAACACACACCGTCTCTCCTTCTTTTAAATTTATTTGCAGAGGAGGAGCGTCTAATCCCCCTCGGTTTCCTTCCCCTGCCCAGACTATCGGGTCTATTTGCTGTTCCTGTCCGTCTGTTAATACTGCCGGGGTAGGGAGGTGATGTCCCTCTGCAGTAGTCTTCTAACACTTGGTTTTGTTTCTCCAGTTCCCTTACTCTGAATTCTAATTCCTTAATCTTTTTTATCCCCACTCCACTTCTTAGTGGAAGTGACTACTTGTTCAATTAGTCCAGCTAACTGATGTATTAACAATACTGCTATTTTCTTTGTTTGGTTTCTCTTTTCTAACTCTCTAATCTGTGATTCTGACGTTTTAATTTTCTCCTTGTCGTCAGCCCAATATTTTTTTACCCAAGACTGAGATGTGTTCAATTAATCTGGTTTAAACCTGTTCAATTAATTCGAACTAAGAGAATTCCAATTTTCTTAGTTCTGTCCTTTTTTTTCAATCATTTCCATTGTTGATCTAGTGGGTGAAATGGATCCCACCCCTAGGTCGCTCTTATCACAGTCCGGTGATACCTATCAGGGGTGATCAGTCCCCTCCGTACCACCGCTTACACTCGTGAGCTTACACCTTTAAGCTCACACTATTAAGCCGGCTTTCTTTCTTACTCACGTCTGAACACCACATCCCAGGCATCCTTCTCTAGCCTTTACACCCACTTCAAACTCCTGAGCTTTGCGTAGGGGGCTACCCCTCTTAACAACTGGTCTAGGGCTAGGTGTAAAGACAGATGCCTCCTTGTCTGTACGTGCTCAGCTCAGACCTCTCACACACACACTCACACTTTTTCATCACAGATGAGCACCTACTGTACTTTGATTCACTCCCTTAAATTTGGTAATCTGTTCCGGAGCTCCAGTTGTGGCCATTCAACCGGACCCGTAAACAGATCCCAGGTTTCGGCACCAATCCTTGTAGGTAAAGATACCTCTGAGACTAAATGTGAGTCAAAGTACAGCAGTTTAATTAACTAAAGCCTGATTCAGAAAATCCAAAATAAGATTTATTTTTATCACCATTAAATATCCTCACTAAATCAAGACCCTTGCACCTTCTTACAATTCTGGTACAATAAAACAAAACATCACTTGGAGCACAGATGCACGAAGAAATACTGAAAGCATTCTAATGTGCAATCTACATGTTTAATTATTTCTACAGCTCTGCCTTTGTAACCAACACAGGCAAGTACAAAATCAAATCTACTGTGTGCCTAAATGGTTATCTCTCCTCACAACTTTAAGATGCAATATAATGCCACCTTTCCCACTTGGCAGAATTCAAATTTCTGTCCGATCCCTACATAATTTAGTAAACTTAAAAACTTAAAGCAATTCACTTTGATTGGCTATATCTATTACATCACATGAGGGTCTCAATTACACAGTTACACCCTCTCTCTCTCTCTCTCTCTCTGTACCATACAGAGTCAGCCTGCTTGTCTCTTTTTAACCCTTTACTGATGGGAGCTCACTGGCCTCTAATAAATTTGACCATGTTTTGATTCGGGTGCCTCATGTCGTGACAAATCCCTTTCTCTCTCAAACAGTCATATAGTCATGCACAATTCCAAATACATAACCACTATTAGCGTTCTCCCCGCACCTCAGTAAAAGCCCATGTCAGGGTTCCCAGTTCCACTGACATACTTCTCTCTACCTCTTTCTGCTCAGACCAATTGTAGGTCCATCGCATTCATGCTGATCCATCTATATACTTCGTGACCCATCCACAAACTCCAGTGCCTCTAGGGGCACCTCCCTTATTCGACTTTCCTCTGCTCCCTCATCACATAACCTCCCCCGCAGCCCCTAAATTAACATTATCCAGCAACTTGCATGATCAATTCCTTCCTGGGACGCCGGCTGCTTCTGTCTCACATATTTATTAAGAATCTGACAAACCCAATCCTCAACCGAACCGTACTTTGGCCAGAAGACGGACGGACTCCTGATTGGTTCCTTCACCCAAACAAAGCACAATATTTCATCATTGTCGTCTTGTTTTTATCCCTAGTACTAGTGCCCAAACCTTCCAACATCCTTCCCAACGGACTTTCTGGAGGGATGTTCCCTGGGGCCCCACCCTTCTTCCAACATCCGTCCCAAAGGACTTTCTGGAGGGATGTTCCCTGGGGCCCCACCCTTTCTCCGCGGATTCCCAGCACCTTTCCCGGGGGACTTTGTCCTACTACCCCCACTTCCCATGGTTTACCTACCACGACCCGGTCGCCAAGGCAATACTTAAAAGTCACTTTTCTTACCTTGGTCCGCAGCGTTGCCCGACCACACGACGGTGCCTACCATTTCCCACTTACTCGTTCAGAACAACTTTCCTAGGATTCTCAACAGTCAGTGGCAGAGAAGTCCACCGATGAACACCTGGGACCATTCAATTTGGAACGGGACGCGTCTTCCCAGTTGTCACCGGCAACCTCCCTACCAGGGATGTTAGGATCCCGGACGAGCCCCCAATTGTGAGAAACACAGCTCACAGTTAAACAATTTAGTCAAGTCAAGTTCTGAAGGAGCAAGATTTTATTTGTCGTTCTTGCAAGACCGGGTGTCTAGTCAAAATAGGCACACCTTACATAGATTTGCAGCACATTTTATACTGTTTTTCAAACATTGTGATGGCTTGTATTGTGTTATTCCCCCTTATTTGGCTGTTAACCTTGTTAACTTTAAACACTGTAAATGGCTTGTATTGTGTCATTCCTTCAATTAACACTCTCTCAACTCCCATTTTGCGCTTAATCTCATCACTGCGGTTATCTGTTTCGTGTAACCTAGTTAACTGTCTGTCATGTGCCTCCCCCTTTCTGTATGCTGCTGAATTCGTCCATCACTGCTGATTGTACTGTTAGCTCTTGCAGCCTTAAAAATTACACTACTTCTCACAGCGAGGACCCGGCAGCTGGAGTATAATGTTAGCAAGTGTGAGGTTATCCACTTTGGCAGAAATAATAGTAGGAGGGATTATTATTTAAAAGGCGAAAAGCTGCAACATGCTACAGTGCAGAGGGACCTGGGGGTCCTTGTGCACGAGTCGCAAAAACCCAGCCTGCAGGTGCAGCAGGTGATCAAGAAGGCGAATGGGATGCTGGCCTTGAAAGCGAGGGGGATAGAATATAAAAGCACTGAGGTCTTGCTGCAACTGTACAGGGCACTGGTGAGGCCGCAACTGGAGTACTGTGTGCAGTTTTGGTCGCCGCACTTGTGCAAGGATATTTTGGCCTTGGAGGGAGTGCAGAGGAGGTTCATGAGGCTGATACCGGAGATGAGGGGGTTGGACTACGAAGAGAGACTAAATAGACTGGGTCTGTACTCGTTGGAGTTTAGAAGGATGAGGGGGGGATCTTATAGAGATGTATAAGATAATGAAGGGGATGGATAGGGTAGAGGTAGAGAGATTCTTCCCGCTCAGAAAGGACAGCAGGACTAGAGGGCACAGCCTCAAGATAAGGGGGGGACAGTTTAGATCTGCCCGTTGAAGTGGTGGACGCTACCTCGTTGAACTGAGCCACGACAGATCAGCCATGATCTTATTGAATGGGGGGGCAGGATCGAAGGGCTAGATGGCCTACTCCTGCTCCTATTTCTTATGTTCCTAATACACATCTCTTTAACCTATGCTTAATGCTATATCCACTCACATTGTCTGCACTTATGAGACTTGAATAGCAAGTTAGCTGTCAAGACTTACATGCTAATCAGTATTCTGTAAACTGTGTGTGCCTTTATCTGCCCTGTTTGTGATCAGAACTCTCCACTCACTAACGAAGGAACAGCGCTCCAAAAGCTAATGGGTTTACTATCAAATAAACCTGTTGGACTTTAACCTGGTGTTGTGAGACTTCTTACTGTGTTTACCCCAGTCCAACGCCGGCATCTCCACACCATGGCAAGAAGAAGTCCTGACATGCCTGGGCCATCTGGATTTGAGGCCCTGGCTGCAGCTTCCAGCTATCCTGTGATTGACTTTTCTGAAGACTCCTCAGAGGATGCAGGTGAAGGAACCTCTGAGGGTGGCCGCTTCCACCTCACAACTCACCATCCCAGATACTCTCACATAGTGCATCCAGTTCATGTTCAGGTTTCTGGGTCACTCTCTGGTGAGCTTGACACATTGGATATTGTAAATCGGGTGGAGGAGGGAACATCCGATGCCTCAGGCACACAGGGGCCTGCCGGAGGTGAGGACTCAGCTGACCCCAGGCTACATGCTGGGCCTCTGAAATCACTTCTCCCTCAGCTGCTGGAGATGAAGCATCAGAGCCAGGGAATGCAGGAGGGGCTGACAACCACACTGGACCGGCCGCGAGGCTGCTGGGAGGCTTCGCAAAGCTTTTAGGTGGACCAGCAGTCTTGTGTGGTTCGCAGGCCAACACTGCAAGGGTGGCATCTACGGTGGAAAGCCTAGGGCAGGGAATCCTATCATGAGTGGCAGGCTCCAAGCGATGGCGGAGTCCCAGAGGGCCGTGGGAGTCCCAGAGGGCCAGGGCGGAGTCCTAGAGGGCCAGGGCGGAGTCCCAGAGGGCCGCGGGAGTCCCAGAGGGCTGCGGCGGAGTCCCAGAGGGCCGCGGGAGTCCCAGAGGGCCGTGGGAGTCCCAGAGGGCCAGGGCGGAGTCCCAGAGGGCCGCAACGGAATCCCAGAGGGCCGCGGGAGTCCCAGAGGGCCACGGGAGTCCCAGAGGGCCAGGGCGGAGTCTCAGAGGGCCAGGGCGGAGTCCCAGAGGGCCAGGACGGAGTCCCAGAGGGCCAGGGCGGAGTCCCAGAGGGCTGCGGCAGTCCCAGAGGGCCAGGGCGGAGTCCCAGAGGGCCAGGACGGAGTCCCAGAGGGCCGCGGGAGTCCCAGAGGACCAGGGCGGAGTCCCAGAGGGCTGCGGCAGTCCCAGAGGGCTGCGGTGGAGTCCCAGAGGGCTGAGGCGGAGTCCCAGAGGGCCGCGGGAGTCCCAGAGGGCCAGGGCGGAGTCCCAGAGGGCCAGGGCGGAGTCCCAGAGCGCCGCAACGGAATCCCAGAGCGCCGCGGGCGTCCCAGAGGGCCAGGGCGGAGTCCCAGAGGGCCGCGGCGGAGTCCCAGAGGGCCGCGGCGGAGTCCCAGAGGGCCAGGGCGGAGTCCCAGAGGGCCGCGGCGGAGTCCCAGAGGGCCAGGGCGGAGTCCCAGAGGGCCGCAACGGAATCCCAGAGGGCCGCGGGAGTCCCAGAGGGCCAGGGCGGAGTCCCAGAAGGCCGCGGGAGTCCCAGAGGGCCAGGGCAGAGTCCCAGATGGCCAGGGCGGAGTCCCAGAGGGCCAGGGCGGAGTTCCAGAGGGCAGTGGCAGGGAGCCACAGGGTCACAGCAGAGGGATTGAACAGGCTTCGTGAGTTTCTGCAGCCTATGGCTGCAGACCCACAGGACAGCGCCGAGACATAACCCGCTATGACAGTAGCCCTTGGCCCAGTCACAGAGGATCATGGTTGAGAGGCTGCAGAGTGAGGGCCAGTCTCAGAGGGCGCTTGCTGTGGCCATTGACAGGTGGCCCCCGGCTCTGGTGGCCATTATAGAAGGGTCGACCACCGTGGGGAGAATGCAGGTGGTCCTCCAGGACTGGCAGTGTCAGGTGATTCCCGAGCTTCTGGAGCTCACTGCAGGAACCCTAAGGGATAAGGAAGGGCTCAAGCCCGTGCTGGGGCCTACCAGGCAGGAGACTGTGGCTACATGTTCTGACCCCCACCTCCACTGGGGCATCTCTGAGGAGGGTGTCATGGATATGTTCCAGACACCAAGGAGCTGGCCAGGGCCATCAAGATCCAGGGCCTCTGGAGGACACCCATCAAGCGCATCACAGGGGTAAGGTAGGTACCACACCCCCTCCACCTCTAATGTACATTCTGGGGAGACACCGTGATGTAACCATGTAAGGTTAAGAAGTTGTATTGAGATGGCACAGGTGAAGGGCTGCACTAGTTTGATAGATTTTTAAACATCTTACAGTTTTCTGTTAGAATTTTATGTTTTTATATGTTTTTTATGTTAGAACTTATTATTTACAAACTTATATTCCAATAAATTCCCAATTCACCACCCACCTGCATCTCATTTGTCTCAGATTTGTCTCAAACAGGAATCCTCTTCCCTGATGGTCACTGGAGGGATCCTTCATGTTGATGTCAGTTGAGTTTCAATGCTGTGAAAATGAAGCCATTGATTATCCAGAACCCATGAGCGATTCCCTCCCCTCCCCTGCTCCACCCGCCCCGGGGCCCTGATCCCTTACCCACCATGTGGATATGTCGACAATCACCAGGCAAGACTGTTCCCTTCCTGTTGGCGAACACTTCAGTGGTCACGGGCATTCAGCCTCTGACCTTCGGGTAAGCATTCTCCAAGGCGGCCTTCACGACACACGACAGCGCAGAGTCGCTGAACAGAGACTGATAGCCAAGTTCCGCACACATGAGGACGGTCTCAACAGGGATCTTGGGTTCATGTCGCACTATCTGTAACCCCCGTGACTTGCCTGGGTTTGCAAAACCTCACTTACTGTACTGTCTGGAGACAATACACATCTCTTTAACCTGTGATCGGTGCTCCTTCCACTCACATTGTCAGCCACTTTAGGACTTGAACAGCAGGTTAGGTGTAAGGATTTGCATTCTAATCAGTAATCTCTAAACTGTCTGTGCTTCATATGCTCTGTCTGAGGCCAGAACTCTCCATTCACCTGACAAAGAGGGAAACCTCGAAAGCTTGTGCGTTTACTATCAAATAAATCGGTTGGACTAAAACCTGGTGTTGTCAGACTTTTTACTGCCCTTACACTACACAGACATGGGCCCTGGTGCCTGTGTGCATATGGAGCTCAGGTAGGATCGGACTAATTTGCACCAGGGCTTCATCATAATGGTGCTTCGTGAGTTGTCATCAGCCTCCAGCCTGCCAAAGCAACTCTCTAATACAGCGTATCTAGGCCCACTCTGCTGGTGTACCAATGTTGCAGGCGATAAGAACAAAGAAAATTACAGCACAGGAACAGGCCCTTCGGCCCTCCAAGCCTGCACTGACCATGCTGCGCAACTTAACTAAAACCCCCGACTTTTCTGGGGACCATATCCCTCTATTCCCATCCTATTCATGTTTTTGTCAAGACACCCCTTAAAAGTCACTAACGTATCTGCTTCCACTGCCTCTCCCAGCAACGAGTTCCCGGCACCCACTACTCTCTGCATAAAAAAATCTGCCTCATGATTTCCTTTAAACCTTCCCCCGGCACCTTAAACCTCTGCCCTCGAGTAATTGACTCTTCCACCCTGGGAAAAAGCCTCTGACTATCCACTCTGTCCATGCCCTTGTAAACCTCTATCAGGTTTCCCCTCAACCTCCATCGTTCCAGTGAGAACAAAGCAAGTTTCTCCAACCTCTCCTCATAGCCAATGCCCTCCACACCAGGCAACATGCTGGTAAATCTTTTCTGTACCCTCTTCAAAGCCTCCACATCCTTCTGCTAGTGTTGATCAGAATTGAACACTACATCAGAATCATCACATGACCAGAATTGAACACTACATTCCAAGTTTGGACTAACTAAGGTTCTATAAAGCTGCAATATGATTTGCCAATTTTTAAACTCAATGCCCCAGCCGGTGAAGGCGAGCATGCCATATGCCTTCTTGATTACCTTCTCCACCTGCATTGCCACTTTCAGTACACCCAGATCCCTTTGCCTATCAATAAGCTTAAGCATTCTGCCATTTACTGTGTATTTCCTATCTGTATTAGACCTTCCAAAATGCACATTTGTCAGGATTAAACTCCATCTGCCATCTCTCTGTCCAAGTCTCCAACTGATCAATATCCTGCTATATCCTCTGATGGTCCTCATCACTATCCATAAATCCATCAAACTTTGTGTCGTCTGCAAACTTACTAATCAAACCAGTTACATTTTCCTTCAAGTCATTTCTATATATAAACAGCAAAGGTCCCAGCACTGAGCCCTGAGGATCAGTGTCACAGCTCTCCATTCAGAAACACTTTCACTGCTACCCTCTGTCTTCTTTGACCGAGTCAGTTTTGTATCCACCTTGTCAGCTTACCTCTGATCCCATGTGACTTCACCTTCTGTACCAGTCTGCCATAAGGCACCTTGTCAAAGGCCTTACTGAAGTCCATGTAAACAACATCCACTGCCCTACCCTCATCAATCATTTTTGTAACTTCCTCGAAAAATTCAGTCAAGTTTGTGAGATACGACCTCCCATTCACAAACCACATTGCCTCTCACTAGTACGTCCACTTATTTCCAAGTGGGAATAAATCCTGTTTCAAAGAATCCTCTCCAATAATTTCCCTACCATTGATGTAAGGCTCACCAGCCTGTAATTAGCTGGATTATTCTTGCTACCCTTCTTAAACAAAGGAACAACATTGGTTAGAAGATAAAACATTGGCTATATAGAAGAATGTTGAGGGGGAATGGAACCCAGCTGCACAAACACAGGCCCCAAGTGCCTGGTGATCAGGGCCTCCCTCACTGCCCTCACATGCCTCAGTCTCGCTGCCAGCCCTGCAGGTCCTCCTCCTCCTGATGTGCGGCCTCCTCCCCAGCGACCCTTGGCTGGTCAGCCTCCACCTTCTCCTCCTCCTCCAGAAGGCTCTCCTCTCTGCTGCAGCAGGTTGTGAAGTGCACAGCGCACCACCACAATGCGGGATGAAATCAGGGGACAGTATTGTCGGGCCATGCCAGAGTGGTCCAGGTATCTGAACCATATTTTCTGGAGCTCTCTGCACCTCTCCATTATGGAGTGAATGGCAACATGGGCCTCATTATACCAGGCCTCTGCCTCAGTCTCAGGCTTCCACACAGGTATCATCAGCCAAGTCCGAAGCAGGTACTCCATGGCACCCACGAGCCATCCCTGCAGCCTGGGCTCCTTCTCCAAGGTCTCCAATATTCTGAGCTCCTCAGGATAAAATTGTGATGCATGCTGCTGGGGTGTGTGACACAGACGTGCATATCTGCGGCACAGTGGACCACCGTGTGTGGAACTGCCAAGGTCTCCGCTCTGTCCTTCTCCTGCACCTCCCCTCAGGGTGAATAGCAGCAAGTCATAAGGCCTGAGACTCCTCTATCTGCAAATCAATCGGTTTGATTGCAAAAGCCATCTCGTCACTCTGAAATTGATTTATTGTTATCGCATATATTAACATACAGTGAAAAGTATTGTTTCTCGTGCACTATACAGACAAAACATACCGTTTATAGAGAAGAAAATGCAGGACTGCAGAACGCAGTCATAGCCAGGGTGTAGAAAAAGATCAACTTAATGCCAGGTAAGTCCATTCAAAAGTCTGATGGCAGCAGGGAAGAAGCTGTTCTTGAGTTGGTTGGTACGTGACCTCAGACTTTTGTATCTTTTTCCTGACGTAAGAAGGCGGAATGTCCAGGGTGCTTAATTATGCTGCCAGATTTGCCGAGACAGTGGGAAGTGTAGACAGAGTCAATGGATGGAGGCTGGTTTGTGTGATGGATTGGGCTACATTCACGATCTTTTGTAGTTCCTTGTGGTCTTGGGCAGAGCAGGAGCCCAGACCGAGCTGTGATACAACCAGAAAGAATGCTTTCTATGGTACATCTGTAAAAGTTGGTGAGAGTCATGGCTGACATGAACCTGAGGTCAGTGCTGAGACCCAGCTCTGTGCTGCAAATCGGACATCGGACACCCTGCTGAACAACTGCACCCCACCCCCCCCCCCCACACACACACACAATCACAGGGCCCTCCCAACTCAAAATGCAACATGGCCACCATGAAAGAACAGTCGGCACTTCCCTCCTCACTAACCCTCACTGATGGAGTGCCAGAATCGCTCTCTTATCGAGCATGTTTGTTCCAGACCAATTTGGGATTGGGCAAACGTGGTGGGAAAGGCAGACGTGCTGGTAACGTGGGGCGTGCAGCTCGGTAAGTGGACTAAAATACACGCAAAAATGTTTTCATTGATATTGTGCCCATTTTAGGCTGGGACCCAATCGCAGCCATTTACGAGCCTTGGTAAAGTTCGAACCAGCGTGGAAGTGGGCGCAAATCACGTTACTCACCTCATGCCCAATTTTATTAAATTTTTGTGCCAGAAAATGGGCTCAACGTGATAACGCTGGCTTTTGAGTCCCACCTTTTCACAGTGAAAATGCCTGTGGTCTTTCACCTCTTTTCCACCCTCTTTGGTTTCTTTCTTCACGGGTGGTAAACTGTTCCCAGTGTGACCTACTCTTTGTTTTTCATTGAAGGATCTCCCTCCTTCCCAGTTTCTTTCATTCCTGGGCTGAATTTTCTGTTAGTAGCTCGATTTCCATTTATGCAGTATTGTGTATTCATCTGCCATCTCTGCAGCTTTTCTCTGTCCCTCAACATGAGTTATCACTTCTGAAAGTGAGTTTTTAAACTCGTCCAGCAGAATAATATCTCTAATAGCCTCATATTTCTTTTCTATCTTTAATGCTCTCACCCATCTATCGAAGTTGCTCTGCTTAATTCTTTCACACTCCAGATATGTCTGACCTGGTTCCTTCCTTATTTTTCTGAACTGTTGTCTATATACTTCTGGCACCAATTCATAAGCACTCAAGACAGCCTTTTTTTAACTTCTTCATACTTTCCTGTCACCTCCTCTGACAGCGCTGCAAACACTTCAGTAGCCCTGCCTACCAACTTGGTCTGAATTAACATTACCCACACCTCCTCTGGTCATTTCATCTGTGTAGCCAATTTCTCAAAGAAGACGAAAAAGTCTTCTGCGTCTTTTTCATTAAATTTCATTAAATGTTTGGACATATTTGTATATATCCCTACCAGGCAGTTGGCGGTACTGAGCTTGGTCAGCACCATTTCCATCTTGTACTTTCACCTCTGCCATTTGAAGTCTTTTTGCTTTAAATTCCAACTTAATCTTTTCCAACTCCAACAATCCTTTCCTCTCTCTTTCTTTTTCTAACTCCAGCCTTTTAAGTTCACTTTCGAACTCCAATTGTCTCTTTTGCAGTTTATTTTTTCTAACTCCACTGCTCTTGACTGTTTCTCTGATCCACCGAAATGCTTGACTAACTCCGTTACAGTTTCAGCCTTCCTGTTATCCCTGTTTACACCCAATTTTACTCTGTTTTCCAATACTACAAGCGTCATTTTTTCTGTCTTTCTAAAGTTTCCTGGCAAATTTGGGAAGCATCTTAAACCCCCTGACCCTCTTTCACAATGCTAAGAGCCATTTCCCCACTTTAAATTTAACCAGCTTGTTGTCGGTTAACAGATCTTCCGCTTCTCACTTAAGGTTTATTTAAAGATCTAGGACTATTCAAATCCAGGACACGAACCCCCAGGTCTTTTACGAGGGGAGAATGATCAACTTTCTGAGAACTAACACTCAACCACTCAAAGAGAAGTACCTCCCTTTATAACCTATTAAAGTGTGTCTGAGAAGGGGATTATCTGCACTTCAACATTTCTTCAAGGTCAAATTTAAATAACTTCCTGAGACTCTGTAAAGTCACTTTAACACTTCATTTATCTAACTAACAGTGAACAGGTTAACTAAACTATTAATAAACCCAATAAAACATGATTCTAATGGAATGCTGCTTCGATTATTACAATTCACACTTATTATCAAAAATAGAGTTTTTAGTCACTGTCAATATCCAATGAGGTTTGTTGTCTTCCAGAATGTTCTTTTCTCTTTGTTGATTCCTTCTGTTTTCACAATATTCTGTCAACACCTTTACGATTGATAGGAGGCTTTCTCTTAAGACAAAAATGTGGCTGTTGCGCTGGCAGACAGTTGCTATCCGTGTGTGTGTGTGTGTGTGTGTGTGTGTGTCTGTGTGTCTGTGCCTGTGTGTGTGTGTGTCTGTGTGTGTGTGTGTGTCTGTGTGTGTGTGTGTGTGTCTGTGTGTGTGTGTATATCTTTCTCTGAAAGTTGCACTAAGTTGCTGCTGGCAGATGGTCTTCTGGCAGTTCTCTGCAGCTGGTGAGATACTGGTTCTGATGATATACCAAAATTTGTATAATAGAATTGGTTTACAGGTTATCAAAACATCAAATTCAAATGAACAGCTGCAGGGCATCCTGAAGGGGGAGGGTGATGAGGCAGAGGTCAGACTACATGTTGGGACCAATGACATAGGTAAAAGAGGGATGAGGTCTTGCACCAAGTCTTCAGGGAGTCGACTAAAAAGCAGGACTTTTGGATGGCAATCTTGGGATTACTCCTGCTCCTATTTCTTACGTTCTTATGTACTCGTTGGAGTTTAGAAGGATGAGGGGGGATCTTATAGAGATGTATAAGATAATGAAAGGGATGGATAGGGTAGAAGTAGAGAGATTCTTCCCGCTTAGAAAGAACAGCAGGGCTAGAGGGCACAGCCTCAAGATAAGTGGGGAGGGGCAGTTTAGATCAGAGTTGAGGAGGAACTTCTTCACTCAAAGGGTGGTGAATCTCTGGAATTCTCTGCCCATTGAAGTGGTGGAGGCTGCCTCGTTGAATATATTGAAGTCACGGGTAGATAGGTTTTTGATGGACGGGGGAATTAAGGGTTATGGGGAGAAAGCGGGAAAGTGGAACTGATCCACTTCAGATCAGCCATGATCTTATTGAATGGCGGGGCAGGCTCGAAGGGCGAGATGGCCTACTCCTGCTCCTATTTCTTATGTTCTTATGTTGGCCAGGGGAAACAGTAGGGTCCATTAGGGACCAAGGGGGAAATCTGTGGCTGGAGGCAGAGGACATTGGTAGAATGTTAAACAAATATTTCACATCTTTCTTCACCCATGAGAATGAGGAGGTAGTTATGGAACTCAGAAAGAGGGACTGTGAGGCTTTAGAGAAAAATTTCATTGGGAGTGACAAGGTATTGGAGGTGTTGGCGGGCTTTAAAGTGGAGAAATCTCCAGGTGCAGAGGAATTGTGTCCCTGGCTGATGTGGGAGCTAAGGAGGAAATTGCAGGGGCTCTGACCCAAAGTTTTGATTCCTTCCTGGCCACTGGGGAGGCGCCAGAGGACTGGAGGTCAGCTAATGTGGTCCCACTATTTCAGAAAGGCTATAGAGACAAGCCAGGGAATTACAGATCAGAGAGTCTCACGTCTGTGGTGGGAGAAGATTCTGAAGGAGAGAATCTATCTCCATTTGGAGAGGCAAGGGTCGTTCAGGGATAGTCAGCATAGTTTTGTCAGAGGGAGGTCATGCCTAACACATTTGATTGAATTTTTTGAGCATGGAACCAAATGTGTGGATGAGGGTAGTGCAGTTGATGTTGTTTACATGGATTTCAGTGAAGCCTTTGATAAAAATCCCACATGGGAGACTTTATTAAGAAGGCTGATGCACATGGGATACAGAGTGATCTGATAAGGTGGATTCATAATTGGCTCGCGGTCGGAGACAGAGGGTGGTGACAGATGCCTGCTTTAGTGACTGGAAGCCAAAGACTAGTGGCTTACCACAGGGATCGGTGCTGGGCCCCCTATTATTTGTCATTTATATAGATGACATAGATGACTATGTGGGGGTGTGGGGGGGGGGGGGGGGGGGGGCAGGGGGGTTAGGATCAGTAAGTTTGTTGATGACACAAAGATTGACCTGATGGTTAATAGTGAGGTTGAGTCTATCGTGTCACAGGAAGATATGGATGAGTTGGTCAAACGGGCGGGTAAGTGGCAGATGGAATTAAACCCTGAAAAGTGTGAGGTGATGCACTTTGGAGGGAGTAATTTGACAAGGAAATTCAATGAAAGATCTGACACTAGGAAGTTCTGAGGGACAAAGGGACCTTGGCATGTTTGCCCATTAGTCTCTGAAGGCAGAAAGGCAGGTTAATAGGGTGGTGAAAAAGGCATATGGCACACTTGGAATACTGTGTACAGTTCTGGTCACCCTGTTATAGAAAGGATAATATTAAACTAGAAGGAGTGCAGGAAAGATTTATTACAATGTTACCGGGACTTGATGGATTGAGTTATAAGGAGAGGCTGGATAGACTGGGACTTTTTTCTCTGGAGTGTAGGAGGCTGAGGGGGTGACCTTATAGAGGTCTATAAAATAATGAGAGGCACAGACAAGGTAGATACCAACATCTTTTCCCAAAGGTAGGGGAGTCTAAAACAAGAGGGCATAAGTTGAAGGTGAGAGGGGAGAGAGACAAAATTATCCAGAGGAACAATTTTTTCACAGAGGGTGGTGCGTACCTGGAACAAGCTGCCAGAGGTAGGAGTAGAGGCGGGTACAATTTTGTCTCTTAAAAAGCGTTTAGACAGTTACATGAGGAAGATGGGTAAAGAGGAATACGACCCAAATGCTGCAACTGGGATGAGCTTAGGGGTTAAAAACAAAGGGAGGCATGGACAAGTTGGGCCAAAGGGCCTGTTTCCATGCTGTAAACCTCTGTGATTCTATGATTGATTCTGACTGACGCTGATTGATTGATGCGGACTGACGCTGGTTGATTGATACTGAGTGACGCTGATTGATTGATTGTAAGTTGATTGATTAATGCTGACTAGAACATATTTATTAATATTGATGCTGGATGTTACAGACTGAGTTACTGAATCTCACAGTCACTCAATGATACAGACTGACATCATTCTTATGCTCTTCTCTGCCTGATTTTTGTTCCCTCGTGTACGTCAGTGCATGGGCACAGAATCTCATTCCGATTTTTATTTCTTGTTGTTTAACAGCTACATTCGCCACGACACCAATAGCCACAACGACCGAAGGTACTAGGAAAGATTAAATTTCAATCTCACTCTGACCAAGCCTGCCATATTTATTTGGGATTTTATCATTGAAATTCAGATGAATATGGATAATGAATTAATTATTGTCAGTTGTGCTTGCAGTGTTTCATTGTCTGTGTTGGAAGCTAGATTTCTCCGTACACAGAGCTGTGTCCTTTGCAGACAGAATGTATTGTACACACCGTGTGCTAGTTTCTGTTTCTCAAAATATTTTACAGACATTTACTGGTTTATTCCTCAGTCCAATGTAATGACCAATCAGAATCAAGCTGTCCAGCTAGGAATTTATCAATAAATAGTGAGAGTTTCTACAGGCATTTGATCAGAAAAAAAATCTGATAGTGAATGAAGCTGATTGATTGATACTGACTGACTCTGATTGATTGATACTGACGCTGATTGATTGATACTGACTGATGCTGATTGATTGATACTGACTGTCATTGATTGATTGATACTGACTGACACAGATTCATTGATACTGAATGACACTGATTGATTGATTCTGACTGACACTGGTTCATACTGACTGACGCTGATTGATTGATACAGACTGATACTGATTGATTGATACTGACTGACACTGATTGATACTGACTGACACAGATTGATTGATACAGACTGAAACTGATTGATTGATACTGACTGACACTGATTGATTGATACTGACTGACACTGATTGAGACTGACTGGCACTGATTGATATTGACTGATGCTGATTGATTGATACTGACTGACACTGATTGATTGATACTGACTGATGATAATTGATTAATACTGACTGATGCTGATTGATTGCTGCTGACTGACACTGATTGATTGATACTGACTGACACGGATTCATTGATACTGAATGACACTGATTGATTGATTCTGACTGACACTGATTGATACTGACTGATGCTAATTGATTTTGCAGACTGACACTGATACTGACTGATACTTTTTGATACTGACGCTGATTGATTGATACTGACTGACACTGATTGATACTGACTGATATTGATTGATTGATACTCATGCTTATTGATAGATACAGACTGACACTGATTGATTGATACCGACTGACACTGATTGATTGATTGCAAGGAGGAATTGGTAGGGCTAGGGAACCGTGGTGCACCAAAAAGGTTGATTGGTTGGTTAAAAGGAAAAAAGAGGCTTATGTTGGAATGAGACGTGAGGGCTCGGGTAGTGCACTAGAAAACTTTAGATTGGCTAGGAGGGAGTTGAAGAGTGAGCTAAGAAGGGCTAAAAGAGGACATGAGAAGACTTTGGCTGATAGGGTTAAGGAGAATCCTAAGGCGTTCTATAGGTATGTCAAGAACAGAAGGTTGGTTAGGGCAAGGTTAGGGCCAGTTATAGACGGCAGAGGGAAGTTATGTGTGGAACCGGAGGAGATTGGAGAGGCATTGAACCAATATTTCTCTTCGGTGTTCACGCAGGGGGACATGGATATAGCTGAGGAGGACACTGGGTTGCAGGGGAGTAGAATTGACAGTGTTACAGTTGATAAGGAGGATGTGCTGGATATCCTGGACGGTCTGAAAATAGATAAGTCCTCTGGTCCGGATGGGATTTACCCCAGGATTCTCTGGGAGGCAAGAGAAGTGATTGCAGAGCCTCTGGCTCTGATCTTCAGGTCGTCGTTGGCCTCTGGTATAGTACCGGAAGATTGGAGGTTAGCGAATGTTGTCCCATTGTTTAAGAAGGGGAACAGAGACTTCCCCGGGAATTATAGACCGGTGAGTCTCACTTCTGTTGTGGGCAAGGTTTTAGAAAAAATTATTAGGGATAGGATTTATAGTTATTTGGAGAGTAATGAATTGATTGGAGATAGTCAGCATGGTTTTGTGGCGGGTAGGTCGTGCCTTACTAACCTTATTGAGTTTTTTGAGAAAGTGACCAAAGAGGTGGATGGGGGTAAGGCAGTGGACGTGGTGTATATGGATTTTAGTAAGGCGTTTGATAAGGTTCACCACGGTAGGCTTCTGCAGAAAATGCAGATGTATGGGATTGGGGGAGATCTAGGGAATTGGATCAGGAATTGGCTAGCAGATAGGAGACAGAGGGTGGTGGTTGATGGTAAATATTCATCATGGAGTTCGGTTACGAGTGGTGTGCCTCAGGGATCTGTTTTGGGGCCACTGCTGTTTGTAATTTTTATTAATGATCTGGATGAGGGTATAGTTGGGTGGATTAGTAAATTTGCTGATGACACCAAAGTCGGAGGTGTGGTAGATAGTGAGGAAGGGTATCATAGTTTGCAGGAAGACTTAGACAGGTTGCAGAGCTGGGCCGAGAGGTGGCGGATGGAGTTTAATGCGGAAAAGTGTGAGGTAATTCACTTTGGCAGGAATAATGGATGTGTAGAGTATAGGGCTAACGGTAGGACTTTGAATAGTGTGGATGAGCAGAGGGGTCTAGGTGTATGTGTACATAGATCCCTGAAAGTTGGGAATCAAGTAGATAAGGTTGTTAAGAAGGCATACGGTGTCTTGGCGTTTATTGGTAGGGGGATTGAATTTAGGAGTCGCAGCGTCATGTTGCAACTGTACACAACTCTGGTGCGGCCGCACTTGGAGTATTGTGTGCAGTTCTGGTCCCCACATTATAGGAAGGATGTGGAGGCTTTGGAGAGGGTGCAGAGGAGGTTTACCAGGATGTTGCCTGGTATGGAGGGGAGGTCCTATGAGGAGAGGCTGAGGGATTTGGGGTTGTTTTCGCTGGAAAGAAGGCGGCTAAGAGGGGATCTTATTGAAACATATAAGATGATTAGAGGTTTAGATAGGGTGGACAGTGATAGCCTTTTTCCTCTGATGGAGAAAGCTAGCACGAGGGGGCATGGCTTTAAATTAAGGGGGGGTAGTTATAGGACGGATGTCAGGGGTAGGTTATTTACCCAGAGGGTGGTGAGGGATTGGAATGCCCTGCCTGCTGCAGTTGTAAATGCGCCTAGTTTGGGGGCGTTTAAGAGATTCATGGATAGGTTTATGGACGAAAAGGGATTGGTTTAGGTTAGTGGATCATTGTTTTGTAACTGTTCGGCGCAACATTGTGGGCCGAAGGGACTGTTCTGCGCTGTAATGTTCTATGTTCTATGATACTGACGGAAACTGATTGATTGATACTGGCAGATATTGTGTGATTGAATACTGACGCCGATTGATTGATACTGACTGACCCTGATTGATTGATACTGACTGACACGGATTCATTCATACTGACTGATGCTGATTGATTGATACAGACTGACACTGATTGATTGATACTGACTGACACTGATTGATACTGACTGACAGTGATTGATTGATACTGACTGACGCTGATTGATTGATACTGACTGACACGGGTTCATTCATATAAAACTGACGCTGATTTATTGATACAGATTGACACTGATTGATTGGTACTGACTGCCACTGATTGATTGATATTGACTGTTACTAATTGATACAGACTGACACTGATTGACTGATACAGACTGACACTGATTGATTGATAATGACTGACACTGATTAATTGATATTGACTGTTACTAATTGATACAGACTGACACTGATTGATTGATACAGACTGACACGGATTGCTTGATACTTACTGGCGCTGTTTGATACTGACTGACACTGATTGATTGATACAGACTGACACTGATTGATTGATACTGACTGACACTGATTGATTGATACAGACTGACACAGAGTAATTGATACTTACTGACGCTGTTTGATACTGACTGACACTGATTGATTGATACTGACTGACCTTGGTTGATTGATACTGATGGACATTGATTTATTGATACTGGCTGATATTGAATGATTGGATACTGACGCTAATTGATTGATACTGACTGACCCTGATTGATTGATACTGACTGACCCTGATTGATTGATACTGCCTGACGCTGATTGATTGATACAGACTGACACTGATTGATTGATACAGACTGTCACTATTTGATACTCACTGACACTGATTGATACTGACTGGCGCCGATTGATTGACACAGACTGAAACTGATTGATTGATACTGACTGACACTGATTGATTGATACAGACTGACTCTGATTGATACTGACTGACACTGATTGATTGATACTGCCTGAAGGTGATTGATTCTGACTGACGCTCATTGATTGATACTGACTGACACTGATTGATTGATACTGCCTGAAGCTGATTGATTGATACAGTATGATGCTGATTGTCTGATACTGACTGACGCTGATTGATTCTGACTGACGCTGATTGATTGATTCAAAGTTGATTGATTAATGCTGACTGGAGCATATTTATTAAAATTGATGCTGGATGTTACAGACTGAGTGACTGAATCTCACAGTCACTCAATGATACTGACTGACATCATTCTTACGCTCGTCTCTGCCTGATTTTTGTCCCCTCGTGTACGTCAGTGCATGGGCACAGAATCTCATTCTGATTTTTATTTCTTGTTGTTTAACAGCTACAACCGCTAAGACAACATTAGCCACAACGACCGAAGGTACTAGGAAAGATTAAATTTCTATCTCACTCTGACCAAGCCTCCCATATTTATTTGGGATTTTATCATTGAAATTCAGATGAATATGGATAATGAATTAATTATTGTCAGTTGTGCTTGCAGTGTTGCATTGTCTGTGTTGGAAGCTAGATTTCTCCGTACACAGAGCTGTGTCCTTTGCAGACAGAATGTATTGTACACACCGTGTGCTAGTTTCTGTTTCTCAAAATATTTTACAGACATTTACTGGTTTATTCCTCAGTCCAATGTAATGACCAATCAGAATCAAGCTGTCCAGCTAGGAATTTATCAATAAATAGTGAGAGTTTCTACAGGCATTTGATCAGGAAAAAAATCTGATAGTGAATGAAGCTGATTGATTGATACTGACTGACTCTGATTGATTGATACTGACTGAGTCTGATTGATTGATACTGACTGACGCTGATTGATTGATACTGACGTTGATTGATTGATACTGACTGACGCTGATTGATTGATACAGACTAACACTGATTGATTGGTACAGACTGACTCTGATTGATACTGACTGACGCTGATTGATTAATACTGACTGACCCTGATTGATTGATACAGACTGACCCTGATTGATTGATACTGACTGAGTCTGATTGATTGATACTGACTGACACTGATTGATACAGACTGACACTGATTGATTGATACAGACTAACACTGATTGATTGGTACAGACTGACTCTGATTGATTGATACTGACTGACGCTGATTGATTAATACTGACTGACCCTGATTGATTGATACAGACTGACCCTGATTGATTGATACTGACTGAGTCTGATTGAATGATACTGACTGACAGTGATTGATTGATGCTCACTGACGCCATTGATTGACACAGATTGACGTTGATTGATTGATACAGACTAACACTGATTGATTGATACTGACTGACGCTGATTGATTAATACTGACTGACCCTGATTTATTGATACAGACTGACCCTGATTGATTACTACTGACTGACACTGATTGATTAATACTGACTGCCACTGATTGATTGATACTGACTGAGTCTGATTGATTTATAGTGACTGACGCTGATTGATACAGACTGACACTGATTGATTGATACTGACTGTCACTGATTGATTGATACTGACTGTCACTGATTGATACTGACTGGCGCTGATTGATACTGACTGACACGGATTCATTGATACTGAATGACACGGATTCATTGATTCCCACTGAAACTGATTGATTCTGACTGACACTGATTCATACTGACTGATGCTGATTGATTGATACAGACTGACACTCATTGATTGATCCTGACTGACACTGATTGATTGATACAGACTCACACTGATTGATACTGACTGACACTGATTGATACTGACTGACACTGATTGAATGATACAGACTGACACTGATTGATTACTACTGACCGACACTGATTGATTGATTGATACTGACTGAAACTGATTGATTGATACTGACTGACGATGATTTATTGATACAGACTGACACTAATTGATTGATACTGACTGACGCTGATTGATTGATGCTCACTGATGCCATTGATTGACACAGATTAACGTTGATTGATCGATACAGGCTAACACTGATTGATTGATACTGACTGACACTGATTGATTGATACTGACTGACTCTGATTGATTGATACTAACTGACTCTGATTGATTAATACTGACTGACCCTGATTGATACTGACTGCCACTGATTGATTGATACAGACTGACCCTGATTGATTGATACAGACTGACCCTGATTGATTACTACTGACTGACACAGATTGATTGATACTGACTGACGATGATTGATTGATACAGACTGACACTAATTGATTGATACTGACTGACACTGAATGATTGATGCTCACTGACGCCATTGATTGACACAGATTGACGATGATTGATTGATACAGACTAACACTGATTGATTGATACTGACTGACACTGATTGATTGATACTGACTGACTCTGATTGATTGATACTAACTGACGCTGATTGATTAATACTGACTGACCATGATTTATTAATACAGACTGACACTGATTGATTACTACTGACTGACACAGATTGATTGATACTGACTGACGATGATTGATTGATACAGACTGACACTAATTGATTGATACTGACTGACACTGAATGATTGATGCTCACTGACGCCATTGATTGACACAGATTGACGATGATTGATCGATACAGACTAACACTGATTGATTGATACTGACTGACACTGATTGATTGATACTGACTGACTCTGATTGATTGATACTAACTGACGCTGATTGATTAATACTGACTGACCATGATTTATTAATACAGACTGACACTGATTGATTACTACTGACTGACACAGATTGATTGATACTGACTGCCACTGATTGATTGATATTGACTGACACTGATTGATTGATACTGACTGAGTCTGATTGATTGATACTGACTGACGCTGATTGATACAGTCTGACACTGATTGATTGATACAGACTGACACTGATTGATTGATACTGACTGACTCGGATTGATTGATACTGACTCACGCTGATTGATACAGACTGACACTGATTGATTGATACAGACTGACACTGATTGATTGATACTGACTGTCACTCATTGATACTGACTGACACGGATTCATTGATACTGAATGACACGGATTGATTCCGACTGACACTGATTCATACTGACTGATGCTAATTGATTGATACAGACTGACACAGATTGATTGATACTGACTGACACTGATTGATACTGACTGACTGATTGATTGATCCTGACTGACACTGATTGAATGACACAGACTCACACTGATTCATACTGACTGACACTGATTGATTGATACAGACTGACACTGATTGATTGATACAGACTCACACTGATTCATACTGACTGACACTGATTGATTGATACAGACTGACACTGATTGATTGATACTGACGGACACTGATTGATTGATACTGGCTGATATTGAGTGATTGGATACTAACACTGATTGATTGATACTGACTGACCCTGATTGATTGATACTCACTGACGCTCATTGATTGATACAGACTGACACTGATTGATTGATAATGACTGACACTGATTGATTGATATTGACTGTCACTAATTGATACTGACTGGTATGATTGATTGATATAGACTGACACTGATTGATACTGACTGACACTGATTGATTGATACAGAGTGACTCTGATTGATACTGACTGACACTGATTGATTGATACTGCCTGAAGCTGATTGATTGATACTGACTGACGCTGATTGATTGACTCTAAGTTGATTGATTCATGCTGACTGGAGCATATTTATTAATCTTGATGCTGGATGTTACAGACTGAGTGACTGAATCTCACAGTCACTCAATGATACTGACTGACATCATTCTTACGCTCGTCTCTGCCTGATTTTTGTTCCCTCGTGTACGTCAGTGCATGGGCGCAGAATCTCATTCTGATTTTTATTTCTTGTTGTTTCACAGCTACAACCGCTAAGACAACATTAGCCACAACGACTGAAGGTACTAGGAAACATTAAATTTCTATCTCACTCTGACCCATCCTCTCTGATTGATTGATATTGACTGACACTAATTGATGGATACTAACTGGTATGATTGATTGATATAGACTGACACTGATTGATACTGACTGACACTGATTGTTTGATACTGACTGATACTGATTGATTGGTACAGATTGACACGGATTGATTGATACTGACACGTATTGATTGATAGTCGCTGATACTGATTGATTGATACTGACTGATGCTGATTGATTGATACAGTCTGACACTGATTGATTACTACTGACTGACACAGATTGATTGATACTGACTGCCACTGATTGATTGATACTGACTGACGATGATTGATTGATACAGACTGACACTGATTGATTGATACTGACTGACACTGATTGATTGATGCTCACTGACGCCATTGATTGACACAGATTGACGTAGATTGATTGATACAGACTATCACAGATTGATTGATACTGACTGACGCTGAATGATTGATACTGACTGACCCTGATTGATTGATACAGACTGACCCTGATTGATTACTACTGACTGACACAGATTGATTGATACTGACTGCCACTGATTGATTGATACTGACTGACGATGATTGATTGATACAGACTGACACTGATTGATTGATACTGACTGAGTCTGATTGATTGATACTGACTGACGCTGATTGATACAGACTTACACTGATTGATTGATACAGACTGACACTGATTGATTGATACAGACTGACACTGATTGATTGATACTGACTGACTCGGATTGATTGATACTGACTCACGCTGATTGATACAGACGGACACTGATTGATTGATACTGACTGACTCTGATTGATTGATACTGAATGACACTGATTGATTGATGCTCACTGACCCTCATTGATTGATACAGACTGACCCTGATTGATTGATACAGACTGACCCTGATTGATTACTACTGACTGACACAGATTTATTGATACTGACTGGCGCTGATTGATTGATACAGACTGACTCTGATTGATACTGACTGACACTGATTGATTGATACTGACACGGATTGAGTGATAGTCACTGACACTGATTGATTGACACTGCCTGAAGCTGATTGATTGATACTGACTGACGCTGATTGATTGATTCTAAGCTGATTGATTGATGCTGACTGGAACATATTTATTAATATTGATGCTGGATGTTACGGACTGAGTTACTGAATCTCACAGTCACTCAATGATACAGACTGACATCATTCTTACGCTCGTCTCTGCCTGATTTTTGTTCCCTCGTGTACGTCAGTGCATGGGCACAAAATCTCATTCTGATTTTTATTTCTTGTTGTTTCACAGCTACAACCGCTAAGACAACATTAGCCACAACTACCGAAGGTACTAGGAAAGATTAAATTTCAATCTCACTCTGACCAAGCCTCCCATATTTATTTGGGATTTTATCATTGAAATTCAGATGAATATGGATAATGAATTAATTATTGTCAGTTGTGCTTGCAGTGTTGCATTGTCTGTGTTGGAAGCTAGATTTCTACGTATACAGAGCTGTGTTCTTTGCAGACAGAATGTATTGTACACACCGTGTGCTAGTTTCTGTTTCTCACAATATTTTACAGACATTTACTGGTTTATTCCTCAGTCCAATGTAATGACCAATCAGAATCAAGCTGTCCAGCTAGGAATTTATCAATAAATAGTGAGAGTTTCTACAGGTATTTGATCAGGAAAAAAATCTGATAGTGAATGGAGCTGATTGATTGATACTGACTGACTCTGATTGATTGATACTGACTGATGCTGATTGATTGATACAGACTGACCCTGATTGATTACTACTGACTGACACAGATTGATTGATACTGACTGAGTCTGATTGATTGATACTGACTGACGCTGATTGATACAGTCTGACACTGATTGATTGATACAGACTGACACTGATTGATTGATACTGACTCACGCTGATTGATACAGACTGACACTGATTGATTGATACAGACTGACACTGATTGATTGATACTGACTGACAATGATTGATACTGACTGACACGGATTCATTGATACTGAATGACACGGATTCATTGATACCGACTGAAACTGATTGATTCCGACTGACACTGATTCATACTGACTGATGCTGATTGATTGATACAGACTGACACAGATTGATTGATACTGACTGACACTGATTGATACTGACTGACAGTGATTGATTGATCCTGACTGACACTGATTGATTGATACAGGCTCACACTGATTGATACTGACTGACACTGATTGATACTGACTGACACTGATTGATTGATACAGACTGACACTGATTGATTGATACTGACGGACACTGATTGATTGATACTGGCTGATATTGAGTGATTGGATACTAACGCTGATTGATTGATACTGACTGACCCTGATTGATTGATACTCACTGACGCTCATTGATTGATACAGCCTGACACTGATTGATTGATAATGGCTGACACTGATTGATTGATATTGACTGTCACTAATTGATACTGACTGACAATGATTGATATTGACTGGCGCTGATTGATTAATACAGACTGACACTGATTGATTGATACAGAGTGACTCTGATTGATACTGACTGACACTGATGATTGATACTGCCTTAAGCTGATTGATTCTGACTGACGCTCATTGATTGATACTGACTGACACTGATTGATTGATACTGCCTGAAGCTGATTGATTGATACTGACTGACGCTGATTGATTGATTCCAAGTTGATTGATTAATGCTGACTGGAGCATATTTATTAATATTGATGCTGGATGTTACAGACTGAGTGACTGAATCTCACAGTCACTCAATGATACAGACTGATATCATTCTTACGCTCGTCTCTGCCTGATTTTTGTTCCCTCGTGTACGTCAGTGCATGGGCACAGAATCTCATTCTTATTTTTATTTCTTGTTGTTTCACAGCTACAACCGCTAAGACAACATTAGCCACAACTACCGAAGGTACTAGGACAGATTAAATTTCAATCTCACTCTGACCCAGCCTCTCTGATTGATTGATATTGACTGACACTAATTGATTGATACTGACTGGTATGATTGATTCTGACACTGATTGATTGATACAGTCTGATGCTGATTGCTTGATCGTGACTGACGCTGTTTGATCGATTCGAAGCTGATTGATTCTGACACTGAGTCATACAGTCTGACGCTGGTTGATTGACACTGACTGACGCTGGTTGATTGATTCTAAGTTGATTGATTAATGCTGACTGGAACATATTTATTAATATTAATGCTGGATGTTACAGACTGAGTTACTGAATCTCACAGTCACTCAATGATACTGACTGACATCATTCTTATGCTCGTCTCTGCCTGATTTTTGTTCCCTCGTGTACTTCAGTGCATGGGCACCGAATGTCATCGTGTTTTTTATTTCTTGTTGTTTCACAGCTACAACCGCGAAGACAACATTAGCCACAACGACCGAAGGTGCTAGGAAAGATTAAATTTCAATTTCACTCTGACCCAGCCTCTCTGATTGATTGATATTGACTGACACTAATTGATTGATACTGACTGGTATGATTGATTGATATTGACTGACACTAATTGATTGATACTAACTGGTATGATTGATTGATATAGACTGACACTGGTTGATACTGACTGACACTGATTGATTGATACTGACTGATACTGATTGATTGGTGCAGATTGTCAAGGACTGATTGATACTGACTGACACTGATTGATTGATACAGATTGACACGGATTGATTGATACTGAAACGTATTGATTGATAGTCACTGATACTGATTGATTGATACTGACTGATGCTGATTGATTGATACAGTCTGACACTGATTGATTACGACTGACTGACACAGATTGATTGATACTGACTGCCACTGATTGATTGATACTGACTGACGATGATTGATTGATACAGACTGACACTGATTGATTGATACTGACTGACACTGATTGATTGATGCTCACTGACGCCATTGATTGACACAGATTGACGTAGATTGATTGATACAGACTATCACAGATTGATTGATACTGACTGACGCTGATTGATTAATGCTGACTGACCCTGATTGATTGATACAGACTGACCCTGATTGATTACTACTGACTGACACAGATTGATTGATACTGACTGCCACTGATTGATTGATACTGACTGATGATGATTGATTGATACAGACTGACGCTGATTGATTGATACTGACTGACGCTGATTGATTGATACTGACTGACGCTGATTGATACAGACTGACACTGATTGATTGATACTGACTGACTCGGATTGATTGATACTGACTCACGCTGATTGATACAGACAGACACTGATTGATTGATACTGACTGACGCTGATTGATTGATACTGACTGACGCTGATTGATACAGACTGACACTGATTGATTGATACAGACTGACACTGATTGATTGATACTGACTGACTCTGATTGATTGATACTGAATGACACTGATTGATTGATGCTGACTGATGCTGATTGATTGATACAGACTGACCCTGATTGATTACTACTGACTGACACAGATTGATTGATACTGACTGACCCTGATTGATTGATACTGACTGACGATGATTGATTGATACAGACTGACACTGATTGATTGATGCTCACTGACGCCATTGATTGACACAGATTGACGTTGATTGATTGATACAGACTAACACTGATTGATTGATACTGACTGACACTGATTGATTGATACTGACTGACTCTGATTGATTGCTACTGACTGACACTGATTGATTGATGCTCACTGACCCTCATTGATTGATACAGACTGACCCTGATTGATTGATACAGACTGACCCTGATTGATTACTACTGACTGACACAGATTGATTGATACTGACTGGCGCTGATTGATTGATACAGACTGACACTGGTTGATTGATACAGACTAACTCTGATTGATACTGACTGACCCTGATTGATTGATACTGCCTGAAGCTGATTGATACTGACTGACGCTGATTGATTGATACTGACTGACAATGATTGATACAGACTGACTCTGATTGATTGATACAGACTGACTCTGATTGATACTGACTGACACTGATTGATTGATACTGCCTGAAGCTGATTGATTCTGACTGCCGCTCATTGATTGATACTGACTGACCCTGATTGATTGATACTGCCTGAAGCTGATTGATTGATACTGACTGACGCTGATTGATTGATTCTAAGTTGATTGATTAATGCTGACTGGAGCATATTTATTAATATTGATGCTGGATGTTACAGACTGAGTTACTGAATCTCACAGTCACTCAATGATACTGACTGACATCATTCTTATGCTTGTCTCTGCCTGATTTTTGTTCCCTCGTGTACGTCAGTGCTTGGGCACAGAATCTCATTCTGATTTTTATTTCTTGTTATTTCACAGCTACAACCGCTAAGACAACATTAGCCACAACGACCGAAGGTAGTAGGAAACATTAAATTTCTATCTCACTCTGACCAAGCCTCGCTGATTGATTGATATTGACTGACACTGATTGATGGATACTGACTGGTATGATTGATTGATACTGACTGATACTGATTGATTGATACTGACTGACACTGATTGATTGATACTGACTGATACTGATTTATTGATACTGACTGATACTGATTGATTGGTACAGGTTGTCATGGATTGATTGATACTGACTGACACTGATTGATTGATACAGATTGACACGGATTGATTGATACTCACACGTATTGATTGATAGTCACTGATACTGATTGATTGATACTGACTGATGCTGATTGATTGATACAGTCTGACACTGATTGATTGACACTGCCTGAAGCTGATTGATTGATACTGACTGACGCTGATTGATTGATTCTAAGTTGATTGATTAATGCTGACTGCTGCATATTTATTAATATTGATGCTGGATGTTACAGACTGAGTGACTGAATCTCACAGTCACTCAATGATACTGACTGACATCATTCTTACGCTCGTCTCTGCCTGATTTTTGTTCCCTCGTGTACGTCAGTGCATGGGCACAGAATCTCATTCTGATTTTTATTTCTTGTTGTTTCACAGCTACAACCGCGAAGACAACATTAGCCACAACTACCGAAGGTACTAGGACAGATTAAATTTCAATCTCACTCTGACCAAGCCTCCCATATTTATTTGGGATTTTATCATTGAAATTCAGATGAATATGGATAATGAATTAATTATTGTCAGTTGTGCTTGCAGTGCTGCATTGTCTGTGTTGGAAGCTAGATTTCTCCGTACACAGAGCTGTATCCTTTGCAGACAGAATGTATTGTACACACCGTGTGCTAGTTCCTGTTTCTCAAAATATTTTACAGACATTTACTTGTTTATTGCTCAGTCCAATGTAATGACCAATCAGAATCAAGCTGTCCAGCTAGGAATTTATCAATAAATAGTGAGAGTTTCTACAGGCATTTGATCAAGAAAAAATCTGATGGTGAATGAAGCTGATTGATTGATACTGACTGACTCTGATTGATTGATACTGACGGACACTGATTGATTGGTACTGGCTGATATTGAGTGATTGGATACTAATGCTGATTGATTGATACTGACTGACCCTGATTGATTGATACTCACTGACGCTCATTGATTGATACAGACTGACACTGATTGATTGATAATGACTGACACTGATTGATTGATATTGGCTGTCACTAATTGATACTGACTGACAATGATTGATATTGACTGGCGCTGATTGATTGATACTGACACTGATTGATTGATACAGACTGACTCTGATTGATACTGACTGACACTGATGATTGATACTGCCTTAAGCTGATTGATTCTGAATGACGCTCATTGATTGATACTGACTGACACTGATTGATTGATACTGCCTGAAGCTGATTGATTGATACTGACTGACGCTGATTGATTGATTCTAAGTTGATTGATTAATGCTGACTGGAGCATATTTATTAATTTTGATGCTGGATGTTACAGACTGAGTTACTGAATCTCACAGTCACTCAATGATACTGACTGACATCATTCTTATGCTCGTCTCTGCCTGATTTTTGTTCCCTCGTGTACGTCAGTGCTTGGCAGATAATCTCATTCCGATTTTTATTTCTTGTTGTTTAACAGCTACAACCGCAAAGACAACATTAGCCACAACTCCCGAAGGTAGTAGGAAACATTAAATTTAAATCTCACTCTGACCCAGCCTCTCTGATTGATTGATATTGACTGACACTGATTTATTGATATTGACTGACATTGATTGACACTGACACTGATTGATTGATACAGTCTGATGCTGGTTGCTTGATCCTGACTGACGCTGATTGATTGATATTGACTGACATTGATTGACACTGACACTGATTGATTGATGCAGTCTGATGCTGATTGTTTGATCCTGACTGACACTGATTTATTGATATTGACTGACATTGATTGACACTGACACTGATTGATTGATGCAGTCTGATGCTGATTGTTTGATCCTGACTGACGCTGATTTATTGATTCGATGCTGATTGATTCTGACACTGATTCATACAGTCTGATGCTGGTTGATTGATACTGACTGACGCTGGTTGATTGATTCTAAGTTGATTGATTAATGATGACAGCAGCATATTTATTAATATTGATGCTGGATGTTACAGACTGAGTTACTGAATCTCACAGTCACTCAATGATACTGACTGACATCATTCTTACGCTCGTCTCTGCCTGATTTTTGTTCCCTCGTGTACGTCAGTGCTTGGGCACAGAATCTCATTCTGATTTTTATTTCTTGTTGTTTCACAGCTACAACCGCTAAGACAACATTAGCCACAACTACCGAAGGTAGTAGGAAACATTAAATTTCTATCTCACTCTGACCAAGCCTCGCTGATTGATTGATATTGACTGACACTAATTGATGGATACTGACTGGTATGATTGATTGATATAGACTGACACTGATTGATACTGACTGACACTGATTGATTGATACTGACTGATACTGATTGATACTGACTGGTATGATTGATTGATATAGACTGACACTGATTGATACTGACTGACACTGATTGATTGACACTGACTGATACTGATTGATTCGTACAGATTGACACGGATTGATTGATACTGACACGTATTGATTGATAGTCACTGATACTGATTGATTGATACTGACTGATGCTGATTGATTGATACAGTCTGACACTGATTGATTACTACTGACTGACACAGATTGATTGATACTGACTGCCACTGATTGATTGATACTGACTGACAATGATTGATTGATACAGACTGACACTGATTGATTGATACTGACTGACACTGATTGATTGATGCTCACTGACGCCATTGATTGACACAGATTGACGTAGATTGATTGATACAGACTATCACAGATTGATTGATACTGACTGACGCTGATTGATTGATACTGACTGACCCTGATTGATTGATACAGACTGACCCTGATTGATTACTACTGACTGACACAGATTGATTGATACTGACTGCCACTGATTGATTGATACTGACTGACGATGATTGATTGATACAGACTGACACTGATTGATTGATACTGACTGTGTCTGATTGATTGATACTGACTGACGCTGATTGATACAGACTGACACTGATTGATTGATACAAACTGACACTGATTGATACAGACTGACACTGATTGATTGATACTGACTGACTCGGATTGATTGATACTGACTCACGCTGATTGATACAGACGGACACTGATTGATTGATACAGACTGACACTGATTGATTGATACAGACTGACACTGATTGATTGATACTGACTGTCACTGATTGATTAATACTGACTGACACTGATTGATTGATGCTCACTGACCCTCATTGATTGATACAGACTGATGCTGATTGATTGATACAGTCTGACACTGATTGATTGACACTGCCTGAAGCTGATTGATTGATACTGACTGACTCTGATTGATTGATACTGACTGATGCTGATTGATTGATACAGACTGACCCTGATTGATTGCTACTGACTGACACAGATTGATTGATACTGACTGACCCTGATTGATTGATACTGACTGACGATGATTGATTGATACAGACTGACACTGATTGATTGATGCTCACTGACGCCATTGATTGACACAGATTGACGTTGATTGATTGATACAGACTAACACTGGTTGATTGATACTGACTGACACTGATTGATTGATACTGACTGACTCTGATTGATTGATACTGACTGACACTGATTGATTGATGCTCACTGACCCTCATTGATTGATACAGACTGACCCTGATTGATTGATATAGACTGACCCTGATTGATTACTACTGTCTGACACAGATTGATTGATACTGACTGGCGCTGATTGATTGATACAGACTGACACTGATTGATTGATACAGACTGACTCTGATTGATACTGACTGACCCTGATTGATTGATACTGCCTGAAGCTGATTGATTGATACTGACTGACGCTGATTGATTGATACTGACTGACAATGATTGATACAGACTGACACTGATTGATTGATACAGACTGACTCTGATTGATACTGACTGACACTGATTGATTGATACTGCCTGAAGCTGATTGATTCTGACTGACGCTCATTGATTGATACTGACTGACACTGATTGAATGATACTGCCTGAAGCTGATTGATTGATACTGACTGACGCTGGTTGATTGATTGTAAGTTGATTGATTAATGCTGACTGGAGCATATTTATTAATATTGATGCTAGATGTTACAGACTGAGTGACTGAATCTCACAGTCACTCAATGATCCTGACTGACATCATTCTCATGCTCGTCTCTGCCTGATTTTTGTTCCCTCGTGTACGTCAGTGCATGGGCACAGAATCTCATTCTGATTTTTATTTCTTGTTATTTCACAGCTACAACCACTGAGACAACATTAGCCACAACGACCGAAAGTACTAGGAAACATTAAATTTCTATCTCACTCTGACCAAGCCTCGCTGATTGATTGATATTGACTGACACTAATTGATGGATACTGACTGGTATGATTGATTGATATAGACTGACACTGATTGATACTGAATGACACTGATTGATTGATACTGACTGCTACTGATTGATTGGTACAGGTTGTCATGGATTGATTGATACTGACTGATACTGATTGATTGATACAGATTGACACGGATTGATTGATACTCACACGTATTGATTGATAGTCACTGATACTGATTGATTGATACAGTCTGACACTGATTGATTGACACTGCCTGAAGCTGATTGATTGATACTGACTGACACTGATTGATTGACTCTAAGTTGATTGATTAATGCTGACTGGAACATATTTATTAATATTGATGCTGGATGTTTCAGACTGAGTGACTGAATCTCACAGTCACTCAATGATACTGACTGACATCATTATTATGCTTGTCTCTGCCTGATTTTTGTTCCCTCGTGTACGTCAGTGCATGGGCACAGAATCTCATTCTGATTTTTATTTCTTGTTGTTTCACAGCTACAACCGCGAAGACAACATTAGCCACAACGACCGAAGGTACTAGGAAAGATTAAATTTCAATCTCACTCTGACCAAGCCTCCCATATTTATTGGGGATTTTATCATTGAAATTCAGATGAATATGGATAATGAATTAATTATTGTCAGTTGTGATTGCAGTGTTGCATTGTCTGTGTTGGAAGCTAGATTTCTCCGTACACAGAGCTGTGTTCTTTGCAGACAGAATGTATTGTACACACCGTGCGCTAGTTTCTGTTTCTCAAAATATTTTACAGACATTTACTGGTGTATTCCTCAGTCCAATGTAATGACCAATCAGAATCAAGCTGTCCAGCTCGGAATTTATCAATAAATAGTGAGAGTTTCTACAGGCATTTGATCAGGAAAAAAATCTGATAGTGAATGAAGCTGATTGCTTGATACTGACTGACTCTATTTGATTGATACTGACTGATGCTGATTGATTGATAATGACTGATGCTGATTGATTGATACAGACTGACCCTGATTGATTACTACTGACTGACACAGATTGATTGATACTGACTGCCACTGATTGATTGATACTGACTGACGATGATTGATTGATACAGACTGGCACTGATTGATTAACGCTCACTGACGCCATTGATTGACACAGATTGACGTTGATTGATTGATACAGACTAACACAGATTGATTGATACTTACTGACGCTGATTGATTGATACTGACTGACTCTGATTGATTCATACTAACTGACGCTGATTGATTAATACTGACTGACCCTGATTGATTGATACAGACTGACCCTGATTGATTACTACTGACTGACACAGATTGATTGATACTGACTGTCACTGATTGATACTGACTGATAATGATTGATACTGACTGACACGGATTCATTGATACTGAATGACACGGATTGATTGATTCCCACTGAAACTGATTGATTCTGACTGACACTGATTCATACTGACTGATGCTGATTGATTGATACAGACTGACACACATTGATTGATACTGACTGACACTGTTTGATACTGACTGACACTGATTGATTGATACAGACTGACACTCATTGATTGATCCTGACTGACACTGATTGATTGATACAGACTCACACTGATTGATACTGACTGACACTGATTGAATGATACAGACTCACACTGATTGATACTGACTGACACTGATTGAATGATACAGACTCACACTGATTGATACTGACTGACCCTGATTGATACTGACTGACACTGATTGATTGATACAGACTCACACTGATTGATACTGACTGACACTGATTGAATGATACAGACTCACACTGATTGATACTGACTGACCCTGATTGATACTGACTGACACTGATTGAATGATACAGACTCACACTGATTGTTCTCCGGAGCATTGAACCTGGTGGCTGTGGCTGTGGTGAGTGACTGATTTAAAGTGAAAACCGCTTTTTTCCTGTACTTCCGGTTCTCGGGGCTTGTTAGAGTGTAGTTTACTTCCGTACCGGAAGTTAGGCCAGGGGATAGTCGTTAAGGGGGAGCGGGGGGTATAAAAAAGGAGTAGCAGTATAGAGCGGGCAGCGTCGGGAGCGGGCAGCGGAGTGAGTGGGAACTGAGTGAGAAGGGCTTTGGCTTGCTGGGCTTAGGAGAGAGCAGGCTTAGAGAAGGTGAGAGTCAGATTCCTACCTTGGGCACTTACAGGAGGTTGGGACATGGCAGGGAATATAGGGAGGAATGTAAGTTGCGTCCGGTGCCACATGTGGGAGTTCCTGGTGGTGTCACGGGTCCCCAAGGTACACATCTGCAGTAAATGTTTAGAACTGCAGCGATTGAGGGCCCGGATCAGGCAACTCGAGGGGCGACTGGAAGATGCGTTTCTAGTTAGGGAGAATGAGGAGATAATGGCTGGGAAACATGAGCAGGAGGAGGTCTCAAGGGCGGAAGAGAAGGGAGGATGGACGACTGTTAGGAGGGGAAAGAGGAAGAAGAAGAGTAGTCAGGGTCCCCTGGCCTCCCCGGAGGCCCCCCAAGGTTCGTCGGCAGGGGCACAGAAAGATAGGAAGGAAGGGGAGACTGATTCAGAGGGACGGAAAGGGTCTGGTAAGATGATAGTGGTAGGGGATGGGAGGGTCCGAGGGATTGATAGGAGGTTCTGTGGGCAAGGGCGCGACTCCAAGATGGTGGTCTGCCTCCCTGGAGCAGGGGTAAAAGATATAATGGAAAGGGTAGAGGGAATTTTGAAAGGGGAGGGGACCCAGGCAGAGGTCATAGTACATGTAGGGGAAGGGGACATAGGAAGAAGGAGTAGGGGAGAGGTCCGTAGGCAATTTAAGGAGTTGGGGGCCAAACTAAAGGGCAGGACCTCTAGGGTGGCACTGTCTGGGTTGCTGCCCAGTATGAGCAGGGCTAAGAATGACGAGATCATGCAGTTGAATGCATGGTTGAGGGACTGGTGTAGGGTAGAGGGGTTTACTTATGTAGATCATTGGGAGGTGTTTAGGAGAGAAAGGCAACTGTACAGGAGGGGTGGGGAGGATTTGAACGGGAGGGGGACTAGTGTCTTAGCAGGGAGGTTAGCTGGGGTGTTCAGGAATGATTTAAACTAATAGGGAGGGGGGGTGGGGAGGTGGCTGGGAGAGAGACGGGTGAAAGGAAAATTATAAGGGAGAAGGTGGTTCCGAGGGACATTTGTGGGTTGAACTGTGTCTGTTTCAATGCTAGGAGTGTGGCAGGGAAAACGGATGAGCTTAGGGCCTTGATGTTTGTGAGGCAGTTGGATGTGGTGGCTGTAACGGAGACGTGGTTACGGGGAGGGCAGGACTGGCAGCTGAATGTTCCTGGGTACAGGTGTTTTAGGTGTGACAGAGGAGGGTTGAAGAGAGGTGGAGGGGTGGCACTGTTAGTCAAGGAAAACATCACAGTAGTGCGGAGGGAGGGCGATATGGAAGAGATAGGGATTGAGTCGCTGTGGGTGGAGTTGAGGAATAAAAAGGGAGAGATCACACTGCTAGGGGTGTACTATAGGCCACCCAACAGCCCAAAGTCAGTGGAGGAGGGAATTTGCAGGGGCATTTTGGACAGGTGCAGAAAGAATAGAGTGGTTGTAGTGGGAGATTTTAATTTTCCCGGAGTGAATTGGAGGGGGCCTAGAGCTGGGGGTACGGAGGGAGAGGAGTTTGTGAGATGTGTTATGGAAGGGTCGCTAGAACAGTATGTAACTTGCCCGACTAGGGGAGGGGCTATACTGGATTTAGTGTTGGGAAACGAGCCAGGGCAGGTGGGTGAGGTAGAGGTAGGCGAACATGTGGCGAACAGTGACCACAAGTCCGTCTACTTTAGGATAAAAATGGAAAGGGACGAGTGCCGTCCAAGCGGGAGTGTGGTGAACTGGGGAAAGGCGAGCTATGGCAGGATTAGGAGGGAGCTGCAGCAAACTGACTGGGAGGGACTGTTAGTTGGCAAGTCCACGGTTGGCAAGTGGGAGGCTTTTAGGGACAAAATGAAATGGTTGCAGGGGAGGTTTGTTCCGGTTAAGCGAAAGGATGGGAAAGGTAGGATTAGAGAGCCGTGGATTACGGGGGATATTGAAGACTTGGTTAGGAAGAAGAGGGAGGCGTATGATAGGTCAAAACAAATGGGTACGGAGTGTGCGCTGGAGGAATATAGAGAGAGTAGGAGGGAGCTAAAAAGGGGAATTAGAAGGGCGAAGAGAGGGCATGAGATGGCTTTGGCCGGTAGGATTAAGGATAATCCTAAGGCATTTTATTCCTATATTAGAGGCAAGAGAGTAGTTAGAGGGAAAATTGGTCCTCTTAGGGACAAGAGTGGAGAGTTGTGTATTGAGTCGGAGGGAATGGGGGAGCTCCTGAATGAATACTTTGCGTCGGTATTCACGAAGGAGAGGGGTTCGGAATCGTGCGGACTCTTGGAGGGAGCGGAGGTTCAGTTGCAGGATATAGTTATTACGAGAGAGGAAGTGCTAGGGCTTTTAGGTAGCGTAAGGACGGATAAAGCTCCGGGGCCTGATGGTATTTATCCCAGGCTGCTTAGGGAGGCGAAAGATGAAATTGCTGGGCCTCTGGCGCACATCTTTGTCTCTTCTTTGGACACAGGTGAGGTCCCAGAAGACTGGAGGGTAGCAAATGTGGTCCCGTTGTTCAAAAAAGGTAGTAGGGATAACCCTGGGAATTATAGGCCAGTGAGTTTGACGTCGGTGGTAGGGAAGTTAATGGAAAAAATACTTAGGGGTAGGATGTATGAGCATTTGGAGCGTTGCGATCTGATTAGGGATACGCAACATGGCTTTGTTAGAGGGAGGTCTTGCCTTACGAATCTGGTGGAATTCTTTGAGGAGGTGACAAAAACGGTTGACGATGGGAGAGCCGTTGATGTCATCTACATGGATTTCAGTAAGGCGTTTGACAAAGTCCCTCACGGTAGGCTGGTAGAAAAGGTTAAGGCGCATGGGATACGAGGCCAGGTAGTTAGGTGGATTGAGAACTGGTTGGGAAATAGGAGACAGAGGGTAGTTGTGGAGGGTACCTTGTCGGGCTGGAGGCCAGTGACCAGTGGTGTGCCGCAGGGCTCGGTATTGGGACCTCTCCTCTTTGTAGTCTACATAAATGACTTAGAAGAGGGAGTAGGTGGTGTGATCAGCAAGTTTGCTGATGACACCAAGATGGCAGGGTTGGCGGGTACAGAGCTGGATTGTCAGGTGATACAACAGGATATAGATAGGTTGGTGCAGTGGGCAGATAGGTGGCAGATGGCATTTAATCCTGACAAATGCGAGGTGATGCATTTTGGAAGGAATAATGCAGAGAGGAGTTATGTGATAAAAGGTAGGCCGATTAGGAGTATAGATGTACAGAGAGACCTGGGAGTGCAGGTCCACAAATCCATGAAGGTTGTGTCACAAGTGGAGAACGTTGTTAGGAAGGCTTATGGGATGTTAGCCTTTATAGGAAGGGGCTTAGAGTATAAAAGCTGCCGTCTAATGCTTCAGTTATACAGAACGTTGGTTAGACCGCATTTGGAGTACTGCGTCCAGTTCTGGTCACCTTATTACCGGAAGGACGTGGAGTCTCTGGAAAGGGTGCAGAGGAGGTTTACCAGGATGTTGCCTGGCATGGGGGGACTGGGTTACGAGGAGAGACTGAAGAGACTGGGGCTATTCTCCTTGGAAAGAAGGAGATTGAGAGGGGACATGATAGAGGTATATAAGATACTGAAGGGAATAGATAGAGTTAATAGTGAGAGACTGCTCCCTAGACTGGGTACGAACACAAGAGGTCATCAATTAAGGGTGAGGGGGGGGAGGTATAATTTGGAGGTAAGAGGAAGGTTCTTTACACAGAGAGTTGTGGGGGTCTGGAATGCGCTACCGAGTAGGGTGGTGGAGGCAGGCACGTTGGACTTGTTTAAGATGCAGTTAGATAGGCATATGAGTGGAACGGGAATGGAGGGATATGGTAGGGGCTATTAAATAGGGTAAACCTCGGGAGACACCGGAAGGGCAGGCTGTATAACTAATATGTTTTGTCTTTATTCCACAGGTGGAGGTCCACCTCGTGTCAAGCGAGGGGCATGCACACGGCAGGTTGTGCGTGGGCTGCTCTTGGAAGTCCAGGAGTGGCCTAGTACTTCATGTCGGTGTGTGTGCTTGATCCTGGACCGATAGACGGGCACCGCAACAGCTCAGTGACTAGCACTGCTAGCTGTGCAGATACATGGATTTGGGCCTGTGTCTGTGGGAGTTTGCGCATTCTCCCTGTGGTTGCGTGGGTTTCCTCCGGGCGCTCCGGTTTCCTCCCACACCCCAAAGATGTGCTCTTAGGCTAATTGGTTTCCACCAAATTGACACTATTTCTTCCCTGAATCTGACTGAGTAGGGTCCCATTCGTAGACATGCAGGGTAGAATAGGTGTAGGGCGATGCGGCGGCGCGGGCTCGTTGGGCCGAAGGGCCTGTTTCCCGTGCTGGGTTGTTCTTTGTTCTTTGTTCTTTGTTCTTTGATTGATACTGACTGACCCTGATTGATACTGACTGACACTGATTGAATGATACAGACTCACACTGATTGATACTGACTGACCCTGATTGATACTGACTGACACTGATTGAATGATACAGACTCACACTGATTGATACTGACTGACCCTGATTCATATTGACTGACACTGATTGATTGATACAGACTGACACTGATTGATTGATACTGTCTGATGCTGATTGATTGATACAGACTCACACTGATTGATACTGACTGTCCCAGATTCATACTGACTGACACTGATTGATTGATACAGACTGACACTGATTGAATGATACAGACTCACACTGATTGATACTGACTGACTCTGATTGAACGATACAGACTCACACTGATTGATACTGACTGACACTGATTGATACTGACTGACACTGATTGATTGATCCTGACTGACACTGATTGAATGACACAGACTCACACTGATTGATACTGACTGACCCTGATTTATACTGACTGACACTGATTGATTGATCCTGACTGACACTGATTGATTGATACAGACTCACACTGATTGATACTGACTGACTCTGATTGAACGATACAGGCTCACACTGATTGATACTGACTGACCCTGATTCATACTGACTGACACTGATTGATTGATACAGACTGACACTGATTGATTGATACTGACGGACCCTGATTGATTGATACTGGCTGATATTGAGTGATTGGATACTAACGCTGATTGATTGATACTGACTGACCCTTATTGATTGATACTGACTGATGCTCATTGATTGATACAGACTGACACTGATTGATTGATAATGACTGACACTGATTGATTGATATTGACTGTCACTAATTGATACTGACTGACACTGATTGATATTGACTGGCGCTGATTGATTGATACAGACTGACACTGATTGATTGATACAGACTGACTCTGATTGATACTGACTGACACTGATTGATTGATACTACCTGAAGCTGATTGATTCTGACTGACGCTCATTGATTGATACTGACTGACACTGATTGATTGATACTGCCTGAAGCTGATTGATTGATACTGACTGACGCTGATTGATTGACTCTAAGTTGTTTGATTAATGCTGACTGGAGCATATTTATTAATATTGATGCTGGATGTTACAGACTGAGTGACTGAATCTCACAGTCACTCAATGATACTGACTGACATCATTCTTCTGCTCGTCTCTGCCTGATTTTTGTTCCCTCGTGTACGTCAGTGCATGGGCACAGAATCTCATTCTGATTTTTATTTCTTGTTGTTTCACAGCTACAACCGCTAAGACAACATTAGCCACAACTACCGAAGGTACTAGGAAACATTAAATTTCTATCTCACTCTGACCAAGCCTCGCTGATTGATTGATATTGACTGACACTGATTGATTGGTACAGGTTGTCATGGATTGATTGATACTGACTGACACTGATTGATTGATACAGATTGACACAGATTGATTGATACTGACACGTAATGATTGATAGTCACTGATACTGATTGATTGATACTGACTGATGCTGATTGATTGATACAGTCTGACACTGATTGATTGAAACTGCCTGAAGCTGATTGATTGATACTGATTGACGCTGATTGATTGATTCGACGTTGATTGATTGATGCTGACTGGAGCATATTTATTAATATTGATGCTGGATGTTACAGACTGAGTGACTGAATCTCACAGTCACTCAATGATACAGACTGACATCATTCTTATGCTCTTCTCTGCCTGATTTTTGTTCCCTCGTGTACGTCAGTGCATGGGCACAGAATCTCATTCTGATTTTTATTTCTTGTTGTTTCACAGCTACAACCGCTGAGACAACATTAGCCACAACTACCGAAGGTAGTAGGAAACATTAAATTTAAATCTCACTCTGACCAAGCCTCGCTGATTGATTGATATTGACTGACACTAATTGATTGACACTGACTGGTATGATTGATTGACATAGACTGACACTGATTGATACTGACTGATACTGATTGATTGATACTGACTGATACTGATTGATTGGTACAGGTTGTCATGGATTGATTGATACTGACTGACACTGATTGATTGATGCAGATTGACACGGATTGATTGATACTGACACGTATTGATTGATAGTGACTGATATTGATTGATTGATACTGACTGATGCTGATTGATTGATACAGTCTGACACTGATTGATTGACACTGCCTGAAGCTCATTGATTGATACTGACTGACGCTGATTGATTGATACTGACTAACGCTGATTGATTGATACTGACTGACGCTCATTGATTGATTCTGACTGACGCTGATTGATTGATACTGACCTACGCTCATTGATTGAATCTGACTGACAGGTATTGATTGATACTGACTGACACAGATTGATGGATACTGACTGACACGGATTGATTGATACTGAACGAGATGGATCGATTAATACTGACTGACACTGATTGATACTGACTCATATTGATTGATTGATACTGATGCTGCTTGATTGATACTGATTGACACTGACTCATACTGACTGACGCTGATTGATTGATACAGACTGACACTGATTGATACTGACTGACACTGATAGATACTGACTGACACTGATTGATACTGACTGACGCTGATTGATTGATACAGACTGACACTGATTGATACTGACTGACACTGACTGATACTGATTCATATTGATTGATTGATACTGACGCTGATTGATTAATACTGACTGAGGCTGATTGATTGATACTGACTGACACTGATTTATACTGACTGACGCTGATTGATTGATACAGACTGACACTGATTGATACTGACTGACACTGAGAGATACTGACTGACGCTGATTGATTGATACAGACTGACACTGATTGATACTGACTGACACTGACTGATACTGATTCATATTGATTGATTGATACTGACACTGATTGATTGATACTGACTGAGGTAGTATCTAGTACTAGGAAACATTAAATTTCTATCTCACTCTGACCAAGCCTCGCTGATTGATTGATATTGACTGACACTAATTGATGGATACTGACTGGTATGATTGATTGATATAGACTGACACTGATTGATACTGACTGACACTGATTGATTGATACTGACTGCTACTGATTGATTGGTACAGGTTGTCATGGATTGATTGATACTGACTGACACTGATTGATTGATACAGATTGACACGGATTGATTGATACTGACACGTATTGATTGATAGTCACTGATACTGATTGATTGATACTGACTGATGCTGATTGATTGATACAGTCTGACACTGATTGATTGACACTGCCTGAAGCTGATTGATTGATACTGATTGACGCTGATTGATTGATTCTAAGTTGATTGATTGATGCTGACTGGAGCATATTTATTAATATTGATGCTGGATGTTACAGACTGAGTGACTGAATCTCACAGTCACTCAATGATACTGACTGACATCATTCTTATGCTCGTCTCTGCCTGATTTTTGTTCCCTCGTGTACGTCAGTGCATGGGCACAGAATCTCATTCTGATTTTTATTTCTTGTTGTTTCACAGCTACAACCGCGAAGACAACATTAGCCACAACTACCGAAGGTACTAGGACAGATTAAATTTCAATCTCACTCTGACCAAGCCTCCCATATTTATTTGGGATTTTATCATTGAAATTCAGATGAATATGGACAATGAATTAATTATTGTCAGTTGTGATTGCAGTGTTTCATTGTCTGTGTTGGAAGCTAGATTTCTCCGTACACAGAGCTGTGTTCTTTGCAGACAGAATGTATTGTACACACCGTGCGCTAGTTTCTGTTTCTCAAAATATTTTACAGACATTTACTGGTTTATTCCTCAGTCCAATGTAATGACCAACCAGAATCAAGCTGTCCAGCTAGGAATTTATCAATAAATAGTGAGAGTTTCTACAGGTATTTGACCAGGAAAAAAATCTGATAGTGAATGAAGCTGATTGCTTGATACTGACTGACTCTGATTGATTGATACTGACTGACTCTGATTGATTGATACTGACTGACGCTGATTGATTAATACTGACTGACCCTGATTGATTGATACAGACTGACCCTGATTGATTACTACTGACTGACACAGATTAATTGATACTGACTGCCACTGATTGATTGATACTGACTGACGATGATTGATTGATACAGACTGACACTGATTGATTGATACTGACTGACTCTGATTGATTGATACTGACTGACGCTGATTGATTGATACAGACTGACACAGATCGATTGATACTGACTGACACTTTTTGATACTGACTGACACTGCTTGATTGATGCAGACTGACACTCATTGATTGATACTGACTGACACTGATTGATTGATACAGTCTCACACTGATTGATACTGACTGACACTGATTGATTGATACAGGCTCACACTGATTGATACTGACTGACACTGATTGATTGATACAGGCTCACACTGATTGATACTCACTGACCCTGATTCATACTGACTGACACTGATTGATTGATACAGACTGACACTCATTGATTGATCCTGACTGACACTGATTGATTGATACAGACTCACACTGATTGATACTGACTGACACTGAATGATTGATACAGGCTCATACTGATTGATACTGACTGACCCTGATTGATACTGACTGACACTGATTGATTGATACAGACTGACACTGATTGATTGATACTGATGGACACTGATTGATTGATACTGGCTGATATTGAGTGATAAGATACTAACGCTGATTGATTGATACTGACTGACCCTGATTGATTGATACTCACTGACGCTCATTGATTGATACAGACTGATACTGATTGATTGATAATGACTGACACTGATTGATTGATATTGACTGTCACTAATTGATACTGACTGACACTGATTGATATTGACTGGCGCTGATTGATTGATACAGACTGACCCTGATTGATTGATACAGACTGACTCTGATTGATATTGACTGACACTGATTGATTGATACTGCCTGAAGCTGATTGATTCTGACTGACGCTCATTGATTGATACTGACTGACACTGATTGATTGATACTGCCTGAAGCTGATTGATTGATACTGCCTGACGCTGATTGATTGACTCTAAGTTGATTGATTGATGCTGACTGGAGCATATTTATTAATATTGATGCTGGATGTTACAGACTGAGTGACTGAATCTCACAGTCACTCAATGATACTGACTGACATCATTCTTATGCTCTTCTCTGCCTGATTTTTGTTCCCTCGTGTACGTCAATGCATGGACACAGAATCTCATTCTGATTTTTATTTCTTGTTGTTTAACAGCCACAACCACTAAGACAACATTAGCCACAACGACCGAAGGTAGTAGGAAACATTAAATTTCTATCTCACTCTGACCAAGCCTCGCTGATTGATTGATATTGACTGACACTAATTGATTGACACTGACTGGTATGATTGATTGATATAGACTGACACTGATTGATACTGACTGATACTGATTGATTGATACTGACTGATACTGATTGATTGGTACAGGTTGTCATGGATTGATTGATACTGACTGACACTGATTGATTGATGCAGATTGACACGGATTGATTGATACTGACATGTATTGATTGATAGTGACTGATATTGATTGATACTGACTGATGCTGATTGATTGATACAGTCTGACACTGATTGATTGACACTGCCTGAAGCTCATTGATTGATACTGACTGACGCTGATTGATTGATACTGACTGACGCTGATTGATTGATACTGACTGACGCTAATTGATTGAATCTGACTGACAGGTATTGATTGATACTGACTGACACAGATTGATGGATACTGACTGACACGGATTGATTGATACTGAACGAGACGGATCGATTAATACTGACTGACACTGATTGATACTGACTCATATTGATTGATTGATACTGATGCTGCTTGATTGATACTGACTGACACTGATTCATACTGACTGACCCTGATTGATTGATACAGACTGACACTGATTGATACTGACTGACACTGATAGATACTGACTGACACTGATTGATACTGACTGACGCTGATTGATTGATACAGACTGACACTGATTGATACTGACTGACACTGACTGATACTGATTCATATTGATTGATTGATACTGACGCTGATTGATTGATACTGACTGAGGTAGTATCTAGTACTAGGAAACATTAAATTTCTATTTCACGCTGACCAAGCCTCGCTGATTGATTGATATTGACTCACACTAATTGATGGATACTGACTGGTATGATTGATTGATATAGACTGACACTGATTGATACTGACTGACACTGATTGATTGATACTGACTGCTACTGATTGATTGGTACAGGTTGTCATGGATTGATTGATACTGACTGACACTGATTGATTGATACAGATTGACACGGATTGATTGATACTGACACGTATTGATTGATAGTGACTGATACTGATTGATTGATACAGATTGACACGGATTGATTGATACTGACACGTATTGATTGATAGTGACTGACACTGATTGGTTGACACTGCCTGAAGCTGATTGATTGATACTGACTGACGCTGATTGATTGATTCTAAGTTGATTGATTGATGCTGACTGGAGCATATTTATTAATTTTGATGCTGGATGTTTCAGACTGAGTTACTGAATCTCACAGTCACTCAATGATACTGACTGACATCATTCTTATGCTCGTCTCTGCCTGATTTTTGTTCCCTCGTGTACATCAGTGCTTGGGCACAGAATCTCATTCTGATTTTTATTTCTTGTTGTTTCACAGCTACAACCGCTAAGACAACATTAGCCACAACGACTGAAGGTACTAGGAAACATTAAATTTCTATCTCACTCTGACCAAGCCTCGCTGATTGATTGATATTGACTGACACTAATTGATGGATACTGACTGGTATGATTGATTGATATAGACTGACACTGATTTATACTGACTGACACTGATTGATTGTTACTGACTGCTACTGATTGATTGGTACAGGTTGTCATGGATTGATTGATACTGACTGACACTGATTGATTGATACAGATTGACACAGATTGATTGATACTGACACGTATTGATTGATAGTCACTGATACTGATTGATTGATACTGACTGATGCTGATTGATACAGTCTGACACTGATTGATTGACACTGCCTGAAGCTGATTGATTGATACTGACTGACGCTGATTGATTGATTCTAAGTTGATTGATTAATGCTGACTGGAACATATTTATTAATATTGATGCTGGATGTTACAGGCTGAGTGACTGAATCTCACGGTCACTCAATGATACTGACTGACATCATTATTATGCTCGTCTCTGCCTGATTTTTGTTCCCTCGTGTACGTCAGTGCATGGGCACAGAATCTCATTCTGATTTTTATTTCTTGTTGTTTCACAGCTACAACCGCTGAGACAACATTAGCCACAACGACCGAAGGTACGAGGAAAGATTAAATTTCAATCTCACTCTGACCAAGCCTCCCATATTTATTTGGGATTTTATCATTGAAATTCAGATGAATATGGATAATGAATTAATTATTGTCAGTTGTGCTTGCAGTGTTTCATTGTCTGTGTTGGAAACTAGATTTCTCCGTACACAGAGCTGTGTTCTTTGCAGACAGAATGTATTGTACACACCGTGTGCTAGTTTCTGTTTCTGAAAATATTTTACAGACATTTACTGGTTTATTCCTCAGTCCAATGTAATGACCAATCAGAATCAAGCTGTCCAGCTAGGAATTTATCAATAAATAGTGAGAGTTTCTACAGGCATTTGATCAGGAAAAAAATCTGATCGTGAATGAAGCTGATTGCTTGATACTGACTGACTCTGATTGATTGATACTGACTGATGCTGATTGATACAGACTGACCCTGATTGATTACTACTGACTGACACAGATTGATTGATACTGACTGCCACTGATTGATTGATACTGACTGACGATGATTGATTGATACAGACTGACACTGATTGATTGATACTGACTGACACTGATTGATTGATGCTCACTGACGCCATTGATTGACACAGATTGACGTTGATTGATTGATACAGACTAACACTGATTGATTGATACTGACTGACACTGATTGATTGATACTGACTGACTCTGATTGATTGATACTGACTGACACTGATTGATTGATGCTCACTGACACTGATTGATTGATACAGACTGACCCTGTTTGATTGATACAGACTGACCCTGATTCATTACTACTGACTGACGCAGATTGATTGATACTGACTGACTCTGATTGATTGATACTGACTGACACTGATTGATTGATGCTCACTGACCCTCATTGATTGATGCAGACTGACCCTGATTGATTGATACAGACTGACCCTGATTGATTACTACTGACTGACGCAGATTGATTGATACTGACTGACGATGATTGATTGATACAGACTGACACTCATTGATTGATACTGACTGACTCTGATTGATTGATACTGATTGACGCTGATTGATTGATACAGACTGACACTGATTGATTGATACAGACTGAGACTGATTGATTGATACTGACTGACTCTGATTGATTGATACTGACTGACACGGATTGATTGATACTGACTGACTCTGATTGATTGATACTGACTGACACTGATTGATTGATGCTCACTGACCCTCATTGATTGATGCAGACTGACCCTGATTGATTGATACAGACTGACCCTGATTGATTACTACTGACTGACGCAGATTGATTGATACTGACTGACGATGATTGATTGATACAGACTGACACTCATTGATTGATACTGACTGACTCTGATTGATTGATACTGATTGACGCTGATTGATTGATACAGACTGACACTGATTGATTGATACAGACTGAGACTGATTGATTGATACTGACTGACTCTGATTGATTGATACTGACTGACACGGATTGATTGATACTGACTGACACTGATTGATTGATACTGACTGTCACTAATTGATACTGACTGACAATGATTGAGGGTGTCGAAATTTGCTGATGACACCGAGATTGGGGGAACGGCAAATTGTGCGGAGGGTGGGGAGAGTCTGCAGAAGGATCTAGATAGGCTGGGCGAATGGGCCAGGAAATGGCAAATGGAATTTAGTGTTGGCAAGTGTGAGGTAGTCCACTTTGGTAGGAAGAATGGTAGGAAGGATTATTACTTACGTGCCGAAAAACTGCAGCAGGTGACGGTGCAGAGGGATCTCAGGGTCCTTGTGCATGAGTCGAAAAAACCCAGCTTGCAGGTGCAGCAGGTGGTCAGGAAGGCGAATGGGATGCTGGCCTTCATAGCGAGGGGGATTGAATATAAAAGTAGGGAGGTCTTGCTGCAGCTGTATAGGGCATTGGTGAGGCCGCAGCTGGAGTACTGTGTGCAGTTTTGGGCGCCGCACCTGTGCAAAGATATTTTGGCCTTGGAGGGAGTGCAGAGGAGGTTTACTAGGGCTGATACCGGAGTTGAGGGGGTTGAGCTATGAGGAGAGGCTGAATAAACTAGGCTTGTACTCATTAGAGTTTAGAAGAATGAGGGGAGATCTCATTGAGACGTATAAGATGATGAATGGGATGGATAGGATAGAGGTGGAGAGACTCTTCCCGCTCAAAAAAGACAGTAGGACTAGGGGGCACAGCCTTGAGATAAAGGGGGGGCGGTTTAGAACGGAGTTGAGGAGGAACTTCTTCACTCAAAGGATGGTGAATCTCTGGAATTCTCTGCCCGTTGAAGTGGTGGAGGCTGCCTCGCTAAATATTTTTAAGACGCGGGTTGATGGGTTTTTGATAAGAGAGGGGATTAAGGGTTATGGGGAGAGGGCGGGAATGTGGAACTGAGCCACGACAGATCAGCCATGATCTTATTGAATGGCAGGGCAGGCTCGAAGGGCTAGATGGCCTACTCCTGCTCCTATTTCTTATGATACTGAATGACACGGATTCATTGATACCGACTGAAACTGATTGATTCTGACTGACACTGATTCATACTGACTGATGCTGATTGATTGATACAGACTGACACAGATTGATTGATACAGACTGACAATGTTTGATACTGACTGACACTGATTGATTGATACAGACTGACACTCATTGATTGATCCTGACTGACACTGATTGATTGATACAGACAGACACTGATTGATACTGACTGACACTGATTGAATGATACAGACTCACACTGATTGATACTGACTGACCCTGATTCATACTGACTGACACTGATTGATTGATACAGACTGACTCTGATTGATTGATACTGACGGACACTGATTGATTGATACTGGCTGATATTGAGTGATTGGATACTAACGCTGATTGATTGATACTGACTGACCCTGATTGATTGATACTCACTGACGCTCATTGATTGATACAGACTGACACTGATTGATTGATAATGACTGACACTGATTGATTGATATTGGCTGTCACTAATTGATACTGACTGACAATGATTGATATTGACTGGTGCTGATTGATTGATACTGACTGACGCTGATTGATTGATACAGACTGACACAGATCGATTGATACTGACTGACACTTTTTGATACTGACTGACACTGATTGATTGATACAGACTGACACTCATTGATTGATACTGACTGACACTGATTGATTGATACAGGCTCACACTGATTGATACTGACTGACCCTGATTCATACTGACTGACACTGATTGATTGATACAGGCTCACACTGATTGATACTGACTGACCCTGATTCATACTGACTGACACTGATTGATTGATACAGGCTGACACTCATTGATTGATCCTGACTGACACTGATTGATTGATACAGACTCACACTGATTGATACTGACTGACACTGATTGATTAATACAGGCTCACACTGATTGATACTGACTGACCTTGATTGATACTGACTGACACTGATTGATTGATACAGACTGACACTGATTGATTGATACTGATGGACACTGATTGATTGATACTGGCTGATATTGAGTGATAAGATACTAACGCTGATTGATTGATACTGACTGACCCTGATTGATTGATACTCACTGACGCTCATTGATTGATACAGACTGATACTGATTGATTGATAATGACTGACACTGATTGATTGACATTGACTGTCACTAATTGATACTGACTGACACTGATTGATATTGACTGGCGCTGATTGATTGATACAGACTGACCCTGATTGATTGATACAGACTGACTCTGATTGATATTGACTGACACTGATTGATTGATACTGCCTGAAGCTAATTGATTCTGACTGACGCTCATTGATTGATACTGACTGACACTGATTAATTGATACTGCCTGAAGCTGATTGATTGATACTGCCTGACGCTGATTGATTGACTCTAAGTTGATTGATTGATGCTGACTGGAGCATATTTATTAATATTAATGCTGGATGTTACAGACTGAGTTACTGAATCTCACAGTCACTCAATGATACTGACTGACATCATTCTTATGCTCGTCTCTGCCTGATTTTTGTTCCCTCGTATACGTCAATGCATGGACACAGAATCTCATTCTGATTTTTATTTCTTGTTGTTTAACAGCCACAACCACTAAGACAACATTAGCCACAACGACCGAAGGTAGTAGGAAACATTAAATTTCTATCTCACTCTGACCAAGCCTCGCTGATTGATTGATATTGACTGACACTAATTGATTGATACTGACTGGTATGATTGATTGATATAGACTGACACTGATTGATACTGACTGATACTGATTGATTGATACTGACTGATACTGATTGATTGGTACAGGTTGTCATGGATTGATTGATACTGACTGACACTGATTGATTGATGCAGATTGACACGGATTGATTGATACTGACATGTATTGATTGATAGTGACTGATATTGATTGATTGATACTGACTGATGCTGATTGATTGATACAGTCTGACACTGATTGATTGACACTGCCTGAAGCTCATTGATTGATACTGACTGACGCTGATTGATTGATACTGACTGACGCTGATTGATTGATACTGACTGACGCTAATTGATTGAATCTGACTGACAGGTATTGATTGATACTGACTGACACAGATTGATGGATACTGAACGAGACGGATCGATTAATACTGACTGACACTGATACTGACTCATATTGATTGATTGATACTGATGCTGCTTGATTGATACTGACTGACACTGATTCATACTGACTGACGCTGATTGATTGATACTGACTGACACTGACTGATACTGACTGACACTGATAGATACTGACTGACACTGATTGATACTGACTGACGCTGATTGATTGATACAGACTGACACTGATTGATACTGACTGACACTGACTGATACTGATTCATATTGATTGATTGATACTGACGCTGATTGATTGATTCTGACTGAGGTAGTATCTAGTACTAGGAAACATTAAATTTCTATCTCACTCTGACCAAGCCTCGCTGATTGATTGATATTGACTGACACTAATTGATGGATACTGACTGGTATGATTGATTGATATAGACTGACACTGATTGATACTGACTGACACTGATTGATTGATACAGATTGACACGGATTGATTGATACTGACACGTATTGATTGATAGTGACTGACACTGATTGATTGATACTGACTGATGCTGATTCATTGATACAGTCTGACACTGATTGGTTGACACTGCCTGAAGCTGATTGATTGATACTGACTGACGCTGATTGATTGATTCTAAGTTGATTGATTCATGCTGACTGGAACATATTTATTAATATTGATGCTGGATGTTACAGACTGAGTGACTGAATCTCACAGTCACTCAATGATCCTGACTGACATCATTCTTACGCTCGTCTCTGCCTGATTTTTGTTCCCTCGTGTACGTCAGTGCATGGGCACAGAATCTCATTCTGATTTTTATTTCTTGTTGTTTCACAGCTACAACCGCTAAGACAACATTAGCCACAACTACCGAAGGTACGAGGAAAGATTAAATTTCAATCTCACTCTGACCCAGCCTCCCATATTTATTTGGGATTTTATCATTGAAATTCAGATGAATATGGATAATGAATTAATTATTGTTAGTTGTGCTTGCAGTGTTTCATTGTCTGTGTTGGAAGCTAGATTTCTCCGTATACAGAGCTGTGTCCTTTGCAGACAGAATGTATTGTACACACCGTGTGCTAGTTTCTGTTTCTGAAAATATTTTACAGACATTTACTGGTTTATTCCTCAGTCCAATGTAATGACCAACCAGAATCAAGCTGTCCAGCTAGGAATTTATCAATAAATAGTGAGAGTTTCTACAGGCATTTGATCAAGAAAAAAATCTGATAGTGAATGAAGCTGATTGATTGGTACTGACTGACTCTGATTGATTGATACTGACGGACACTGATTGATTGATACTGACTGATGCTGATTGACACAGACTGACCCTGATTGATTACTACTGACTGACACAGATTGATTGATACTGACTGCCACTGATTGATTGATACTGACTGACAATGATTGATTGATACAGACTGACACTGATTGATTGATACTGACTGACACTGATTGATTGATGCTCACTGACACCATTGATTGACACAGATTGACATTGATTGATTGATACAGACTAACACTGATTGATTGATACTGACTGACACTGATTGATTGATACTGACTGACTCTGATTGATTGATACTGACTGACACTGATTGATTGATGCTCACTGACCCTCATTCATTGATGCAGACTGACCCTGATTGATTGATACAGACTGACCCTGATTGATTACTACTGACTGACGCAGATTGATTGATACAGACTGACACTCATTGATTGATACTGACTGACTCTGATTGATTGATACTGATTGACGCTGATTGATTGATACAGACTGACACTGATTGATTGATACAGACTGAGACTGATTGATTGATACTGACTGACTCTGATTGATTGATACTGACTGACACGGATTGATTGATACTGACTGACACTGATTGATTGATACTGACTGTCACTGATTGATACTGACTGACAATGATTGAGGGTGTCGAAATTTGCTGATGACACCAAGATTGGGGGAACGGCAAATTGTGCGGAGGGTGGGGAGAGTCTGCAGAAGGATCTAGATAGGCTGGGCGAATGGGCCAGGAAATGGCAAATGGAATTTAGTGTTGGCAAGTGTGAGGTGGTCCACTTTGGTAGGAAGAATGGTAGGAAGCACTATTACTTACGTGCCGAAAAACTGCAGCAGGTGACGGTGCAGAGGGATCTCGGGGTCCTTGTGCATGAGTCGAAGAAACCCAGCTTGCAGGTGCAGCAGGTGGTCAGGAAGGCGAATGGGATGCTGGCCTTCATAGCGAGGGGGATTGAATATAAAAGTAGGGAGGTCTTGCTGCAGCTGTATAGGGCATTGGTGAGGCCGCAGCTGGAGTACTGTGTGCAGTTTTGGGCGCCGCACCTGTGCAAAGATATTTTGGCCTTGGAGGGAGTGCAGAGGAGGTTTACTAGGGCTGATACCAGAGTTGAGGGGGTTGAGCTATGAGGAGAGGCTGAATAAACTAGGCTTGTACTCGTTAGAGTTTAGAAGAATGAGGGGAGATCTCATTGAGACGTATAAGATGATGAATGGGATGGATAGGATAGAGGTGGAGAGACTCTTCCCACTCAGAAATGACAGTAGGACTAGGGGGCACAGCCTCAAGATAAAGGGGGGGGCGGTTTAGAACGGAGTTGAGGAGGAACTTCTTCACTCAAAGGGTGGTGAATCTCTGGAATTCTCTGCCCGTTGAAGTGGTGGAGGCTGCCTCGCTAAATATTTTTAAGACGCGGGTTGATGGGTTTTTGATAAGAGAGGGGATTAAGGGTTATGGGGAGAGGGCGGGAAAGTGGAACTGAGCCACGACAGATCAGCCATGATCTTATTGAATGGCAGGGCAGGCTCGAAGGGCTAGATGGCCTACTCCTGCTCCTATTTCTTATGATACTGAATGACACGGATTCATTGATACCGACTGAAACTGATTGATTCTGACTGACACTGATTCATACTGACTGATGCTGATTGATTGATACAGACTGACACAGATTGATTGATACTGACTGACAATGTTTGATACTGACTGACACTGATTGATTGATACAGACTGACACTCATTGATTGATCCTGACTGACACTCATTGATTGATCCTGACTGACACTGATTGATTGATACAGACTCACACTGATTGATACTGACTGACACTGATTGAATGATACAGACTCACACTGATTGATACTGACTGACCCTGATTCATACTGACTGACACTGATTGATTGATACAGACTGACACTCATTGATTGATCCTGACTGACACTCATTGATTGATCCTGACTGACACTGATTGATTGATACAGACTCACACTGATTGATACTGACTGACACTGATTGAATGATACAGACTCACACTGATTGATACTGACTGACTCTGATTGATTGATACTGACGGACACTGATTGATTGATACTGGCTGATATTGAGTGATTGGATACTAACGCTGATTGATTGATACTGACTGACCCTGATTGATTGATACTCACTGACGCTCATTGATTGATACAGACTGACACTGATTGATTGATAATGACTGACACTGATTGATTGATATTGGCTGTCACGAATTGATACTGACTGACAATGATTGATATTGACTGGCGCTGATTGATTGATACTGACACTGATTGATTGATACAGACTGACTCTGATTGATACTGACTGACACTGATTGATTGATACTTCCTGAAGCTGATTGATTCTGACTGACGCTCATTGATTGATACTGACTGACACTGATTGATTGATACTGCCTGAAGCTGATTGATTGATACTGACTGACGCTGATTGATTGACTCTAAGTTGATTGATTAATGCTGACTGGAGCATATTTATTAATATTAACGCTGGATGTTACAGACTGAGTTACTGAATCTCACAGTCACTCAATGACCCTGACTGACATCATTCTTACGCTCGTCTCTGCCTGATTTTTGTTCCCTCGTGTACGTCAGTGCATGGGCACAGAATCTCATTCTAATATTTATTTCTTGTTGTTTCACAGCTACAACCGCTAAGACAACATTAGCCACAACTACTGAAGGTACGAGGAAAGATTAAATTTCAATCTCACTCTGACACCGCCTCGCTGATTGATTGATATTGACTGACACAAATTGATTGATACTGACTGGTATGATTGATTGATATAGACTGACACTGATTGATACTGACTTACACTGATTGATTGATACTGACTGATACTGATTGATTGGTACAGGTTGTCATAGATTGATTGATACTGACTGACACTGATTGACTGATACAGATTGACACGGATTGATTGATACTGACACGTATTGATTGATAGTCACTGATACTGATTGATTGATACTGACTGATGCTGATTGATTGATACAGTCTGACACTGATTGATTGAAACTGACTGACGCTGATTGATTGATTCTAAGTTGATTGATTAATGCTGACTGGAACATACTTATTAATATTGATGCTGGATGTTACAGACTGAGTGACTGAATCTCACAGTCACTCAATGATACAGACTGACATCATTATTATGCTCGTCTCTGCCTGATTTTTGTTCCCTCGTGTACGTCAGTGCATGGGCACAGAATCTCATTCTGATTTTTATTTCTTGTTGTTTAACAGCTACAACCGCTGAGACAACATTAGCCACAACTACCGAAGGTACGAGGAATGATTAAATTTCAATCTCACTCTGACCAAGCCTCCCATATTTATTTGGGATTTTATCATTGAAATTCAGATGAATATGGATAATGAATTAATTATTGTCAGTTGTGCTTGCAGTGTTGCATTGTCTGTGTTGGAAGCTAGATTTCTCCGTACACAGAGCTGTGTTCTTTGCAGACAGAATGTATTGTAGACAACGTGTGCTAGTTTCTGTTTCTCAAAATATTTTACAGACATTTACTGGTTTATTCCTCAGTCCAATGTAATGACCAACCAGAATCAAGCTGTCCAGCTAGGAATTTATCAATAAATAGTGAGAGTTTCTACAGGTATTTGACCAGGAAAAAAATCTGATAGTGAATGAAGCTGATTGCTTGATACTGACTGACTGTGATTGATTGATACTGAGTGACTCTGATTGATTGATACTGACTGATGCTGATTGATTGATACAGACTGACCCTGATTGATTACTACTGACTGACACAGATTGATTGATACTGACTGCCACTGATTGATTGATACTGACTGACGATGATTGATTGATACAGACTGACACTGATTGATTGATACTGACTGACACTGATTGATTGATGCTCACTGACACTGATTGATTGATACTGACTGACGCTGATTGATTGACTCTAAGTTGATTGATTGATGCTGTCTGGAGCATATTTATTAATATTGATGCTGGATGTTAGAGACTGAGTGACTGAATCTCACAGTCACTCAATGATACTGACTGACATCATTCTTACGCTCGTCTCTGCCTGATTTTTGTTCCCTTGTGTACGTCAGTGCTTGGGCACAGAATCTCATTCTGATTTTTATTTCTTGTTGTTTCACAGCTACAACCGCTAAGACAACATTAGCCACAACTACCGAAGGTACTAGGAAAGATTAAATTTCTATCTCACTCTGACCAAGCCTCGCTGATTGATTGATATTGACTGACACTAATTGATTGACACTGACTGGCATGATTGATTGATATAGACTGACACTGATTGATACTGACTGATACTGATTGATTGATACTGACTGATACTGATTGATTGGTACAGGTTGTCATGGATTGATTGATACTGACTGACACTGATTGATTGATACAGATTGACACGGACTGATTGATACTGACACGTATTGATTGATAGTGACTGATATTGATTGATACTGACTGATGCTGATTGATTGATACAGTCTGACACTGATTGATTGATACTGCCTGAAGCTGATTGATTGATACTGACTGACGCTGATTGATTGATTCTAAGTTGATTGATTAATGCTGACTGGAGCATATTTATTAATATTGATGCTGGATGTTACAGACTGAGTTACTGAATCTCACAGTCACTCAATGATACTGACTGACATCAATATTATGCTTGTCTCTGCCTGATTTTTGTTCCCTCGTGTACGTCAGTGCATGGGCACAGAATCTCATTCTGATTTTTATTTCTTGTTGTTTCACAGCTACAACCGCTAAGACAACATTAGCCACAACTACCGAAGGTACGAGGAAAGATTAAATTTCAATCTCACTCTGACCCAGCCTCCCATATTTATTTGGGATTTTATCATTGAAATTCAGATGAATATGGATAATGAATTAATTATTGTCAGTTGTGCTTGCAGTGTTGTATTGTCTGTGTTGGAAGCTAGATTTCTCCGTACACAGAGCTGTGATCTTTGCAGACAGAATGAGTTGTACACACCGTATGCTAGTTTCTGTTTCTCAAAATATTTTACAGACATTTACTGGTGTATTCCTCAGTCCAATGTAATGACCAACAGAATCAAGCTGTCCAGCTCGGAATTTATCAATAAATAGTGAGAGTTTCTACAGGCATTTGATCAGGAAAAAAATCTGATAGTGAATGAAGCTGATTGCTTGATACTGACTGACTCTATTTGATTGATACTGACTGATGCTGATTGATTGATAATGACTGATTCTGATTGATTGATATAGACTGACCCTCATTGATTACTACTGACTGACACAGATTGATTGATACTGACTGCCACTGATTGATTGATACTGACTGACGATGATTGATTGATACAGACTGGCACTGATTCATACTGACTGATGCTGATTGATTGATACAGACTGACACAGATTGATTGATACTGACTGACACTGATTGATTGATACAGACTCACACTGATTGATACTGACTGACCCTGATTGATACTGACTGACACTGATTGAATGATACAGACTGACACTCATTGATTGATCCTGACTGACACTGATTGATTGATACAGACTCACACTGATTGATACTGACTGACCCTGATTGATCCTGACTGACACTGATTGAATGATACAGACTCACACTGATTGATACTGACTGACCCTGATTCATACTGAGGGCAGGAAAGTGGAACTGAGCCACGACAGATCAGCCATGATCTTATTGAATGGCAGGGCAGGCTCGAAGGGCTAGATGGCCTACTCCTGCTCCTATTTCTTATGATACTGAATGACACGGATTCATTGATACCGACTGAAACTGATTGATTCTGACTGACACTGATTCATACTGACTGATGCTGATTGATTGATACAGACTGACACAGATTGATTGATACTGACTGACAATGTTTGATACTGACTGACACTGATTGATTGATACAGACTGACACTCATTGATTGATCCTGACTGACACTCATTGATTGATCCTGACTGACACTGATTGATTGATACAGACTCACACTGATTGATACTGACTGACACTGATTGAATGATACAGACTCACACTGATTGATACTGACTGACCCTGATTCATACTGACTGACACTGATTGATTGATACAGACTGACACTCATTGATTGATCCTGACTGACACTCATTGATTGATCCTGACTGACACTGATTGATTGATACAGACTCACACTGATTGATACTGACTGACACTGATTGAATGATACAGACTCACACTGATTGATACTGACTGACTCTGATTGATTGATACTGACGGACACTGATTGATTGATACTGGCTGATATTGAGTGATTGGATACTAACGCTGATTGATTGATACTGACTGACCCTGATTGATTGATACTCACTGACGCTCATTGATTGATACAGACTGACACTGATTGATTGATAATGACTGACACTGATTGATTGATATTGGCTGTCACGAATTGATACTGACTGACAATGATTGATATTGACTGGCGCTGATTGATTGATACTGACACTGATTGATTGATACAGACTGACTCTGATTGATACTGACTGACACTGATTGATTGATACTTCCTGAAGCTGATTGATTCTGACTGACGCTCATTGATTGATACTGACTGACACTGATTGATTGATACTGCCTGAAGCTGATTGATTGATACTGACTGACGCTGATTGATTGACTCTAAGTTGATTGATTAATGCTGACTGGAGCATATTTATTAATATTAACGCTGGATGTTACAGACTGAGTTACTGAATCTCACAGTCACTCAATGACCCTGACTGACATCATTCTTACGCTCGTCTCTGCCTGATTTTTGTTCCCTCGTGTACGTCAGTGCATGGGCACAGAATCTCATTCTAATATTTATTTCTTGTTGTTTCACAGCTACAACCGCTAAGACAACATTAGCCACAACTACTGAAGGTACGAGGAAAGATTAAATTTCAATCTCACTCTGACACCGCCTCGCTGATTGATTGATATTGACTGACACAAATTGATTGATACTGACTGGTATGATTGATTGATATAGACTGACACTGATTGATACTGACTTACACTGATTGATTGATACTGACTGATACTGATTGATTGGTACAGGTTGTCATAGATTGATTGATACTGACTGACACTGATTGACTGATACAGATTGACACGGATTGATTGATACTGACACGTATTGATTGATAGTCACTGATACTGATTGATTGATACTGACTGATGCTGATTGATTGATACAGTCTGACACTGATTGATTGAAACTGACTGACGCTGATTGATTGATTCTAAGTTGATTGATTAATGCTGACTGGAACATACTTATTAATATTGATGCTGGATGTTACAGACTGAGTGACTGAATCTCACAGTCACTCAATGATACTGACTGACATCATTCTTACGCTCGTCTCTGCCTGATTTTTGTTCCCTCGTGTACGTCAGTGCATGGGCACAGAATCTCATTCTGATTTTTATTTCTTGTTGTTTAACAGCTACAACCGCTGAGACAACATTAGCCACAACTACCGAAGGTACGAGGAATGATTAAATTTCAATCTCACTCTGACCAAGCCTCCCATATTTATTTGGGATTTTATCATTGAAATTCAGATGAATATGGATAATGAATTAATTATTGTCAGTTGTGATTGCAGTGTTGCATTGTCTGTGTTGGAAGCTAGATTTCTCCGTACACAGAGCTGTGTTCTTTGCAGACAGAATGTATTGTAGACAACGTGTGCTAGTTTCTGTTTCTCAAAATATTTTACAGACATTTACTGGTTTATTCCTCAGTCCAATGTAATGACCAACCAGAATCAAGCTGTCCAGCTAGGAATTTATCAATAAATAGTGAGAGTTTCTACAGGTATTTGACCAGGAAAAAAATCTGATAGTGAATGAAGCTGATTGCTTGATACTGACTGACTGTGATTGATTGATACTGAGTGACTCTGATTGATTGATACTGACTGATGCTGATTGATTGATACAGACTGACCCTGATTGATTACTACTGACTGACACAGATTGATTGATACTGACTGCCACTGATTGATTGATACTGACTGACGATGATTGATTGATACAGACTGACACTGATTGATTGATACTGACTGACACTGATTGATTGATGCTCACTGACACTGATTGATTGATACTGACTGACGCTGATTGATTGACTCTAAGTTGATTGATTGATGCTGTCTGGAGCATATTTATTAATATTGATGCTGGATGTTACAGACTGAGTTACTGAATCTCACAGTCACTCAATGATCCTGACTGACATCATTCTTACGCTCGTCTCTGCCTGATTTTTGTTCCCTCGTGTACGTCAGTGCTTGGGCACAGAATCTCATTCTGATTTTTATTTCTTGTTGTTTCACAGCTACAACCGCTAAGACAACATTAGCCACAACTACCGAAGGTACTAGGAAAGATTAAATTTCTATCTCACTCTGACCAAGCCTCGCTGATTGATTGATATTGACTGCATCTAATTGATTGACACTGACTGGCATGATTGATTGATATAGACTGACACTGATTGATACTGACTGATACTGATTGATTGATACTGACTGATACTGATTGATTGGTACAGGTTGTCATGGATTGATTGATACTGACTGACACTGATTGATTGATACAGATTGACACGGACTGATTGATACTGACACGTATTGATTGATAGTGACTGATATTGATTGATACTGACTGATGCTGATTGATTGATACAGTCTGACACTGATTGATTGATACTGCCTGAAGCTGATTGATTGATACTGACTGACGCTGATTGATTGATTCTAAGTTGATTGATTAATGCTGACTGGAGCATATTTATTAATATTGATGCTGGATGTTACAGACTGAGTTACTGAATCTCACAGTCACTCAATGATACTGACTGACATCAATATTATGCTTGTCTCTGCCTGATTTTTGTTCCCTCGTGTACGTCAGTGCATGGGCACAGAATCTCATTCTGATTTTTATTTCTTGTTGTTTCACAGCTACAACCGCGATGACAACATTAGCCACAACTACCGAAGGTACGAGGAAAGATTAAATTTCAATCTCACTCTGACCCAGCCTCCCATATTTATTTGGGATTTTATCATTGAAATTCAGATGAATATGGATAATGAATTAATTATTGTCAGTTGTGCTTGCAGTGTTGTATTGTCTGTGTTGGAAGCTAGATTTCTCCGTACACAGAGCTGTGATCTTTGCAGACAGAATGAGTTGTACACACCGTATGCTAGTTTCTGTTTCTCAAAATATTTTACAGACATTTACTGGTGTATTCCTCAGTCCAATGTAATGACCAACAGAATCAAGCTGTCCAGCTCGGAATTTATCAATAAATAGTGAGAGTTTCTACAGGCATTTGATCAGGAAAAAAATCTGATAGTGAATGAAGCTGATTGCTTGATACTGACTGACTCTATTTGATTGATACTGACTGATGCTGATTGATTGATAATGACTGATTCTGATTGATTGATATAGACTGACCCTCATTGATTACTACTGACTGACACAGATTGATTGATACTGACTGCCACTGATTGATTGATACTGACTGACGATGATTGATTGATACAGACTGGCACTGATTGATTAACGCTCACTGACGCCATTGATTGACACAGATTGACGTTGATTGATTGATACAGACTAACACAGATTGATTGATACTTACTGACGCTGATTGATTGATGCTGACTGACTCTGATTGATTCATACTAACTGACGCTGATTGATTAATACTGACTGACCCTGATTGATTGATACAGACTGACCCTGATTGATTACTACTGACTGACACAGATTGGTTGATACTGACTGCCACTGATTGATTGATACTGACTGACGATGATTTATTGATACAGACTGACACTGATTGATTGATACTGACTGACTCTGATTGATTGATACTGACTGACGCTGATTGATACAGACTGACACTGATTGATTGATACAGACTGACACTGATTGATTGATACTGACTGTCACTGATTGATACTGACTGACAATGATTGATACTGACTGACACGGATTCATTGATACTGAATGACACGGATTGATTGATTCCCACTGAAACTGATTGATTCTGACTGACACTGATTCATACTGACTGATGCTGATTGATTGAAACAGACTGACACAGATTGATTGATCCTGACTGACACTGATTGATTGATACAGACTCACACTGATTGATACTGACTGACCCTGATTGATCCTGACTGACACTGATTGAATGATACAGACTCACACTGATTGATACTGACTGACCCTGATTCATACTGAGGGCAGGAAAGTGGAACTGAGCCACGACAGATCAGCCATGATCTTATTGAATGGCAGGGCAGGCTCGAAGGGCTAGATGGCCTACTCCTGCTCCTATTTCTTATGATACTGAATGACACGGATTCATTGATACCGACTGAAACTGATTGATTCTGACTGACACTGATTCATACTGACTGATGCTGATTGATTGATACAGACTGACACACATTGATTGATACTGACTGACACTGTTTGATACTGACTGACACTGATTGATTGATACAGACTGACACTCATTGATTGATCCTGACTGACACTGATTGATTGATACAGACTCACACTGATTGATACTGACTGACACTGATTGAATGATACAGACTCACACTGATTGATACTGACTGACCCTGATTGATACTGACTGACACTGATTGAATGATACAGACTCACACTGATTGATACTGACTGACCCTGATTGATACTGACTGACACTGATTGAATGATACAGACTCACACTGATTGATACTGACTGACCCTGATTCATACTGACTGACACTGATTGATTGATACAGACTGACACTGATTGATTGATACTGTCTGACACTGATTGATTGATACAGACTCACACTGATTGATACTGACTGACCCTGATTCATACTGACTGACACTGATTGAATGATACAGACTCACACTGATTGATACTGACTGACCCTGATTCATACTGACTGACACTGATTGATTGATACAGACTGACACTGATTGATTGATACTGTCTGACACTGATTGATTGATACAGACTCACACTGATTGATACTGACTGTCCCAGATTCATACTGACTGACACTGATTGATTGATACAGACTGACACTGATTGAATGATACACACTCACACTGATTGATACTGACTGACACTGATTGAACGATACAGACTCACACTGATTGATACTGACTGACACTGATTCATACTGACTGACACTGATTGATTGATCCTGACTGACACTGATTGAATGATACAGACTCACACTGATTGATACTGACTGACCCTGATTCATACTGACTGACACTGATTGATTGATCCTGACTGACACTGATTGATTGATACAGACTCACACTGATTGATACTGACTGACTCTGATTGAACGATACAGACTCACACTGATTGATACTGACTGACCCTGATTCATACTGACTGACCCTGATTCATACTGACTGACACTGATTGATTGATCCTGACTGACACTGATTGATTGATACAGACTCACACTGATTGATACTGACTGACTCTGATTGAACGATACAGACTCACACTGATTCATACTGACTGACCCTGATTCATACTGACTGACACTGATTGATTGATACAGACTGACACTGATTGATTGATACTGACGGACCCTGATTGATTGATACTGGCTGATATTGAGTGATTGGATACTAACGCTGATTGATTGATACTGACTGACCCTTATTGATTGATACTGACTGATGCTCATTGATTGATACAGACTGACACTGATTGATTGATAATGACTGACACTGATTGATTGATATTGACTGTCACTAATTGATACTGACTGACAATGATTGATATTGACTGGCGCTGATTGATTGATACAGACTGACACTGATTGATTGATACAGACTGACTCTGATTGATACTGACTGACACTGATTGATTGATACTGCCTGAAGCTGATTGATTGATACTGACTGACGCTGATTGATTGACTCTAAGTTGTTTGATTAATGCTGACTGGAGTATATTTATTAATATTGATGCTGGATGTTACAGACTGAGTTACTGAATCTCACAGTCACTCAATGATACTGACTGACATCATTCTTATGCTCGTCTCTGCCTGATTTTTGTTCCCTCGTGTACGTCAGTGCTTGGGCACAGAATCCCATTCTGATTTTTATTTCTTGTTATTTCACAGCTACAACCGCTAAGACAACATTAGCCACAACTACCGAAGGTACTAGGAAACATTAAATTTCTATCTCACTCTGACCAAGCCTCGCTGATTGATTGATATTGACTGACACTGATTGATTGGTACAGGTTGTCATGGATTGATTGATACTGACTGACACTGATTGATTGATACAGATTGACACAGATTGATTGATACTGACACTTATTGATTGTCACTGATACTGATTGATTGATACTGACTGATGCTGATTGATTGATACAGTCTGACACTGATTGATTGAAACTGCCTGAAGCTGATTGATTGATACTGATTGACGCTGATTGAACATAAGAACATAAGAACATAAGAAATAGGAGCAGGAGTAGGCCATCTGGCCCTTCGAGCCTGCCCCGCCATTCAATAAGATCATGGCTGATCTGTCGTGGCTCAGTTCCACTTTCCCGCCCTCTCCCCATAACCCTTAATCCCCTCTCTTATCAAAAACCCATCAACCCGCTTCTTAAAAATATTTAGCGAGGCAGCCTCCACCACTTCAACGGGCAGAGAATTCCAGAGATTCACCACCCTTTGAGTGAAGAAGTTCCTCCTCAACTCCGTTCTTGATTGATTCTAAGCTGATTGATTGATGCTGACTGGAACATATTTATTAATATTGATGCTGGATGTTACAGACTGAGTTACTGAATCTCACAGTCACTCAATGATACTGACTGACATCATTCTTATGCTCGTCTCTGCCTGATTTTTGTTCCCTCGTGTACGTCAGTGCATGGGCGCAGGATCTCATTCTGATTTTTATTTCTTGTTGTTTAACAGCTACAACCGCTAAGACAACATTAGCCACAACTACCGAAGGTACGAGGAAAGATTAAATTTCAATCTCACTCTGACCCAGCCTCCCATATTTATTTGGGATTTTATCATTGAAATTCAGATGAATATGGATAATGAATTAATTATTGTCAGTTGTGCTTGCAGTGTTGCATTGTCTGTGTTGGAAGCTAGATTTCTCTGTACACACAGCTGTGTTCTTTGCAGACAGAATGTATTGTACACACCGTGTGCTAGTTTCTGTTTCTCAAAATATTTTACAGACATTTACTGGTTTATTCCTCAGTCCAATGTAATGACCAACCAGAATCAAGCTGTCCAGCTCGGAATTTATCAATAAATAGTGAGAGTTTCTACAGGTATTTGATCAGGAAAAAAATCTGATAGTGAATGAAGCTGATTGCTTGATACTGACTGACTCTGATTGATTGATACTGACTGATGCTGATTGATTGATACAGACTGACCCTGATTGATTACTACTGACTGACACAGATTGATTGATACTGACTGCCACTGATTGATTGATACTGACTGACGATGATTGATTGATACAGACTGACACTGATTGATTGATACTGACTGACACTGATTGATTGATGCTCACTGACGCCATTGATTGACACAGATTGACGTTGATTGATTGATACAGACTAACACTGATTGATTGATACTGACTGACACTGATTGATTGATACTGACTGACTCTGATTGATTGATACTGACTGACACTGATTGATTACTACTGACTGACGCAGATTGATTGATACTGACTGACTCTGATTGATTGATACTGACTGACACTGATTGATTGATGCTCACTGACCCTCATTGATTGATGCAGACTGACCCTGATTGATTACTACTGACTGACGCAGATTGATTGATACTGACTGACGATGATTGATTGATACAGACTGACACTCATTGATTGATACTGACTGACTCTGATTGATTGATACTGATTGACGCTGATTGATTGATACAGACTGACACTGATTGATTGATACAGACTGAGACTGATTGATTGATACTGACTGACACTGATTGATTGATACAGACTGAGACTGATTGATTGATACTGACTGACACGGATTGATTGATGCTGACTGCCACTGATTGATTGATACTGACTGTCACTGATTGATACTGACTGACAATGATTGAGGGTGTCGAAATTTGCTGATGACACCAAGATTGGGGGAAAGGCAAATTGTGCGGAGGGTGGGGAGAGTCTGCAGAAGGATCTAGATAGGCTGGGCGAATGGGCCAGGAAATGGCAAATGGAATTTAGTGTTGGCAAGTGTGAGGTGGTCCACTTTGGTAGGAAGAATGGTAGGAAGGACTATTACTTACGTGCCGAAAAACTGCAGCAGGTGACGGTGCAGAGGGATCTCGGGGTCCTTGTGCATGAGTCGAAAAAACCCAGCTTGCAGGTGCAGCAGGTGGTCAGGAAGGCGAATGGGATGCTGGCCTTCATAGCGAGGGGGATTGAACATAAAAGTAGGGAGGTCTTGCTGCAGCTGTATAGGGCATTGGTGAGGCCGCAGCTGGAGTACTGTGTGCAGTTTTGGGCGCCGCACCTGCGCAAAGATATTTTGGCCTTGGAGGGAGTGCAGAGGAGGTTTACTAGGCTGAAACCGGAGTTGAGGGGGTTGAGCTATGAGGAGAGGCTGAATAAACTAGGCTTGTACTCGTTAGAGTTTAGAAGAATGAGGGGAGATCTCATTGAGACGTATAAGATGATGAATGGGATGGATAGGATAGAGGTGGAGAGACTCTTCCCACTCAGAAAGGACAGTAGGACTAGGGGGCACAGTCTCAAGATAAAGGGGGGGCGGTTTAGAACGGAGTTGAGGAGGAACTTCTTCACTCAAAGGGTGGTGAATCTCTGGAATTCTCTGCCCGTTGAAGTGGTGGAGGCTGCCTCGCTAAATATTTTTAAGACGCGGGTTGATGGGTTTTTGATAAGAGAGGGGATTAAGGGTTATGGGGAGAGGGCGGGAAAGTGGAACTGAGCCACGACAGATCAGCCATGATCTTATTGAATGGCAGGGCAGGCTCGAAGGGCTAGATGGCCTACTCCTGCTCCTATTTCTTATGATACTGAATGACACGGATTCATTGATACCGACTGAAACTGATTGATTCTGACTGACACTCATTCATACTGACTGATGCTGATTGACTGATACAGACTGACACAGATTGATTGACACTGACTGACACTGTTTGATACTGACTGACACTGATTGATTGATACAGACTGACACTCATTGATTGATCCTGACTGACACTGATTGATTGATACAGACACACACTGATTGATAATGACTGACACTGATTGATTGATACAGACTCACACTGATTGATACTGACTGACACTGATTGAATGATACAGACTCACACTGATTGATACTGACTGACCCTGATTCATACTGACTGACACTGATTGATTGATACAGACTGACTCTGATTGATTGATACTGACGGACACTGATTGATTGATACTGGCTGATATTGAGTGATTGGATACTAACGCTGATTGATTGATACTGACTGACCCTGATTGATTGATACTCACTGACACTCATTGATTGATACAGACTGACACTCATTGATTGATACAGACTGACACTGATTGATTGATATTGGCTGTCACTAATTGATACTGACTGACAATGATTGATATTGACTGGCGCTGATTGATTGATACAGACTGACACTGATTGATTGATACAGACTGACTCTGATTGATACTGACTGACACTGATTGATTGATACTTCCTGAAGCTGATTGATTCTGACTGACGCTCATTGATTGATACTGACTGACACTGATTGATTGATACTGACTGGTATGATTGATTGATATAGACTGACACTGATTGATACTGACTTACACTGATTGATTGATACTGACTGATACTGATTGATTGGTACAGGTTGTCATAGATTGATTGATACTGACTGACACTGATTGACTGATACAGATTGACACGGATTGATTGATACTGACACGTATTGATTGATAGTCACTGATACTGATTGATTGATACTGACTGATGCTGATTGATTGATACAGTCTGACACTGATTGATTGACACTGCCTGAAGCTGATTGATTGAAACTGACTGACGCTGATTGATTGATTCTAAGTTGATTGATTAATGCTGACTGGAACATACTTATTAATATTGATGCTGGATGTTACAGACTGAGTGACTGAATCTCACAGTCACTCAATGATACTGACTGACATCATTCTTACGCTCGTCTCTGCCTGATTTTTGTTCCCTCGTGTACGTCAGTGCATGGGCACAGAATCTCATTCTGATTTTTATTTCTTGTTGTTTCACAGCTACAACCGCAGAGACAACATTAGCCACAACTACCGAAGGTACTAGGACAGATTAAATTTCAATCTCACTCTGACCAAGCCTCCCATATTTATTTGGGATTTTATCATTGAAATTCAGATGAATATGGATAATGAATTAATTATTGTCAGTTGTGCTTGCAGTGTTGCATTGTCTGTGTTGGAAGCTAGATTTCTCCGTACACAGAGCTGTGTTCTTTGCAGACAGAATGTATTGTACACACCGTGTGCTAGTTTCTGTTTCTCAAAATATTTTACAGACATTTACTGGTTTATTCCTCAGTCCAATGTAATGACCAACCAGAATCAAGCTGTCCAGCTAGGAATTTATCAATAAATAGTGAGAGTTTCTACAGGTATTTGACCAGGAAAAAAATCTGATAGTGAATGAAGCTGATTGCTTGATACTGACTGACTGTGATTGATTGATACTGAGTGACTCTGATTGATTGATACTGACTGATGCTGATTGATTGATACAGACTGACCCTGATTGATTACTACTGACTGACACAGATTGATTGATACTGACTGCCACTGATTGATTGATACTGACTGACGATGATTGATTGATACAGACTGACACTGATTGATTGATACTGACTGACACTGATTGATTGATGCTCACTGACACTGATTGATTGATACTGACTGACGCTGATTGATTGACTCTAAGTTGATTGATTGATGCTGTCTGGAGCATATTTATTAATATTGATGCTGGATGTTACAGACTGAGTGACTGAATCTCACAGTCACTCAATGATCCTGACTGACATCATTCTTATCCTCGTCTCTGCCTGATTTTTGTTCCCTCGTGTACGTCAGTGCTTGGGCACAGAATCTCATTCTGATTTTTATTTCTTGTTGTTTCACAGCTACAACCGCTAAGACAACATTAGCCACAACTACCGAAGGTACTAGGAAAGATTAAATTTCTATCTCACTCTGACCAAGCCTCGCTGATTGATTGATATTGACTGACACTAATTGATTGACACTGACTGGCATGATTGATTGATATAGACTGACACTGATTGATACTGACTGATACTGATTGATTGATACTGACTGATACTGATTGATTGGTACAGGTTGTCATGGATTGATTGATACTGACTGACACTGATTGATTGATACAGATTGACACGGACTGATTGATACTGACACGTATTGATTGATAGTGACTGATATTGATTGATACTGACTGATGCTGATTGATTGATACAGTCTGACACTGATTGATTGATACTGCCTGAAGCTGATTGATTGATACTGACTGACGCTGATTGATTGATTCTAAGTTGATTGATTAATGCTGACTGGAACATACTTATTAATATTGATGCTGGATGTTACAGACTGAGTTACTGAATCTCACAGTCACTCAATGACCCTGACTGACATCATTCTTATGCTCGTCTCTGCCTGATTTTTGTTCCCTCGTGTACGTCAGTGCATGGGCACAGAATCTCATTCTGATTTTTATTTCTTGTTGTTTCACAGCTACAACCGCGATGACAACATTAGCCACAACTACCGAAGGTACGAGGAAAGATTAAATTTCAATCTCACTCTGACCCAGCCTCCCATATTTATTTGGGATTTTATCATTGAAATTCAGATGAATATGGATAATGAATTAATTATTGTCAGTTGTGCTTGCAGTGTTTCATTGTCTGTGTTGGAAGCTAGATTTCTCCGTACACAGAGCTGTGATCTTTGCAGACAGAATGAGTTGTACACACCGTATGCTAGTTTCTGTTTCTCAAAATATTTTACAGACATTTACTGGTGTATTCCTCAGTCCAATGTAATGACCAACAGAATCAAGCTGTCCAGCTCGGAATTTATCAATAAATAGTGAGAGTTTCTACAGGCATTTGATCAGGAAAAAATCTGATAGTGAATGAAGCTGATTGCTTGATACTGACTGACTCTATTTGATTGATACTGACTGATGCTGATTGATTGATAATGACTGATTCTGATTGATTGATATAGACTGACCCTCATTGATTACTACTGACTGACACAGATTGATTGATACTGACTGCCACTGATTGATTGATACTGACTGACGATGATTGATTGATACAGACTGGCACTGATTGATTAACGCTCACTGACGCCATTGATTGACACAGATTGACGTTGATTGATTGATACAGACTAACACAGATTGATTGATACTTACTGACGCTGATTGATTGATGCTGACTGACTCTGATTGATTCATACTAACTGACGCTGATTGATTAATACTGACTGACCCTGATTGATTGATACAGACTGACCCTGATTGATTACTACTGACTGACACAGATTGGTTGATACTGACTGCCACTGATTGATTGATACTGACTGACGATGATTGATTGATACAGACTGACACTGATTGATTGATACTGACTGACTCTGATTGATTGATACTGACTGACGCTGATTGATACAGACTGACACTGATTGATTGATACAGACTGACACTGATTGATTGATACTGACTGTCACTGATTGATACTGACTGACAATGATTGATACTGACTGACACGGATTCATTGATACTGAATGACACGGATTGATTGATTCCCACTGAAACTGATTGATTCTGACTGACACTGATTCATACTGACTGATGCTGATTGATTGATACAGACTGACACAGATTGATTGATACTGACTGACACTGATTGATTGATACAGACTCACACTGATTGATACTGACTGACCCTGATTGATACTGACTGACACTGATTGAATGATACAGACTGACACTCATTGATTGATCCTGACTGACACTGATTGATTGATACAGACTCACACTGATTGATACTGACTGACCCTGATTGATCCTGACTGACACTGATTGAATGATACAGACTCACACTGATTGATACTGACTGACCCTGATTCATACTGAGGGCAGGAAAGTGGAACTGAGCCACGACAGATCAGCCATGATCTTATTGAATGGCAGGGCAGGCTCGAAGGGCTAGATGGCCTACTCCTGCTCCTATTTCTTATGATACTGAATGACACGGATTCATTGATACCGACTGAAACTGATTGATTCTGACTGACACTGATTCATACTGACTGATGCTGATTGATTGATACAGACTGACACACATTGATTGATACTGACTGACACTGTTTGATACTGACTGACATTGATTGATTGATACAGACTGACACTCATTGATTGATCCTGACTGACACTGATTGATTGATACAGACTCACACTGATTGATACTGACTGACACTGATTGAATGATACAGACTCACACTGATTGATACTGACTGACCCTGATTGATACTGACTGACACTGATTGAATGATACAGACTCACACTGATTGATACTGACTGACCCTGATTCATACTGACTGACACTGATTGATTGATACAGACTGACACTGATTGATTGATACTGTCTGACACTGATTGATTGATACAGACTCACACTGATTGATACTGACTGTCCCAGATTCATACTGACTGACACTGATTGATTGATACAGACTGACACTGATTGAATGATACACACTCACACTGATTGATACTGACTGACTCTGATTGAACGATACAGACTCACACTGATTGATACTGACTGACACTGATTCATACTGACTGACACTGATTGATTGATCCTGACTGACACTGATTGATTGATACAGACTCACACTGATTGATACTGACTGACTCTGATTGAACGATACAGACTCACACTGATTGATACTGACTGACCCTGATTCATACTGACTGACACTGATTGATTGATACAGACTGACACTGATTGATTGATACTGACGGACCCTGATTGATTGATACTGGCTGATATTGAGTGATTGGATACTAATGCTGATTGATTGATACTGACTGACCCTTATTGATTGATACTGACTGATGCTCATTGATTGATACAGACTGACACTGATTGATTGATAATGACTGACACTGATTGATTGATATTGACTGTCACTAATTGATACTGACTGACAATGATTGATATTGACTGGCGCTGATTGATTGATACAGACTGACACTGATTGATTGATACAGACTGACTCTGATTGATACTGACTGACACTGATTGATTGATACTGCCTGAAGCTGATTGATTGATACTGACTGACGCTGATTGATTGACTCTAAGTTGTTTGATTAATGCTGACTGGAGCATATTTATTAATATTGATGCTGGATGTTACAGACTGAGTGACTGAATCTCACAGTCACTCAATGATACTGACTGACATCATTCTTATGCTCGTCTCTGCCTGATTTTTGTTCCCTCGTGTACGTCAGTGCTTGGGCGCTGAATCTCATTCTGATTTTTATTTCTTGTTATTTCACAGCTACAACCGCAAAGACAACATTAGCCACAACTACCGAAGGTACTAGGAAACATTAAATTTCTATCTCACTCTGACCAAGCCTCGCTGATTGATTGATATTGACTGACACTGATTGATTGGTACAGGTTGTCATGGATTGATTGATACTGACTGACACTGATTGATTGATACAGATTGACACAGATTGATTGATACTGACACTTATTGATTGTCACTGATACTGATTGATTGATACTGACTGATGCTGATTGATTGATACAGTCTGACACTGATTGATTGAAACTGCCTGAAGCTGATTGATTGATACTGATTGACGCTGATTGATTGATTCTAAGCTGATTGATTGATGCTGACTGGAACATATTTATTAATATTGATGCTGGATGTTACAGACTGAGTTACTGAATCTCACAGTCACTCAATGATACTGACTCACATCATTCTTATGCTCGTCACTGCCTGATTTTTGTTCCCTCGTGTACGTCAGTGCATGGGCACAGAATCTCATTCTGATTTTTATTTCTTGTTGTTTAACAGCTACAACCGCTAAGACAACATTAGCCACAACTACCGAAGGTACGAGGAAAGATTAAATTTCAATCTCACTCTGACCCAGCCTCCCATATTTATTTGGGATTTTATCATTGAAATTCAGATGAATATGGATAATGAATTAATGATTGTCAGTTGTGCTTGCAGTGCTGCATTGTCTGTGTTGGAAGCTAGATTTCTCCGTACACAGAGCTGTGTTCTTTGCAGACAGAATGTATTGTACACACCGTGTGCTAGTTTCTGTTTCTCAAAATATTTTACAGACATTTACTGGTTTATTCCTCAGTCCAATGTAATGACCAACCAGAATCAAGCTGTCCAGCTCGGAATTTATCAATAAATAGTGAGAGTTTCTACAGGTATTTGATCAGGAAAAAAATCTGATAGTGAATGAAGCTGATTGCTTGATACTGACTGACTCTGATTGATTGATACTGACTGATGCTGATTGATTGATACAGACTGACCCTGATTGATTACTACTGACTGACACAGATTGATTGATACTGACTGCCACTGATTGATTGATACTGACTGACGATGATTGATTGATACAGACTGACACTGATTGATTGATACTGACTGACACTGATTGATTGATACTGACTGACACTGATTGATTGATGCTCACTGACGCCATTGATTGACACAGATTGACGTTGATTGATTGATACAGACTAACACTGATTGATTGATACTGACTGACACTGATTGATTGATACTGACTGACTCTGATTGATTGATACTGACTGACACTGATTGATTACTACTGACTGACGCAGATTGATTGATACTGACTGACTCTGATTGATTGATACTGACTGACACTGATTGATTGATGCTCACTGACCCTCATTGATTGATGCAGACTGACCCTGATTGATTGATACAGACTGACCCTGATTGATTACTACTGACTGACGCAGATTGATTGATACTGACTGACGATGATTGATTGATACAGACTGACACTCATTGATTGATACAGACTGACTCTGATTGATTGATACTGATTGACGCTGATTGATTGATACAGACTGACACTGATTGATTGATACAGACTGAGACTGATTGATTGATACTGACTGACACTGATTGATTGATACAGACTGAGACTGATTGATTGATACTGACTGACACGGATTGATTGATGCTGACTGCCACTGATTGATTGATACTGACTGTCACTGATTGATTGATACTGACTGTCACTGATTGATACTGACTGACAATGATTGAGGGTGTCGAAATTTGCTGATGACACCAAGATTGGGGGAAAGGCAAATTGTGCGGAGGGTGGGGAGAGTCTGCAGAAGGATCTAGATAGGCTGGGCGAATGGGCCAGGAAATGGCAAATGGAATTTAGTGTTGGCAAGTGTGAGGTGGTCCACTTTGGTAGGAAGAATGGTAGGAAGGACTATTACTTACGTGCCGAAAAACTGCAGCAGGTGACGGTGCAGAGGGATCTCGGGGTCCTTGTGCATGTGTCGAAAAAACCCAGCTTGCAGGTGCAGCAGGTGGTCAGGAAGGCGAATGGGATGCTGGCCTTCATAGCGAGGGGGATTGAACATAAAAGTAGGGAGGTCTTGCTGCAGCTGTATAGGGCATTGGTGAGGCCGCAGCTGGAGTACTGTGTGCAGTTTTGGGCGCCGCACCTGCGCAAAGATATTTTGGCCTTGGAGGGAGTGCAGAGGAGGTTTACTAGGCTGAAACCGGAGTTGAGGGGGTTGAGCTATGAGGAGAGGCTGAATAAACTAGGCTTGTACTCGTTAGAGTTTAGAAGAATGAGGGGAGATCTCATTGAGACGTATAAGATGATGAATGGGATGGATAGGATAGAGGTGGAGAGACTCTTCCCACTCAGAAAGGACAGTAGGACTAGGGGGCACAGTCTCAAGATAAAGGGGGGGCGGTTTAGAACGGAGTTGAGGAGGAACTTCTTCACTCAAAGGGTGGTGAATCTCTGGAATTCTCTGCCCGTTGAAGTGGTGGAGGCTGCCTCGCTAAATATTTTTAAGACGCGGGTTGATGGGTTTTTGATAAGAGAGGGGATTAAGGGTTATGGGGAGAGGGCGGGAAAGTGGAACTGAGCCACGACAGATCAGCCATGATCTTATTGAATGGCAGGGCAGGCTCGAAGGGCTAGATGGCCTACTCCTGCTCCTATTTCTTATGATACTGAATGACACGGATTCATTGATACCGACTGAAACTGATTGATTCTGACTGACACTCATTCATACTGACTGATGCTGATTGACTGATACAGACTGACACAGATTGATTGACACTGACTGACACTGTTTGATACTGACTGACACTGATTGATTGATACAGACTGACACTCATTGATTGATCCTGACTGACACTGATTGATTGATACAGACACACACTGATTGATAATGACTGACACTGATTGATTGATACAGACTCACACTGATTGATACTGACTGACACTGATTGAATGATACAGACTCACACTGATTGATACTGACTGACCCTGATTCATACTGACTGACACTGATTGATTGATACAGACTGACTCTGATTGATTGATACTGACGGACACTGATTGATTGATACTGGCTGATATTGAGTGATTGGATACTAACGCTGATTGATTGATACTGACTGACCCTGATTGATTGATACTCACTGACACTCATTGATTGATACAGACTGACACTCATTGATTGATACAGACTGACACTGATTGATTGATAATGACTGACACTGATTGATTGATATTGGCTGTCACTAATTGATACTGACTGACAATGATTCATATTGACTGGCGCTGATTGATTGATACAGACTGACACTGATTGATTGATACAGACTGACTCTGATTGATACTGACTGACACTGATTGATTGATACTTCCTGAAGCTGATTGATTCTGACTGACGCTCATTGATTGATACTGACTGACACTGATTGATTGATACTGCCTGAAGCTGATTGATTGATACTGACTGACGCTGATTGATTGACTCTAAGTTGATTGATTAATGCTGACTGGAACATACTTATTAATATTGATGCTGGATGTTACAGACTGAGTGACTGAATCTCACAGTCACTCAATGATACTGACTGACATCATTCTTACGCTCGTCTCTGCCTGATTTTTGTTCCCTCGTGTACGTCAGTGCATGGGCACAGAATCTCATTCTGATTTTTATTTCTTGTTGTTTCACAGCTACAACCGCAGAGACAACATTAGCCACAACTACCGAAGGTACTAGGACAGATTAAATTTCAATCTCACTCTGACCAAGCCTCCCATATTTATTTGGGATTTTATCATTGAAATTCAGATGAATATGGATAATGAATTAATTATTGTCAGTTGTGCTTGCAGTGTTGCATTGTCTGTGTTGGAAGCTAGATTTCTCCGTACACAGAGCTGTGTTCTTTGCAGACAGAATGTATTGTACACACCGTGTGCTAGTTTCTGTTTCTCAAAATATTTTACAGACATTTACTGGTTTATTCCTCAGTCCAATGTAATGACCAACCAGAATCAAGCTGTCCAGCTCGGAATTTATCAATAAATAGTGAGAGTTTCTACAGGTATTTGATCAGGAAAAAAATCTGATAGTGAATGAAGCTGATTGCTTGATACTGACTGACTCTGATTGATTGATACTGACTGATGCTGATTGATTGATACAGACTGACCCTGATTGATTACTACTGACTGACACAGATTGATTGATACTGACTGCCACTGATTGATTGATACTGACTGACGATGATTGATTGATACAGACTGACACTGATTGATTGATACTGACTGACACTGATTGATTGATACTGACTGACACTGATTGATTGATGCTCACTGACGCCATTGATTGACACAGATTGACGTTGATTGATTGATACAGACTAACACTGATTGATTGATACTGACTGACACTGATTGATTGATACTGACTGACTCTGATTGATTGATACTGACTGACACTGATTGATTACTACTGACTGACGCAGATTGATTGATACTGACTGACTCTGATTGATTGATACTGACTGACACTGATTGATTGATGCTCACTGACCCTCATTGATTGATGCAGACTGACCCTGATTGATTGATACAGACTGACCCTGATTGATTACTACTGACTGACGCAGATTGATTGATACTGACTGACGATGATTGATTGATACAGACTGACACTCATTGATTGATACAGACTGACTCTGATTGATTGATACTGATTGACGCTGATTGATTGATACAGACTGACACTGATTGATTGATACAGACTGAGACTGATTGATTGATACTGACTGACACTGATTGATTGATACAGACTGAGACTGATTGATTGATACTGACTGACACGGATTGATTGATGCTGACTGCCACTGATTGATTGATACTGACTGTCACTGATTGATTGATACTGACTGTCACTGATTGATACTGACTGACAATGATTGAGGGTGTCGAAATTTGCTGATGACACCAAGATTGGGGGAAAGGCAAATTGTGCGGAGGGTGGGGAGAGTCTGCAGAAGGATCTAGATAGGCTGGGCGAATGGGCCAGGAAATGGCAAATGGAATTTAGTGTTGGCAAGTGTGAGGTGGTCCACTTTGGTAGGAAGAATGGTAGGAAGGACTATTACTTACGTGCCGAAAAACTGCAGCAGGTGACGGTGCAGAGGGATCTCGGGGTCCTTGTGCATGTGTCGAAAAAACCCAGCTTGCAGGTGCAGCAGGTGGTCAGGAAGGCGAATGGGATGCTGGCCTTCATAGCGAGGGGGATTGAACATAAAAGTAGGGAGGTCTTGCTGCAGCTGTATAGGGCATTGGTGAGGCCGCAGCTGGAGTACTGTGTGCAGTTTTGGGCGCCGCACCTGCGCAAAGATATTTTGGCCTTGGAGGGAGTGCAGAGGAGGTTTACTAGGCTGAAACCGGAGTTGAGGGGGTTGAGCTATGAGGAGAGGCTGAATAAACTAGGCTTGTACTCGTTAGAGTTTAGAAGAATGAGGGGAGATCTCATTGAGACGTATAAGATGATGAATGGGATGGATAGGATAGAGGTGGAGAGACTCTTCCCACTCAGAAAGGACAGTAGGACTAGGGGGCACAGTCTCAAGATAAAGGGGGGGCGGTTTAGAACGGAGTTGAGGAGGAACTTCTTCACTCAAAGGGTGGTGAATCTCTGGAATTCTCTGCCCGTTGAAGTGGTGGAGGCTGCCTCGCTAAATATTTTTAAGACGCGGGTTGATGGGTTTTTGATAAGAGAGGGGATTAAGGGTTATGGGGAGAGGGCGGGAAAGTGGAACTGAGCCACGACAGATCAGCCATGATCTTATTGAATGGCAGGGCAGGCTCGAAGGGCTAGATGGCCTACTCCTGCTCCTATTTCTTATGATACTGAATGACACGGATTCATTGATACCGACTGAAACTGATTGATTCTGACTGACACTCATTCATACTGACTGATGCTGATTGACTGATACAGACTGACACAGATTGATTGACACTGACTGACACTGTTTGATACTGACTGACACTGATTGATTGATACAGACTGACACTCATTGATTGATCCTGACTGACACTGATTGATTGATACAGACACACACTGATTGATAATGACTGACACTGATTGATTGATACAGACTCACACTGATTGATACTGACTGACACTGATTGAATGATACAGACTCACACTGATTGATACTGACTGACCCTGATTCATACTGACTGACACTGATTGATTGATACAGACTGACTCTGATTGATTGATACTGACGGACACTGATTGATTGATACTGGCTGATATTGAGTGATTGGATACTAACGCTGATTGATTGATACTGACTGACCCTGATTGATTGATACTCACTGACACTCATTGATTGATACAGACTGACACTCATTGATTGATACAGACTGACACTGATTGATTGATAATGACTGACACTGATTGATTGATATTGGCTGTCACTAATTGATACTGACTGACAATGATTCATATTGACTGGCGCTGATTGATTGATACAGACTGACACTGATTGATTGATACAGACTGACTCTGATTGATACTGACTGACACTGATTGATTGATACTTCCTGAAGCTGATTGATTCTGACTGACGCTCATTGATTGATACTGACTGACACTGATTGATTGATACTGCCTGAAGCTGATTGATTGATACTGACTGACGCTGATTGATTGACTCTAAGTTGATTGATTAATGCTGACTGGAGCATATTTATTAATATTGATGCTGGATGTTACAGACTGAGTTACTGAATCTCACAGTCACTCAATGACCCTGACTGACATCATTCTTACACTCGTCTCTGCCTGATTTTTGTTCCCTCGTGTACGTCAGTACATGGCACAGAATCTCATTCTAATTTTTATTTCTTGTTGTTTCACAGCTACAACCGCTGGGACAACATTAGCCACAACGACCGAAGGTACGAGGAAAGATTAAATTTCTATCTCACTCTGACACGGCCTCGCTGATTGATTGATATTGACTGACACTAATTGATTGATACTGACTGGTATGATTGACTGATATAGACTGACACTGATTGATACTGACTTACACTGATTGATTGATACTGACTGATACTGATTGATTGGTACAGGTTGTCATGGATTGATTGATACTGACTGACACTGATTGACTGTTACAGATTGACACGGATTGATTGATACTGACACGTATTGATTGATAGTCACTGATGCTGATTGATTGATACAGTCTGACACTGATTGATTGACACTGCCTGAAGCTGATTGATTGAAACTGACTGACGCTGATTGATTGATTCTAAGTTGATTGATTAATGCTGACTGGAACATACTTATTAATAGTGATGCTGGATGTTACAGACTGACTGACTGAATCTCACAGTCACTCAATGACCCTGACTGACATCATTCTTATGCTCGTCTCTGCCTGATTTTTGTTCCCTCGTGTACGTCAGTGCATTGGCACAGAATCTCATTCTGATTTTTATTTCTTGTTGTTTCACAGCTACAACCGCTGAGACAACATTAGCCACAACGACCGAAGGTACTAGGAAAGATTAAATTTCAATCTCACTCTGACCAAGCCTCCCATATTTATTTGGGATTTTATCATTGAAATTCAGATGAATATGGATAATGAATTAATTATTGTCAGTTGTGCTTGCAGTGTTGCATTGTCTGTGTTGGAAGCTAGATTTCTCCGTACACAGAGCTGTGTTCTTTGCAGACAGAATGTATTGTACACACCGTGTGCTAGTTTCTGTTCATCAAAATATTTTGCAGACATTTACTGGTTTATTCCTCAGTCCAATGTAATGACCAATCAGAATCAAGCTGTCCAGCTAGGAATTTATCAATAAATAGTGAGAGTTTCTACAGGCATTTGATCAGGAAAAAAATCTGATAGTGAATGAAGCTGATTGATTGATACTGACTGACTCTGATTGATTGATACTGACTGACTCTGATTGATTGATGCTCACTGACGCCATTGATTGACACAGACTGACGTTGATTGATTGATACAGACTAACACTGATTGATTGATACTGACTGACACTGATTGATTGATACTGACTGACTCTGATTGATTGATGCTGACTGACGCTGATTGATTAATACTGACTGACCCTGATTGATTGATACAGACTGACCCTGATTGATTACTACTGACTGACACAGATTAATTGATACTGACTGCCACTGATTGATTGATACTGACTGACGATGATTGATTGATACAGACTGACACTGATTGATTGATACTGACTGACTCTGATTGATTGATACTGACCGACGCTGATTGATTGATACAGACTGACACAGATCGATTGATACTGACTGACACTTTTTGATACTGACTGACACTGATTGGTTGATACAGACTGACACTCATTGATTGATACTGACTGACACTGATTGATTGATACAGTCTCACACTGATTGATAGTGACTGACACTGATTGATTGATACAGGCTCACACTGATTGATACTGACTGACCCTGATTCATACTGACTGACACTGATTGATTGATACAGGCTCACACTGATTGATACTGACTGACCCTGATTCATACTGACTGACACTGATTGATTGATACAGACTGACACTCATTGATTGATCCTGACTGACACTGATTGATTGATACAGACTCACACTGATTGATACTGACTGACACTGATTGATTGATACAGGCTCACACTGATTGATACTGACTGACCTTGATTGATACTGACTGACACTGATTGATTGATACAGACTGACACTGATTGATTGATACTGATGGACACTGATTGATTGATACTGGCTGATATTGAGTGATAAGATACTAACGCTGATTGATTGATACTGACTGACCCTGATTGATTGATACTCACTGACGCTCATTGATTGATACAGACTGATACTGATTGATTGATAATGACTGACACTGATTGATTGATATTGACTGTCACTAATTGATACTGACTGACACTGATTGATATTGACTGGCGCTGATTGATTGATACAGACTGACCCTGATTGATTGATACAGACTGACTCTGATTGATATTGACTGACACTGATTGATTGATACTGCCTGAAGCTGATTGATTCTGACTGACGCTCATTGATTGATACTGACTGACACTGATTAATTGATACTGCCTGAAGCTGATTGATTGATACAGCCTGACGCTGATTGATTGACTCTAAGTTGATTGATTGATGCTGACTGGAGCATATTTATTAATATTGATGCTGGATGTTACAGACTGAGTTACTGAATCTCACAGTCACTCAATGATACTGACTGACATCATTCTTATGCTCGTCTCTGCCTGATTTTTGTTCCCTCGTATACGTCAATGCATGGACACAGAATCTCATTCTGATTTTTATTTCTTGTTGTTTAACAGCCACAACCACTAAGACAACATTAGCCACAACGACCGAAGGTAGTAGGAAACATTAAATTTCTATCTCACTCTGACCAAGCCTCGCTGATTGATTGATATTGACTGACACTAATTGATTGATACTGACTGGTATGATTGATTGATATAGACTGACACTGATTGATACTGACTGATACTGATTGATTGATACTGACTGATACTGATTGATTGGTACAGGTTGTCATGGATTGATTAATACTGACTGACACTGATTGATTGATGCAGATTGACACGGATTGATTGATACTGACATGTATTGATTGATAGTGACTGATATTGATTGATACTGACTGATGCTGATTGATTGATACAGTCTGACACTGATTGATTGACACTGCCTGAAGCTCATTGATTGATACTGACTGACGCTGATTGATTGATACTGACTGACGCTGATTGATTGATACTGACTGACGCTAATTGATTGAATCTGACTGACAGGTATTGATTGATACTGACTGACACAGATTGATGGATACTGACTGACACGGATTGATTGATACTGAACGAGACGGATCGATTAATACTGACTGACACTGATTGATACTGACTCATATTGATTGATTGATACTGATGCTGCTTGATTGATACTGACTGACACTGATTCATACTGACTGACGCTGATTGATTGATACAGACTGACACTGATTGATACTGACTGACACTGATAGATACTGACTGACACTGATTGATTGATACAGACTGACACTGATTGATACTGACTGACACTGATTGATTGATACAGACTGACACTGATTGATACTGACTGACACTGACTGATACTGACTGACACTGACTGATACTGACTGACACTGATTGATACTGACTGACGCTGATTGATTGATACAGACTGACACTGATTGATACTGACTGACACTGACTGATACTGATTCATATTGATTGATTGATACTGACGCTGATTGATTGATACTGACTGAGGCTGATTGATTGATACTGACTGACACTGATTTATACTGACTGACGCTGATTGATTGATACAGACTGTCACTGATTGATACTGACTGACACTGAGAGATACTGACTGACACTGATTGATACTGACTGACACTGATTGATTGATACAGACTGACACTGATTGATACTGACTGACACTGACTGATACTGATTCATATTGATTGATTGATACTGACGCTGATTGATTGATACTGACTGAGGTAGTATCTAGTACTAGGAAACATTAAATTTCTATCTCACTCTGACCAAGCCTCGCTGATTGATTGATATTGACTGACACTAATTGATGGATACTGACTGGTATGATTGATTGATATAGACTGACACTGATTGATACTGACTGACACTGATTGATTGATACTGACTGCTACTGATTGATTGGTACAGGTTGTCATGGATTGATTGATACTGACTGACACTGATTGATTGATACAGATTGACACGGATTGATTGATACTGACACGTATTGATTGATAGTGACTGACACTGATTGATTGATACTGACTGATGCTGATTGATTGATACAGTCTGACACTGATTGGTTGACACTGCCTGAAGCTGATTGATTGATACTGACTGACGCTGATTGATTGATTCTAAGTTGATTGATTGATGCTGACTGGAGCATATTTATTAATCTTGATGCTGGATGTTACAGGCTGAGTGACTGAATCTCACAGTCACTCAATGATACTGACTGACATCATTCTTATGCTCGTCTCTGCCTGATTTTTGTTCCCTCGTGTACATCAGTGCTTGGGCACAGAATCTCATTCTGATTTTTATTTCTTGTTGTTTCACAGCTACAACCGCTAAGACAACATTAGCCACAACGACTGAAGGTACTAGGAAAGATTAAATTTCAATCTCAGTCTGACCAAGCCTCGCTGATTGATTGATATTGACTGACACTAATTGATGGATACTGACTGGTATGATTAATTGATATAGACTGACACTGATTGATACTGACTGACACTGATTGATTGATACTGACTGCTACTGATTGATTGGTACAGGTTGTCATGGATTGATTGATACTGACTGACACTGATTGATTGATACAGATTGACACAGATTGATTGATACTGACACGTATTGATTGATAGTCACTGATACTGATTGATTGATACTGACTGATGCTGATTGATACAGTCTGACACTGATTGATTGACACTGCCTGAAGCTGATTGATTGATACTGACTGACGCTGATTGATTGATTCTAAGTTGATTGATTGATGCTGACTGCTACATATTTATTTATATTGATGCTGGATGTTACAGACTGAGTGACTGAATCTCACGGTCACTCAATGATACTGACTGACATTATTATGCTCGTCTCTGCCTGATTTTTGTTCTCTCGTGTACGTCAGTGCATGGACACAGAATCTCATTCTGATTTTTATTTCTTGTTGTTTAACAGCTACAACCGCTAAGACAACATTAGCCACAACTACCGAAGGTACGAGGAAAGATTAAATTTCAATCTCACTCTGACCCAGCCTCCCATATTTATTTGGGATTTTATCATTGAAATTCAGATGAATATGGATAATGAATTAATTATTGTCAGTTGTGCTTGCAGTGTTTCATTGTCTGTGTTGGAAGCTAGATTTCTCCGTACACAGAGCTGTGTTCTTTGCAGACAGAATGTATTGTACACACCGTGTGCTAGTTTCTGTTTCTGAAAATATTTTACAGACATTTACTGGTTTATTCCTCAGTCCAATGTAATGACCAACCAGAATCAAGCTGTCCAGCTAGGAATTTATCAATAAATAGTGAGAGTTTCTACAGGTATTTGATCAGGAAAAAAATCTGATAGTGAATGAAGCTGATTGCTTGATACTGACTGAATCTGATTGATTGATACTGACTGATGCTGATTGACACAGACTGACCCTGATTGATTACTACTGACTGACACAGATTGATTGATACTGACTGCCACTGATTGATTGATACTGACTGACGATGATTGATTGATACAGACTGACACTGATTGATTGATACTGACTGACACTGATTGATTGATGCTCACTGACGCCATTGATTGACACAGATTGACGTTGATTGATTGATACAGACTAACACTGATTGATTGATACTGACTGACACTGATTGATTGATACTGACTGACTCTGATTGATTGATACTGACTGACACTGATTGATTGATGCTCACTGACCCTCATTCATTGATGCAGACTGACCCTGATTGATTGATACAGACTGACCCTGATTGATTACTACTGACTGACGCAGATTGATTGATACAGACTGACACTCATTGATTGATACTGACTGACTCTGATTGATTGATACTGATTGACGCTGATTGATTGATACAGACTGACACTGATTGATTGATACAGACTGAGACTGATTGATTGATACAGACTGAGACTGATTGATTGATACTGACTGACTCTGATTGATTGATACTGACTGACACGGATTGATTGATACTGACTGACACTGATTGATTGATACTGACTGTCACTGATTGATACTGACTGACAATGATTGAGGGTGTCGAAATTTGCTGATGACACCAAGATTGGGGGAACGGCAAATTGTGCGGAGGGTGGGGAGAGTCTGCAGAAGGATCTAGATAGGCTGGGCGAATGGGCCAGGAAATGGCAAATGGAATTTAGTGTTGGCAAGTGTGAGGTAGTCCACTTTGGTAGGAAGAATGGTAGGAAGGACTATTACTTACGTGCCGAAAAACTGCAGCAGGTGACGGTGCAGAGGGATCTCGGGGTCCTTGTGCATGAGTCGAAAAAACCCAGCTTGCAGGTACAGCAGGTGGTCAGGAAGGCTAATGGGATGCTGGCCTTCATAGCGAGGGGGATTGAATATAAAAGTAGGGAGGTCTTGCTGCGGCTGTATAGGGCATTGGTGAGGCCGCAGCTGGAGTACTGTGTGCAGTTTTGGGCGCCGCACCTGCGCAAAGATATTTTGGCCTTGGAGGGAGTGCAGAGGAGGTTTACTAGGGCTGATACCGGAGTTGAGGGGGTTGAGCTATGAGGAGAGGCTGAATAAACTAGGCTTGTACTCGTTAGAGTTTAGAAGAATGAGGGGAGATCTCATTGAGACATATAAGATGATGAATGGGATGGATAGGATAGAGGTGGAGAGACTCTTCCCACTCAGAAATGACAGTAGGACTAGGGGGCACAGCCTCAAGATAAAGGGGGGGCGGTTTAGAACGGAGTTGAGGAGGAACTTCTTCACTCAAAGGGTGGTGAATCTCTGGAATTCTCTGCCCGTTGAAGTGGTGGAGGCTGCCTCGCTAAATATTTTTAAGACGCGGGTTGATGGGTTTTTGATAAGAGAGGGGATTAAGGGTTATGGGGAGAGGGCGGGAAAGTGGAACTGAGCCACGACAGATCAGCCATGATCTTATTGAATGGCAGGGCAGGCTTGAAGGGCTAGATGGCCTACTCCTGCTCCTATTTCTTATGATACTGAATGACACGGATTCATTGATACCGACTGAAACTGATTGATTCTGACTGACACTGATTCATACTGACTGATGCTGATTGATTGATACAGACTGACACAGATTGATTGATACTGACTGACAATGTTTGATACTGACTGACACTGATTGATTGATACAGACTGACACTCATTGATTGATCCTGACTGACACTCATTGATTGATCCTGACTGACACTGATTGATTGATACAGACTCACACTGATTGATACTGACTGACACTGATTGAATGATACAGACTCACACTGATTGATACTGACTGACCCTGATTCATACTGACGGACACTGATTGATTGATACTGGCTGATATTGAGTGATTGGATACTAACGCTGATTGATTGATACTGACTGACCCTGATTGATTGATACTCACTGACGCTCATTGATTGATACAGACTGACACTGATTGATTGATAATGACTGACACTGATTGATTGATATTGGCTGTCACTAATTGATACTGACTGACAATGATTGATATTGACTGGCGCTGATTGATTGATACTGACACTGATTGATTGATACAGACTGACTCTGATTGATACTGACTGACACTGATTGATTGATACTTCCTGAAGCTGATTGATTCTGACTGACGCTCATTGATTGATACTGACTGACACTGATTGATTGATACTGCCTGAAGCTGATTGATTGATACTGACTGACGCTGATTGATTGACTCTAAGTTGATTGATTAATGCTGACTGGAGCATATTTATTAATATTAACGCTGGATGTTACAGACTGAGTTACTGAATCTCACTGTCACTCAATGACCCTGACTGACATCATTCTTACGCTCGTCTCTGCCTGATTTTTGTTCCCTCGTGTACGTCAGTGCATGGGCACAGAATCTCATTCTAATTTTTATTTCTTGTTGTTTCACAGCTACAATCGCTAAGACAACATTAGCCACAACTACTGAAGGTACGAGGAAAGATTAAATTTCTATCTCACTCTGACACAGCCTCGCTGATTGATTGATATTGACTGACACTAATTGATTGATACTGACTGGTATGATTGATTGATATAGACTGACACTGATTGATACTGACTTACACTGATTGATTGATACTGACTGATACTGATTGATTGGTACAGGTTGTCATGGATTGATTGATACTGACTGACACTGATTGACTGATACAGATTGACACGGATTGATTGATACTGACACGTATTGATTGATAGTCACTGATACTGATTGATTGATACTGACTGATGCTGATTGATTGAAACTGACTGACGCTGATTGATTGATTCTAAGTTGATTGATTAATGCTGACTGGAACATACTTATTAATATTGATGCTGGATGTTACAGACTGACTGACTGAATCTCACAGTCACTCAATGTTACTGACTGACATCATTCTTATGCTCGTCTCTGCCTGATTTTTGTTCCCTCGTGTACGTCAGTGCATGGGCACAGAATCTCATTCTGATTTTTATTTCTTGTTGTTTAACAGCTACAACCGCGAAGACAACATTAGCCACAACTACCGAAGGTACTAGGAATGATTAAATTTCAATCTCACTCTGACCAAGCCTCCCATATTTATTTGGGATTTTATCATTGAAATTCAGATGAATATGGATAATGAATTAATGATTGTCAGTTGTGCTTGCAGTGTTGCATTGTCTGTGTTGGAAGCTAGATTTCTCCGTACACAGAGCTGTGTTCTTTGCAGACAGAATGTATTGTACATACCGTGTGCTAGTTTCTGTTTCTCAAAATATTTTACAGACATTTACTGGTTTATTCCTCAGTCCAATGTAATGACCAATCAGAATCAAGCTGTCCAGCTCGGAATTTATCAATAAATAGTGAGAGTTTCTACAGGCATTTGATCAGGAAAAAAATCTGATAGTGAATGAAGCTGATTGATTGATACTGACTGACTCTGATTGATACTGACTGATGCTGATTGATTGATACTGACTGACGCTGATTGATTGATACTGCCTGATGCTGATTGATTGATTCTAAGTTGATTAATTGATGCTGACTGGAGCATATTTATTAATATTGATGCTGGATGTTACAGACTGAGTTACTGAATCTCACAGTCACTCAATGATACTGACTGACATCATTCTTATGCTCGTCTCTGCCTGATTTTTGTTCCCTCGTGTACGTCAGTGCATGGGCACAGAATCTCATTCTGATTTTTATAGAACATAGAACATAGAACATTACAGCGCAGAACAGGCCCTTCGGCCCACGATGTTGCGCCAACCAGTTAAAAAAAACAATGACCTTCTAACCTAAACCAAACCCATTCCGTCCATAAACCTATCCACGGATCTCTTAAACGCCCCCAAACTAGGCACATCCACAACTGCAGCAGGCAGGGCATTCCAATCCCTCACCACCCTCTGGGTAAAGAACCTACCCCTGACATCCGTCCTATAACTACCAGCCCTTAATTTAAACCTATGCCCCCTCGTGCTAGCTTTCTCTATCCGAGGAAAAAGGCTATCACTGTCCACCCTATCCAAATCTCTGATCATCTTATATGTTTCAATAAGGTCCCCTCGCTGCCGCCTTCTTTCTAAGGAAAACAACCTCAAATCCCTCAGTCTCTCCTCATAGGACCTCCCCTCCATACCAGGCAACATCCTGGTAAACCTCCTCTGCACCCTCTCCAAAGCCTCCACATCCTTCCTATAATGTGGGGGCCAGAACTGCACACAATACTCCAAGTGCGGCCACACCAGAGTTTTGTACAGTTGCAACATGACGCTGCGGCTCTTAAATTCAATCCCCCTACCAATAAACGCCAAGACACCGTATGCCTTCCTAACAACCCTATCTACTTGATTCCCAACTTTCAGGGATCTATGTACACATACACCTAGATCCCTCTGTTCATCCACACTATTCAGAGTCCTACCGTTAGCCCTATACTCTACATATCTGTTATTCCTACCAAAGTGAATCACCTCACACTTTTCCACATTAAACTCCATCCTCCACCTCTCGGCCCAGCTCTGCAACTTGTCCAAGTCTCCCTGTAGACTAAGACACCCTTCCTCACTATCTACCACACCTCCAACTTTGGTGTCATCAGCAAATTTACTAATCCACCCAGCTATACCCTCATCCAGATCATTTATAAAAATTACAAACAGCAGTGGCCCCAAAACAGATCCCTGAGGCACACCACTCGTAACTGAACTCCATGTCGAATACTTACCATCAACCACCACCCTCTGTCTCCTATCCGCCAGCCAATTCCTAATCCAATTTCCTAAATCACCCTCAATCCCATACATCTGCAATTTCTGCAGAAGGCTTCCATGGTGAACCTTATCAAACGCCTTACTAAAGTCCAAATACACCACGTCAACTGCCTTACCCCCATCCACCTCTTTGGTCACTTTCTCAAAAAACTCAATAAGGTTAGTAAGGCACGACCTACCCTCCACAAAACCATGCTGACTATCTCTAATCATTTCATTACTTTCCAAATAACTATAAATCCTATCCCTAATAATTTTTTCTAAAACCTTACCCACAACAGAAGTAAGACTCACCGGTCTATAATTCCCGGGGAAGTCTCTGTTCCCCTTAAACAATGGGACAACATTCGCTAACCTCCAATCTGCTGGCACTATACCGGTGACCAATGACGACCTGAAGATCAGAGCCAGAGGCTCTGCAATCTCCTCCCTTGCCTCCCAGAGAATCCTAGGGTAAATCCCGTCCGGCCCAGGGGAATTATCTATTTTCAAACCCTCAAGAATAACTAGCACATCCTCCTTGTCAACCGCAATACTGTCCAGTTTACAACCCTGTAACCCAGTGTTCTCCACAGCTACATTTATGTACCCCTGCGTGAACACCGAAGAGAAATATTGGTTCAATGCCTCTCCAATCTCTTCCGGAGATTATTTCTTGTTGTTTCACAGCTACAACCGCTAAGACAACATTAGCCACAACTACCGAAGGTACTAGGAAAGATTAAATTTCAATCTCACTCTGACCAAGCCTCCCATATTTATTTGGGATTTTATCATTGAAATTCAGATGAATATGGATAATGAATTAATTATTGTCAGTTGTGCTTGCAGTGCTGCATTGTCTGTGTTGGAAGCTAGATTTCTCCGTACACAGAGCTGTGTTCTTTGCAGACAGAATGTATTGTACACACCGTGTGCTGGTTTCTGTTTCTCAAAATATTTTACAGACGTTTACTGGTTTACTCCTCAGTCCAATGTAATGACCAACCAGAATCAAGCTGTCCAGCTAGGAATTTATCAATAAATAGTGAGAGTTTCTACCGGCATTTGATCAGGAAAAAAATCTGATAGTGAATGAAGCTGATTGATTGATACTGACTGACTCTGATTGATTGATACTGTCTGACACTGATTGATTGATACTGACTGACGCTGATTGATTGATACTGACTGACACTCATTGACTGATTCTGACTGACGCTGATTGACTGATACTGACTGACGCTCATTGATTGATTCTGACTGACACCTATTGATTGATACTGACAGACCCAGATTGATGGATACTGTCTGACATGCATTGATTGATACCGAATGGGACAGATTGATTGATGCTGACTGACGCTGATTTATACTGACTGATATTGATTGATTGATACTGATGCTGATTGATTGATACTGACTGACACTGATTTATACTGTCTGACGCTGATTGATTGATACAGACTGACACTGATTGATACTGACTGACACTGATAGATACTGACTGACACCGATTGATTGATACTGACTGAGGCTGATTGATTGATACTGACTGACACTGATTGATACTGACTGACGCTGATTGATTGATACAGACTGACACAGATCGATTGATACTGACTGACACTGTTTGATACTGACTGACACTGATTGATTGATACAGACTGACACTCATTGATTGTTCCTGACTGACACTGATTGATTGATACAGACTCACACTGATTGATACTGACTGACACTGATTGATTGATACAGGCTCACACTGATTGATACTGACTGACCCTGATTGATACTGACTGACACTGATTGATTGATACAGACTGACACTGATTGATTGATACTGATGGACACTGATTGATTGATACTGGCTGATATTGCGTGATAAGATACTAACGCTGATTGATTGATACTGACTGACCCTGATTGATTGATACTAACTGACGCTCATTGATTGATACAGACTGATACTGATTGATTGATAATGACTGACACTGATTGATTGATATTGACTGTCACTAATTGATACTGACTGACGCTGATTGATATTGACTGGCGCTGATTGATTGATACAGACTGACACTGATTGATTGATACTGCCTGAAGCTGATTGATTGATACTGACTGACGCTGATTGATTGACTCTAAGTTGATTGATTGATGCTGTCTGGAGCATATTTATTAATATTAATGCTGGATGTTACAGACTGAGTGACTGAATCTCACAGTCACTCAATGATACTGACTGACATCATTCTTATGCTCGTCTCTGCCTGATTTTTGTTCCCTCGTGTACGTCAGTGCATGGGCACAGAATCTCATTCTGATTTTTATTTCTTGTTGTTTAACAGCTACAACCGCTAAGACAACATTAGCCACAACTACCGAAGGTAGTAGGAAACATTAAATTTCTATCTCGCTCTGACCAAGCCTCGCTGATTGATTGAAATTGACTGACACTAATTGATGGATACTGACTGGTATGATTGATTGATATAGACTGACACTGATTGATACTGACTGACACTGATTGACACTGACTGATACTGATTGATTGGTACAGGTTGTCATGGATTGATTGATACTGACTGACACTGATTGATTGATACAGATTGACACGGATTGATTGATACTGACATGTATTGATTGATAGTGACTGATACTGATTGATTGATACTGACTGATGCTGATTGATTGATACAGTCTGACACTGATTGATTGACACTGCCTGAAGCTCATTGATTGATACTGACTGACGCTGATTGATTGATACTGACTGAAGCTCATTGATTGATACTGACTGACGCTCATTGATTGATTCTGACTGACACTGATTGATTGATACTGACTGACGCTCATTGATTGAATCTGACTGACACGTATTGATTGATACTGACTGACACAGATTGATGGATACTGACTGACACGGATTGATTGATACTGAACGAGATGGATCGATTAATACTGACTGACACTGATTGATACTGACTGATATTGATTGATTGATACTGATGCTGATTGATTGATACTGACTGACACTGATTTATACTGACTGACACTGATAGATACTGACTGACACTGATTGATACTGACTGACGCTGATTGATTGATACAGACTGTCACTGATTGATACTGACTGACACTGACTGATACTGACTGACACTGATTGATACTGACTGACGCTGACTGATTGATACAGACTTACACTGATTGATACTGACTGACACTGACTGATACTGATTCATATTGATTGATTGATACTGACGCTGATTGATTGATACTGACTGAGGCTGATTGATTGATACTGACTGACACGGATTCATTGGTACCAACTGACACTGATTGATTGATTCTGACTGACACTGATTCATACTGACTGATGCTGATGATTGATACTGACTGACACTTATTTATACTGACTGACGCTGATTGATTGATACAGTCTGACACTGACTGATACTGACTGACGCTGATTGATCCTGACTGACACTGATTGATTGATACAGACTGACACTGACTGATTGATACTGGCTGACAATGATTGATTCTGACTGACACTGATTGATTCTGACTGACGCTGATTGATACTGACTGACGCTGATGGATTGATATTGCCTGATGCTGATTGTTTGATACTGACTGACGCTGATTGATTCATTCGAAGTTGATTGGTTAATGCTGACTTTAACATATTTATTAATATTGATGCTGGATGTTACAGACTGAGTTACTGAATCTCACAGTCACTCAATGATACTGACTGACATCATTATTATGCTCGTCTCTGCCTGATTTTTGTTCCCTCGTGTACGTCAGTGCTTGGGCACAGAATCTCATTCTGATTTTTATTTCTTGTTGTTTCACAGCTACAACCGCTAAGACAACATTAGCCACAACTACCGAAGGTACTAGGAAAGATTAAATTTCAATCTCACTCTGACCAAGCCTCCCATATTTATTTGGGATTTTATCATTGAAATTCAGATGAATATGGATCATGAATTAATTATTGTCAGTTGTGCTTGCAGTGTTGCATTGTCTGTGTTGGAAGCTAGATTTCTCCATACACAGAGCTGTGACTTTGCAGACAGAATGTATTGTACACACCGTGTGCTAGTTTCTGTTTCTCAAAATATTTTACAGACATTTACTGGTTTATTCCTCAGTCCAATGCAATGACCAATCAGAATCAAGCTTTCCAGCTAGGAATTTATCAATAAATAGTGAGAGTTTCTACCGGCATTTGATCAGGAAAAAAATCTGATAGTGAATGAAGCTGATTGATTGATACTGACTGACTCTGATTGATTGATACTGTCTGACACTGATTGATTGATACTGACTGACGCTGATTGATTGATACTGACTGACACTCATTGACTGATTCTGACTGACGCTGATTGACTGATACTGACTGACGCTCATTGACTGATTCTGACTGACACCTATTGATTGATACTGACAGACCCAGATTGATGGATACTGTCTGACATGCATTGATTGATACCGAATGGGACAGATTGATTGATGCTGACTGACGCTGATTTATACTGACTGATATTGATTGATTGATACTGATGCTGATTGATTGATACTGACTGACACTGATTTATACTGTCTGACGCTGATTGATTGATACAGACTGACACTGATTGATACTGACTGACACTGATAGATACTGACTGACACCGATTGATTGATACTGACTGAGGCTGATTGATTGATACTGACTGACACTGATTGATACTGACTGACGCTGATTGATTGATACAGACTGACACAGATCGATTGATACTGACTGACACTGTTTGATACTGACTGACACTGATTGATTGATACAGACTGACACTCATTGATTGTTCCTGACTGACACTGATTGATTGATACAGACTCACACTGATTGATACTGACTGACACTGATTGATTGATACAGGCTCACACTGATTGATACTGACTGACCCTGATTGATACTGACTGACACTGATTGATTGATACAGACTGACACTGATTGATTGATACTGATGGACACTGATTGATTGATACTGGCTGATATTGCGTGATAAGATACTAACGCTGATTGATTGATACTGACTGACCCTGATTGATTGATACTAACTGACGCTCATTGATTGATACAGACTGATACTGATTGATTGATAATGACTGACACTGATTGATTGATATTGACTGTCACTAATTGATACTGACTGACGCTGATTGATATTGACTGGCGCTGATTGATTGATACAGACTGACACTGATTGATTGATACTGCCTGAAGCTGATTGATTGATACTGACTGACGCTGATTGATTGACTCTAAGTTGATTGATTGATGCTGTCTGGAGCATATTTATTAATATTAATGCTGGATGTTACAGACTGAGTGACTGAATCTCACAGTCACTCAATGATACTGACTGACATCATTCTTATGCTCGTCTCTGCCTGATTTTTGTTCCCTCGTGTACGTCAATGCATGGGCACAGAATCTCATTCTGATTTTTATTTCTTGTTGTTTAACAGCTACAACCGCTAAGACAACATTAGGCACAACTACCGAAGGTAGTAGGAAACATTAAATTTCTATCTCGCTCTGACCAAGCCTCGCTGATTGATTGAAATTGACTGACACTAATTGATGGATACTGACTGGTATGATTGATTGATATAGACTGACACTGATTGATACTGACTGACACTGATTGACACTGACTGATACTGATTGATTGGTACAGGTTGTCATGGATTGATTGATACTGACTGACACTGATTGATTGATACAGATTGACACGGATTGATTGATACTGACATGTATTGATTGATAGTGACTGATACTGATTGATTGATACTGACTGATGCTGATTGATTGATACAGTCTGACACTGATTGATTGACACTGCCTGAAGCTCATTGATTGATACTGACTGACGCTGATTGATTGATACTGACTGAAGCTCATTGATTGATTCTGACTGACACTGATTGATTGATACTGACTGACGCTCATTGATTGAATCTGACTGACACGTATTGATTGATACTGACTGACACAGATTGATGGATACTGACTGACACGGATTGATTGATACTGAACGAGATGGATCGATTAATACTGACTGACACTGATTGATACTGACTGATATTGATTGATTGATACTGATGCTGATTGATTGATACTGACTGACACTGATTTATACTGACTGACACTGATAGATACTGACTGACACTGATTGATACTGACTGACGCTGATTGATTGATACAGACTGTCACTGATTGATACTGACTGACACTGACTGATACTGACTGACACTGATTGATACTGACTGACGCTGATTGATTGATACAGACTGTCACTGATTGATACTGACTGACACTGACTGATACTGACTGACACTGATTGATACTGACTGACACTGACTGATACTGATTCATATTGATTGATTGATACTGACGCTGATTGATTGATACTGACTGAGGCTGATTGATTGATACTGACTGACACGGATTCATTGGTACCAACTGACACTGATTGATTGATTCTGACTGACACTGATTCATACTGACTGATGCTGATGATTGATACTGACTGACACTTATTTATACTGACTGACGCTGATTGATTGATACAGTCTGACACTGACTGATACTGACTGACGCTGATTGATCCTGACTGACACTGATTGATTGATACAGACTGACACTGACTGATTGATACTGGCTGACAATGATTGATTCTGACTGACACTGATTGATTCTGACTGACGCTGATTGATACTGACTGACGCTGATGGATTGATATTGCCTGATGCTGATTGTTTGATACTGACTGACGCTGATTGATTCATTCGAAGTTGATTGGTTAATGCTGACTTTAACATATTTATTAATATTGATGCTGGATGTTACAGACTGAGTTACTGAATCTCACAGTCACTCAATGATACTGACTGACATCATTATTATGCTCGTCTCTGCCTGATTTTTGTTCCCTCGTGTACGTCAGTGCATGGGCACAGAATCTCATTCTGATTTTTATTTCTTGTTGTTTAACAGCTACAACCGCTGGGACAACATTAGCCACAACGACCGAAGGTACTAGGAAAGATTAAATTTCAATCTCACTCTGACCAAGCCTCCCATATTTATTTGGGATTTTATCATTGAAATTCAGATGAATATGGATAATGAATTAATTATTGTCAGTTGTGCTTGCAGTGTTGCATTGTCTGTGTTGGAAGCTAGATTTCTCCATACACAGAGCTGTGACTTTGCAGACAGAATGTATTGTACACACCGTGTGCTAGTTTCTGTTTCTCAAAATATTTTACAGACATTTACTGGTTTATTCCTCAGTCCAATGTAATGACCAATCAGAATCAAGCTGTCCAGCTAGGAATTTATCAATAAATAGTGAGAGTTTCTACAGGCATTTGATGAGGAAAAAAATCTGATAGTGAATGAAGCTGATTGATTGATACTGACTGACTCTGATTGATTGATACAGACTGACACTGATTGATACAGACTGACACTGATTGATACTGACTCATATTGATTGATTGATACTGACGCTGATTGATTGATACTGACTGACCCTCATTGATTGATACTGACTGAGGCTGATTGATTGATACTGTCTGACATGGATTCACTGATACCGACTGACACTGATTGATTCTGACTGACACTGATTCATACTGACTGATGCTGATGATTGATACTGACTGACACTTATTTATACTGTCTGACACTGATTGATTGATACAGTCTGACACTGACTGATACTGACTGACGCTGATTGATACTGAGTGACACTGATTGATTGATACAGACTGACACTGACTGATTGATACTGGCTGACAATGATTGATACTGACTGACACTGATTGATTCTGACTGACGCTGATTGATACTGACTGACGCTGATGGATTGATACTGACTGAAGCTGATTGGTTGATTCTGACTGACGCTCTTTCATACGGACTGATGCTGATGACTGATGCTGACACTGATTATACTGACTGACACTGATTAATTGATACAGACTGACACTGATTGATACTGACTGACACTGATTGATACTGACTGACACTGATTGATTGATACAGACGGACACTGATTGATTGATACAGACGGACACTGATTGATTGATCGTGACTGATTGATACAGACTGACGCTGATTGATTGATACTGACTGTCCCTGATTGATACTGACTGACACTGATTGATACTGACTGACGCTGATTGATTTTGACTGACGCTGATTGATACAGACTGACGCTGATTGATTGGTATTGCCTGAAGCTGATTGTTTGATACTGACTGACGCTGATTGATTGATTCGAAGTTGATTGATTGATGCTGACTGGAGCATATTTATTAATATTGATGCTGGATGTTACAGACTGAGTGACTGAATCTCACAGTCACTCAATGATACTGACTGGCATCATTCTTATGCTCGTCTCTGCCTGATTTTTGTTCCCTCGTATACGTCAATGCATGGGCACAGAATCTCATTCTGATTTTTATTTCTTGTTGTTTAACAGCTACAACCGCTAAGACAACATTAGCCACAACGACCGAAGGTAGTAGGAAACATTAAATTTCTATCTCACTCTGACCAAGCCTCGCTGATTGATTGATATTGACTGACACTAATTGATGGATACTGACTGGTATGATTGATTGATATAGACTGACACTGATTGATACTGACTGACACTGATTGACACTGACTGATACTGATTGATTGGTACAGGTTGTCATGGATTGATTGATACTGACTGACACTGATTGATTGATACAGATTGACACGGATTGATTGATACTGACATGTATTGATTGATAGTGACTGATCCTGATTGATTGATACTGACTGATGCTGATTGATTGATACAGTCTGACACTGATTGATTGACACTGCCTGAAGCTCATTGATTGATACTGACTGACGCTGATTGATTGATACTGACTGAAGCTCATTGATTGATACTGACTGACGCTCATTGATTGATTCTGACTGACACTGATTGATTGATACTGACTGACGCTCATTGATTGAATCTGACTGACACGTATTGATTGATACTGACTGACACAGATTGATGGATACTGACTGACACGGATTGATTGATACTGAACGAGATGGATCGATTAATACTGACTGACACTGATTGATACTGACTGATATTGATTGATTGATACTGATGCTGATTGATTGATACTGACTGACACTGATTTATACTGACTGACACTGATAGATACTGACTGACACTGATTGATACTGACTGACGCTGATTGATTGATACAGACTGTCACTGATTGATACTGACTGACACTGACTGATACTGACTGACACTGATTGATACTGACTGACGCTGACTGATTGATACAGACTTACACTGATTGATACTGACTGACACTGACTGATACTGATTCATATTGATTGATTGATACTGACGCTGATTGATTGATACTGACTGAGGCTGATTGATTGATACTGACTGACACGGATTCATTGGTACCAACTGACACTGATTGATTGATTCTGACTGACACTGATTCATACTGACTGATGCTGATGATTGATACTGACTGACACTTATTTATACTGACTGACGCTGATTGATTGATACAGTCTGACACTGACTGATACTGACTGACGCTGATTGATCCTGACTGACACTGATTGATTGATACAGACTGACACTGACTGATTGATACTGGCTGACAATGATTGATTCTGACTGACACTGATTGATTCTGACTGACGCTGATTGATACTGACTGACGCTGATGGATTGATATTGCCTGATGCTGATTGTTTGATACTGACTGACGCTGATTGATTCATTCGAAGTTGATTGGTTAATGCTGACTGTAACATATTTATTAATATTGATGCTGGATGTTACAGACTGTGTTACTGAATCTCACAGTCACTCAATGATACTGACTGACATCATTCTTATGCTCGTCTCTGCCTGATTTTTGTTCCCTCGTGTACGTCAGTGCATGGGCACAGAATCTCATTCTGATTTTTATTTCTTGTTGTTTAACAGCTACAACCGCTAAGACAACATTAGCCACAACTACCGAAGGTACTAGGAAAGATTAAATTTCAATCTCACTCTGACCAAGCCTCCCATATTTATTTGGGATTTTATCATTGAAATTCAGATGAATATGGATCATGAATTAATTATTGTCAGTTGTGCTTGCAGTGTTGCATTGTCTGTGTTGGAAGCTAGATTTCTCCATACACAGAGCTGTGACTTTGCAGACAGAATGTATTGTACACACCGTGTGCTAGTTTCTGTTTCTCAAAATATTTTACAGACATTTACTGGTTTATTCCTCAGTCCAATGTAATGACCAATCAGAATCAAGCTGTCCAGCTAGGAATTTATCAATAAATAGTGAGAGTTTCTACAGGTATTTGATGAGGAAAAAAATCTGATAGTGAATGAAGCTGATTGATTGATACTGACTGACTCTGATTGATTGATACAGACTGACACTGATTGATACAGACTGACACTGATTGATACTGACTCATATTGATTGATTGATACTGACGCTGATTGATTGATACTGACTGACCCTCATTGATTGATACTGACTGAGGCTGATTGATTGATACTGTCTGACATGGATTCACTGATACCGACTGACACTGATTGATTCTGACTGACACTGATTCATACTGACTGATGCTGATGATTGATACTGACTGACACTTATTTATACTGACTGACGCTGATTGATTGATACAGTCTGACACTGACTGATACTGACTGACGCTGATTGATACTGAGTGACACTGATTGATTGATACAGACTGACACTGACTGATTGATACTGGCTGACAATGATTGATACTGACTGACACTGATTGATTCTGACTGACGCTGATTGATACTGACTGACGCTGATGGATTGATACTGACTGAAGCTGATTGGTTGATTCTGACTGACGCTCTTTCATACGGACTGATGCTGATGACTGATGCTGACACTGATTATACTGACTGACACTGATTAATTGATACAGACTGACACTGATTGATACTGACTGACACTGATTGATACTGACTGACACTGATTGATTGATACAGACGGACACTGATTGATACAGACGGACACTGATTGATTGATCGTGACTGATTGATACAGACTGACGCTGATTGATTGATACTGACTGTCCCTGATTGATACTGACTGACACTGATTGATACTGACTGACGCTGATTGATTGGTATTGCCTGAAGCTGATTGTTTGATACTGACTGACGCTGATTGATTGATTCGAAGTTGATTGATTGATGCTGACTGGAGCATATTTATTAATATTGATGCTGGATGTTACAGACTGAGTTACTGAATCTCACAGTCACTCAATGATACTGACTGGCATCATTCTTATGCTCGTCTCTGCCTGATTTTTGTTCCCTCGCGTACATCAATGCATGGGCACAGAATCTCATTCTCATTGATACTGACTGACGCTCATTGATTGATTCTGACTGTCGCTGATTGATTGATACTGACCGACGCTCATTGATTGATTCTGACTGACATGTATTGATTGATACTGACTGACACAGATTGATGGATACTGTCTGACACGGATTGATTGATACTGAGTGAGACGGATTGATTGATACTGACTGACACTGATTTATACTGAATGACGCTGATTGATTGATACAGACTGACACTGATTGATACTGACTGACGCTGGTTGATTGATACAGACTGACACTGATTGATTGATACTGACTGACACTGATTGATACTGATACATATTGATTGATTAATACTGACGCTGATTGATTGATACTGACTGACATGGATTCATTGATACTGAATGACACGGATTCGTTGATACCGACTGACACTGATTGATTGATTCTGGGTGACACTGATTCATACTGACAGATGCTGATGATTGATACTCACTGACACTGATTTATACTGACTGACGCTGATTGATTGATACAGACTGACACTGATTGATACTGACTGACACCGATTGATACTGACTGACACTGATTGATTGATACAGACTGACACTGACTGATACTGGCTGACAATGATTGATACAGACTGACACTGACTGATTGATACTGGCTGACAATGATTGATACTGACTGACACTGATTGATTCTGACTGACGCTGATTGATACTGACTGACAGTGATTGATACAGACTGACGCTGATTGATTGATACTGACTGACACTGATTGATACTGACAAATATTGATTAATTGACACTGACGCTGATTGATTGATACTGACTGACCCTGATTGATTGATACTGACTGAGGCTGATTCATTGATACTGACTGACACAGATTCATTGATACCGACTGACGCTGATTGATTGATTCTGAGTGACACTGATTCATACTGACTGATGCTACTGATTGATACTGTCTGACACTGATTTATACCGACTGACGCTGATTTATTGATACAGCCTGACAATGATTGATACTGACTGACACTGATTGATTGATCCAGACGGACACTGATTGATTGATACTGACTGACACTGATTGATACTGACTGACACTGATTGATACTGACTGACACTGATTGATTGATACAGACTGACACTGATTGATTGATACTGACTAACACTGATTGAAAGTGACTGACACTGATTGACTGATACTGACTGACGCTGATTGACACTGACTGACACTGATTGATTGATACAGACTGACACTGATTGATTGATACTGGCTGATAATGATTGATACTGACTGACACTGATTGATACTGACTGACGCTGATTGATTCTGACTGGCGCTGATTGATTGATATTGCCTGAAGCTGATTGTTTGATACTGACTGATGCTGATTGATTGATTCGAAGTGGATTGATTAATGCTGACTGGAGCATATTTATTCATATTGATGCTGGATATTACAGACTGAGTTACTGAATCTCACAGTCACTCAATGATACTGACTGACATCATTCTTATGCTCGTCTCTGCCTGATTTTTGTTCCCTCGTGTACATCAGTGCATGGGCACAGAATCTCATTCTGATTTTTATTTCTTGTTTAACAGCTACAACCGCTAAGACAACATTAGCCACAATTCGCCAAACTACTACAACAGCTGAAGGTTGGATCTCGCTCTGACCAAGCCTCCCATATTTATTTGGGATTTTATCATTGAAATTCAGATGAATATGGATAATGAATTAATTATTGTCAGTTGTGCTTGCAGTGTTGCATTGTCTGTGTTGGAAGCTAGATTTCTGCGTATACAGAGCTGTGTTCTTTGCGGACAGAATGTATTGTACATACCGTGTGCTAGTTTCTGTTTCTCAAAATATTTTACAGACATTTACTGGTTTATTCCTCAGTCCAATGTAATGACCAATCAGAATCAAGCTGTCCAGCTCGGAATTTATCAATAAATAGTGAGAGTTTCTACAGGCATTTGATCAGGAAAAAAATCTGATAGTGAATGAAGCTGATTGATTGATACTGACTGACGCTGATTGATTGATTCGAAGTTGATTGATTAATGCTGACTGGATCATATTTATTCATATTGATGCTGGATGTTACGGACTGAGTTACTGAATCTCACAGTCACTCAATGATACTGACTGACATCATTCTTATGCTTGTCTCTGCCTGATTTTTGTTCCCTCGTGTACGTCAGTGCATGGGCACAGAATCTCATTCTGATTCTTATTTCTTGTTGTTTCTCAGCTACAACCGCTAAGACAACATTAGCCACAACTACCGAAGGTACTGGGAAAGATTAAATTTCAATCTCACTCTGACCAAGCCTCCCATATTTCTTTGGGATATTATCATTGAAATTCAGATGAATGTGGATAATGAATTAATTAATGTCAGTTGTGCTTGCAGTGTTTCATTGTCTGTGTTGGAAGCTAGATTTCTCTGTACACAGAGCTGTTTTCTTTGCAGACAGAATGTATTGTACACACCGTGTGCTAGTTTCTGTTTATCAAAATATTTTACAGACATTTACTGGTTTATTCCTCAGTCCAATATAATGACCAATCAGAATCAAGCTGTCCAGCTAGGAATTTATCAATAAATAGTGAGAGTTTCTACAGGTATTTGATCAGGAAAAAAATCTGATAGTGAATGGAGCTGATTGATTGATACTGACTGACACTGATTGATACTGACTGATATTGATTGATTGATACTGATGCTGATTGATTGATACTGACTGACACTGATTTATACAGACTGACGCTGATTGATTGATACAGACTGACACTGATTGATACTGACAGACACTGATTGATTGATACTGGCTGATATTGAGTGATTGGATTCTGATGTTGATTGATTGATGCTGACTGACCCTCATTGATTGATACTGACTTACACGTATTGATTGATACTGACTGACACGGATTGATTAATACAGACTGAAAGTGATTGATTGATACTGACTGACACGGATTGATTGATTCTGACTGACGCTGATTGATTGATACTGACTGACATGGATTGATTGATACTGACTGACTCTGATTGATTGATTCTGACTGACACTCATTGATTGATACAGACTGACGCTGACTGATTCTGACTTACACGGATTGATTGATACTGACTGAGACGGATTGATTGATACAGACTGACACGTATTGATTGATACTGACTGACACTGATTGATACTGACTGAGACGGATCGATTGATACTGACTGACATGTATTGATTGATAATGACTGACATGGATTCATACTGACTGACGCTGACTGATACTGACTGACACGTATTGATTGATACTGTCTGACACAGATTGATTGATACTGACTGACATGGATTGATTGATACTGACTGATGATAATTGATTAATACTGACTGATGCTGATTGATTGATCCTGACTGTCCCCGATTGATTGATACTGACTGACCCTGATTGATTGATACTGACTGACATGGATTCATTGATACTGACTGACACTGATTGATTCTGACTGACACTGATTCATACTGACTGACGCTGATTGATTAATCCAGACTGACACTGATTGATTGATACTGACTGACACTGACTGATACTGTCTGACGCTAATTGATCGATACAGACTGACTCTAATTGATTGATACTGACTGACACAGATTGATGGATACTGACTGACGCTGATTGACTGATACAGACTGATGCTGATTGATTGATACTGACTGATGATAATTGATTAATACTGACTGATGCTGATTGATTGATCCTGACTGTCCCCGATTGATTGATACTGACTGACCCTGATTGATTGATACTGACTGACATGGATTCATTGATACTGAATGGCACTGATTGATTCTGACTGACACTGATTCATACTGACTGACGCTGATTGATTAATCCAGACTGACACTGATTGATTGATACTGACTGACACTGATTGATACTGTCTGACGCTAATTGATCGATACAGACTGACTCTAATTGATTGATACTGACTGACACAGATTGATGGATACTGACTGACGCTGATTGATTGATACAGACTGATGCTGATTGATTGATACTGACTGACACTGATTGATACTGACTGATATTGATTGATACTGATGCTTATTGATTGATTCTGACTGACACTGATTGATACTGATTGACGCTGATTGATTGATACAGACTGACACTGATTGATACTGACTGACACTGATAGATACTGACTGACACTGATTGAAACTGACTGACACTGATTGATTGATACAGACGGACACTGATTGGTTGATACAGACTGACACTGATTGATACTGACTCATATTGATTGATTGATACTGACGCTGATTGATTCATTCTGACTGACCCTGATAGATTGATACTGACTGAAGCTGATTGGTTGATACTGACTGACACGGATTCATTGATACTGAATGACACGGATTCATTGATACCGACTGACACTGATTGATTGATTCTGACTGACACTCTTTCATACGGACTGATGCTGATGACTGATGCTGACTGACACTGATTATACTGACTGACACTGATTAATTGATACAGACTGGCACTGATTGATACTGACTGACACAGATTGATACTCACTGACACTGATTGATTGATCTAGACGGACACTGATTGATTGATACCGACTGACACTGATTGATACTGACTGACACTGATTGATACTGACTGACACTGATTGATACTGAGTGATATTGATTGATACTGATGCTTATTGATTGATTCTGACTGATACTGATTGATACTGATTGACGCTGATTGATTGATACAGACTGACACTGATTGATACTGACTGACACTGATAGATACTGACTGACACTGATTGAAACTGACTGACACTGATTGATTGATACAGACGGACACTGATTGGTTAATACAGACTGACACTGATTGATACTGACTCATATTGATTGATTGATACTGACGCTGATTGATTCATTCTGACTGACCCTGATAGATTGATACTGACTGAAGCTGATTGGTTGATACTGACTGACACGGATTCATTGATACTGAATGACACGGATTCATTGATACCGACTGACACTGATTGATTGATTCTGACTGACACTCTTTCATACGGACTGATGCTGATGACTGATGCTGACTGACACTGATTATACTGACTGACACTGATTAATTGATATAGACTGGCACTGATTTATACTGACTGACACTGATTGATACTGACTGACACTGATTGATTGATACAGACGGACACTGATTGATTGATACTGACTGATTGATACAGACTGACGCTGATTGATTGATACTGACTGTCACTGATTAATACTGACTGACACTGATTGATACTGACTGACGCTGATTGATTCTGTCTGACGCTGATTGATACAGACTGACGCTGATTGATTGGTCTGCCTGAAGCTGATTGATTGATACTGACTGACGCTGATTGATTGATTCGAAGTTGATTGATTGATGCTGACTGGAGCATATTTATTAATATTGATGCTGGATGTTACAGACTGAGTTACTGAATCTCACAGTCACTCAATGATACTGACTGGCATCATTCTTATGCTCGTCTCTGCCTGATTTTTGTTCCCTCGCGTACATCAATGCATGGGCACAGAATCTCATTCTCATTGATACTGACTGACGCTCATTGATTGATTCTGACTGTCGCTGATTGATTGATACTGACCGACGCTCATTGATTGATTCTGACTGACACATATTGATTGATACTGACTGACACAGATTGATGGATACTGTCTGACACGGATTGATTGATACTGAGTGAGACGGATTGATTGATACTGACTGACACTGATTTATACTGAATGACGCTGATTGATTGATACAGACTGACACTGATTGATACTGACTGACACTCATAGATACTGACTGACAGTGATTGATACCGACTGACGCTGGTTGATTGATACAGACTGACACTGATTGATTGATACTGACTGACACTGATTGATACTGATACATATTGATTGATTGATTCTGACACTGATTGATTGATACTGACTGACATGGATTCATTGATACTGAATGACACGGATTTGTTGATACCGACTGACACTGATTGACACTGATTCATACTGACAGATGCTGATGATTGATACTCACTGACACATTTATATTGACTGACACTGGTTGATTGATACAGACTGACACTGACTGATTGATACTGGCTGACAATGATTGATACTGACTGACACTGATTGATTCTGACTGACGCTGATTGATACTGACTGACAGTGATTGATACTGACTGACGCTGATTGATTGATACAGACTGACACTGATTGATACTGACTGACACTGATTGATACTGACAAATATTGATTAATTGACACTGACGCTGATTGATTAATACTGACTGACCCTGATTGATTGATACTGACTGAGGCTGATTCATTGATACTGACTGACACAGATTCATTGATACCGACTGATACTGATTGATTGATTCTGAGTGACACTGATTCATACTGACTGATGCTGATGATTGATACTGTCTGACACTGATTTATACTGACTGACACTGATTAATTGATACAGACTGGCACTGATTGATACTGACTGACACAGATTGATACTCACTGACACTGATTGATTGATCTAGACGGACACTGATTGATTGATACCGACTGACACTGATTGATACTGACTGACACTGATTGATTGATACAGACTGACACTGATTGATTGATACTGACTGACACTGATTGACTGATACTGACTGTCACTGATTGATACTGACTGACACTGATTGATACTGACTGACGCTCATTGATTTTGACTGACGCTGATTGATACTGACTGACGCTGATTGATTGATATTGCCTGAAGCTTATTGTTTGATACTGACTGACACAGATTGATGGATACTGACTGACACGGATTGATTGATACTGACTGAGACGGATTGATTGATACTGACTAACATTGATTGATTGATACTGACTGATATTGATTGATTGATACTGACTTAGACAGATTGATTGATACTGACTGACACGTATTGATTGATAATGACTGACACGGATTGATGCGGTCTGTCGCTGATTGCTTGATAATGACTGACACTGATTGATTGATACTGCCTGAAGTTGATTGATTGATTGTAAGTTGATTGATTGATGCTGACCGCAGCATATTTATTAATATTGATGTTGGATTTTACAGACTGAGTGACTGAATCTCACAGTCACTCAATGATACTGACTGACATCATTCTTATGCTCTTCTCTGCCTGATTTTTGTTCCCTCACGTACATCAGTGCATGGGCACAGAATCTCATTCTGATTTTTATTTCTTGTTGTTTAACAGCTAGAACCGCTAAGACAACATTAGCCACAACTCGCCAAGCTACTACAACAGCTGAAGGTTGGATCTCGCTCTGACCAAGCCTCCCATATTTATTTGGGATTTTATCATTGAAATTCAGATGAATATGGATAATGAATTAATTATTGTCAGTTGTGCTTGCAGTGTTGCATTGTCTGTGTTGGAAGCTAGATTTCTCCGTACACAGAGCTGTGTTCTTTGCAGACAGAATGTATTGTACACACCGTGTGCTAGTTTCTGTTTCTCAAAATATTTTACAGACATTTACTGGTTTATTCCTCAGTCCAATGTAATGACCAATCAGAATCAAGCTGTCCAGCCAGGAATTTATCAATAAATAGTGAGAGTTTCTACAGGTATTTGATCAGGAAAAAATCTGATAGTGAATGAAGCTGATTGATTGATACTGACTGACACTGATTGATTGATACTGACTGACGCTGATTGATTGTTACTGACTGACGCTGATTGATTGATTCTGACTGACGCTGATTGATTGATACTGACTGACGCCCATTGATTGATTCTGACTGACACTCACTGATTGATACAGACTGACACTGATTGATTGATACTGACTGGCACTGATTGATTGATACTGACTGATGCTGATTGATTGATACTGACTGACACTGATTGATTGATACTGACTGACTCTGATTGATTGATACTGACTGACTCTGATTGATTGATACTGACTGAGACTGATTGATACTGACTGATGCTGATTGATTGATTCTGACTGACACAGATTGATTGTTACTGACTGACACTGATTGATACTGACTGACACTGATTGATTGATACTGACTGACACTGATTGATACTGACTGACTCTGATTGATTGATACTGACTGACTCTGATTGATTGATACTGACTGACGCTCATTGATTGATTCTGACTGACACAGATTGATTAATACTGACTGACACTGATTGATACTGAGTGACACTGATTGATTGATACTGACTGACACTGATTGATACTGACTGACACTGATTGATTCTGACTGACGCTGATTGATACTGACTGACACTGATTGATTGATATTGCCTGAAGCTGATTGATTGATACTGACTGACGCTGATTGATTCATTCGAAGTTGATTGATTAATGCTGACTGTAACATATTTATTCATATTGATGCTGGATGTTACAGACTGAGTTACTGAATCTCACAGTCACTCAATGATACTGACTGACATCATTCTTATGCTTGTCTCTGCCTGATTTTTGTTCCCTCGTGTACGTCAGTGCATGGGCACAGAATCTCATTCTGATTTTTATTTCTTGTTGTTTAACAGCTACAACCGCTAAGACAACATTAGCCACAATTCACCAAGCTACTACAACAGCTGAAGGTTGGATCTCGCTCTGACCAAGCCTCCCATATTCAATTGGGATTTTATCATTGAAATTCAGATGAATATGGATAATGAATTCAATATTGTCAGTTTGCTTGCAGCGTTGCATTGTCTGTGTTGGAAGCTAGATTTCTCCGTACACAGAGCTGTGTTCTTTGCAGACAGAATGTATTGTACACACTGTGTGCTAGTTCTGTTTATCAAAATATTTTACAGACATTTACTGGTTTATTCCTCAGTCCAATGTAATGACCAACCAGAATCAAGCTGTCCAGCTAGGAATTTATCAATAAATAGTGAGAGTTTCTACAGGCATTTGATCAGGAAAAAATCTGATAGTGAATGAAGCTGATTGATTGATACTGACTGACTCTGATTGATTGATACTGACTGACGCTGATTAATTGATACTGATTGACGCTCAGTGATTGATACTGACTGACGCTCATTGATTGATACTGACTGACGCTCATTGATTGATTCTGACTGACACGGATTGATTGATACTGACTGACACTGATTGATACAGACTGACGTTGATTGATTGATATTGACTGACACTGATTGATTGATACTGACTGACTCTGATTGATTGATACTGACTGACACGGATTGATTGATACTGACTGATGCTGATTGATTGATACTGACTGACGCTGATTGATTGATACTCACTGACGCTCATTGATTCTGACTGACGCTGATTGATTGATACTGACGCTCATTGATTGATTCTAACTGACACATATTGATTGATACTGACCAACACTGATATGACTGACACTGATTGATTGATACTGACTGACACTGATGGATACTGACTGACGCTGATTGATTCTGACTGACGCTGATTGATACTGACTGACACTGATTGATTGATTCGAAGTTGATTGATTAATGCTGACTGGAGCATATTTATTAATATTGATGCTGGATGTTACAGACTGAGTGACTGAATCTCACAGTCACTCAATGATACTGACTGACATCATTCTTATGCTCGTCTCTGCCTGATTTTTGTTCCCTCGTGTACGTCAGTGCATGGGCACAGAATCTCATTCTGATTTTTATTTCTTGTTGTTTCACAGCTACAACCGCTAAGACAACATTAGCCACAACTCACCAAACTACTACAACAGCTGAAGGTTGGATCTCGCTCTGACCAAGCCTCCCATATTTATTTGGGATTTTATCATTGAAATTCAGATGAATATGGATAATGAATTAATTATTGTCAGTTGTGCTTGCAGTGTTGCATTGTCTGTGTTGGAAGCTAGATTTCTCCGTACACAGAGCTGTGTTCTTTGCAGACAGAATGTATTGTACACACCGTGTGCTAGTTTCTGTTTCTCAAAATATTTTACAGGCATTTACTGGTTTATTCCTCAGTCCAATGTAATGACCAATCAGAATCAAGCTGTCCAGCTAGGAATTTATCAATATACTGACTGATACTGACTGACTCTGATTGATACTGACTGATACTTATTGATTGAAAGAATGGTTTGATCGAGCAGACGCAGCACGGATTCGTGAAGGGGAAGTCATGTTTAACAAATTTATTGGATCTCTATGAGCAAGTGACTACCGCGGTAGACAGAGGGGAACCAGTGGATGTGGTGTTTCTAGATTTCCAAAAGGCGTTTGACAAGGTGCCTCGCAAAAGGTTGCTACAGAAGGTTAGGGTGCACGGCTTTGTGGGTAAGGTGTCAGCGTGGACAGAGGATTGGTTGTCTAATAAGAAGCAGAGAGTTGGTATCAATGGGTGCTATTCTGGTTGGCAGTTGGTGACTAGTGGAGTGCCGCAGGGATCGGTGCTGGGGCCTCAACTATTTACCATTTACATAGACGATCTGGAGGAGGGGGCTAAGTGTAAGGTAACGAAATTTGCTGATGACACTAAGATGAACATAAGAACATAAGAAATAGGAGCAGGAGTAGGCCATCTAGCCCTTCGAGCCTGCCCCGCCATTCAATAAGATCATGGCTGATCTGTCGCTGCTCAGTTCCACTTTCCCGCTTTCTCCCCATAACCCTTAACCCCTCTCTTATCAAAAACCCATCAACCCGCGTCTTAAAAATATTTAGCGAGGCAGCCTCCACCACTTCAACGCGCAGAGAATTCCAGAGATTCACCACCCTTTGAGTGAAGAAGTTCCTCCTCAACTCCGTTCTAAACCGCCCCCCTTTTATCTTGAGGCTGTGCCCCCTAGTCCTACTGTCTTTTTTGAGCAGGAAGAGTCTCTCCACCTCTATCCTATCCATCCCATTCATCATCTTATACGTCTCAATGAGATCTCCCCTCATTCTTCTAAACTCTAACGAGTACAAGCCCAGTTTATTCAGCCTCTCCTCATAGCTCAACCCCCTCAACTCCGGTATCAGCCTAGTAAACCTCCTCTGCACTCCCTCCAAGGCCAAAATATCTTTGCGCAGGTGCAGCGCCCAAAACTGCACATAGTACTCCAGCTGCGGCCTCACCAATGCCCTATACAGCTGCAGCAAGACCTCCCTACTTTTATATTCAATCCCCCTCGCGATGAAGGCCAGCATCCCATTCGCCTTCCTGACCACCTGCTGCACCTGCAAGCTGGGTTTTTGCGACTCATGCACAAGGACCCCGAGGTCCCTCTGCACCGTCGCCTGCTGCAGTTTTTCGCCACGTAAGTAATAGTCCTTCCTACCATTCTTCCTACCAAAGTGGACCACCTCACACTTGCCAACATTAAATTCCATTTGCCATTTCCTGGCCCATTCGCCCAGCCTATCTAGATCCTTCTGCAGACTCTGCACACCCTCCGCACAATTTGCCGTTCCCCCAATCTTGGTGTCATCAGCAAATTTCGACACCCTACACTCGGTTCCCTCCTCCAGATCATCTATATAAATGGTAAAAAGCTGAGGCCCCAGCACCGACCCCTGGGGCACTCCACTAGTCACCATCCGCCAATCCGAATAGCACCTGTTGACCCCCACTCTCTGCCTCCTATTTGACAACCAATCCTCTATCCACGCTAACACCCTACCCCCAACTCCATGTCCCTCGACCTTCTGCAATAACCTCTTGTGAGGTACTTTGTCAAACGCCTTCTGAAAATCTAGAAAGACCACATCCACCGGCTCTCCTCTATCCACCGCCCTAGACACATCCTCATAGAACTCCAGTAAATTTGTCAGACACGACTTCCCTTTAATGAAACCGTGCTGCATCTGCTCTATCAAGCAAATTGGGTGGAAGGCGTGGAAAGTCTGCAGAGAGATCTGGATAGGCTGAGTGAGTGGGCGAGGACCTGGCAGATGGAGTATAATGTTAGCAAATGTGAGGTTATCCACTTTGATAGAAATAATAGTAGGAGGGATTATTACTTAAAGGGCGAAAAGCTGCAGCATGCTACGGTGCAGAGGGACTTGGGGTCCTTATGCACGAATCGCAAAAACCCAGTTTGCAGGTGCAGCAGGTGATCAAGAAGGCGAATGGAATGTTGGCCTTTATAGCGAGGGGGATAGAATATAAAAGTAGGGAGGTCTTGCTGCAACTGTACAAGGCACTGGTGAGGCCGCAGCTGGAGTACTGTGTGCAGTTTTGGTCGCCGCATTTGCGGAAGGATATATTGGCCTTGGAGGGAGTACAGAGAAGGTTCATTAGGCCGATACTGGAGATGAGGAGGTTAGCCTCTGAGGAGAGATTGAATAGACTGGGTCTGTACTCGTTTGAGTTTAGAAGGCTGAGGGGGGATCTTATAGAGACGTATAAGATAATGAAGGGGCTACGGAGGGTAGAGGTAGAGAGATTCTTTCCACTTAGAAAGGATAGCAGGACTAGAGGGCACAGCCTCAAAATAAGGGGGGGACAGTTTAGATCGGAGTTGAGGGGGAACTTCTTCACTCAAAGAGTGGTGAGTCTCTGGAATTCTCGGCCCATTGAAGTGGTGGAGGCTACCTCGCTGACTATATGTAAGTCACGGGTAGATAGATTTCTGATAGACAAGGGAATTAAGGGTTATGGGGAGAAAGTGGGAAAGTGGAACTGATCCACTTCAGATCAACCATGATCTTATTGAATGGGGGGGCAGGCTCGAAGGGCTAGATGGCCTACTCCTGCTCCTATTTCTTACGTTCTTATGACACTAAAACAAAAGAACAAAGAAAATTACACTACAGGAATAGGCCCTTCCAAACATGCTGCCCGACTGAACTAAAACCCTCTACCCTTCTGGGACCATACCCCTCTATTCCCTTCCTATTGATGTATTTGTCCAGACACCCTTCAAAACACAGTATTGTATCTGCTACCACTACCTCCCCCGACAACAAGTTCCAGGCACCCACCACCCTCTGTGAAAAAAAAAACTTGTCTCATACATCTTCTTTAAATTTTGTCCCTCACAACTTAAACCTGTGCCCCCTAGTAATTGACTGTTCCATCCTGGGAAAAAACTTCTGACTATCCAAACTGCCCATGCCCCTCATAATCTCGTAGACTTCTATCACATCGCCCCTCATCCTCCGTCGTTCCAGTATACACGTGAAACAAACCAAGTTTCTCCAATCTCTCCTCATAGCAAATACCCTCCATGTAGTCAACATCCTTGTAAATCTTTTCTGTACCCTCGCCAAAGCCTCCACATCCTTCTGGTAGTGTGGCGACCAGAATTGAACACTTTATTCCAAATGCCGCCTAACTAAGGTTCCATAAAGCTGCAACATGACTTGCTAATATTTAAACTCAATGCCCCGGCCAATGAAGGCAAGCATGCTGTATGCCTTCTTGACTACCTTCTCCACCTGCATTGCCACTTTCAGTGACCCGTGTACCTGTACACCCAGATCCCTCTGCCTATCAATACTCTTAAGGGTTCTGCCATTTACTATATCCTATCCATATTAGACCTTCCAAGATGCCCTATCACATATTTGTCTGGATTAAACTCCATCTGCCGTCTCTCCGCCGTAGTCTCCAACTGATCTATCTTCTGCTGTATTCTCTGACGGTCCTCATCGCTATCTGCAAATCCACCAACCTTTGTGTCGTCCACAAACTTACTAATCAAACCAGTTACATTTTCCTCCAAATCATTTATATACATTACAAAGAGCAAAGGTTCCAGCACTGACCCCTGAGAAGTCAAGAGTCACAGAGGTTTACAGCATGGGAACAGGCCCTTTAGCCCAAATTGTCCACACCACCCCTTTTTTCACCCCTAAGCTAGTCCCAATTGTCCCCATTTGGCCCATAGCTCTTTGTGGCCATCTTAGCCATGTCTAGACGCTAATTTAAAGACAGAATTGTACCCGCCTTGACTACTACCTCTGGCAGCTTGTTCTAGACACTCACCACCCTGTGTGTGAAAAAATTGCCCCTCTCGACCCTTTTGTATCTCTCCCCTCTCACCTTAAACCTATGACCTCTAGTTTTAGACTCCCTTACTCCCCTTCCTTATATGGAAGCCATTGAAAGGGTGCAGAGGAGATTTACAAGGATGTTGCCTGGATTGGGTGGCATGCCTTATGAGGATAGGTTGAGAGAGCTCGGTCTTTTCTCCTTGGAGAAGCGAAGGATGAGAGGTGACCTGATAGGGGTGTATAAGATGTTGAGAGGTATTGATCGAGTGGATTCTCAGAGGCTTTTCCCCAGGGCTGAAATGGCTGCCACAAGAGGACACAGGTTTAGGTGCCAGGGAGTAGGTACAGAGGAGATATCAAGGGTAAGTTTTTCACTCAGAGGGTGGCGGGTGCATGGAATCGGCTGCCAGAGGTGGTGGTGGAGGCAAACTCGATAGGGTCTTTTAAGAGACTTCTGGATGAGTACATGGGACGTAGTAGGATTGAGGGTTATAGGTAAGCCTAGTAGGTAGAGATATGATCGGTGCAACTTGTGGACCGAAGGGCCTGTTTGTGCTGTAGTTTTTCTATGTTCTACCTTTGGGAAAAGATATCAACTATTTGGCTGATCTAAGCCCCTCACTATTTTATAGACCTCTATAAGATCACCCCTAAGTCACCTACGCCCCAGAGAAAGAAGTCCCAATCTATCTAGCCTCTCCTTATAACTCAAATCATCAAGTCCCGGTATTATCCTAGTAAATATTTTCTGCATTCTTTCTAGTTTAATAATATTCCAAGTGTGGCCTTACCAATGTCTTGTACAACTTCAACAAGACATCCCAACTCCCGTATTCAATGTTCTGACCAATGAAACCAAGCATGCCGAATGCCTTCTTCACTACTCTGTCTACCTGTGACTCCACTTTCAAGAAACTATGAACATGTACCCCTAGATCTCTTTGTTCTATTTCTTTGTCCTCAACGCTCCACTATTAACTGAGTAAGTCCTGCCCTGGTTCAATCGATCAAAATGCATTACTTCGCATTTATTTAAATTAAACTCCATCTGCCATTCGTCAGCCCACTGGCCAATTGATCAAGATTCCATTGCAAACATAGATGACCTTCACTGTCCACTATCCACTGTCCACCAATCTTGATTTATTATTGTCACATGTATTAACATGCAGTGAAAAGTATTGTTTCTTGCGTGATTATTGTTGCTGAACCAGTTCACCAGATTCTCGATCTCATTCCTGTATTCTGTCTTGTTATTGTTTGAGATCTGACCCATTATGGTGGTGTCATCACTAAACTTGAAAATCAAATTGGAGGGGAATTTGGCCACACAGTCAGAGGTGTATAGTAAGGGCTGAGAACACAGCCTTGTGGAGCACCGGTGTTGAGGATAATCATGGAGGAGGTGTTGTTGCCTCTCCTCACTGACTGCGGTCTGTGAGTTAGGAAGTTCAGGATCCAGTCACAGAGAGAGGTGCTGAGGCCCAGGTCACAGAGTTTTGAGATGAGTTTGTGAGAATAATAATGTTGAACGCTGACCTGTAGTGAATAAATAGGAGTCTGGCACATAGGTATCTTTGTTATCTAGGTGTTCCAGGGTTGAGTGCAGGGCCAAGAAAATGGCGTCTGCTTTGGACCTGTTGCAGCAGTAGGCAAACTGTAGTGGATCCAAGTAGTCCGGGAGGCTGGAATTGATTCGTGCCATGCCTAACCTTCCAAACACTTCATAGTGATGAATGTCAGAGCCACTGGCCGATAGTCATTAAGGCACGCTGCTTGGTTTCTCTTTGGTACTGGGATGATGGTCATCTTCGTGAAGCAGATAGGGACCTCAGATTGTTATAAAGTCAACAATGTTGCAGTGTTACAGATGTTATCTGCCTACTAAATCCTCATCCAAATCATTAATATGAATTACAAATAATAGTGGACTCATACCACCGAGGAACACCACTTGTCACAGCCCTCCATTCAGAAATGCACCCCTCCGCTGCTACCCTCTGTCTTCTATGACAGAACCAGTTCTGTATCCACCTTGCCGGCTCACCTCTGATCCCATGCAACTTCACCTTCACGCCATGAGGGACTTTGTCAAAAGCTTTGCTCAAGTCCATGTAGACAACAACCACTGCCCTACTCTCATAATCATCTTCGCCACTTCTTCAAAAACCTGAATCAAGTTTGTGAAACACACTGCCCCTTCACTCAACCGTGTTGTCTCTCGCTGATACACCCACTTATTTCCAACTGGGTGTAAATCCTGTCTCGAAGAATCCTCTCTAATAATTTCCCTCCCATTGACTTAAGGCTCACTGGCCTGTAATTACCTGGATTATTCTTGTACCCTTCTTAAACACAGGGACAACATTGGCTATTCTCCAATCCTCTGGGATCTCCCCTGTAGCCAGTGAGGATACAAAGATTTCTCTCAAGGCCCCAGCAATTTCCTCCCTTATCTCTCTCAGTATTCTGGGGTATATCCCATCAGACCCCAGGGATTTGTCCATCTTAATGTTCCTCAAGGACCCCAATTCCTCCTCCTTTTTGATGTCAACATGACTCAAACTATCTACACACCCTTTCCCAGATTCATCATCCACTAAGTCCTTCTCTTTGGTGAATACTGATGCAAAGTACTCATTTAATACCTCACCCATTTCCTCTGGCTCCATGCATAGATTTCTTCCCTGTCCTTGAGTCATAGAATCATAGAGGTTTACAGCATGGAAACAGGCTCTTTGTCCATGCAGCCCTTTTTTTTAAACCCCTAAGCCAATCCCAATTGCCTGCATTTGGCCCATATCCCTCTGTACCCATTTTATACATGTACCTATCTGTTGTTCGTCCATTGTTTTCGATGAGGACCTTGACACCATTAGTCATTTTGAGGCTGGTTGCGGTGTGTCCGAAGATGACTGATCAGGTTAATTCAGGCACGGAATGTCCTGGCACATATCGGACAGACTTGTGTAGACACTGTAGTTGTTGCGCTGGTGGATCTGGACTTGCACAGCTCACGCTTAAGTTGTGCTTCAGCAATACACTTTGCTTCGTGAGCTTGACTGCCTTTGTGGATGAGGCAGTGCCAGGTAGGCCGGTTTTGTGCCAGAGTTTCCCAGCTGCTCGTGTCAATGTCAAGCGACTTCAAGGAGGCCTTGAGTGTGTCTTTGAAATGTTTCTTCTGCCCTCCATACGAGTGTCTTCCAGCAGAGAGTTCCCCAAAAAAGAGCTGCTTGGGTATGCGCTCGTCTGACATACGGATGACATGACCTGCCCACCGGGTCTGCGCTCTCATCAGCAGTGTGTGGACTGATGGTAGATTTGCTCTCGACAGAACTTCAGTATCTGGTACTTTGTCTTGCCATCGGATGCGTAATATTCTGCAAAGACAAGTCACGTGGAAATGATTGAGTTGTCTTGCATGCCTTCGATACACAGTCCATGTTTCACAGACATACAGGAGGGTAGTGAGTACCACGGCACTTCAGTTTTGTTGTTGAGCTGATTCCTCAATGTCCCCACACAGTGAAGCACAGTCTACTGAAAACAGAACTTGCCTTTGCTATTCTGCAGTTAACTTCTGTATCAATAGTCACTGCTTGGGAGAGGGTGCTGCCAAGATAAGTGAACTGGTCCACTGCCTGTAGTATCTACCCTTTGATTGTGATTATGGGTTCTGTGTACAGTGTATGAGGAGCTGGCTGGTGCATGACTTCGGTCTTTTTAATGTTGATGGTGAGTCCAAAGTTGTCACAAGCCGTGGAAAATTTGTCCATACTGACTTGCATCTCTGGCTCTGAGCCAGTATACAGGGCGCAGTCATCGACAAAGAGGAAATCTCTCAGAACAGCCTCCTTCACTTTGGTAATAGCTTGATGTCTCCTCAGGTTGAAGAGTTTCCCATCCACTCTGTACTTGTGGCTGAACTAAGGTTCTGTAAAGCTGCAAAATGATTTGCCAATTTTTAAACTCAATGTCCCGGCTGATGAAGGCAAGCATGCCGTATGCCTTCTTGACTACTTTCTTCACCTGCATACATCTGTATACCCAGATCCCTCTACCGATCAAAACTCTTTAGGGTTCTGCCATTTACTGTGTATTTCCTATCTATATTAGACCTTCCAAAAAACATTACCTCACATCCAGGTTAAACTCCATCTGCCATCTTTTCACCCAAGTCTCCAACCAATCTATATCCTGCTGAATCCTCTGATGGTCCTCATCGCTATCCGCAAATTCACCAACATTTGTGTCATTCGCAAACTTATTAATCAAATCAGTTACATTTTCCTTCAAATCATTTGTGTATATTACAAACAGCAAAGGTCCCAGCATTGATCCCTGAGGAGTGTCACTTGTCACAGCCCTTCATTCAGAAACACACCCTTCCACTGCTACCCTCTGTCTTCTATGACCGAGCCAGTTTTGTATACACGCTGCCAGCTCACCTCGATCCCATGTGACTTCACCTTCTGCCATGAGGGACCTTGTCAAAGGCCTTACTGAAGTCCACGTAGACAACATCCACTGTCCTACCCTCATTAATGACCTTTGTCACTTTCTCCAAAAACTCAATCAAGTTAGAGACACATCCTCCCCTTCACAAAACCATGTTGCCTCTCACTAATGCATCCACTTATATCCAAGTAATTCCCATATTGGAGAATCCTCTCCAATAATTTATCTACCACTGATGTAAGGCTCACAGGCCTGTAATTACCTGGATTGTTCTTGCTACTCTTCTTAAACAAAGGAACAACATTGGCTATTCTCCAATCCTCTGGGATCTCCCCTGTAGCCAGTGAGGATACAAAGATTTCTCTCAAGGCCCCAGCAATTTCCTGCCTTGCCTCTCTCAGTATTCTGGGGTATATCCCATCAGGCCCTGGGACTTGTCTACCTTAATGTTTCTCAAGAATTCCAATACCTCCTCCTTTTTGATCTCAACATGACTCAAACTATCTACACACCCTTTCCCAGTTTCATCATCCACTAAATTGTTCTCTTTTATGAATACTGATGCAAAGTATAAATTTAATACCTCACCCACATTCTCTGTCTCCTTGTATAGATTCCCTCCCCTGGCCTTGAGTGGGCCAACTCTCTCCTTGTCTACCTGCTTACTCTTTATATATGTATAAAAAGCCTTAGGATTTTCCTTAATCCTGCTAGCCAATGATTTTTCGTGACCCTTTTTAGTGCTCCTTACTCCTTGCTTCAGTTTCTTTTGACTTTACTTGTATTCCACACTTGCTTCGTGTGTTCCCAGCCTCCTAGCCTTGACACATATTGATTGGTCGACCCATGTTGGACGCGGTGGGCTTGAGGAAGAGTTCTTGGAATGCTGCCGGGATAGTTTCCTTGAACAGTGTGTGCTGGAGCCGACGAGGGAGTGAGCTATCTTAGATCTGGTGTTAGGTAATGAGGCGGGTAGAATTAGGGACCTTGTTGTGAGGGATCCTCTTGGGAAGAGTGATCATTGTATGGTTGAATTTTTGATGCAGATGGAGGATGAGAAAGTAGGATCCCGGACCTGTGTCCTCTGGTTGAACAGAAGGGAGTACGATAAGATGAGAGAGGAATTGGCAAATGTAGATTGGGGGCGCAGATTGGTCGGTAGGTCTGCTGAGGAACAGTGGAGGATCTTTAAGGAGATCTTTCTTGGTGCTCAGCAGAAATTTATTCCGATGGTAAAGAAGGATCGTAGGAGAAAGGATAATCAGCCGTGGTTAACGAAGGAGATAAAGGAGAGTATTAAATTAAAAGCTGATGCGTTTAGAGTGGCTAAAAGTAGTGGGCGAGTAGAGGATTGGGAGAGGTGTAAAAATCAACAAAGAATGACGGAGAAGTTGATAAAGAAAGGAAGGATGGACTATGAAGCTAAACTGGCGCTAAATATACAAAAGGATAGTAAGAGCTTTTATAAACATATAAAGAGGAGGAGGCTGGCTAGGATGAATGTTGGACCCTTAGAGGATGAGAGGGGGGATTTAGTGGTGGGGAATGAGGAAATGGCTGAGGCCTTAAATAAGTTTTTTGCTTCGGTCTTCACGGAGGAGGGCGTGAATAGTTTGCCGGGTGTTAATGATAGAAGGATGGTAGGAGTTGAGGGTCTGAATACGATCACTGTCACTAGAGAGGTAGTGCTCGACAGACTAGCGGGACTGATGGTGGACAAGTCCCCAGGACCGGATGGAATGCATCCCAGGGTTCTGAAGGAAATGGCAGAGGTGATAGTGGATGCCTTAGTGATTATTTTCCAAACCTCACTGGATTCTGGGAAAGTGCCGGAAGATTGGAAAACGGCTAATGTTACGCCGCTGTTTAAAAAAGGGGAGCAGGCAAAAGGCAGGGAATTGTAGGCCGGTTAGTTTAACGTCTGTTGTAGGCAAAATGCTTGAATCCGTCATCAAAGAAGAAATAGCGAGGCATCTTGAGAAGAATTGTTTGATAGAGCAGACGCAGCACGGATTCGTTAAGGGGAAGTCGTGTCTGACGAATTTATTGGAATTCTCTGAGGATGTGTATAGTGTGGTGGATGGAGGGGAACCGGTGGATGTGGTGTTTCTTGATTTTCAGAAGGCGTTTGATAAGGTGCTGCACAAAAGGTTGTTACAGAAGGTTAGGGGGCATGGAGTTGGGGGTAAGGTGTTAGCGTGGATAGAGGATTGGCTGTCAAATAGGAGGCAGAGAGTAGGTGTCAATGGGTGCTATTCAGATTGGCGGTTGGTGACTAGTGGAGTGCCCGAGGGATCGGTGCCAGGGCCTCAGCTATTTACCATTTATATAGATGATCTGGAGGAGGGAGCTGAGTGTAGGGTGTCGAAATTTGCTTATGACACAAAGATAAGTGGAAAAGCAAATTGTGCGGAGGGTGTAGAAAGTCTGCAGAGGGATCTAGGTAGGCTGAGCGAGTGGGCGAGGACCTGGCAGATGGAATACAATGTTGGCAAGTGTGAGGTTATCCACTTTGGCAGGAATAATAGTAGGAGGGACTACTACTTAAAGGGTGAAAAGCTGCAGCATGCTACGGTGCAGAGGGACCTGGGGGTCCTTGTGCATGAGTCGCAAAAACCCAGTCTGCAGGTGCAGCAGGTGATCAGGAAGGCAAATGGGATGCTGGCCTTCATAGCGAGGGGGATTGAATATAAAAGCAGGGAGGTCTTGCTGCAACTGTACAGGGCACTGGTGAGGCCGCAGCTGGAGTACTGTGTGCAGTTTTGGTCACCGCACTTGCGCAAGGATATTTTGGCCTTAGAGGGAGTGCAGAGGAGGTTCACTAGGCTGATACTGGAGTTGAGGGGATTGAACTATGAAGAGAGGCTGAATAGACTGGGTTTGTACTCGTTGGAGTTTAGAAGGATGAGGGGGGGATCTTATTGAGACGCATACGATGATGAAGGGGATGGATAGGGTAGAGGTGGAGAGGTTCTTCCTGCTCAGAAAGGACAGTAGGACTAGGGGGCACAGCCTCAAGATAAGGGGGAGGGGCAGTTTAGAACGGAGTTGAGGAGGAACTTCTTCACTCAAAGGGTGATGAATCTCTGGAATTCTCTGCCCGTTGAAGTGGTGGAGGCTACCTCACTAAATATATTTAAGACGCGGGTAGATAGGTTTTCGGTAGGCAAGGGGATTAAGGGTTATGGGGAGAAAGCGGGAAAGTGGAACTGAGCCACTTCAGATCAGCCATGATCTTATTGAATGGCAGGGCAGACTCGAGGGGCTAGATGGCCTACTCCTGCTCCTATTTCTTAATTTTCTTATGTTTCTTACAAATGCTTCCTTTTTCTCTTTGACCAGGCTCAGAATATCTCTTGTTATCCAAGGTTCCCAAAACTTGCCACACTTATCCTTCATCCTTACAGGAATGTGCCGGTCCTGAATCCCTATCAACTTACACTTGAAAGCCTCCCACATGCCAGATGTTGATCTGCATCAAACGTCTGCCCCCAATCTACATTCTTCAGTTCCTGCCTAATATTGTTGTAATTAGCCTTCCCCCAATTTAGCACCTTAACTTGAGGACGACACTTATCTTTATCCATCAGTACCTTAAAGCTTACAGAATTGTGGTCACTGTTCCCAAACTGCTCCTCTACTGAAACATCGACCACTTGGCCAGGCTCATTCCCCAATACCAGGTCCAGTAAGGCCCCTTCCCTAGTTGGACTATCTACAGACTGTTTCAAGAACCCTCCTCGATGCTCCTGACAAACTCTGCCCCATCCACGTCCCTAGGACTAAGTGAGTCCCAGTCAATATTGGGGAAGATAAGATCTCCCACCGCAACAATCCTGTTTCTTTTACGCCTTGCCAAAACTGCCGACATATCTGTCCCTGTATTTCCTGCTGGCCGTTGGGTGGTCTATAGTAAACCCCCAACATTATGACTACACCCTTCCTATCCTGCGCTCTATCCATATTGCCTCGCTGGATGAGCCCTCCAAGGTGTCCTCCTGCAGTATGGCTGTGATATTCTCCTTAACCAATAGTGCAACTCCCCCACCCCTTTTACATCCCCCTCTATCCCGTCTGAAACATCTGAATCCTGGAATGTTAAGCTACCAATCCTGTCCTTCCCTTAATGAAGTCTCTGTAATAGCAACAACATCATTTGTTCCAAGTTCTAATCCAAGCAGTAAGTTAATCTGCCTTACATATTACACTTCTTGCATTGAAACAAGGTGTCCATCACACCCTCTTTGATTAGCAACCCCATGCTGCCTGCTCTCTCTCTGAGTCTTACTGACCCTACTCTCTGGTTCCCCTTCAGTTAATTCACCTCTAGTTTAAACTTGTTTAAACCCTCCCGTGTGACAATAGCAAATGTCCCGGCCAGAATATTTATACCCTTCAAGTTTAGATGCAACCCTTCTTGTACAGGTCCCACCTTCCCCAGAAGAGACCCCAATGGTCCAGATATCTGAGACCCTCCCTCCTACACCAGCTGTTTAGCCACGTGTTGAGCTGCACTATCTTTCTATTCCTAGCCTCACTAGCACATGGCACAGGGAGTACCCTCTTTCTGTTTATATATGTATAAAAAGCCTTAGGCACAACCCTAGAGATCCTGCTTTTTAACTTTCAGTCTAACTCCCTAAACCGCTGCTGCAGGACCTCATCACTCTTCCTACCTATGTCATTAGTACCAATATGTGCCACAACCTCTGGCTGTCCACCCTCTCCCTTCAGAATGCTTTCTGTCTGTTCAGAGACATCCTGGACCCTGGCACCAGGGAGGCAACATATCATCCAGGAAGCCATTTCACATCCACAGAACCGCCCATCTAAATCCCTAATTATACAGTCCCCTATAACTATTGCTCTACTGTTCTTTGTCCCTCCCTGCTTTACAACAGAGCCAGCTGTGGTGCCACTGCTTTGGCTGCTGCTGCTGCTGCTGTTATCCCTGATAGGGCATTCTCCCAGCAGCACTCAGACCAGTATGCTTGTTACAGGGGGATGACCATAGAGGTTCCTGCACTGACTGCCTCCCCCTTCTAGCGGTCACCCATCTATCTGCCTGCACCTTGGCTGTGACTATGTCTCTAAAGCTCTCATCTATAACACTTTCTACCATCTTCATGCTCCTCAGTGCATCTAACTGCTGCTCCAACCTATCCATGTACTCTGTAAGAAACTGCAATTGGTTGCACTTCCTGCAGATGTAGTCATCCAAGATGCTGGGAACATCACAGATCTCCCACGTCTCACAAGTGCAGCATTTAACCCCACTGACCGACATTTCTCGCATCAATTACATTATTTAAGAAAATTTATGAAACTTACCTTGGATGAAGGAGTATAATATCAAGGAATGGGATGAAGGAGTATAATATCAAGGGTAAGACTCTTAGCAGTGTAGAGGATCAGAAGGACCTTGGGGTCTGCGTCCATTGGACTCTTAAATCGGCCTCGCAGGTGGAGGATGTGGTCAAGAAGGCGTATGGTGTACTGGTCTTCATTAATCGAGGGATTCAGTTTAGGAGTCGGGAGATAATGCTGCAGCTTTATAAGACCCTGGTCAGACCCCACTTGGAGTACTGTGCGCAGTTCTGGTCGCCTCATTACAAGAAAGATGTGGAAGCTATTGAAAGGGTGCAGAGGAGATTTACCAGGATGTTGCCTGGATTGGGAGGCATGCCTTATGAGGATAGGTTGAGGGAGCTAGGTCTTTTCTCCCTTGAGAGACAAAGGATGAGAGGTGACCTGATAGAGGTTTATAAGATGTTGAGAGTTATAGATCGGGTGGATTCTCGGAGGCTATTTCCCAGGGCTGAAATGGCTGCCACAAGAGGACACAGGTTTAAGGTGCTGGGGAGTAGGTACAGAGGAGATACCAGGGGTAAGTTTTGCACTCGGAAGGTGGTGGGTGAGTGGAATCGGCTGCCATCGGTGGTGGTGGAGGCGAACTCGTTGGGTCTTTTAAGAGACTTCTGGATGAGTACACGGGAATTAATGGGATTGAGGGTTATAGGTAGGCCTAGTAGGTAGAGATATGATCGGTGCAACTTGTGGGCCGAAGGGCCTGTTTGTGCTGTAATGTTCTATGTTCACTTTTGCCTTCTCTCTTTAGTGGTCTTTTTTTCTGATCAGAGGAGGAGGGAGGGAGTGTAACACTAATGTAGTGTTTTGGGCTTACTGCTCCTTGACACCAAATCTTGTTTCTCGTTTTTTAACAGTTACAGCCGCCAAGACAACATTAGCCACAACTCACCAAGCTGCTACAACAGCTGAAGGTTGGATCTCGCTCTGACCAAGCCTTGGAATTTTACTTGGAATTTTATCGTTGAAATTCAGATGAATGTGGATAATGAATTAATTATTGTCAGTTGTGCTTGCAATGTTGCATTGTCTGTATTGGAAGCTAGATTTATCTGCAAACAGAATGTAGTGTACACACCGTGTGCTAGTTTCTGTTTATCAAAATATTTTACAGACATTTACTGGTTTATTCCTCAGTCCAACGCAGTGACCAATCAGAGTCAAGCTGTTGTAGTGGAGAATTTCTTGTTTTCCGAGCTGTGATAGTAAAACTTAGCAAAGTTTGCTTTGAACAAACAACTAGCTTTTATTATCAGAAAACTGCATGCAGTATATGGCAGAGTCTTAGAAACAGAGAGCAGCCCATACAAAGTGCTGATTCTATCCCAAGACTGCACCCAATACAAGAATCAATTCAATAGTTATACCTTTTTCTTATCAGCTTACATGACTTCAGGAATTCAATTAGTAATACAAGCAGTAGTACATCATTAATTGTAATATGATCCGGTGACCTCTGAGACCTCTTTGTCTCATCAATAATATCATTATCTTGTCCTTTGAGGGGACAAAAAGGTTCTGTGATCTCTGATCATGTCTTGTTTTCTGATGTAATAAAAAGTTCTGTGACTCCTTCACCCCCGACCTTATCTAATTTCCTGTATGTTATCTCAGGGTATATGGAGTCAACCTTATCAAGATAGACTGAGGTCAGGCGTTTGGCCTTCTCTGGTGTTAGTCATGTCTTAGGTTATTCAGAGTCAGTCTTACAAGGGTCTGGCATTTTGGAATAGTTTGGTCAGCTTTCCTTATTTCATGCGAAAAACTTGACCATTTTTCTCATCATGCCACTGCTTCATTTGTACACTATCACAAAGCTGCCTAAATTTTCCGACAGTACTTGACAACTAACTCTCACACATGAAGTGGTGCATTTTCCTTTGCAATACTGGTACCAGTCATATCCCACTAGCCAACCAATCAGCATCCTCTCCTTGTGTAAGATAAAATTATTGTTTCACCTGACATTGATGTTCTTGTAGTTGTTCTGATGAGTGCCAGACAACATGCTTTGATTGAGAAACAGCAACAACATGGGTGACTTTAATCTATTTATAACCTGGTGACAGCAGATAGTTGTAGCCTAGTTGAAGAGTTCTTAGAACAATTTTGAGATAGTTTCTTAGAGCAGGGAGGGACAAAGAGCAGTAGAGCAATAGTTATAGGGACTGTACAATTAGGGATGCAGATAGGCGGTCCTGTGGATGTGAAAGGGACTCGTGGATGATATGTTGCCTCCCTGGTGCCAGGGTCCAGGATGTCTCTGAACAGGCAGAAAGCATTCTGAAGGGAGAGGGTGAACAGCCAGAGGTTGTGGTACATATTGATAGTAACCATATAGGTAGGAAGAGTGATAAGGTCCTGCAGCAACAGTTTAGGGAGTTAGATTGAAAGTTAAAAAGCAGGACCTCTAGGGTTGTAATCTCAGGATTATTCCCTGTGCCATGTGCCAGTGAGGCTAGGAATAGGAAGATAGCGCAGCTCAACATGTGGCTAAACAGCTGGTGTAGGAGGGAGGGTTTCAGATATCTGGAATTAACCAGAGACCAGGTTATATTAGACTTAGTGTTGTGTAATGTGACAGGATTAATTAATGAGCTCAGAGTAAAGGCACCCTGAGGTAGCAGCGACTACAATATGATTGGATTTTACATCCAGTGTGAAAGGAAAAAGAGTGGGGCAAAGACGAGTATTTTGAATGTAAATGAGGGCAACTGAGTGGGCATGAAAGCTGAGCTGAATGAAGTGAATAGCAATACTAAGCTATGGGATAGATCAATGAAAAAGCAGTAGCAGGCATTTAAGACAATATTTCAGAAAATTGAGAATAAATATATCCTTGCTGTGATGAAAATGTCTGAACAGAGAAGATACCAATCATTGTTAACTAAAAAGTTAAGGGAACCATCAAACTCATCACAATATACAAAGATGAGCAGAAGGTCAAATGATTGGTCAGAATATAAATAACAGCAGAGAAGAAAAGGATATTCAAGTGAAAGAGATTAGAGTATAAGAAGCAGATAGTTAGGAATGTATAAATAAATAGCAAGAGTTCTACAAGTATTTATTCAGAAAAGAGTAAGTAAAATGAGTTTCGGTCATCTAGAGAGTAGGAATGGGAAGTTAGTCATAGATAATAAGGAAATTGCAGATGAAATGATCACATATACTGCTTCTGTACTCACGCTAGAGGATATAAGAGTCATTCCAGTAATAGCTGTTAACCAGGAAGTGGAGGTAAGAGGGGAAGCAGTACTGAGTTAATTGGTAGAGCGGTGGGCTGACAAGTCTTCGGGTCCTGATGGACTTTATCCCAAATGCTATAAAGAGGTGGCTAATGAGATTGTAGATATATTGGTGTTCATGCTCCAAAATTTGTTATATCCTGGAAAGGTTTCATCAGTCAGGAAAGTAGCAAAAATGCCAATTATCTGTTCATGAGGGGAGGAAGGCAGAAACAGGAAATTGCAAGCTAGTTAGCTTGAATTTGCAGATGACATTAAGAAAGTATGTTGTGCAGAAGACATACAGAGTTTGCAGAAGCGTTTAGTAGGTTGACTGAGTTGAGCAACAACACCTCCTCCATGTTCATTCTCAACACCGCTGTCCCACCAATTATCCACCGCTATCCCACCAATTATCCACCGCTATCCCACCGATTATCCACCGCTATCCCACCAATTATCCACCGCTATCCCACCAATTATCCACCACTATCCCTCCAATTATCCACCGCTATCCCACCGATTATCCACCGCTATCCCACCGATTATCCATCGCTATACCACCAATTATCCACCGCTATCCCATCAATTATCCACCGCTGTCCCTCCAATTATCCACCGCTATACCACCAATTATCCACCGCTATCCCATCAATTATCCACCGCTGTCCCTCCAATTATCCACCGCTATCCCACCGATTATCCATCGCTATACCACCAATTATCCACCGCTGTACCACCAATTATCCACCGCTATCCCTCCAATTATCCACAGCTGTCCCATCAATTATCCACCGCTGTCCCACCAATTATCCACTGCTATCCCTCCAATTATCCATCGCTATACCACCAATTATCCACCACTGTCCCACCAATTATCCACCGCTGTCCCATCAATTATCCACCGCTATCCCTCCAATTATTCACCGCTATACATAAGAACATAAGAAATAGGAGCAGGAGTAGGCCATCTGGCCCTTCGAGCCTGCCCCGCCATTCAATAAGATCATGGCTGATCTGTCGTGGCTCAGTTCCACTTTCCCGCCCTCTCCCCATAACCCTTAATCCCCTCTCTTATCAAAAACCCATCAACCCGCTTCTTAAAAATATTTAGCGAGGCAGCCTCCACCACTTCAACGGGCAGAGAATTCCAGATATTCACCACCCTTTGAGTGAAGAAGTTCCTCCTCAACTCCGTTCTAAACCACCCCCCCTTTATCTTGAGGCTGTGCCCCCTAGTCCTACTGTCTTTTTTGAGCGGGAAGAGTCTCTCCACCTCTATCCTATCCATCCCATTCATCATCTTATACGTCTCAATGAGATCTCCCCTCATTCTTCTAAACTCTAACGAGTACAAGCCTAGTTTATTCAGCCTCTCCTCATAGCTCAACCCCCTCAACTCCGGTATCAGCCTAGTAAACCTCCTCTGCACCCCCTCCAAGGCCAAAATATCCTTGCGCAGGTGCGGCGCCCAAAACTGCACACAGTACTCCAGCTGCAGCCTCACCAATGCCCTATACAGCTGCAGCAAGACCTCCCTACTTTTATATTCAATCCCCCTCGCTATGAAGGCCAGCATCCCATTCGCCTTCCTGACCACCTGCTGCACCTGCAGGCTGGGTTTTTGCGACTCATGCACAAGGACCCCGAGGTCCCTCTGCACCGTCGCCTGCTGCAGTTTTTCGCCACGAAAGTAATAGTCCTTCCTACCATTCTTCCTACCAAAGTGGACCACCTCACACTTGCCAACATTAAATTCCATTTGCCATTTCCTGGCCCATTCGCCCAGCCTATCCAGATCCTTCTGCAGACTCTCCACACCCTCCGCACAATTTGCCTTTCCCCCAATCTTGGTGTCATCAGCAAATTTCGACACCCTACACTCGGTTCCCTCCTCCAGATCAATATGACCAATTATCCACCGGTGCCCCACCAATTATCCACTGCTATACCACCAATTATTCACCACTGTCCCACCAATTATCCACCGGTGCCCCACCAATTATCCACCGCTGTCCCATCAATTATTCACCGCTATACCACCAATTATCCACCGGTGCCCCACCAATTATCCACCGCTATACCACCAATTATCCACCACTGTCCCACCAATTATCCACCAGTGCCCCACCATTATTCACCAGTGTCCCTCCAATTATCCACCGCTGTCCCACCAATTATCCACCACTATCCCACCAATTATCCACCGCTGTCCCACCAATTATCCACCGGTGCCCCACCAATTATCCACCGCTATACCACCAATTATCCACCGCTGTCCCACCAATTAGCCACCGGTGCCCCACCAATTATCCACCGGTGCCCCACCAATTGTCCACCGCTGTCCCTCCAATTATCCACTGCTGTCCCACCAATTATCCACCGCTATACCACCAATTATCCACCGCTGTCCCACCAATTATCCACCGCTGTCCCACCAATTATCCACCGGTGCCCCACCAATTATCCACCGCTGTCCCACCAATTATCCACCGGTGCCCCACCAATTGTCCACCGCTGTCCCTCCAATTATCCACTGCTGTCCCACCAATTATCCACCGCTATACCACCAATTATCCACCGTTATCCCATCAATTATCCACCGGTGCCCCACCAATTATCCACCGGTGCCCCACCATTATTCACCAGTGTTCCTCCAATTCTCCACCGCTGTCCGTCCAATTCTCCACCGCTGTCCCACCAATTGTCCACCAGTGTCCCACCAATTATCCACTGCTATCCCTCCAATTATCCACCGCTGCCCCTCCAATTATCCACCGCTGTCCCTCCAATTATCGACCGCTGTCCCACCAATTATCCACCACTGTCCCACCAATTATCCATCGCTGTCCCACCAATTATGCATCGCTGTCCCTCCAATTATCCACCGCTGTCCCTCCAATTATCGACCGCTGTCCCACCAATTATCCACCGCTGTCCCACCAATTATCCATCGCTGTCCCACCAATTATGCATCGCTGTCCCTCCAATTATCCACCGCTGTCCCTCCAATTATCGACCGCTGTCCCACCAATTATCCACCGCTGTCCCACCAATTATCCATCGCTGTCCCACCAATTATGCATTGCTGTCCCTCCAATTATCCACCGCTGTCCCACCAATTATCCACCGCTGTCCCACCAATAATCCACCGCTGTCCCACCAATTATCCACCGCTGTCCCACCAATTATCCACCGCTGTCCCACCAATTATCCACCGCTGTCCCAACAATTATCCACCGCTGTCCCTCCAATTATCCACCGCTGTCCCACCAATTATCCACCACTATCCCACCAATTATCCACCGCTGTCCCACCAATTATCCACCGGTGCCCCACCAATTATCCACCGCTATACCACCAATTATCCACCGCTGTCCCACCAATTAGCCACCGGTGCCCCACCAATTATCCACCGGTGCCCCACCAATTGTCCACCGCTGTCCCTCCAATTATCCACTGCTGTCCCACCAATTATCCACCGCTATACCACCAATTATCCACCGCTGTCCCACCAATTATCCACCGCTGTCCCACCAATTATCCACCGGTGCCCCACCAATTATCCACCGCTGTCCCACCAATTATCCACCGGTGCCCCACCAATTGTCCACCGCTGTCCCTCCAATTATCCACTGCTGTCCCACCAATTATCCACCGCTATACCACCAATTATCCACCGTTATCCCATCAATTATCCACCGGTGCCCCACCAATTATCCACCGGTGCCCCACCATTATTCACCAGTGTTCCTCCAATTCTCCACCGCTGTCCGTCCAATTCTCCACCGCTGTCCCACCAATTGTCCACCAGTGTCCCACCAATTATCCACTGCTATCCCTCCAATTATCCACCGCTGCCCCTCCAATTATCCACCGCTGTCCCTCCAATTATCGACCGCTGTCCCACCAATTATCCACCGCTGTCCCACCAATTATCCATCGCTGTCCCACCAATTATGCATCGCTGTCCCTCCAATTATCCACCGCTGTCCCTCCAATTATCGACCGCTGTCCCACCAATTATCCACCGCTGTCCCACCAATTATCCATCGCTGTCCCACCAATTATGCATCGCTGTCCCTCCAATTATCCACCGCTGTCCCTCCAATTATCGACCGCTGTCCCACCAATTATCCACCGCTGTCCCACCAATTATCCATCGCTGTCCCACCAATTATGCATTGCTGTCCCTCCAATTATCCACCGCTGTCCCACCAATTATCCATCGCTGTCCCACCAATAATCCACCGCTGTCCCACCAATTATCCACCGCTGTCCCACCAATTATCCACCGCTGTCCCACCAATTATCCACCGCTGTCCCAACAATTATCCACCGCTGTCCCACCAATTATCCACCGCTGTCCCTCCAATTACCCACCGCTATCCCTCCAATTATCCACCGCTGTCCCACCAATTATCCACCGGTGTCCCATCAATTATACACCATTGGGGCACTGGTGCTGAGGATGATTTGATTTGATTTATTATTGTCATATTATTAGTATACAGTGAAAAGCATACCATTCATAGAGAAGAGTGCAGAATGTACTGTTCCAGGCATAGCTAGGGTGTTGAGAAAGATCAACTCACTATGAGGTAGGCCCATTCTAAAGTCTGATGGCAGAAGGGAAGAATCTATTAGAACCGTAGAACCATATAAAATTACAGCTCAGAAACAGGCCTTTTGGCCCTTCTTGTCTGTGCCGAACCATTTTTTGTCTAGTCCCACTGACCTGCACTTGAAACATATGCCTCCACACCCTCTCATCCATGAACCTGTCCAAGTTTCTCTTAAATGTTAAAAGTGACCCCGCATTTACCATTTTATCTGGCAGCTCATTCCACACTCCCACCACTCTCTGAGTGAAGAAGCATATTCCCCTTAAACTTTTCTCCTTTCGTCCTTAACCCATGCCCTCTGTTTTTTTTCTCCCCCAGCTTCAGTGGAAAAAGCCTGCTTGCATTCACTCTATCTATACCCATCAAAATCTTATACACCTCTATCAAATCTCCCCTCATTCTTCTACACTCCAAGGAATAAAGTCCTAACCTATTCAATCTCTCTCTGTAACTCAGCTTCTAAGTCATGGGAACAACCTCGTGAACCTTCTCTGCACTCTTTCAACCTTATTTACATCCTTCCTGTAACTAGGTGACCAAAACTGTACACAATACTCCAAATTTGGCCTCACCAATGCCTTATACAACCTTACCATAACACTCCAACTTTTATACTCAATACTCCAATTTATAAAGGCCCATGTACCAAAAGCACTCTTTATGATGCTATCCACCTGTGATGTCACTTTTAGGGAATTCTGTACCTGTATTCCCAGATCCCTCTGTTCAACTGCACTCTTCAGAGTCCTACCATTTACCCTGTACGTTCTACTTTGGTTTGTCCTTCCAAAGTGCAATACCTCACCCTTGGTGGCCTATTCTTATTGATTGCAGTCTGTGGGTTAGGAAGTCCAAGATCTAGAAGCAGAGCGAGTTGTCGAGGACCAAGCCATGGAGTTTGGAGATGAGTCTCTGCGGAATAATGGAGTTGAAGGCTGAGCTGTCATCAATAAATAGGAGTCTTTGTTATCAAGGTGTTTCAGAGTTCACTGTAGGGCCAGGGAGATGGTGTCTGCTGTGGACCTGTTGCGGCAACAGACGAACTGTAATGGATCCAGGCAACCCGAGAGGCTGGAATTGATTTGTGTCATGACTAACCTTTCAAATCACTGTGATGGATATCACAGCCACCAGATGATACTCGCTAAGGCAAGCTGTCTCGCATTTCTTTGGAACAGCGATGATGGTTATCTTCTTGAAGCAGTTAGAGACCTCAAGTTGTTTTAAGGTTATTTGGCCATGCTAAAATTGCCCTTTAGGGAGATGAGCAGGATAAATACTTACGATTATGGAGATAGGGCCTGGATGGGATTTTGGTCGGGTCAGACTCGATGGGCCAAATGGCCTTCTTCTGCACTGAAAGAATGCTATGATTCCATGATTCTGGGTCAGGGTTGCCTGATTTGAATACCTGAGACCTGGACTTCAGCAAGCAGTGGATATCCCTGTCCACCCATAGTTTCTGGTTGGGAAATGTACGGATTTGCTTCTTTAGCACACATTATTCTACACACTTACTAATGAAGTCAGTTACTGTAGTGATGGAAATACAGGTAATCTCTTCTCTTCCAAATTTTAAAATCTCCACTGGCATTCCATCCATTCCTTCTTTACATGTTTAATGGCAGTTTTGACTTCATTCACTCTTGGTCATGTTTCATAGGGAGTTGGTGAATTTCCTCAAACACAATTTCCTCACCTACAATTTTACCACGTTTTAGGAGTTCTCTCCATTAAAGGCTGATATTTTATCTGTCTACCAGGTGGGTTCCCTCCTTACTCTACACTAGTTTGATGTCTCAGATGTTGGTCCATATATTGCCTTGGTGACACCAAGTAGGTGAGCATTCAGCTCCTTAATTAGAGCGGCACGGTGGCACAGTGGTTAGCATTCCTGTCTCACAGCGCCAGGGACCTGGGTTCAATTCCTGGCTTGGGGTAACTGTGTAGAATCTACACATTCTCACCATGTCTGCATGGGTTTCCACCTGGTGCTCTGGTTTCCTCCCACAGTCTGAAAGACATGCTGGTTAGGTGCATTGGCCATGCTAAATTCTCCCTCAGTGTGCCCAAACAGACATCAGAGTGGATTTTCACAGTAACTTCTTTGCAGTGTTAACGTAAGCCTAATTGTGACACTAATCAATCAACTTTAAACTTTCCACCATTGGTTCTTGATTTCACTAGTTGTTCTTTGTATCTCTCTCTTTTCTGCTTGATGAGTTCTCCTCTTTAACTTGCTTGTTATGTCATTTTGCCAGGCATGGAAAGATTTCCTCTTCTTGCTGATAAGGTCTTGGATGGTAGGGTCCTTCTCGTTGAACCAGCATTAGTGTTTCCTGATCTTGTCATTGATGGTTTCTTCATAGCTTGAGATGATGGCTGTCTTCAGCTCTTTCCAGTTTTCCTGCATTAGAATGTACGCTTTGAAGATTTTGGTAAACACAGTGTTGATTGTTCGCTCATATGTTTGCTTCTTGAAACCATTCAACATGGATCTTTTCTCTGAGCCGTTTCTTCATCTTCCATGTTTCTGGTGGAGTTTGATGAACACAGAGGAACCAATAGGCTGTCCAGCAGTCTTCTGCACTGATCATTGCGTTGGTGATGAGGGGATCTGTTTGATCTTGGCATGATGATGGAGTTGGTCCTGTACTAATGCTTTGATCATGGATGTTTCCAGCAAGTCTTGAGCTTGTCTTTTTGTGGAAACGTATGTTCGTGATGACAAACTGGTGCCGGTCATTTGGTGACCAGGAGAACCCCATCGGAGTAGTAATTCCCAACTCCTTTTTCGATGGTTCCTTTCCAGAGTTGGGAGTCATTTCCAACTTCATGGATTGCCACCTTGCCATGTTGGAGGGGCTTAAGTGTTCCACTGATCCAAAATGTGATGCCATTGGAGTCTGAAACTCCTGGCAGAGTCACCCAACGACATAGGCAAAATGGGAACTAAGGATCTGCAGAGGGAGTATGCAAAGCTGGGAATCAAATTAAAAAGTAGAACCGACAAAGTGGTTATCTCTGGATTACTACCTGAACCACATGCAGATGGGCGTAGGGTAAATAGGATTAAAGAGATGAATGGGTGGTTCAGGGATTGGTGTGGGAGGAATGGGTTTGAATTTATGGGGCATTGGCAACAGTATTGGGGCAGATGGGACCTGTTCAGATGGGATGGTCTTCGTCTGAACCGTGCTGGGACCAGAGTCCTGGTGTATCGTATAACTAGGACTGTAGATAGGGCTTCAAACTAATTAGGTGGGAGGAGGGTGCAGGGGTGGGAGAAATTACAATATCTAAAGTAAAAGAGAGGGCACAGGCACGGGAAAATGTTGAACATGTCCCAATAATAAAGGGAGTAGGGAGCATGAGAAAGGTTGGTAGCGTTCCTTCAAATAGGGTCCAGATAAAGGCTGGTATAAAGTCACTTTACCTGAATGCACGAAGCATTCGGAACAAAGTGAATGAGTTGGTGGCGCAGATCAGCACAAATGGATATGATCTGGTGGCCATTACGGAAACGTGGTTGCAGGGTGACAGGGACTGGGAGCTGAATATCCAGGCGTATCAAGTGTTTAGGAAGGATAGACGGGAGGAAAAAGGGGTGGGGTAGCTCTACTGATTAAGGACAATATCAGAGCGATAGTAAGGGAAGATATAGGCTCCAAAAAGCAGAACGTGGAATCATTGTGGGTGGAGATAAGGAACAGTAAAGGGAGTAAGACGCTGGTGGGTGTGGTCTATAGGCCCCCAAATAATAACTTAGAGGTGGGGCGGGCTATAAACAAGCAAATAAATGATGCGTGCAGAAAGGGAGCGGCGATAATTATGGGGGATGTTAATCTGCATATTGATTGGTTGACCCAAGTCGGACGCGGTGGGCTTGAGGAAGAGTTCTTGGAATGCTGCCGGGATAGTTTCCTTGAACAGTGTGTGACGGAACCACGAGGGAGCGAGCTATCTTAGATCTGGTGTTATGTAATGAGGCAGGAAGAATTCGGGATCTTATTGTGAGGGATCCTCTTGGGACGAGTGATCATTGTATGATTGAGTTTTTGATACAGATGGAGAATGAGAAAGTAGGGTCCCGAACCTGTGTCCTCTGTTTGAACAGAGGGGAGTACGATAGGATGAGAGAGGAATTGGCGAATGTAGGTTGGGGGCGCAGATTGGTTGGTAGGACTGTTCAGGAACAGTGGAGGATCTTTAAGGAGATCTTTTTCGGTGCTCAGCAGAATTGTATTCCAATGGGAAAGAAGGACTATAGGAGAAGGGATAACCAGCCATGGTTATCAAAGGAAATAAAGGAGAGTATTAAATTAAAAGCTGATGCGTTCAGAGTGGCTAAAAGTAGTGGGCGAGTAGAAGATTGGGAAAGGTTTAAAAATCAACAAAGAATGATTAAGAAGTTGATAAAGAAAGGAAGGATAGACTATGAAGTGAAACTTGCACTAAATATAAAAAAAGGACAGTAAGAGTTTTTACAAATATATAAAGAAGAGGAGGCTGGCTAGAGTGAATGTTGGACCCTTAGAGGATGAGAGGGGGGATTTAGTGGTGGGAGATGAGGAAATGGCAGAGGTCTTAAATAAATTTTTTGCCTCAGTCTTCACGGAGGAGGACGCGAATAGTTTGCCGGATATTAAAGATAGAAGCATGGTAGGAGTTGAGGGCCTGAATGCGATTACTGTCACTAGAGAGGTAGTACTTGATAGACCAATGGGACTGAAGGTGGACAAGTCCCCAGGACCGGATGGAATGCATCCCAGGGTTCTGAAGGACATGGTAGAGGTGATAGTGGATGCCTTAGTGATTATTTACCAAAATTTGCTGGATCCGGCGAAGTGCCGGAAGATTGGAAAACGGCTAATGTTACGCCGCTGTTTAAAAAAGGTAGCAGACAAAAGGCAGGGAATTATAGGCTGGTTAGTTTAACGTCTGTACTTGAAAAAATGCTTGAATCCATCATCAAAGAAGAAATAGCGAGGCACCTGGAAAGGAATGGTTTGATAGAGCAGATGCAGCACGGATTTGTTAAGGGGAAGTCGTGTTTGACGAATTTATTCGACTTCTATGAGGATGTGACTAGTGCGGTAGACAGAGATGAACTGGTGGATGTGGTGCTTCTCGATTTTCAAAAGGCGTTTGATAAGGTGCCTCACAAAAGGTTGCTTCAGAAGGTTAGGGTGCATGGAGTTGGGGGTAAGGTGTTAGCGTGGATAGAGGATTGGTTGTCTAATAGGAGGCAGAGAGTTGGTATCACTGGGTGCTATTCTGGTTGGCGGTCGGTAACTAGTGGAATGCCGCAGGGATCGGTGCTGGGGCCTCAACAGTTTACCATTTATGTAGATGATCTGGAGGAGGGGGCTGAGTGTAGGGTGACGAAATTTGCTGATGACACGAAGATGAGTGGAAAAGCAAATTGCGCGGAGGCTGTGGAAAGTCTGCATGGGGATCTGGATAGGCTGAGCGAGTGGGCGAGGACCTGGCAGATGGAGTACAATGTTAGCAAGTGTGAGGTTATCCACTTTGGAAGAAATAATAGTAGGAGGGATTATTATTTAAAGGGCGAAAAGCTGCAGCATGCGACGGTGCAGAGGGACCTGGGGATCCTTGTGCACGAGTCGCAAAAACCCAGTCTGCAGGCACAGCAGGTGATCAAGAAGGCGAATGGAATGTTGGCCTTTATAGCGAGGGGGATAGAATATAAAAGCAGGAAGGTCTTGCTGCAAATGTACAGGGTACTGGTGAGGCCAGAGCTGGAGTACTGTGTGCAGTTTTGGTCGCTGCACTTGCGCAAGGATATATTGGCCTTGGAGGGAGTGCAGAGGAGGTTCACTAGGCTGATACTGGAGATGAGGGGGTTCGACTATGAGGAAAGACTAAATAGACTGGGTCTGTACTCATTGGAGTTTAGAAGGATGAGGGGGGATCTTATTGAGACGTATAAGATAATGAAGGGGATGGATAGGGTAGAGGTAGAGAGATTCTTCCCGCTTAGAAAGGATAGCAGGACTAGAGGGCACAGCTTCAAGATAAGGGGAGGGCAGTTTAGAACAGAGTTGAGGAGGAACTTCTTCACTCAAAGGGTGGTGAATCTCTGGAATTCTCTGCCAATTGAAGTGGTGGAGGCTACCTCGCTAAATATGTTTCAGTCACGAGTAGATAGGTTTTTGACAGACAAGGGAATTAAGGGTTATGGGGAGAGAGCGGGAAAGTGGAACTGATCCACTTCAGATCAGCCGTGATCTTATTGAATGGCGGGGCAGGCTCGGAGGGCTAGATGGCCTACTCCTGCTCCTATTTCTTATGTTCTTATGTTCTTACCCATAGTAAGAAGTCTCACAACACCAGGTTAAAATCCAACAGGTTTATTTAAGAACATAAGAATGTAAGAACTAGGAGCAGGAGTCGACCATCTGGCCCCTCCAGCCTTCTCTGCCATTCAATAAGATCATGGCTGATCTTTTTGTAGATTCAGCTCCACTTATTCCGCCACTCACCATAACCCTTAATTTCTTTATAAGAACATAAGAAATAGGAGCAGGAGTAGGCCATCTAGCCCTTCGAGCCTGCCCCGCCATTCAATAAGATCATGGCTGATCTGTCACGGCTCAGTTCCACATTCCTGCCCTCTCTCCATAACCCTTAATCCCCTCTCTTATCAAAAACCCATCAACCCGCGTCTTAAAAATATTTAGCGAGGTAGCCTCCACCACTTCAACGGGCAGAGAATATCCAAAATGTATCTATTCTTGCATTAAAAACATTCAATGAGGTAGCCTCAACTGCTTCACTGGGCAGGGAATTCCACAGATTCACAACCCTTTGTGTGAAGAAGGTCCTCCTCAACTCAGTTCTAAATCTGCTTCCCCTTATTTTGAGGCTATGCTTCCTAGTTTTAGTTTCACTCACCAGTGAAACCAACTTCCCTGCTTCTATCTTATTTATTCCCTTCATAATCTTACATGTTTCTATAAGATCTCCCCTCATTCTTCTGAATTCCAGTGTGTATAGCCCAAGTCTACTCAGTCTCTCCTCATAAGCCAACCCTCTCAACTCCAGAATCATCGTAATGAATCTCCTCTGCACCCCCTCCAGTGCCAGTATATCCTTTCTCAAGTAAGGAGACCAAAACTGTACACAGTACTCCAGGTGTGGCCTCACCAGCACCTTATACACTGCAACATAACCTCACTGTTTTTAAACTCCATCCCTCTGGCAATGTAAGACAAAATTCCATTTGCCTTCTTAATTCTTAATCAATTAGTTGCAAACCAACTCCTTGAGATTCCTGCACAAGGATACCCAGGTCCCTCTGCACAGCAGTATGCTGCAATTTTTTACCATTTAAATAATAGACCATTTTTCTATTATTCCTACCAAAATGGATGACCTCACATTTACAACATTGTACTCCATCTGCCAGACCCTCGCCAATCACTTAGATTATCAATAAACCTTTGCAGACTTTCAGCTTCCTCTGTACATTTCGCTCTGCCACCCACCTTAGTGTCATCTGCGAATTTTGACACACTACACTTGGTCCCCAATTCCAAATGATCGATGTAAATCGTAAACAGTTGCGGTCCCAACACTGACCCCTGAGGCACATCACTAGCACAGGTTTTCGGAGTGTCTTTCCTTCTTCAGGTAAGTGAAGAGTTGTGTTCACAATCAGGGCATGTATAGACACAGACTCAATTTACAAGACAATGGTTAGAATGCAAGTCTTTACAGGTAATCAAGTCTTTACAGGTTTACTGTAAGTGGAGAGAGGGTTAAGCACAGGTTAAAGAGGTGTGAATTGTTTCTAGCGATGACAGTTAGTGAGGTTTTGCAAGCCCAGGCAAGTCATGGGGGTTACAGATAGGGTGACATGAACCCAAGATCCTCATCAGCCTCGACCAGGAGAAGGCGTTTGACAGAATAACGCACAGCTACATGATGGATGTGCTGTCCAAAATGGGCTTTGGGGAGGGAATCCGCAATTGGATCCGGCTGCTCTACACAGACATCAGTAGCGCAGTTTCAATCAATGGGGAGGAAACAGATAGCTTCCAAATCAGGTCTGGAGTCAGACAAGGCTGCCCTCTCTCCTCCATCCTTTTTGTGTGTGTTGCATTGAACCCTTTGCCCAGGCCCTCAGAAGCGACCCAGGCATCAAAGGGGTGACAATCCCAGGCAGCGGAGGCACGCAGGTCAAAGCCTCCCTGTACATGGATGATGTGGCTGTCTTCTGCTTGGACCCCTCATCTGTTCGCAGGCTCCTCCAGGTCTGCGAGCAGTTCGAGCTGGCCTCGGGAGCCAAAGTCAACCAGGGTAAGAGCGAGGCCATGTTCTTTGGGAACTGGGCCGACAAACCCTTTGTCCCCTTCACCATCAGGGCAGAGTACCTGAAGGTGTTGGGGATATGGTTTGGGGCGGCAGGGGCTTGCGTCAAAAACTGGGAGGAGCGCATCACCAAAGCCAGGCAGAAACTGGGCTGGTGGGAGCAACGCTCGCTCTCCATGACAGGGAAAAACCTGGTGATCTGGTGCGAGGTGCTGTCCGGGTTATTGTACGTGGCGCAGGTGCGGCCTATCCCCAAATCCTGCGCTGCAGCAGTGACGCGGGCCATCTTCAAGTTTATCTGGGGATCGCGTCCAGAGGGAAGCGATGCACAAATCTCCAGAGAACGGAAGGAAAAACGTTCCCAACGCTGCCGTCATCCTGATGGCTACCTTTGTGTGCGGCTGCATCAAGCTGTGCGTAGATCCTCGGTACACTAACTGCAAGTGCCACTTTGTTTTGAGGTTCTACCTGTCCCCAGTGTTGCGAAGGATGGGTCTGGCCACACTGCCGTGGAATGCTCCGAGTAGTTGGACCATCCCGCAGCACCTGTCCTTCGTGAAGGAATTTTTCCGGAAACACTCCTTTGACCACACGGCGATTAAGCAGTGGTCAGCGCGTGACGTCCTTGGGGCCCTGAGAGAAAAGGAGATGACAGATCCTGTCGGAAGGTTCCCTGAGCGGACTGTCAGTGTCATCTGGCAGAACGCCTCATCACCAGAACTGACAAACAAGCACCAAGATCTGGCTTGGCTGGTGGTGAGAAGGGCACTCCCTGTCAGATCCTTTATGCACACTCGAGGTCTCAACAGCACTGCACGCTGCCCTCGAAGCGGCTGCGGGGCGGATGAGACGGTCGCACACCTCCTTGTGGAATGTGCCTTTGCAAAGAAGGTCTGGAGTGAGATGCAGTGGTATTTGTCGAGGTTCGTCCCCAACAGCTCGGTGACACAGGACTCTGTGCTCTACGGGCTGTTTCCGGGGACGCATACCGAGACAAATATCAACTGCTGCTGGAAGGTCATCAACTTTGGTCTGCCCAAAACTTGCTGACCTTCCAGCTGAAAGAACTGTCCTCGACCGAGTGTTGCAGACTGGCACATTCCAAGGTCCAGGACTACGTGCTGAGGGACGCGCTGAAGCTTGGGGCAGCTGCCGCAAAGGCACAGTGGGGAAAGGCCACACTATAAGCCCTTTTAACGGAGGCAGACTGAGGGCCCGGGAACTGCAGAATACCCTCGACCTGCGGAGCTGTGTGCCAACCTGAGCACTAACGGCACACAGTAATTTATTGAGGCATGTAGAAAGTTTTAGGTATTGAAATGTAATCATTGTAATCAGCACAAATCTGTAAATATTGAGGCATGGATATAGTTTTTTAAGTTTTGAAATATAGTCATTGTAATTTGTACAGATCTGTTAAAATATTTTGATTCCACGTTGTGTTTGCTATTCAAAGCCCTGTATATTTGAAATAGATTAATCGAGTTTTTTTTTATGAATAAAGTATATTTTTGGTTAAAAAAAAAGACATGAACCCAAGATCCCAGTTGAGGCTGTCCTCATGTATGCGGAGCTTGGCTGTCAGTTTCTGCTCAGCGATTCTGTGTTGTGGAAGGCCACCTTGGAGAACACTTATCTGAAGGTCAGAGACTGAATACCCGTGACTGCTGAAGTGTTCCTCGACTGGAAGGGAACACTCCTGCCTGGTGATTCTCGAGCGGTGTTCATTCATCCGTTGTTGTAGCGTCCACATGGCCCCCTCACAATGTACCATGCCTCAGGATATCCTTTAGGATATCCTTGAGGCACAGCCTCAAGATAAGGGGGGGCAGTTTAGAACGGAGTTGAGGAGGAACTTCTTCACTCAAAGGGTGGTGAATCTCTGGAATTCTCTGCCCGTTGAAGTGGTGGAGGCTGCCTCGCTAAATACATTTAAGACGCGGGTAGATAGGTTTTTGGTAGGCAAGGGGATTAAGAGTTATGGGGAGAAAGCGGGAAAGTGGAACTGAGCCACTTCAGATCAGCCATGATCTTATTGAATGGCGGGGCAGGCTCGAAGGGCTAGATGGCCTACTCCTGCTCCTATTTCTTATGTTCTTATGTTCTTTCCTGCAGCATATCAGGTCGACAACATTGGCTGAGTCACAAGAATATATACCGTGTACCTGGTGGATGGTGTTCTCACATGAGGTAATGGCATCCGTGTCGATGATTCGGCACGTCTTGCAGAGGTTGCTGTGGCAGGGTTGTGTGGTGTTGTGGTCACTGTTCTCCTGAAGGCTGGGGAGTTTGCTATGTATAATGGTCTGTTTGAGGTTGTGTGGTAGTTTGAAGGCAAGAAGTGGGGCTGTGGGGATTGCCTTGGCAAGACATTCGTCTTCATCGATGACATGTTGAACGCTCTGGAGAAGATGTTGTAGCTCCTCCACTCCGGGGAAGTACAAAGGGTACTCTGTCCACCGTGTCCCACGTTTGTCTTCTGAGGAGGTTGGCGTGGATGTTTGCTATGGCACGTTGGAATGGACAAGCCCTCCTTATATACGGGATCTGCTCAGATGAGGAGGATCACAAGAGCCACCTACAGATGCTGAAAGATGCCCTCATAAGAACAGGACATGGCAGTCGACTCATTGATTGACAGTTCCGACGCACCAAGCGAAAAACTGCGACCTCCTCAGAAGACAAACATGGGACAACGTGGACAGAGTACCCTTCGTCGTCCAGTACCTCCCCGGAGCGGAGAAGCTACAACATCTTCTCCAGAGTCTTCAACATGTCATCGATGAAGATGAATATCTCGCCAAGGCCATCCTCACACCCCCACTTCTTGCTTTTAAACAACCGCACAACCTCAAACAAACCACTGTCCACAGCAAACTATCCAGCCTTCAGGAGAACAGTGACTATGACACCACACAATCCTGCCACAGCAACCTCCGCAAGATGTGTCGGATCATCAACACGATGCCATCATCTCACGTGAGAATACCATCCACTCGGTACATGGTACATACTTTTGCAACTCAGCCAACCTTGTCCACCTGATATGCTGCAAGAAAGGATGTCCTGAGGCATGGTACATTGGGGAGACCATGCACATACTGCACTGAGCAGAAGCTGATAGCCAAGTTCTATACACATGAGGATGACCTCAATCGGGATCCTGTGTTCATGTCACACTATCTATAACCCCCACAACTTATCTGGGCTTGCAACATCTCCTAATAGTCCTGGCTGGAGACAATACACATCTCTTTAACCAGTGCTTAATTTTCTCTTCACTCACATTGTCTGTATTTCTAAAGACTTGATTACTCGTAAACTCGCATTCCAACCATTATCTTGTAAATGGAGTTTGTGTCTATATATGCTCTATTTGTGAACACAACTCCTCACACATCTGAAGAAGGAGTAACACTCCGAAAGTTTGCGCTGGCAAATAAACCTGTTGGACTTTAACCTGGTGTTGTGAGACGTCTCACTGTGCTTACCCCAGTCCAACACCGGCATCTCCACTTCAGGGTCACCCATGACAATAAGACCAAGTGGAGGAACCAGATGAAGGGCAATCCAAACAAGTTTTCAACAGAAGATATCTATGTGATATCTATAGCTGCAATGGTGGATAGGGACATCTCCAGTTGTTGAGATTATCTTGCAAGTCTAACCGGATCTACTTTCTGTCAAGAACCATGTGTTTGAGGATGTGCAATGGCTTTCCCATCTATTTTAATGTCATCTGTAAATTTGGATTTTTACGTTCTACCCCTGGATTCAAGACATTAATATAGATTGGTCCCGAGGACTGAACACTCTGGCAACCCACTAGTTACAGTCGCCAACCAGAAACAAAGACCCATTTATCTCCACTCTGTTGGTGAGCCAATCGTCTATCCAAGCTAATGTATTACCCCGAACCCCATGTGACCTTACCTTGTGTACTAACATTATGTGCACACCTTTACCAAATGTCTTCCTGAAGAACAGATACGTATTTACTGGACACTGTTATCCACTTGGCTTGTTACATCTTTGAAGAACTCTAGCAAATTAGTCAACATGAAACCGTGCTGACTCTGATGGATTGTATTTTAGCTTTCTAAAATATCTGTTTTTTCATTCTTAATAATGGATTTCAACAGTTTCCACCAACTGATGTTAAACTAACTGGTCAGTAGTTTCCAACTTAGTGCCTTTCCCCCTTCTGAACTGATCAACAGTGACTGGTGATGACAGATACTCAGTGATATTGACCAACACTCACTGACACTGACCGACAGGTTAAATCTCATTGGATCCAGAGTGAGGTATCTAAATGGATACAAAATTAGCTTCTTGTCAAAAGCCAGAGGGTGGTTGTAGAGAGTTGTTTTTCAAACAGGAGGCCTGTGGCCAGCGGTGTGCCTCAGGGATCAGTGCTGGGTCCACTGTTATTTGTCATTTATATTAATGATTTGGATGAGAATATAGGAGGCATGGTTAGTAAATTTGCAGATGACACCAATATCAGTGGCATAGTGGACAGTGAAGAAAGTTATCTCCAGTTGCAATGGGATCTTGATCAATTGGGCCAGTGGGCTGATGAATGGCAGATGGAGTTTAATTTAGACAAATGCGAGATGATGCATTTTGGTAGATTGAACCAAGGCAGAACTTACTCAGTTAATGGTCGGGTGTTGGGTAGAATTACAGAACAAAGAGATCTAGGGGTACATGTTCATAGCTCCTTGAAAGTGGAGTCACAGGTGGACAGAGTGGTAAAGAAGGCATTCGGCATGTTTGGTTTCATTGGTCAGAACATTGAATACAGAAGTTGGGATGTCTTGTTGAAGTTGTACAAGACATTAGTAAGGCCACACTTGGAATACTGTGTGCAATTCTGGTCTCCCAATTATAGAAAGGATATTATTATACCAGAAAGAGTGCAGAAAAGATTTACTAGGGTGCTGCCGGGACTTATGGTTTGAGTTATAAGGAGAGGCTGGATAGACTGGGACTTTTTTCTCTGCAGCGTAGGAGGCTGAGGGTTGAACTTATAGAGGTCTATAAAATAATGAGGGGCACAGATCAGCTAGATAGTCAATATCTTTTCCCAAAGGTAGGGGAGTCTAAAACTAGAGGGCATAGGTTTAAGGTGAGAGGGGAGAGATACAAAAGTGTCCAGAGGGACAATTTCTTCACACAGAGGGTGGTGAGTGTCTGGAGTGCCAGAGGTAGTAATACAGGTGAGTTCAATTTTATATTTAAAAAGCATTTAGACAGTTACATAGGTAAGATGTGCATAGAGGCATATGGGCCAAATGCGGGCAATCGGGATTAGCTTAGGGGTTTAAAAAAAGGGCAGCATGGACAAGTTGGGCTGAAGGACCTGTTTCCATGCTGTAAACCTCTATTACTCTATGACACTCACTGATACTGTCTGACACATAGACACTGACCAGCACACACTGATACTGACCGACACTCACCGATGCTGACTAACTCGCAGTGACACTGACCGACACTCACTGATACTGACTGACTCGCACTGACACTGACTGACACACAGTGACACTGACTGACACTGACACTGACCAACGCCCACTGATACTGACTGATGCTCACTGATACTGACCGACGCTCTCTGACACTGACCAACACACAGACACTGACCGACGCTCACTGACACTGACCGACACACAGACACTGACCAACACCCACTGTCACTGACCGACGCTGACACTAACCAACACTCACTGACACTGACTGACACACAGTGACACTGACTGACACTGACCGACGCTCACTGACACTGACCGACACTTACTGATACTGACCGACACTCGCTGACACTGACTGACACTCACTGATACTGACCGACACTCACTGACACTGACTGACACTCACTGACACTGACCAACACTCACTGATACTGACCGACACTCACTCACACTGACCAACACTCACTGATACTGACCAACACTCACACACTGACCGACACTCACTGATACTGACCGACACTCACTGACACTGACCGACACTCACTGACACTGACCAACGCTCACTGACACTCACTGATACTGACTGACACTCACTGACACTGACCGACACTCACTGACACTAACCAACACTTACTGACTGACAGTATCTTATCTTTTTTCATTCATTCGTGGGACATGCGTGTCGCTGACTGGCCAGCATTTATTGGCCATCCCTAGTTGCCCCTTGAGAAAGTAGTGGTGAGCTGCCTTCTTGAATCACTGCAGTCCATGTTCTGTTGTTTGACCCACAATGCCATTAGGGAGGGAATTCCAGGATTTTGACCCAGAGAACGGTGATATATTTCCAAGTCAGGGTGGTGAGTGGCTTGGCAGGGAATTTGCAAATGGTGGTATCCTCATGTATCTGCTGCTCTTGTCTTTCTAGGTGGTAGTGGGCGTGGATTCGGAAACTGCTGTCTAAGGATAGAAGCATAGAATCCCTCCAGTGCAAGAGGAGGTCATTTGGCCCATTCAAACCTGCACCAACAACAAGCCCTATCCCTGTATTTACCTTGCTTATCGTCCTGATTAAGGGGAAATTTAGCATGGTCAATCAACCTAACCTGCACATCTCTGAACTGTGGGAGGAAACTCACATAGACACAGGAAAAATGTGCAGACTCTGCACAGTCAGTGACCCAAGCCAGGAGGAACCGTGCCCCCAGAATTACTGCAGTGCATTTTATAGATAGTACACACTGCTGCTACTGAGCATCGATGGTGGAGAGAATGTATGTTTGTAGATGTGGTGCTAATCAAGCAGGGCTGCTTTGTCCTGGATGATGTCGAGCTTCTTAAGTGTTGTTGGAGCTGCACCCATCCAGGCAAGTGGGGAGTATTCTCTCACACTCCTGACCTGTGTCTTGTAGCTGGTGGATAGGCTTTGGGGAGTCAGGAGGTGAGTTAGTCGCTGAAGTATTCCTAACCTCTGACCTGCTCTTGTAGCCACTTGTTTATGCGGTGAATCCAGTTACGTTTCTGGTCAATGGTAACCCCAAGGATGTTGACAGTGGGGGATTCAATGATGGTAACACCATTGAATGTCAAGGGGCAGTGGTTCGTGTGTCTCTTATTGATGATGGGCATTGCCTGGCATTTGTATGGGGTGAATGTTACTTGCCACTTGTCAGCCCAAGCCTGGATATTGTCCAGATCTTGTTGCATTTGAACATGGACTGTTTCGGTATCTGAGCAGTCGTGAATGGTGCTGAACATTGTGCAAATATTGGCGTATATTCCCACTTCTGACCTTATGACAGAAGAAAGGTCATTGATGAAGCAGCAGAAGATGGTTGGGCCTAGGACACTACCCTGAATTTAGTTTATTTTTTATTATCACAAATAATTAACACTAACATTAACACTGCAATGAAGTTACTGTGAAAATCCCCTAATCACCATACTCCGGGTACACTGAGGGAGAATTTAGCATAGCCGTTGCATCAAACCAGCAGGTTTTTCAGAATGTGGGAGGAAACCAGAACATGCATAAGAAACTCACACAGATCTGAGGAAAATGTGCAGACTCTGTACAGACAGTGACCCAAGCTGGGAATTGAACCTGTATCCCTGGCACTGTGGTGCTGCAGTGCTAACAACTATGACACTACTATAAGTCCATAGGGACTTATGCAAAGATGTTGTGGAGCTGCGATGACTGACACTCCACAACCACGACCATCTTGCTACATGCCAGGTATGATTGCAACCACTGGACAGTTTGCCCTAGATACCAACGCTTCCAGGTTTGCTAGGGCTCCTTGACGCCACACTCTTCAAATGCAGCCTTGATGCCAAGGGCTATCATTCTCACCTCACCTCTGGAAATCAACTTTTTTGTCCTATACAGACAAAACATACCGTTCATAGAGAAGGAATCAAGAGAGTGCCATGTAGTATTACAGTCATAGCTAGGGTGTAGACAAAGATCAACTCAATGTAAGGTAAGTCCATCCAAAAGTCTGACAGCAGCAGGAGTCGGCTGGGACATGACCTCAGACTTTTGTATCTTTTTCCGGATGGAAGGAGGTGGAAGAGAGAATATCCACGGTGCGAGGGTCCTTAATTATACTGGCTGCTTTGCCAAGGCAGCAGGAAATGTAAACAGAATCAATGGTTGGGAGACGGGTTTGCGTGATGGATTGGGCTACATTCACAACCTTTTTTAGTCCCTGTGGTCTTGGCAGAGCAGGAGCCATACCAACTTGTGATACAACCAGAAAATGCTTTCTGTGGGGCATCTGTAAAAGTTGGTGAGAGTCGTAGCTGACATGCCAAATTTCCTTAGCCTTCTGAGAAAGTAGAGGTGTTGGTGATCCTTCTTAACTATAATGTTGACATGGGGTGACCAGGACAGGTTGTTGGTAATCTGGGCACCTAAAAACTTGAAGCTCTGGACCCTTCTACTTCGTTCCTGTTGATGTAGACAGGGGCAAGTTCTCCTTTATGCTTCAATGACAATCTCCTTCGCTTTATTGACATTGAGGAAGAGATTATTGTTGCTGCATCAGTTCCCCAGATTCTCTATCTCATTCCTGTATTCTGTCTCATCATTGTTTGACCTCAACAAAACATCCCAACTTCTGTATTCATGTTAAGACCAATGAAACAAAGCATGCCGAATGCCTTCTTCACCTTGCTGTCCACCTGTGTCCAAATCTGTGACAATCTGGCAGTAACATTCTTCAGGGCCAGGCTAAGTCAGTCTGTGGTGGTGCCACAGAGCCATGTGGGCTTTGTTGGTTGAGGGTATTTAAGAGTCAATCACATTGCTGTGGGTCTGGAATAACATCTGGGCTACACTAGGTAGAACATAAAATAGAACATAGAAAAACTACAACACAAACAGGCCCTTTAGTCCACAAGTTGCGCCGATCATATCCCTACCTACTAGGCTTACCTATAACCCTCTATCTTACTAAGTCTCATGAACTCATCTAAAAGTCTCTTAAAAGACCCTATCGAATCCGCCTCCACCATCACCGCCAGCAGTCGATACCACGCGCCCACTACCCTGAGTGAAAAACTTACCCCTGACATCTCCTCTGTATCTACTCCCCAGCACCCTAAACCTGTGTCCTCTTGTGGCAGCCATTTCAGCCCTGGGAAAAAGCCTCTGAGAATCCACTCGAACAATACCTCTCAACATCTTATAGATCTCTATCAGGTCACCTCTCATCCTTTGTCTCTCTAAGGAGAAAAGACCAAGCTCTCTCAACTATCCTCATAAGGCATGCCACCTAATCCAGGCAACATCCTTGTAAATCTCCTCTGCACCCTTTCTATGTCTTCCACATTCTTCCTGTAATGAGGTGACCAGAACTGGGCACAGTACTCCAAGTGGGGTCTGACCAGGGTCTTAAAAGCTGCAGCATTATCTCCCAACTCCTAAACTCAATTACTCGATTGATGAAGGCCAGTACACCATACACCATTTTAACCACATTCCCTATCTGCAAAGCTGATTTGAGCATCCTATGGAGTCTTACCCTTAATATTATATTCCTTCATCCCATTTGACCTGCCAAAATGAATCATCACACACTTACCTGGGTTGAAGTCCATCTGCCACTTCTTTGCCCAGTCTTGCATCCCATCTGTCACATTGCAACTCCTGACATCCCTCCAAACTATCCACAACACCTCCAACCTTTATGTCATCGGCAAACTTACCAACCCATCCCTGCACTTCCTCATCCAGATCATTTATTAAAATCACAAAGAGCAAGGGTCCCAGAACAGATCCCTGGGGCACTCCACTGGTGACTGACCTCCATGCAGAAAAAGACCCATCTACAACCACTCTTTGCCTTCTGTGGGTAAGCCAGTTGTGGATCCACAAAGCAATGTTCCCTTGGATCCCATGCCCCCTCACTTTCTCAATAAGCCTTGCATGGGGGACGTTATTGAACTCCTTGCTGAAGTCCATATAAACCACATCTACTGCTCTCCCTTCGTCAATGAGTTTAGTCACATTTTCAAAAAACTTAACCAGGCTCGTCAGGCACGATCTGCCTTTGACAAAGTCATGCTGACTATTTTTGACCATACTATACCTCTCCAAATGTTCATAAATCCTGCCTCTCAGGATCTTCTCCATCAACTTACCAACTACTGAGGTTAGACTCACCAGTCGATAATTTCCTGAGCTATCTCTTCTCATTTGAATAGAATATTATCTCTTGTCTCTCTCAGTAATCTAGGACAGATGCCATCTGGCCCTGGGGATTTGTCTACCTTAATACTCCCTAAAACACCTTACACTTCCTCCCTTGTAATTGTGATTTGTTCTAACAGGTCTACACATCCTTCTGAGACACTACCGATCAATGTGTCCCTCTCTATTGTGAATACTGATACAAAGTATTCATTTAGGATCTCACCTACTTCGTTGGGTTCTAACTTGATGGTTTCAGTTCTAAGAAGAGGCTGGATAGACTGGGACTTCTTTCTCTGGAGCATAGGAGCTTAGGGATGATCTCATAGGTCTACAAAATAACGAGGGGCATAGATCAGCTAGATAGTCAATATCTTTTCCCAAAGGCAGGGGAGGGTACAACTAGAGGGCATAGGTTTAAAGCGAGAAGGAAGAGATACAAAAGGGTCCAGAGGGGCAATTAATACATGTGGGTACAATTTAAAAAGAGTTTAGACATTTTCCAGTTACATGTGTAAGCTGGGTACAGAGGGATATGGGCCAAAGACGGCCAATTGGGACTAGCTTAGGGGTTTTAAAAAAAGGGGCAGTATGGACAAGTTGGGCCAAATGGCCAGTTTCCAAGCTGAAAAGCTCTATGACTCTACGACCCTTAACCAAGGGGAACAGCTGCTCCCTATTCACCCTGACCACACTCTCCATAATCTTATACAGCGCAATCATGTCCCCCCCGCCACAGGCCTTCTCTGCTCGAAAGAAAACAATCCAAATCTATCCAATCTCTCCACATAGCTCAAATGCTCCATCCCAGGCAACATCTTGGTGTATCTCCACTATTACCCCAATCACATCCTTCCTATAGTTAGCTACCAATATTGCACACAGTACTCCTCACCAACGTTACCTCCTTGCTCTTATACTCTATGCTATTGCTGATAAAATCAAGAGTCCCATAAGCCTTCTTAACTGCCCCATTCACCTGCCATGTTGCATTCAGGGATCTGTGAATAATTACCCAATATCCCTCTAAGCTTCCTCAAGTCCTGCCATTCCTTAAATACTCCCTTGTCTTCTTACTTCTGCCAAACACTTATCAGCATTAAATAATATCTGCCAGTGCTCTGTCCATCTGACCATCCCATCAATATCTTCTGGAACCAATGTTCTTCTTCTTCACTATTAACCACGCTGCCAATCTCAGTGTCAGCTGCAAACTTGCTAATCATTCCTCCCATATGATCATCCATATTGTTTATGGATATAACAAACAATAAAGGTCCCTGTCGGCCTCCAGTCACTCAAATATCCTTCTATTCGGATCCTTTGCATCCTGTTACTGAGCCAGTCCCTGGCCCATCTGCCAGGTTTTTCTGAATTCCACGTGCTTCAACCATCTCAGTCAGTCCCCCAATGTGGGATCTTATCAAAAGCTTTACTAAAATCCATATAAACTACATCAACTGAACTTCCCTCATCCACACACTTGGTTACGTTTTCAAAAAATGTTATGAAATTTGTCAGGCATGACCTCCCTCTGACAAAGCCATGCTGACTATCGCTAATTAACCCATGCCTTTCCAAGTGGAGATTAATTCACTCCTTCAGAATTTTTTCCAATAGTTTCCCAACACTGACGTGAGATTCACCAGTCTGTAATATCTTGGTTCATCTCTACCATTCTTCTTGAAAAGTGGAACCACATTAGCAGTCCTCCAGTCCTCTGACTCTTCCCCCATGGCCAGGAAGGAACCCCCTGCAATTTCCTACCTTGCCTTCCACAGTAGGGCAGCATGGTGGTTAGCAATGCTGTCTCACAGCTCGGACCTGGGTTCAATTGGGTTCAATTCTGCCCTTGGATCACTGTCTGCGTGGAGTTTGCACATTCTCCCTATGTCTGCGTGGGTTTTCTCCGGGTGCTCCAGTTTCCTCCTATGCTCCAAAGATGTGCGTGTAACGTGGATTGGCCATGCTAAATTGCCCCTTAGTATCAGAGGATTAGCAGGATAAATGTGTGGGGTTATGGTAAATAGAGCCTGGCTGGGATTGTGGTCTGTACAGACTCGATGGGCCAAATGGCTTCCTTCTGTTTGTGGAGAGGATCCAAGTGGAGAGGATCTCCATATTGACACAGACATCAAGTTTCTACAAAGACTCGCATTCCAACCAGTATTCTGTAAGTTGAATTTGTGTCTTTATATGCCCTGTTTGTTTACAGAACTCCCACTTACCTGATGAAGGAGCAGCACTCTGAAAGCCAGTGGCTTTTGCTACCAAATAAACCTGTTGGACTTTAACCTGGCGTTGTAAGACTTCTTACTTCCTTCTACATTGTAGGGATCCTATGATTCTAGCTTGGGATGCAATTCATCCGAGATGGGGATTTGATCAGTCTTAAGCTTATCAGAGCCTCCAATACCTCCCCCTTTCCCTCTGTCAAACTGGTCAAGGTTCTCACAGTCCCTTTTCCTGAATTCTGTAACTACACCCTCCTTTTCCTAAGTGAAGACCAATGAGAAGCATTCCTTTAACACCCTTCCAAAGGCTTGCAGCTTCACATACAGGTTGTGTCTCTGCTCGGCCCTACACTTTGACATGCTGGTTCGTTGCATTGACCCGAACAGGCACCGGTCGGTGGCAACTAGGGGAATTTCACAGTAACTGCATTGCACTGTTAATGTAAGCCTTATTTGTGAATCATAAATAACTTTAACACTTTTTTCCCTGGTGAACCTCTTCCCCTTAATGTATTCATAGAATATTTTAGGATTTTCCTTCATTTGTTTGCAAGTCCTTTTTCATACCCCCCCATGTTCTTCTAATGAGTCGTGATACTCTTTTGGAGAGCCATTGCAGACATGATGGGCCAAATGGACTTCTTCTACACCATAATAATTCTGATTTACAATATCTATCTGATACTCTGAACTTCAGAGTAGGTATGAGGTGTGTGCGAATTAACAAACTGTGATTGAATATACCGCACTATAGAATAAGTGACAGATGTAACCAATCCCAATTCCATGGATTTGTTGACATCCCAACCAAATGTCTATCACTCTGTGCACTGAACAACCTCACTGAAACTTTGTCTTTTCCATCAGTTTTTTTTAATCTCCACATCTGAAGATCTCTCAAAGTCACTCTGACTCAAACTGCCTCAACAGCAATCCATTTCGCAGGGTTGTGTCTCACCGTCTGAGACAATTTCTCCTGGTTATCAGCGTACACTCAAAATTCATTGTTCAGGAACAAGTTCAGATCTTCAGCCTTGCCAGGCAGAATACCATAGCTCCAAGTGTGTAACTTTTGCCCAATGACCTGCAGTACAGAGTCACCATACTTCAGCTGCCATCTCTGATCTTCAGGGCTTCTCTTGTGCCAATTTTGCTCAAAGTCTGCTTCCTGAAGTTTTTTTTTAATTTGGAGCCAATGATTCTATTCCTTTATTTTGACTTGACTTAACAGGATCCATTTATGTCCCCTGTCTTTTATCCCTTGTCTGGAATATCTTTTTGGGGCCGTCTTTTTAAGATGTGCTGGTTAGGTGCATTGGCCATGCTAATTTCTTCCTTATTGTACCCAAACAGGCACTGGTGTGTGGCGACTAGGGGATTTCTACAGTAACTTTGTTATAGTGTCAAGCTTCTTGAGTATTGTTGCAGCTATACTCAGCCAAGCAAGTGGCTAGTAGAGTTACACATAACATAGAAATATCGGCGACTTGGCCGTTCAAGCCTGCTCCGCTATTCATTACGATCATGGCTAATCATCCAACTCAATAACCTATTCTTGCTTTTTTCCCACAACCTTTGATCTCATTTACCTCAAGTGCTTTATCCAGCCGCCTCTTGAATACATTCAATGTTTTAGTATCAATTACTTCCTGTGGTAATGAATTCCACAGGCTCACCACTTTTTGGGTAAAGAAATATCTCCTCACCTCCATCCTAAATGGTCTCCCCTGAATCCTCAGACCGTGACTCCTGGTTCTGGACTCCCCCACCATCCTCCCTGCCTTTACTCTGTCTAACCCTGTTAGAATTTTATAAATCTCTATGAGATCCCCGCGTCATTCACCTGAACTCCAGCAAAAACAATCCTCACCGAGCCAATCTCTCCTCATATCTCAGTCCCGCCATACCTGGAATCAGCTTGGTAAGCCCTCACTGCACTTCCTTGAGAGAAAGGATATCCTTCCTCTGAAAAGGAGACCAAAACTGTGCACAGTAGTCCAGGTGTGGCCTCACCAAGGCCCTTTTATTGCAACAACACATCCCTGCTCCTGTACTCGAAACCTGTCGCGATGAAAGCCATTTGCCTGCTTTACTGCCTGCCGCACCTATGCGCTTACCTTCAGTGATTGGTTCTCAAGTTCATCCAGGTCCTGCTGCACACTCTCCTCTCCCAACTTATAGCTATTCAGGTAGTAATCTGCCTTCTTGCTTCTGCTTCCAAAGTGAATAACACGCCAGAATGAATAATTGCATCTGCCATTGATTTGCCCACTCACCCAACTGGCTCCCGCTTGTCAACTCTACTAATTACATCTTTAAAGAATCCCAACAGATTGTCAAGCATGATTTCCCCTTCATAAACCTATGCTGACTCTGTTTGATCCTGCCACTACTTTCCAAATGCTCCACTATAAAGTCCTTGATAATGGATCCATGAATTTTCCCCACTACTGATGTTAAGCTACCTGGTCCATAATTCCCTGTTTACTCTCCACCTCACTTTTTGAATTTTGGATTGACATTAACTACCCTGCAATCTACAGGGACTGTTCCCAGTCTATATAATCCTGACCACCAATGCATCCACTATTTCTAGGGCCACTTCTTAAATACTCTGGGATACAGGTTATCAGGCCCTGGGGATTTATCTGCCTTCAATCCCACCAATTTTCCCAGTACCATTTTTCAATATTGATCTCCCTCAGTTCTTCCTTCTCACTATATTTTGCATTCACCAACATTTCTGACATTGAATTTGTGTCCTCTTTTGAAGAGAGAACCAATGTATGTATTCAGTTGCTCAGCCATTTCTTTGTTCCCTATTACACATTCCCCCATTTCTGTCTGTAGGGGATCTACATTTGTCTTCAGTAACCTCTTCAAGTATCTATAGAAATCAGTCTTTATGTTCTCTGCAAGCTTTCTTTCATACTGCATTTCCCCTTCTTAATCAATCCCTTGGTCCTTCTTTGCAGAATTCTAAGTTGCTCTCAATTCTCAGACCTATTATTTTTCTTGGCCAATCTGTGTGCTTCTTCCTTGGATTGGATACTCTCTCTAATTTCCTTTGTAGACCATGGATTGGCCCTGTTAACCATTTTGCTTTTGTGCCAGACAGGAATAAACAGTTCTCCTCACAGAATTTCTTCAGACTGTTTCCCTTAGATAAAGAAGATTGGGAGCTTTGATAGAGATATTGAAAATCATGAAGGGTCCGGACAGCTTAAAAAGGGAGAAACTGTTCCCATTGTAAAAGAATGGAGAATGACAGGACATAAATTTAACGTAATTAATAAAAGAAGCAAAAGTGATTGGAGGTGAAAATTTTTCACACAAGGAATGGTCAGAGTTTGGAATGAACTGCTGCAGAATGTGGTGGAGGCAGGTTCAATTGAAGCATTCAATATAGAATTAGACTGTTATTTGAAAGGATAAATGTGCAGGGTTCTGGGGAGAGGGTAGGAGAATGACACCAGGTGAATTCCTCTTTTGGTTCAGATGCAAATGAGTCAATTGACTTTCTGCTACACTGTAACAATTATGTAATTTTTGTGAAGTCCCAACCAGTTCTGGTAGCCACAGTATTTATATGGCTGGTCTAATTCTTCTGCTTCCCACTGTTCAGTCGAGGTGACTGTGCTGACTTCTCCCAGAATGCTCCTCGGTGAAGTCTCTCTGCCACGCTCTGTTGATCTTTCAGCGAAACCATTAATTAATGGATGATAAGGTTTTGATTCTTAAGCTGAATACCATTTACAAAGAACAATACAGCACAGGAACAGGCCCTGTGGCCCTCCAAACCCGCACTGATCATGTGTTCCTAACTAGACCAACCGTTTGTATCCATCTATTCCCAGTCTGTTCATGTGGCTAGCTAGATAGATCTTAAATGATCCCAGCGTGTCTGCCTTGCTTGGTAGTGCATTCCAGGCCTCCACCAGCCTCTGTGTAAAATACATCCCCCGCATGTCTGTATTGAATTTTTCCCCCTTTGCCTTGAGCTTGTGACCACTTGTCAATTCTGACCTGGGAAAAAGCTTCAAACTGTTCACCCTATCTATGCCCTTCATAATTGTATAAACCTCTACTAGATCACCTCTCAAGTTCTGTCTTTCCAGGGAGTACAACCCTAGTTTACTCAATATGGGCGGCATGGTAGCACAGTGGTCAGCACTGCTGCTTCACAGCTCCAGGGACCTGGGTTCGATTCCTGGCTTGGGTCACCGTCTGTGTGGAGTTTGCACATTTTCCTGGTGTCTGCGTGGGTTCGCTCCGGTTTCCTCCCACAGTCCAAAGCTGTGCAGGTTAGGTTGATTGGCCATGCTTAAATTACCCCTTAGTGTCCTGAGATGTTTAGGTTAGATGGATTAGTGGGTAAAACATATAGGGATATGGGTATAGGGCCTGGGCGGGATTATGGTTGGTGCAGATGGGCCGAATGGCCTCTCTCTGTACTGTATGATTTCTATGATCTCTCCTCATAGCTAATACCCTCCATACCAGGCAACATCCTAGTAAACTTCTTCTGCATGTGCTCCAAAGCCTCCATGTCCTTCTGGTAGTTTGGCGACCAGAACTGGATGCAGTACTCCAAATGTGGCCTAACCAACGTTCCATATAACTGCTACATCATCTGCCAACTTTTATACTCTATGCCCCGTCCAATAAAGGCAAGCATGCCATATACCTTCTTCACCACCTTTTCCACCTGTGCTGCCACCTTTAAGGATCTGTGGACTTGCACATCCAGGTCCCTCTGTGTGTCTATACTCCTGATGGTTCTGCCATTTATTGTATAGCTCCCCCCCTGCATTAGGTCCACCAAAATGCATCACTTCACATTTATCTGGACTAAATTCCGTCTGCCATTTCTTCAACCAATCTTCCAGCCTATCTATATCCCGCTGCATTCTCTGACAATGTTCATCACAATCCGCAACTCCAGCAATCTTTGCGTCATCTACAAACTTACTGATCAAACCAGCTACATCTTCTTCCAAATCATTTATATATATCACAGAACAGTAGAGGTCCCAGTACAGAGCCCTGCGGAACACCACTAGTCACCGATCTCCAATCAGAAAATAACCCCTCCACTGCTACCTCTGTCTTCTATGGCCAAGCCAGTTCTATACCCATCGAGCTAGTTCACCTTTGATCCCATGTGATTTAACCTTTTGTACCAGCGCCATGAGGGACCTTGACAAAGGCTTTATTAAAATCCATGAAGACGACATCCATGGCCCTTCCCTCATCAATCATTTTTTGTCACCTCCTCAAAAAACTCAACCAAATTTGTGAGGCATGACTCCCTCGTATAAAACCATGTTGTCTATCGCTGATGAGACTACTCAGTTCTAAATATGTATAGATCCTATCTCTAAGAATCTTCTCCAACAATTTCCCCACCAAGGATGTCAAGCTCACTGGCCTATAGTTACCTGGGTTATCCTTGCTACCCTTCCTAAATAACATTTGCTATCCTCCAATTCTCTGGGACCTCACCTGTATCCAATGAAGAGACAAAGATTTCTGTTAGAGGCCCAGCAATTTCATCTCTTGTCTCTCTCAGTAATCTAGTTCAGATGCTATTTGGCCCTGGGGATTTGTCTGCCTTAATGCTTCCTAAAACACCTAACACTTCCTCCCTTGTAATTGCGATTTGTTCTAACAGGTCTACACATCCCTCTGAGACATTAGCAATCAACATGTCCCTCTCCTTTGTGAATACTGATGAAAGTATTCATTTAGGATCTCACCTACTTTCTTGGGTTTTGAAAATGATTCCCCTCCTTTGTTCTAGAGAGGTCTGACTCTTTCCCTGACAACCCTCTTGTTCCTTATGTATGTATAAAATGCCTTGGGATTCTCCTTAATCCAGTCTGCCAAGGACATTTTGTGACCCTTTTTATCCTAACTCCCTGTTTGAGTTCTTTTCTACTTTCTCTGTATTCCTCCAGCACTTCATCTGTTTTTAGCTGCCTGGACCTTATGTATACCTCTTCTTTCTTTTTGATTAGACCCACAACTTCTCTGGCTATCCACGGCTCTCGAATCCTACCTTTCCTGTCCTTCCTTTTACAGGCACATGCCTGTCCTGCACTCTTATCAACTGTTCCTTAAAAGACTCCCACATACCAGATGTGGATTTACCCTCGAACAGCCTTTCCCAATCAACGGCCACCAAATCCTGCCTAATCCAGCTGTAGTTAGCCTTCCCCCAATTCAGCACCTTACCCATAGGCCAACACTCATCCTTTTCCATGACTATCTGAAAGTTTACAGAATTGTGGTCATTGTTCACCATATGTTCCCCACTGAAACTTTGATGACCTGACCGGGCTCATTCCCCAGTAATACGTCCAGTATAGCCCCCTCTCTACTTGGACTATCAACATATTGTTTCAAAGAACCTTCCTGGACACATTTTACAAATTCCTCTCTATCCAGACACCCAGCCCTAAGGGATTTCCAGTCTAAATGAAGGAAGTTAAAGTCTCCCATTATAACAACTCTATTTTTACTACACCTGTCCAGAATCTCTTGACATACCCGTTCTTCAACTTCCCGTGGGCTGTTGGGAGGCCTGTATACCCCCAACATAATGACTGCGCCCTTCCTGTTTCTGAGCTCCACCCAGAGTGTCTTGTTACATGATCCTTCCAAATTGTCCACCCTCTGCAATATGCTCCCTCACCAGTATTGCTACTCCCCCACCTCTTCTAGCCCCTCCTCTGTCTCGCCTAAAACACTTATACCCCAGAATATTCAGCTGCCAGTTATACCCCGGAATATACAGCTGCCTTAGAACATAGAACATAGAACATTACAGCGCAGAACAGGTCCTTCGGCCCACGATGTTGCGCCGACCAGTTAAAAAAAAAACAATGACCCACTAACCTAAACCAATCCCTTTTCGTCCATAAACCTGTCCACAGACCTCTTAAACGCCCCCAAACTAGGCGCATTTACAACTGCAGCAGGCAGGGCATTCCAATCCCTCACCACCCTCTGGGTAAAGAACCTACCCCTGACATCTGTCCTATAACTACCCCCCCTTAGTTTAAAGCCATGCCCCCTCGTGCTAGATTTTTCCATCAGAGGAAAAAGGCTATCACTATCCACCCTATCTAAACATAGAACATAGAACATAGAACATTACAGCGCAGAACAGGCCCTTCGGCCCACGATGTTGCGCCGACCAGTTACAAAAACAATGACCCACTAGCCTATACCAATCCCTTTTCGTCCATAAACCTATCCAGAGATCTCTTAAACGCCCCCAAACTAGACGCATTTACAACTGCAGCAGGCAGGGCATTCCAATCCCTCACCACCCTCTGGGTAAAGAACCTACCCCTGACATCCGTCCTGTAGCTACCCCCCCTTAATTTAAAGCCATGCCCCCTCGTGCTAGCTTCCTCCATCCGAGGAAAAAGGCTATCACTATCCACCCTATCTAAACCTCTAATCATCTTATATGTTTCAATAAGATCCCCTCTTAGCCGCCTTCTTTCCAACGAAAACAACCCTAAATCCCTCAGTCTCTCCTCATAGGACCTCCCCTCCATACCAGGCAACATCCTGGTAAACCTCCTCTGCACCCTCTCCAAAGCCTCCACATCCTTCCTGTAATGTGGGGACCAGAACTGCACACAATACTCCAAGTGCGGCCGCACCAGAGTTGTGTACAGTTGCAACATGACGCTGCGACTCCTAAATTCAATCCCCCTACCAATAAACGCCAAGACACTGTATGCCTTCTTAACAACCTTATCTACTTGATTCCCAACTTTCAGGGATCTATGTACACATACACCTAGATCCCTCTGCTCCTCCACACTATTCAAAGTCTTCCCGTTAGCCCTAAAATCAACACATCTGTTATTCCTACCAAAGTGAATTACCTCACATTTCTCTGCATTAAACTCCATCTGCCACCTCTTGGCCCAGCTCTGCAACCTGTCTAAGTCTTCCTGCAAACTATGACACCCTTCCTCACTATCTACCACACCTCCGACTTTGGTGTCATCAGCAAATTTACTGATCCACCCAACTATACCCTCATCCAGATCATTAATAAAAATCACAAACAGCAGTGGCCCCAACACAGATCCCTGAGGCACACCACTTGTAACCGAACTCCATGATGAATATTTACCATCAACCACTACCCTCTGTCTCCTATCCGCTAGCCAATTCCTAATCCAGTTCCCTAGATCACCCCCAATCCCATACATCTGCATTTTGTGCAGAAGCCTACCATGGTGAACCTTATCAAACGCCTTACTAAAATCCATGTACACCACGTCCACTGCCTTACCCCCATCCACCTCTTTGGTCACTTTCTCAAAAAACTCAATAAGGCCTTCTCTTAACCAAGTCTCTGTCACTGCAACCAAATCCAAGTTCCGTGCGTGCAGGCTGTAAGTTCATCTGTCTTGCCTGTTACGCTCCTTGCATTTAAGCAAATGCAGTCCAGACCTCCAGGCCCACTGACTTCACCTTCCCCCAGATTGCTCTTCTTCTTAGGTTGCCTTGTCTTGGTTCCAGGCTCATCCCCAGTCTCTACGCTTGCTGACCTATCGTTCTGATTCCCACCCATGTGCCACATTAGTTTAAACCCACCTGAACCACACTAGCAAACCTCCCAGCAAGATATTGGTGCCCCTCCAGTTCAGGTGTAACCTGTTCTTCTTGTACAGGTCCCAGCCTCCCTGGAAAACTTTCCAGTGATCCATGAATCTGAAATCCTGCCTCCTGCACCAGTTTAGCCACACGTTCAACTGCACAATCTCCCTGTCCTAGCCTCACTAGCACATGGCACGAGGAGTAATCCAGAGATTGCTACTCTAGAGGTCCTGTTTTTTTAGCCTTCTACCTAATTCCCTAAATTGCTCTTACAGGACCTCCCTGCTCTTTCTGCCTGTGTCATTTGTATCAATGTGGGCAATGACATCGACTGATTACCCTCCCCTTTCAGTGTGCTTTCTACCCGCTCAGATACATCCAGGATCCTGGCACTAGGGAGGCAGACTACCATCCTGGAGTCTCGTTCGCTCCCACAGAACTGCCTGTCTGTGCCTCTAACTATTGAGGCCCCCACGACTATTGCTCTCCTATTCTCCCCCTTTTCCCTTCTGAGCCACAGAGCCCAACTCCGTGCCAGAGATCTGGTCACTGTGACTTACACCTTGAAGGTGTCACTGCCCTCCCCCCACCTCCCCCCTGCCACCACCCCCTCCCCCCCAACCCCCGCCCCCACTGTATCCAAAATGGTATACTTAATTTGGAGGGGAACAACCCTCCCGCACTGACTGCTTCCTCCCCTCCCCTCTCCTGACTGTCACCCAGCAAGCTTCATTTTTAGGTGTTACCACTTCCCGATAACTGCTATCTATCACCCCCTCTGCCTCCCGAATGATCTGAAGTTTATCCAGTTCCAGCTCCAATTCCTTAAGGCTGTCTGTGAGGAGCTGGAGCTGGATGCACATCCCGCAGGTAAAGTCAGCAGGGTCACGAATGGTGTCCCTTACTTTGAGAGAATCCTCAAACTCTTGTGAACTGTGAACCCTTATCATGAACAATAGTTGTTGAGATGTCATAGATCTCATGATAATAACTTCTGGCCACATTAAATGTGCATCTATTAGAACAAAATCTACATGCAATTGTTGCCATAGCATTTCAGGCCTCTCAGCGAGTAACATTCACATTCCATTACGGATACAATCCAGGTAACCCAGTCACTGATTGCAACAGACTCTATAATACCAGTGTTAACAAGTCATACTAACTCCTCTTGGACCTTGGGACAAATTGCATATGGCACATCTCTTGCTTGCTTGATCTTGAGTTTCACTTGAACTCCCTTCACTGAGTCAAATATTTATTCGTATGCACTCTTGTATTTATCCAGAAGGTGCTATAGTCTGTTTTGGCATCAACTAATCTGTTGAAAGCACCGAGTCTCCCAAATAGAGCTGATATGGATGGCTCATACCAAAGAAAAGCTAAGCAGCAGCCTTAATGACTATCAGCTGGTGGCGCTGACATGCATCATTATAAAGTGCTTCAAAAGGTCAGTCATGGCACAAATCAATTCTGCCCTCCCAGACTGCCTAGATCCACTACAGTTTGCCTATCGCCACAACAGGTCCACAGCAGATGCCATCTCCCTGGCCCTGCACTCAACCCTGGAACACATAGATAACAAAGACAGCTATGTCAGACTCTTATTTATTGACTACAACTTCAATATCATTGTTTCTACGAAACATGTCTCCAAAATCTGTGACCTGGGCCTCGGCTCCTCCCTCTATGACTGGATCCTGAACTTCCTAACCCACAGACTACATTCAGTAAGGATAGGCAATAACACCTCCTCCAAGATCATCCTTCACACCGGTGCCCCACAAGGATGTGTCCAAAGCCTCTTACTATACTCTTTATACGCATATGACGGTGTGGCCAATTTTCCTCCAAGTCGATTTTCAAGTTTGCTGATGACACCACTGTAGTGGGTCGGATCTCAAACAATGATGAGACAGAATACAGGAATGAGGTAGAAAATCTGTCGAATTGGTACGATGACAATAATCTCTCCCTCAATATCAACAAAAGAGATTGTCATCGATTTCAGGAAGCGTAAAGGAGAACATGCCCCTGTCTACATCAATGGGGACAAAGTAGAAGTGGTCGAGAGCTTCAAGTTTTAGGTGTCTAGATCACCAACAATGTGTCCCGGTCACCCCATGCCAATACTATAGTTAAGAAAGTCCACAAACGTCTACTTTCTCAGAAGACTAAGGAAATTTGGCATGTCAGCTACGACCCTCACCAACTGTAACAAATGCACCATAGAAAGCATTCTTTCTGGTTTGACTCCCTCTGCCCAAGACCGCAAGGAATACAAAGAGTTGTGAATGAAGCCCAATCCATCACACAAACCAGCCTTTCATCTGTTGACTCTGCCAACACTTCCCACTGCCTTGGAAAAGCAGCCAGCATAATTAAGTACCCGACACACCCCGGACATTCTCTCTTCCACTTTCTTCCGTCGGGAAAAAGATACAAAAGTTTGAGGTCACATACCAACCGACTCAACAGTGTCTTCCCTGCTGCCACCAGACTTTTGAACCGTAACCTTTAAATGGCACAATCTCTCCTATGTTAGCCCTTAAAATAAATAATCTGGTTTTAAAAGAAAATGTTGCAGCTTTTACTGGCATGTAGCCTCAGGAATTAAAGATACAGCAGCATCAGTATCAACATCCATCCTAATATTACGACTATTAGGTGGCATGGTGGCACAGTGGTTAGCACTGTTCCCTCATAGTACCAGGGACCCTGGTTCGATTCCCAACTTCTCTGTGTCTACGTGGGTTTCCCCTGGGTGCTTCGGATTCCACCATCTCATTAAAAAGATATGCAGGTTAGATGGATTGCCATTTAGTGTCAGGGGGACTAACTAGAGTAAAATGCATTGGGTTATGGGGTTAGGACCTGGATAGGTTTGTGGTTTGTGCAGACTTGATAGATTGAATGGCCTCCTTCTGCACCGTAGGATTCTACAATATGATGCCCATTTAACTTCAGAATCACCCAGAATCAATGGGATTCATCCTGTATGGATGAGATGTTCAAAGAACAAAGAAAATTACAGCACAGGAACAGGCCCTCCAAGCCTGCACCAACCATGCTGCCTGACTGAACTAAAACCTCCTACCCTTCTGGGGACGATATCCCTCTATTCCCATCCTTTTCATGTATTTGTCAAGAGGCCCCTTAAAAGTCACTATCATATCCGCTTCCACTACCTCCCATAAGAACATAGAACATAGAACATTACAGCGCAGTACAGGCCCTTCAGCCCTTGATGTTGCGCCAACCAGTGGAACCAATCTAATGACCCTCCAACCTAAACTATTCCAATGTTATCCATATGCCTATCCACTGACCATTTGAGCACCCTTAAAGTTGGCGAGTCCACAACTGCTGTAGACAGGGCATTCCACGACCTTACAACCCTCTGAGTGAAGAACCTACCTCTGACATCCGTCCTATAATTACCACCCCTTAATTTGAAGCTATGTCCCCTCGTGTTAGCCATCACCGTCCGAGGAAAAAGGCTCTCACTGTCCACCCTATCCAATCCTTTGATCATCTTGTATGCCTCAATTAGTCACCTTGTAACCTTCTTCTCTCCAATGAAAATAACCTCAAGTCCCTCAGCCTTTCCTCATAAGACCTTCCCACCATATCAGGCAACATCCTGGTAAACCTCCTCTGCACCCTTTCCAATGCCTCCACATCTTTCTTATAATGCGGCGACCAGAACTATACGCAATACTCCAAGTGCGGCCGCACCAGAGTTTTGTACAGTTGTAACATGACCTCACGGCTCCGAAATTCAATCCCTCTACCAATAAAAGCTAACATACCGTACACCTTCTTAACAACCTTATCAACCTGGGTGCCAACTTTCAGGAGCTATGCACATATACCCCAAGATCTCTCTGCTCGTCAACACTACTAAGACTCCTTCCATTAGCCCTATGTTCTGTACTCCTGTTACTCTTACCAAAGTGAATCACCTCACACTTTTCCGTATTAAACTCCATCTGCCACCTCTCGGCCCAGCTCTGCAGCTTATCTATGTCCCTCTGCAAACTGTAATATCCATCCTCACTGTCTACAACTCCTCCAACTTTGGTGTCGTCAGCAAATTTACTAATCCATCCTTCTACACCCTCATCTCGGTCATTTATAAAAATGACAAACAGCAGTGGCCCCAAAACAGATCCTTGAGGTACACCACTTGTAACTGAGCTCCAGGTTGAATATTTCAACCACCACCCTCTGTCTTCTAAGGGTAAGGGTAATGAGTTCCAGGCACCCACTGCTCTCCGTAAAAAATCTAGCTTGTACATCTCGTTTAAACCTTGCACTTTGCACCTTAAACCTATGTCCCCTAGTAATTGACTCTTCCACCCTGGGAAAAAGCTTCTGACTATCCACTCTGTCCATGCCTCTCATAATCTTGTCGACTTCTATCAGGTCTCCCCTCAACCTCCATCGCTCCAGCCAGAACAAACCAAGTTTCTCCAATCTCTCTTCACAGCTAATGCCTTCCATTCCAGGCATATGGTAGGCTGATAGAAAAGGTGAAGGCTCATGGGATACAAGGCCAGGTATGTAGATGGGTGGAGAACTGGCTTGGGAGGAGGAGACAGCGAGTAGTAGTGGAAGGCTCCTTTTCCAATTGGAGGTCTGTCACCAGTGGTGTGCCGCAGGGCTCGGTACTAGGACCTCTTCTATTTGTGGTATATATTAATGACTTGGAAGAAGGGGTAGGTGGTGTGATCAGCAAATTTGCTGATGACACTAAGATGGTTGGATTGGCGGGTACTGAGGAGCAGTGCCTGGCAATGCAACAGGACATAGACAGGCTGGTAGATTGGGCAGATAGATGGCAAATGGAATTTAATCCGGAGAAATGCGAGGTGATGCACTTTGGCCGGAATAATGTGGAGGGGAGTTATACGATAAAAGGTAGAACTATCCGGAGTATAGATACGCAGAGAGACCTGGGGGTGCAAGTGCACAAGTCCCTGAAGGTGTCGGTGCAGGTGCAGAATGTGATGAGGAAAGCGTATAGTATGTTAGCCTTCATAGGAAGAGGTATAGAATATAAGAGTAGGAGTCTGATGTTGCAGTTGTATAGAACGTTGGTTAGGCCTCACTTGGAGTACTGCGTCCAGTTCTGGTCGCCGTACTACCGGAAGGATGTAGAGATCCTGGAGAGAGTGCAGAGGAGATTTACCAGGAAGTTGCTTGGTATGGAAGGGCTGTCTTACGAGGAAAGATTGAATGAACTTGGGCTGTTTTCCCTTGAGAGACGTCGGCTGAGGGGGGATCTAATAGAGGTTTATAAGATTATGAAGGGGATAGATAGAGTAAATGGTGGTAAGCTTTTTCCGCTATTAGAAATGGATAGAACGAGGGGTCACGGGCTTAGGGTGAGGGGGGCTAGGTATAAGACAAATATTAGAGGGCAGTTTTTTACGCAAAGGGTAGTGGGGGTGTGGAATGCTCTGCCGAGTAAGGTGGTGGAAGCAGGCACGCTAGGGTTGTTTAAGAGTCACTTAGACAGCCACATGAGCGGGCTACATATAGGGGGATATAGTAGGCCTTACTAAACATTGTAGGCTCGGGAATACGTTTTGCCTCAGGGATGTTAGTCTTTGCCTGTTTAATAATGAATTTTTTTGTCTCCACAGGCATTTAAGTCCAGCAAGGGGCATGCATGCGGCAGGGTGTAGTGGGCTGCTCTTGGACATTGCTTCGGGAGTTGCCTATTGCTTCATGTCGTTAGTGTGCTTAAACTGGACCATCTCGAGGGCAACATGACAGCTCAGAGACTATCTCTGTTACTGTGCGGACACATGGATTTGGGCCTGTGTCTGTGGGAGTTTGCACGTTCTCCCCGTGGTTGCGTGGGTTTCCTCCGGGTGCTCCGGTTTCCTCCCACATCCCCAAAGATGTGCTTTTAGGCTGATTGATTGGGTACTAAATTGTCCCTAAATTGGACCTCCCTGATCCTCGCACATTAGGCGTAGACTAAAATCATGAATAGGTCACTGAGACAGTGGGACGGCGGCGCGGGCTCATTGGGCCGAAGGGCCTGTTTCCCGTGCTGTGTTGTTCTTTGTTCTTTGTTCTTAGCAACATCCTGGTAAATCTTTTCTGTACCCTCTCCAAAACCTCCACATCCTTCTGGGTAGTGTGGCGACCAGAACTGAACAATATATTCCAAGTGCGGACTAACTAAGGTTCTATAAAGCTGCAACATGATTTGCCAATTTTTAAACTCAATACCCCGGCCGATGACGGCAAGCATGCTGTATGCCTTCTTGACTACCTTCTCCACTTGCATTGCCACTTTCAGTAACCTGTGTACCTGTACACCCAGATCCCTCTGCCTATCAATACTCTTAAAGGCTCTGCCATTTACTATATATTCCTTATCTGTATTTGACCTTCCAAAATGTATTACCTCACATTTGTCCAGATTAAACTCTACCTGCCATCTCTCCGTCCAAGTCTCCAACTGATCTATATCCTGCTGTATCCTCTGATGGTCCTCATCGCTATCTGCAAATCCACCAACCTTACGTCCACAAACTTACTAATCAAACCAGTTACATTTTCCTCCAAATCATTTTTATATATTACAAACAGCAAAGGTCCCAGCACTGATCCCTGAGGAACACCACTTGTCACAGTCCTTCATTCAGAAACACACCCTTCCACTGTTACCCTCTGTCTTCTTTGACCGAGCCAGTTTTGCATCCATCTTGCCAGCTCACCTCTGATCCCATGCAACTTCACCAGTTTGCCATGGGGAACCTTGTCAAAAGCCTTATTGAAGTCCATATAGACAACATCTAATGCCGTACCCTTACTGAGTGAGAAGGCAAATTGCGTGGAGGACGTGCAAAGTCTGCAGAGATTTGGATAGGTTAAGTGAGTGGGCAAGGATCTGGCAGATGGAGTATAATGTTGGTAAGTGTGAGGTTATCCACTTTGGAAGGAATAATAGTAAAATGGACTATTATTTAAACGATGAAAAATTGCCACATGCTGCTGTGCAGAGGGTCCTTGTGCATGAATTGCAAAAACTCAGTTTGCAGGTGCAGCAGGTGATCAAGAAGGCAGATGGAATGTTGGCCTTTAATGTGAGAGGGATGGAGTATAGAAGCAGGGAGATCTTGCTGCAATTGTACAAGGCACTGGTGAGGCTGCAACTAGAGTAGTGTACAAATTTGGTCCCCTTATTTGTGAAAAGATATATTGGCTTTGGAGGGAGTGCAGAGAAGGTTCACCAGGTTGATTCTGGAGATTAGGGGGTTAGTTTATGAGGAGAGATTGAGTAGACTGGGCCAGTACCTTTTGGAGTTTAGAAAGCTCAGGGGAGATCTTATAGCGACATATAAGATAATGAAGGGGCTAGACAGGGTAGAAGCAGAGAGATTATTTCCACTTAGAAAGGAAACAAGAACTAGAGGGCACAGCCTCAAAATAAGGGGGAGTCAATTTAGAACAGAATTGAAAAGGAACTTCTCCCAGAGGGTAGTGAATCTTTGGAATTCTCTGTCCATTGAAGCAGTGGAGGCTACCTTGTTAAATGTGTTTAAGTCACAGGTAGACAGTTTTTTGACCAATAAGGGAATTAAGGGTTATGGGGAGCAGGCAGGTAAGTGGAACTGAACCACTATCAGATCAGCCATGATCTTATTGAATCGTGGGGCAGGCTTGAGGGGCTAGATGGCCTACTCCTGCTCCTATTTCTTATGTTCTTATGTTCTTATCAATCATCTTTGTCACTTCCTCGAAAAATTTGATCAAGTTCGTGAGACACGACCTCCCCTTCACAAAACCATGTTGCCTCTCACTAATTTCCAAGTGGGAATAAATCCTATCTCAAAGAATCCTCTCCAATAATTTCCCTACCGCTGATGTAAGGCTCACCGGCCTGTAATTACCTGGATTATTCTTGCTACCCTTTTTAAACAAAGGAACAACATTGGCTATTCTCCAATCCTCTGGGACTTCCCCTGTAGTCAGTGAGGATACAAAGATTTCTCTCAAGACCCCAGCAATTTCCTCCCTTGCCTCTTTCAGTATTCTGGGGTTTATTCAGTTGGAGCTTTTCTTCATGTTTTTGGACATTTTCTTCTACACAGTCAGAATTCATTTCTTCTGTGTTATCAATTATTTTTGTTGAACGCATCTTGTTCTACTTTTTGAAGGTACCCAGGTTCTTCTTCTGAATATTCTCCTCAGGGAAAGCTGGTATAACAGAAAAAGCTTTGCAATGTGACCCATTTTGACACACTGTTTGCTTTGACTATCATAGCTCCAGTTTTCACTCACTGAATAGTCCATTTTGGCACATCTTTGACATGCTAGTTGCTGTTTTGACTTCCCAACCTGTGGATCTTCATTCCTGCAACAAATGGTGAAGCTTTTTTAGCAGCCAGTTCCACTGACACTGCCATGTTTACTGCTGTCTATGTAGTCAAAGTATGTTCATAAGCAATTTTCTTTGGATAGTCACATTTTGGAGTCCACAAACTAGATGATCTCAAAGAGTATCTTCTAGTGACTCACTGAACTCACAATGTTTGTGCCAGCCTTTATAAGGTTGCTACAAACTAAGCAATGCTTTTGCCTTTCACCTGATTCCTTCAGTGGAACATAAACCATTCCGTGATGATCAAGGCTTTGGGGAGTAATGCATTCAAGGATCTTTGTCAGGTCAAGGTAAATTTTGCTGGATGAACCAAGTTCCACAGCAAATTGAATGATTTACTTCCAACTGTTATGTAATTTTATTTGCTTGTACAAAGTACTGAAATACTCGGCAGAAGAATTCCATGATTCATTTTCTTCATTGAAAGGACCCATGACTCCTAATTGACCCATCATTTCTCCTGCAGACACTAGCAACTTGAGACTGCTCTGTACATTTTTTTTATTGTCTCCCCAATATTCTCTTTATCACCGTGAAAACTGTTGATTTTATGCTTTTCTTTTCAAACAACCCCAGCCATATGGATGAGCATCCACTCTTTTCAAGGATAACAGATACTGCCTTGAATCTTTTCTGATCAAACCACCCACCCTCCCTCACCCCCCACCCCCCGACTTTTAAAACCAAAGTAAGAAATTACACAACACTAGGTCCAATGGGTTTATTTGGTAGCACATGATTATTTGGTGACTCACCTGATGAAGGAGCATTTGATAGCATGATCAACTTACGTTACCTCTCACTTCTCATTTCAGTTCTCCACCTTGGAAATCTGCCATCCTCACTGATCTCGTCTAGATCCACGGCAATGGGTTCACTTCTACCTGCCCCTCTGAAATGACCTCGCAAACCACACCACTCAAGGGCAATTCGAGATGGGCAACAAACACTGACCCAGCCAGCAATATTCACATTCCATAACAGAATAAATTTTTAAAAATAACTTGCTCAAAGCAAATTACATTACAATCGATCTGTGAGTTGATAAAAATTCCCAGTCCTGGAATGTTAACTCCCTTTCATAGATTGTGCCAGACATGTTCAGCATATCCGGCATTTCAGCTTTTATTTCAGACTTGCAGCATTGGCAGTATTTTGTTTTTGTCTCAAGGGATTGAATGAAACAAGTCACTGGTTAGACTGCAACGTGAGCACTGTCTGCGCACCACAACCAAAATGCAGGATAAATGTTATTATCAAGCTGAACCTTGTGCAGTAATGTGCTGTAGTCTGACCCATTTCTCTTTTCTTCACTAGAACCAGGGTCTTCAATTGGCCCAACAATTCTGGTGCCAATATTGACGATGGCCGTTATGACCTATGTTGCCTCGAAGCTACTGGCAAAGGGGGGACTTACATGCCAAAAACCATTTTTAAACTCTCCAGCTTCGCAGTTGACTTGTGGTATTCGGTAAGCAACACCAGAATTATAATACGATTTCTAACACTGCAGGCTTCTAAAGCAGTCCAAAGCAGTATCATAGAGTCGTTGAATCCCTGAGTCTGAGGATTCAGGGTAGACTGTTTAAGACAGAGATGAGAAGAAGGAAGCCATTTGGCCCACCAAATCTCTCAAACAGTATCTTACCTAGGCAATGCTGACCATTGTGCCACCATGCTGCAAGGTGGATTTAAAAGTGTCGATCGATAGTGGACCAGGAGCGAGACAGAATGAAACAGGAGAGAGACTGGGGAACGGGATCAGGAAGAGACTGGGAATGGGACCAGGAAAGAGACTGGGGAACGGGATTAGGAAAAGACTGGGGAACGGGACTAGGACAGAGACTGGGTAGTGGGACCAGGAGAAAAAGACTGGGGAATGGGATCAGGAGAGAGAGAGAGAGAGAGAGAGACTGGGGAACAGGATCAGAAAGAGACTGGGGAACGGATCTGGAGAGATACTGGGCAATGAGATAAGGAAGAGACTGAGGAATGGATCAGGACGAGACCGGGGAACAGATCAGGAGAGAGACCGGGGAATGGGATCAGGAAAGAGACTGGGAAATGGGTCAGAAAGAGACCAGCGAACGTATCAGGAGAGAAACTGGGGAACAGGATCAGGAGAGAAGCTGGGGAATGGGATCAGTAGAGAGAGACTGGGGAACGGATCAGGAAGAGACTGGGAAATGGATCAGAAAGAGACCAGCGAACGTATCAGGAGAGAAACTGGAGAACAGGATCAGGAGAGAGACTGAGGAACGGGATCAGTAGAGAGAGACTGGGGAGCCAGATCACGAGAGAGACCAAAGAATGGGATCAGCAGAGAGACTGGGGAATGGATCAGGAGAAAGACTGGGGAACGGATCAATCTTAGCAAACTGTTATAGCTTCAGCTGATAAATCCATGGTCCTCCTGGATTTCTTCCTTGGATCTTAGCAGAAATGGCTGTTCCATTTGCTTTAATTTCCCAACTACCCTGAGATTCATGGAATGGATCTTTAGGTTGGCAAGTAGCAAGAAGGGAGAGAGGCAGAAAGCAGCAAAGTACTGGCAGAAAAATTCACGGCAAACTGGTTGTTATGAAAAGGAAATCATGTTTAACAAATTCAGTGGATTTTTTGAAGGAGTCACATGTGATGTGGATGAAGAGGAACTGCTGGATGTACTGTATTTGGATTTCCAAAATGCATTGGATAAGTTGCCGCATCAAAGTTTATTGTGGCAAATAAAAGCTCATGGTGTAGGGGCAACATATTGGCATAGGTTAAAGATTGGCGAACTAACAGGAAGCAGAGAGTAAGCGTAATATTTTTCTAGTTAGCAGAATGTGATGAGTGGTGTGACACAGGGTCTCTGCTGGGCCCCTAAACCTTTACAATTTTTCTAAATGGCTTGGATGAAGGGAGCACGGTTGCTAAATTTGCTGATGCTAAAAAGTTAATTGAGAAAGCAAGTTGAGAAACATAGAAACATAAAAAATTGGAGCAAGCCATTCAGCACTTCAAGTTTGCTCCACCATTCATTATGATCATGGCTGATCATTGAACTCAATAGCCTAATCTCACCTTCCCCCATATCCTTTGATTCCCTTCATCTCAAGTGCTAAATCTAACTGCTTCCTGAAAATACTCAATGTTTTGGCCTCAACTACTCACTGTGGTAATGAATTCCACAGATTCACCACTCTCTTGGTGAAGAAATTTCTTCTCATCTCTGTCTTAAACAGTCTACCCTGAATCCTCAGACTGTGACCTCTGGTTCTTGATAGCCATCAGGAACATCCATCTTAGAAACACAGAAACATAGAAATAGAAGCACGAGTGGGCCATTCACTCATCTAGCCTGCTCCACCATTCATTACAATAATGGTTGATCATCAAATTCAATAGCCACCATTACATAAGAACATAAGAAATAGGAGCAGGAGTAGGCCATCTAGCCCTTCGAGCCTGCCCCGCCATTCAATAAGATCGTGGCTGATCTGTCGCTGCTCAGTTCCACTTTCCCGCTTTCTCCCCATAACTCTTAATCCCCTCTCTTATCAAAAACACATCAACCCGCGTCTTAAAAATATTTAGCGAGGCAGCCTCCACCACTTCAACGGGCAGAGAATTCCAGAGATTCACCACCCTTTGAGTGAAGAAGTTCCTCCTCAACTCCGTTCTAAACTGCCCCCCTTTTATCTTGAGGCTGTGCCCCCTAGTCCTACTGTCTTTTTTGAGCGGGAAGAGTCTCTCCACCTCTATCCTATCCATCCCATTCATCATCTTATACGTCTCAATGAGACCATTGGGAACATTCTTTCTGAATCTACCCTGTCTAACCTGTTAGAATTTTATAAGTTTCTAGAGTTCCCCTCTCACTCTTCTAAATTTCAGTGAGTATAACCCTAACTGACTTAGTCTCTTCTCAAATAACAGACCTGCCATTCCAGGAATACTGCACTCTCTCAATAGCATGGGCATGCTTCTTCAGATAAGGACACCAAAACTGCACACAATACTCAAGATGTGTTCTCATCAACACCTTATACAATTACAGCAAAACATCTCTATCACTATACCTAAATTATCTCGCTACACAGGCCACAATGCCATTTGCCTTCTTTACTGCCTACTTTACCTGCGTGCTTACTTTCAGCAACACCTCACTCAAGTTACACCCATTCAAATAATAACCTGCCTTTCTATTACTGCTACAGAAGTGGATAACCTCACATTTACCCACATTACACTGTATCTGCCATGCAGATGCCCAAACGCTCAACCTGTCCAAATCACGCTGAAACATCTCTGCATCCTCCTCACAGCTCACCTTCCCACCCAACTTTGTGTCAGCTGCAAATTTGGAGATAAAACATTCAGTTCCCTCTTCCAAATCATGAATATATAATGTGAACAGTTGGGGTTCTAGCACAGATCCCTGTAGAACCCCAATAGTCACTGACTGCCAATCGGAAAAAGACCCTGATCACTGGACCCAATCCTTTCCATTGCAAGTTAGTCTCCAATCCCAAGCAGGTGTTTTCTAGATAATCATCCATATACTAAACCAAACCAAATGGTCGATAAGGATGCCAGTAAAAGTGTGAAGTCTGAGGATTGGGAGCAATTTAAAATACAGCAAAGAACAACCAAGAAACTGATGAAAGGAAAAAGAAAATATGAATAAAAACTAACAAGGAACATAAAGGTGAACCATAAAAGCTTATTTAGATATGTGCAAAGGAAAAGATTAGCTGGAACAAATGTGACCTCATTACAGGTGAGAACAGGAGAATTTAAAGTAAAATTAAAGTTTATTTATTTGTCATAAGTAGGCTTACATTCACACTGCAATGAAGTTACTGTGAAAATCCTCCAGTCTCCACACTCTGGCGTCAGCACCTGTTCGGGTACTCTGAAGGAAAATTTAGCATGGTCTATCCACCTAACCTGCACATCTTTGGACAGTGGGAGGAAACCAGAGCATCTGGAGGAGACCCACGCAAGCACGGGGAGAATATGCAAATGCCACACAGACAGTGACACAAACTGAGGTTTGAACCCGGGTCACTAACCACTGTGTCACTGTGCTGCTCTATGATGGAGAACGAAGAAATGTCAGAGAAACTAAACAATTTCTTTGCATCTGTCTTCACAGACGAAGTGACAGAAAAGTTCCCAGATTTACTAGACAGCAAAGGGTTTTTGTGAAACTGTGGGGGTAAAATAAATCAGCATTAGTAGAGAGGTAGTATTTGAAAGGTTAACTGGATTGAAGGTTGATAAGTCCCCAGGACAGGTGGATAGGGAACAGCTGTTCCCCTTAGTTGAAGGGTCAGTTATGAGGATACACAAGTTAACAGTGAGGGGTGGAAGCTTAAGGGGGGAATTTGAAGAATTTTTTCAGTCTGGAACACGCTGCCTCGGAGGGTGGTGGAGGCTGGATGCCTCACATCCCTTAAAAAGTACCTGGATGAATACTTGGCATGCCATAACACTCAAGGCTAGGGGCCAAGTGCTGTCAACTGGGATTAGATGGGCAGGTCAGGGTCTTTCATGCATCAGTGCAGGCTCGATGGGCCGAAGGGCTTCTTCTGCACAGCAGTATTCTGTGATTCTGCGACCAGGTGACCAGAGTGTTCAAGGAGGTGACTATAGACATAATGGATGCATCTGTGGTTAGAAAATTCTAGAAAGGTTCCTGCGGATGGGGAAGTTCCAAATGTAACCCCACTATTTAAGAGGAAGAAGGAGAATGGAGAATTACAGACCTGTTAGTTCGATGTCAGTGGTTGGGAAAATGTTAGAGTTTATTATTAAAGATGTGATAACTAGACACTTGGAAAGGAAGGTAAAATTGGGCTGAGTCAGTATGGGACTATGAAAGGGAAATCATGTTTGACAAGACTGTTGGGAGCTGTTTGGGAATGCTGCTTGTGTATAGATAATGGAGAACCAGTGGATATGCTGCATATGGATTTTCAGAAGGCTTTTGATATTACAAAATACAATTCAAATAGAATTGTAGGAAATATGCTGGTATTGATTAAGATTCATGTTGGGGTCACAGTTCAAATGATCACAATCAAATGATTTAGATGTTGGGACCAAATGTAATATTTCCAAATTTGCTCATTGACACAAACTTGGTAGGAATATAAGTTGTGAGGAGAATGCAAGGAGGCTTCAAGAGGTCTTGGGCAGGCTAAGTGAATGGGTTGAAACATGGCAGATGCAAAGTAATGTGAATAAGTCTGAAGTGATGAACTTTGGTAAGAAAACAAGAAGACAGAGTATTTTTGAAATGGTGAGACTGTGGAGTACAGTCCGAAAGTGCCCTGGATGCCCTCGTTCACAAGTTGCTAAAAGTTAGCATGCAGATGCAGCAAGCAACTAGGAAAGCAAATGGTATGTTGTCTTTACCACAAGAGGATTTGAGTACAGGAATAAATATATCTTATTACTGTTTTATCAGAGCCTTAATGAGACTTCATCTAAGTTATAGAGAGAATGCAATGATGATTCATCAGAGATGGTTGGATTATTTTATGGGGAGAAATTGAGGAGACTGGGTCTGTATTCCCTCGAGCTTTAAGGAATGAGGGGTGACTTCACTGAAACTTACAAAATTCTTAAAGGTATGGCCGGATAGATTAAATGAAATGCTTCCTTGCCTTGGGTCTGAAACAAGCAGACATAATCTCAGGATCACAGACAGGCCATTTAAGACTGATGAGGAGGAATTTCTTCACTTGGAGGATGGTGAATCTTTGGAATTCTCTATCCAAAGGAGTTTGGGAAGCTCAGTCACCAAGTTTGTTCAAAACAGAAACTGATAGATTTCTAGGGACTGAGGACATTGAAGGATATGGAAGTTGCACAGGGAGGTGTTGTAGAGGTAGATGTTCATCTAGGATCTAATTAAAATGCGGAGCAGACTCAATGGGCTGAATTCCCTCCTCCTGTTCCCATGTTCGTACTAAACTCTTACTGCCTGTGGAGTGATTGCCTCCTGCAATGTTTGGTTCAGGAGGATTCACCTTCCCTGATGTTCTGATGTGATTCTAGCTGTCCCTTGGAAATCCTGAGTTTATCTGATACAGCTGGAGACACTTACTACATGCACGGTTCTCCAAGTATCCAGGCATGACACTGCATTGCAAGCAAAAGTCTCAGATGCCCATCCATGATCCAAGGAAAAACCCTCTATTCCCTCTCTAACAGTCTAGTTGGCACCTTGATTGAACTATTAATTTTAATTAATGTTTCTAAATCTGCTATTTCTTATGATCTTTTGGTATGTGTGCTGTATAACAAGCTCAAAGCGAGTTATTCTCAATTTAGAGCACGGCAAGATGCCTCTGCTGAACCGGATGATCTATCCCCACATACCACAGTCTAACAGCTCAATCCAGTAAGTAACCATTTCCAAAACTCAATCACTATTACAAACATTAACACGTTGAAGCAACCTAGCTAGGGCCAGTGATAGGGCCAAATATCACTTACATCCAACTGTTGGTGAATTGCAGTGAATGCAACATCTATCTGCTGTTCCAATTCAGGCCAGAAACTCTGAGTATTTTACGAAGTCTGTGTGAATCCTAAGTTTTGCAGTTTGAATTTGGCTCAGATAAGCATGAGATATCACACATCAGGTTTCAAATGACCCACCAGGGAACTTTTATCAAATAAAGTTTCCTGAAGTATATATACTGCAGGCATTTGCTTCGGAAAGGCAACTCCCCCCAATCCCCTTGGAACTTTATAAACTCCTAACTCAATAGAAGCAAACCAACTGGAAGAGGAATGATTTCCTCCGCTAAGATCTCTACTCTCATTACATGACACAAATTCAACTGATGGAACAACAAACCTGTTGTAAAGGAGATGACCTTAGAAAATTCAGAGTTTCTGTCTTAGAAGAAGGGATCCAAAACAAATCATAGCCGAAAACCTCTGTCTTCCTTGGTAACTGAGATTCTCCACTGAAAGTGAATGGAATTTTGGCCAGAACGCCAAATTCTGTTCTCACTTGCAGGTAGACGGGCACAGATGTGATCGGTGAATCCTTTGCCACAATATTCATGGACTTTGGGAAGCCCCTTGTTTGCATTGTTACAACATACAATTTTGCCATTGAGTTATTTCTTCTAGAATTCATATAGGGCAATCTTAACTTCAACAAGATTCTTTTCAAATCATTAAATTTCTTTTGGATCTACATTGTTAATCTTCCATTTTTAAATCCTCCCCAAAGGTTCAAAGGTTTGAAATCCTCTTCCAAAGGTTGTCATTCTGCAAGGACATTGTTGGAAAATGATTGATTGAACAGCTACTTATTTGTCCCCTAAATTGGAACTAAATACCCCAGAATCTAAAATCATTTCTTATATCACCATTTATTGACAAAGTTAATCTAGCTATGTCTTTGTTAATCCATCTTTGGGGTCCTGGTGCATAAATCAGGTTCGGGAAATAATCAAAGATACAAATGGAACATTGGCCTTTTGCACCAACCTGCCATGAGGGACTTTGTCAAACGCTTTACTGAAATAAACTGCTCCAGATGCAAAGGTTAATCTCATGGGATAAAAGGAGAGGTGGCTAGATGGGTGGAGAACTGACTTGGCCACAGAAGACAGAGGGTAGAAGTGGAAGGGTCTTTTTCCGGCTAGAGATCTGTGACTAGTGGTGTTCCGCAGGGCTCTGTACTGGGACCTCTGCAATTTGTGATATATATAAATGATTTACAAAAAGGTGTAGCTGGTGTGATCAATAAGTTTGCAGATGACACAAAGATGGCTGGACTTGCGGATAGTGATGGACATTGTCAGAGAATACAGCAGGACATAGATAGGCTGAAAAATTGGATGGAGAAATGGCAGATGGAAATTAATCCAGATAAATGAGAAGTGATGCATTTTGGTAGAACTAATGTAGGGAGGAGCTATACAATAAATGGCAGAACCATCAACAGTATAGATACACAGAGGCACCTAGGTGTGCAAGTCCACAGATCCTTGAAGGCGGCAGCACAGGTAGAGAAGGTGATGAAGAAGGCATATGGCATGCTTGCCTTTATAAGACAGGGCATAGAGTATAAAAATTGGCGTTGCAGCTGTATAGAACATTGGTTAGGCCACATTTGGAGTACTGAGTCCAGTTCTGGTCGCCACACTACCAGAAGGACATGGAGGCTTTGGAGAGAGTACAGTGAAGGTTTACCAGGATGTTGCCTGGTATGGAGGGTCTTAGCTATGAGGAGAGATTGGGTAAACTGGGGTTGTTCTCCCTGGAAAGACGAAGAATGAGGGGAGGCCTATTAGAGGTGTATAAAATTATGAAGGACACAGATAGGGTGAACAGTGGGAAGCTTTTTCCCAGGTCAGAGGTGACGATCACGAGGGTTCACAGGTTCAAGGTGAGGGGGGCGAGGTTTAACTCAGATATCAGAGGGACATATTTTACACAGAGGGTGGTGAGGACCTGGAATGCACTGCCAAGCAGGGTGGTCAATGCGGACACACTGGGATCGTTTAAGACTTATCTGGATAGCCACCTCAACAGACTGGGAATAGAACATAGAACATAGAACATAGAACATTACAGCGCAGAACAGGCCCTTCGGCCCACAATGTTGTGCCAACCAGTTAAAAAACAATGACCCTCTAATCTATACCAATCCTTTTCCATCCATAAACCTATCCACGGATCTCTTAAACACCCCCAAACTAGGCGCATTTACAACTGCAGCAGGCAGGGCATTCCAATCCCTCACCACCCTCTGGGTAAAGAACCTACCCCTCACATCCGTCCTATTACTACCCCCCTTAATTTAAAGCCATGCCCCCTCGTGCTAGCTTTCTCCATCCGAGGAAAAAGGAAAAAGGCTATCACTGTCAGGATACAATGGAGGGATACAAACGAATGGTCTAGTTGGACCAATGAGCGGCGCATACTTGGAGGGCCAAAGGGCCTGTTTCCTGTGCTGTACTGTTCTTTGTTCAGTCAAAGTGTGAAAGTCATCAAATATACGCAATCCTGCTTGAAGCACATCTGGAATGTTGTAAACATTCTGAGCAACCACACCTTGGAGGATAGGCAGAGTAAATGTCACTGGATACTAAGCAGAGGCCCAGGCTAATCTTCTAGGAGCAAAGGTTCAAATCCCACAACAGTAGCTGGTAGAGCTTAACTTAAATTCGAGAACTGAAAAGCTAATCACATCAATGACGTCCACAAAACCATTATCTATTGTCATTTTAAAAAACTCACCCAGCTCATCCTGAGAAGAAAATCTACCAAAATTGCTGAGTCTGACCAACATTGGATTTCAGACTCCAATTGGTTGACTCTCAACTGTCCTCTGAAATAGCCCAACAAAGCCACTCGATTCAAGAGCAAATGTGGGATGGAAACAAATGGTGGTCTTGTCAGCAAAGCCCACACTCGATGAAAGAATTTTTACACTTACCAGAATGATACCTGGACTCTAAGGGTGAAATTATGATGCCTGTTCAATCAACAAAGTAGAAATGTATTTCCTGGAATTCCAACTCAGGGATAATTTGATCAAAGTGCCTCAGATCTTGAGGAGAACAGAAACAATTTCCACAGGAAGGTTTCCAAAGGAAACTTTTGGGATTTGGATCAGCTCCATTTTTTTACACTGTTTTGCAAGACCCGTCCATCTCGCCAGGAAACTCATGATGGGGGTTGACTACGAGACTGGAAGATCCTGCCAAAGGAAAGGGCTGGAAAATCCCGCCCACTGTCTGAAAATCAGAGCCAGTACTTTTGAGATTGAGACTGGGAAGGGTTTCTAAGAGTGGTAGAAGTTTGGGAATGTTCTACAAATGGCAATTGAGTTCAATTGTGAATTTTAAATTACAATAGATTGCAGATCATCCTTGATCCCACTGCATGCTAGAACAGGATCATGGAGTTAAATAGCCTACCTCTCATCGAAATACTCCTGTTACTATTTTTAGTGACCTGATACTCCCAAGCTGATTTTACTGCCACTGACCCACCTGAGGGCCAGTAAGCATTTTTCTGTCTCACCTTCACTCCACTTTCGTTTTCTGTACTTTTTCCTCTCCCATATCCTTGTTTCAGAGCAACTGATGGAACCACTACAACCAAGACATTGTGATGCTCTGATCTGAGATTCAGATCTGAGAAACCTAAGGCTTTCTGTTTTCTCTTGCACCTGCCCAGTTAGTCAGCCACTTGCTCCTCGGTCCTTACATATTCTTTTATCTGGGTGAATGTGGGAGATGGGGACTGCAGAGCGACCAAAACATTCACTCCTATAAAGTAAAGCTAAGTGAATCTCAAATTCAGCATTCATTTGTTTGAACAATACACAATACCCCTCCACACACAAATCTAGCATCTCGAATGTTGCACTGCTCACTCCAGCGTGCAGATCTCGGAGATTAAATATAACTTCCCATAAAGTTAATTGCTACATTTTTCCGGAATAATACTTTCATGTTTGGAAATGTATTCTTCACAGCATTACACAGCAGAGAGTTTGTTAAACAGTAAATGAGTGATTCGGAGGGGGGGTGGGATCCTGAGTAGAGGGGGTGAAAGTGAGGGGGGCATAGATGGGGACTGCAATGCACGGCATCGTGGGGGTGAAGCAGAGCAGGGTTTGAAATGCGTATACTTTAATGCGAGGAGTATTCGCAATAAAGTGGATGACCTTGCAGCGTGGATCAGTACCTGGGACTTTGATGTTGTGGCCATTTCAGGGACATGGATAGAGCAGGGTCAGGAATGGTTGTTGCAGGTCCTGGGGTTCAAATGCTTCAGTCGGAGTAGAGAAGGAGGTAGAAGGGGGGGAGGGGTAGCATTATTGGTCAAGGACTGTATCACAGTGTCAGAGAGGAAGTTTGATGAGGACTTGTCTGTTGAGGTAGTATGGGCGGAGATTAGAAATAGGAGAGGAGAGGTCACCCTGTTGGGAGTCTTTTATAGACCTCCTAAAAGTTCTAGAGAGGTTGAGGAAAGGATTGCGGAGACGATCCTGGTTAGCAGTGAAAGTACGAGGGTAATTGTTATGGGGGACTTTAACTTTACTAATATTGATTGGAATTGCTATAGCTCTAGCTCCTTAGAGGGGTCAGTTTTTGTACAAAGTGTACAGGAAGGTTTTTTGACTCAGTATGTAGATAGGCCAACTAGAGGTGAGGCTATATTGGATTTGGTGCTGGGAAATGAGCCAGACCAGGTGCTAGACTTGGAAGTTGGTGTGCATTTTGGTGATAGTGACCACAATTCGGTTACGTTCACCTTAGTGATGGAAAGGGATAGGCATGAACCTCGGGTCAGTAGTTTTAGCTGGGGGAAGGGTAATTATGAGGCTATTAGGAGAGAATTAGGAAGCATAGGTTGGACTAGGAGATTACAGGGACTGGGAACGTCCGAAATGTGGAGTTTTTTCAAGGAGCAGCTACTGCGAGCCCGTGATAGGTATGTCCCTGTCAGGCAAGGAGGATTTGGTAGGGCTAGGGAACCGTGGTGCACTAAAAAAGTTGATTCGTTGGTTAAAAAGAAAAAGGAGGCTTATGTTCGGATGAGGCTTGAGGGCTCAGGTAGTGCATTAGAAAGCTTTAGATTGGCTAGGAGGGAGTTGAAGAGTGAGTTAAGAAGGGTTAAAAGAGGACATGAGAAGACTTAAGGATAGGATAGGATTAAGGAGAATCCTAAGGCGTTCTATAGGTATGTCAAGAACAGAAGGTTGGTTAGGGCAAGATTAGGGCCAGTTACAGACAGTAGAGGGAAGTTGTGTGTGGAACCGGAAGAGATTGGAGAGGCATTGAACCAATATTTCTCTTCAGTGTTCACGCAGGGGGACATGAATATAGCTGAGGAGAACACTGGGTTGCAGGGGTGTAAAATAGACAGTATTGCAGTTGATAAGGGGGATGTGCTGGATATTCTAGAGGGTTTGAAAATAGATAAGTCCCCTGGTCCGGATGGGATTTACCCTAGGATTCTCTGGGAGGCAAGAGAGGTGATTGCAGAGCCTCTGGCTCTGATCTTCAGGTCGTCGTTCGTCTCTGGTATAGTACCGGAAGATTGGAGGATAGCGAATGTTGTCCCATTGTTTAAGAAGGGGAACAGAGACTTCCCCGGGAATTATAGACCGGTGAGTCTTACTTCTGTTGTGGGCAAGGTTTTAGAAAAAATTATTAGGGATAGGATTTATAGTTATTTGGAGAGTATTGAATTGATTGGAGATAGTCAGCATGGTTTTGTAGCGGGTAGGTCGTGCCTTACTAACCTTATTGAGTTTTTTGAGAAAGTGACCAAAGAGGTGGATGGGGGTAAGGCAGTTGACGTGGTATATATGGATTTTAGTAAGGCATTTGATAAGGTTCACCATGGTAGGCTTCTGCAGAAAATGCAGATGTATGGGATTGAGGGTAGTCTAGGAAATTGGATCAGGAATTGGCTAGCAGATAGGAGACAGAGGGTGGTGGTTGATGGTAAATATTCGTCATGGAGTTCGGTTATGAGTGGTGTGCCTCAGGGATCTGTTTTGGGGCCACTGCTGTTTGTAATTTTTATTAATGATCTGGATGAGGGTATAGTTGGGTGGATTAGTAAATTTGCTGATGACACCAAAGTCGGAGGTGTGGTAGATTGTGAGGAAGGGTGTCATAGTTTGCAGGGAGACTTAGACAGGTTGCAGAGCTGGGCCGAGAGGTGGCGGATGGAGTTTAATGCGGAGAAGTGTGAGGTAATTCACTTTGGTAGGAATAACAGATGTGTTGAGTATAGGGCTAACGGGAGGACTTTGAATAGTGTGGATGAACAGAGGGATCTAGGTGTATGTGCACATAGATCCCTGAAAGTTGGGAATCAAGTAGATAAGGTTGTTAAGAAGGCATACGGTGTCTTGGCGTTTATTGGTAGGGGGATTGAATTTAGGAGTCGCAGCGTCATGTTGCAACTGTACACAACTCTGGTGCGGCCGCACTTGGAGTACTGTGTGCAGTTCTGGTCCCCACATTACAGGAAGGATGTGGAGGCTTTGGAGAGGGTGCAGAGGAGGTTTACCAGGATGTTGCCTGGTATGGAGGGGAGGTCCTATGAGGAGAGACTGAGGGATTTGGGGTTGTTTTCGCTAGAAAGAAGGCGGCTAAGAGGGGATCTTATTGAAACATATAAGATGATTAGAGGTTTAGATAGGGTGGATAGTGATAGCCTTTTTCCTCGGATGGAGAAAGCTAGCACGAGGGGGCATGGCTTTAAATTAAGGAGGGGTAGTTATAGGACGGATGTGAGGGGTAGGTTCTTTACCCAGAGGGTGGTGAGGGATTGGAATGCCCTGCCTGCTGCAGTTGTAAATGCGCCTAGTTTGGGGGCATTTAAGAGATCCGTGGATAGGTTTATGGACGAAAAGGGATTGGTTTAGATTAGTGGGTCATTGTTTTTTAACTAGTCGGCGCAACATCGTGGGCCGAAGGGCCTGTTCTGCGCTGTAATGTTCTATGTTCTATGTTCTATGTAAAGGAGAAAGGCATTCTTTGGCAGTTCTTCCTCTGCCAAACCAAAAACCATTTATTAAAACTTTCTCTTCTCTCTACAGATTTAGACATCAATCAACAAACTGCAATGACTGCCTATTATACAAAATCGCCATGTGCTATATATCTCTATTCTGTGTATTTCCTTGTATTAAAACCCTACATAGTATGTGGAGCATATGGATTATGGACATTTCAATATATCTAAGAACACTTAATCAGAATGAACAGACAATCCTCTTACTGAAGCAATAAATCACAGTGAGAACAACAGAGGCATTAGTTGTGATTAAATTGAGCCATTCTTTCACCTCATTCCTTTGCAGCAAATTGTGTTTTCAACTTTGCAGTTTTTTGTCAGCAGTAACTTTGTTGCTCAGAATTAATTAAAATATTCCAATGTGTATTTATATTTATCTATTCCCTGGAGATAACAGGCACCTACCTAGTCAGGCTGAAATATAGCAATTAATTGACAATTACTAATCCATTTCGCTAAACTTGTTCATGGTAAATGGAAATCCCAGAAATTGTTTTAATTGAAACACAGCAAGTTTCTGGTCCACTTTGCAGAAATAAGTAATGTTACGATTTATACACTCTCTGTAATGACAAAAATGATCATTTTACTACACCAATGACTCAGCTGTCTGTTTTACTCCTGTGGCTATTTTTAATAAGTATTTTTCCTGTACTCAGAGCTCTTTAGGGATGTGTTATCTGGTTCTCTGAGCATCTGGTAACATAACCTGTGGATATCTCTCCATGATTTCCCTAAGATGCAATATCTTGCATTGTTTCTCCCTGCTGAGAATGTCTTTTGGGCTCACATAGAGTCATAGAGGTTTACAGCATGGAAATGGACCCTTCGGCCCAATTTGTCCATGCTGCCCTTTTTTTTAAAGCCCCTAAGCTAATCCCAATTGCCTGCATTTGACCCATATCCCTCTATACCCATTCTACCCATGTAACTATCAAAATGCTTTTTAAAGGACAAATTGTACCCACTTCTACTACTACCTCTGGCAGCTTGTTCCAGACACTCACCACCCTCTGTGTGAAAAAATTGCCCCTCTGGACATTTCTGTGTCTCTCCCCTCTCACCTTAAACCTATGCCTCTGGTTTTAGACTTCCCTGCCTTTGGGAAAAGATATTGACTATCTATCTGATCTATGCCCCTCATTATTTTATAGATCTCTATAAGATCACCTCTCAGCCTCCTACACTCCAAAGGAAAAAGTCCCTGTCTATCCAGTCTCTCCTTATAACTCAATCCATCAAGTCCTGGTAGCATCCTAGTAAATCTTTTCTGCACACTGTCTAGTTTAATAATATCCTTTCTATGACAGGGTGACCAGAATTGCACACAGTATTCCAAGTGTGGCCTTACCAATGAATACAGGAGTTGGGATGTCTTGTTGAAGTTGTACAAGACAATGTTCTGACCAATGAAACCAAGCATGCCAAATGTCTTCTTCACCACTCTGTCCACCTGTGACTCCCCTTTCAAGGATCTGATTCCCTTTAGTTTCAAACAGTTTATTTTCCAGACTTAAACATTGGTGATGTAACAGAGTCAGGAATCCTGTATCAGAGTCAGAACTGAACAAGTTCAGAGTGCTGTAATAAGAAATAGGAGCAGGAGTAGGCCATCTAACCCCTCGAGCCTGCCCCACCATTCAATAAGATCATGGCTGATCTGTCGTGTCCCAGTTCCACATTCCCGCCCTCTCCCCATAACCCTTAATCCCCTTGCCTATCAAAAACCTATCAACCCGTGTCTTAAAAATATTTAGCGAGGTAGCCTCCACCACTTAACGGGCAGAGAATTCCAGAGATTCACCACCCTTTGAGTGAAGAAGTTCCTCCTCAACTCCGTTCTAAACCGCCCCCCCTTTATCTTGAGGCTGTGCCCCCTAGTCCTACTGTCCTTTCTGAGCGGGAAGAGTCTCTCCACCTCTATCCTATCCATCCCATTCATCATCTTATATGTCTCAATGAGATCTCCCCTCATTCTTCTAAATTCTAACGAGTACAAGCCTAGTTTATTCAGCCTCTTCTCATAGTTCAACCCCCTCAACTCCGGTATCAGCCCAGTAAACCTCTTCTGCACTCCCTCCAAGGCCAAAATATCCTTGCGTAAGTGCGGCAACCAAAACTGCACACAGTACTCCAGCTGCGGCCTCACCAGTGCCCTATACAGCTGCAGCAAGACCTCCCTACTTTTATATTCAATCCCCCTCGCTATGAAGGCCAGCATCCCATTCGCCTTCCTGACCACCTGCTGCACCTGCAAGCTGGATTTTTACGACTCATGCACAAGGACCCCGAGGTCCCTCAGCACCATCGCATGCTGCAGTTTTTCGCCATGTAAGTAATAGTCCTTCCTACCATTATTCCTACCAAAGTGGACAACTTCACATTTGCCAACATTAAATTCCATTTGCCAGTTCCTGGCCCATTTGCCCAGCCTACCTAGATCCTTCTGCAGACTCTCCACACCCTCCGCACAATCTGCCGTTCCACCAATCTTGGTGTCATCACAAATTTCGACACCATACGCTCGGTTCCCTCCTCCAGATCATCGAAATAAATGGTAAATAGCTGAGGCCCCAGCACCGACCCCTGGGGCACTCCACTAGTCACCAACCGCCAATCCGAACAGCACCCATTGACCCCCACTCTCTGCCTCCTATTTGACAGCCAATCCCCTATCCACGCTAACACCCTACCCCCAACTCCATGCCCCCTGACCTTCTGTAATAACCTCTTGTGAGGCACCTTATCAAACGCCTTCTGAAAATCAAGAAACAATAGAATAATAGGAAAGGCACCAGTCACACCAATTAACAGAACATTTTGCATGGTTAGGTTTTACACAGTCCCATTCCTAATTTCTTCCTAGATCCTTTTTATTAGTTTTCCTGATTGAGTTTTTTTTACTTGGATGACAGGGGAAATTGTCAGCTTAGTCAAGAAAATAAAGGAAGCGTACGTAAAGTCTAAGCAACTAAAAATAGACAAAGCCCTTGAAGAATATAGAGAAAGCAGAAGGGAGCTCAAACAGGGTCTAAAAGGGGCCATGAAATGTCCTTGCCCAGCAGGGTTATGGCAAATCCCATTTTATACATACATTAGGAGCAAGAGGGTAGCTAGGGAAATATGAAGGAGGGAAATTTTGTCATGTCAGCTACAACTGTCACCAACTTTTACAGATGCACCATTCTTTCTGGCTGTATCATATCTTGGTATGACTCCTGCTCTGCCCAAGACTGCAAGAAACTACAAAAGATTGCGAATGCAGCCCAATCTATCACGCAAACCAACCTCCCATCCATTGCCTCTGTCTACACTTCCCAGTGCCTCCGCAAAGCTGCCAGTTTTCAGGACCCCACACACTCAGGACATCCTCTCTTCCACCTCCTTTCGTTGGGAAAAAGATACAAAAGTCTGAGGTCACATACCACCTGACTCGAGAACAATTTCTTCCAACAGATTTTTGAGTGGACCTGCCTTGCATTAAGTTGATCCTTCACTACACCCTAAATATGATTGTAATGCAACATTCTGCACTCTCTTCTTCTCTATGAATGGTATGCTCTGTCTATATTGTGCACAAGAAACAATACAGTTCACTGTATGCTAATACATGTAACAATAATAAATCAAATCAAATCAAATTGGAAGTTATGAATGGAGCCACAGGAAGTGGGTGATATCCTTAATGAGTACTTTGCATCTGTATTCACCAAAGAGAGGGGCATGAGAGCTGTTGAGTTTAGGGAAGGGTATGTGAATACTCTCAGGCAGATCAGTATAATCAAGGAAGAAGTGTTTGGGTGCCTTAAATGCACCAAAGTAGCCAAATATTCAGAGCCGGATGGGATCTATCCCATTCAAAGGAAGGCCAATTAGCTTTTAATATCAAGGAACATATTTATTAAACATGAAAAGTTTGATTATAACAGCATACTCCATCACACCCCCTTCTCTTTACTAATGTGACTAGATTTCAAAGATATATCTGATCTCAACAAACACAAGAGCTTCTAACTCAACAAGCTAACCATGATCAGACAACACTCCATTCTGAAACCCAGTGGCAGAGGGCACTCGATTGATTTTGTGGATTTCTCCTCCAATTTCCCCGGATGATTTTCACACGACTGCTTCCAAACTCCACTCTCAAAAAGACATGCTTTAAAATTTTATTTCAAACAATACTTTTTCTCAGCTGTTTTCATCAAGGATCCACTTCCAGGTTTTCCAACGAGACTGTGAAATAAGGTTTCCACTTCATTGTTTTAGCAAAGATCCACCTCCAGATTTTCTATATCTCTTTTTAATATTCCACTGCCTTGAAAGCTTTTAAGCTTTTGAACAAACCCCCTGAGATAAAGCAACAAATTGCATCACAATTGCAGAAATTTTTGCTTTGCAGAAAAGTTAGGGCTACACAGTGGTTAGTGCTACTACCTCACAGCGCCAGAACGCAAGTTCAATTCTGGCCTTGGGTGACTGTCTGGGTGGAGTCTGCGTGTTCTCCCTGTGTGGGTTTCCTCTGGGTACTCTGGTGTCCTCCCACAGTGCATGAGTCGCAAAAACCCAGCTTGCAGGTGCAGCAGGTGGTCAGGAAGGCGAATGGGATGCTGGCCTTCATAGCGAGGGGGACTGAATATAAAAGTAGGGAGGTCTTGCTGCAGCTGTATAGGGCATTGGTGAGGCCGCAGCTGGAGTACTGTGTGCAGTTTTGGGCGCCGTACTTACGCAAGGATATTTTGGCCTTGGAGGGAGTGCAGAGGAGGTTTACTAGGCTGATGCCGGAGTTGAGGGGGTTGAGCTATGAGGAGAGGCTGAATAAATTAGGCTTGTACTCGTTAGAGTTTAGAAGAATGAGGGGAGATCTCATTGAGACGTATAAGATGATGAATGGGATGGATAGGATAGAGGTGGAGAGACTCTTCCCGCTCAGAAAGGATAGTAGGACTAGGGGGCACAGCCTCAAGATACAGGGGGGGCGGTTTAGAACGGAGTTGAGGAGGAACTTCTTCACTCAAAGGGTGGTGAATCTCTGGAATTCTCTGCCCGTTGAAGTGGTGGAGGCTACCTCGCTAAATATTTTTAAGACGCGGGTTGATGGGTTTTTGATAAGAGAGGGGATTAAGGGTTATGGGGAGAGGGCGGGAATGTGGAACTGAGCCACAACAGATCAGCCATGATCTTATTGAATGGCGGGGCAGGCTCGAAGGGCTAGATGGCCTACTCCTGCTCCTATTTCTTATGTTCTTATGTTCTTATGTGTGGTTTAAATTGATTAACTTGGCTAAATTTCCCCTGAGTGTCCCTAAATGTGTCGGCTAAGTGGATTAATGTGGTAAAAAAGTGGTTACGGGCAAGTGCTAGTGCAGATTTTGCCTTTAGATATTGTTATGGTTCAGGTAGAAACTCTAAAGTGTTTTATGGAGCCCACCTGGATCATAAGGTTTACATCTTGAATTTGGCAAGGATAAGCATGATGTTTTCCACTTCAGGTATAATTCAAATGACCCACTAGGGACCTTTCAACAAACAACATTTATTTAAGAATATAGTCAACATGTATAGTAAGAAAATGAGCAAAAACCTTTATCAATTACAAACAAGAAATAAAACAGCCACTATAATGTATAATTCTTAACAAATATATCTAATGTTTTCCAATCAAACCAAAACCATTGCCACAAACAAAACCCTTTAAACAGGTTCAATACAGTAAAGTTTACTGCTTACATGGTAATGGAAATTGAGTCCTTTGGTTGAAGTCTGCATTTCCCTGGATTTGCTCCAAACAGTTTGAAGACAAGGCAGGTTTTCAAAATGCCAGACAGATTCTGATCCAGTCCCCAACAACAGCAGATTTTCACCTTTCAGGAAAACAAGATCTTGTTTTCAGCGAACCAACAGAATTTTCAAAACAACAGGGAGAGAGGGAAAACACTTCTTTTTAGATTGCTGTCCCTTCTAAAACTCAACTGCAGCTCAGAACTGAAAATGAAATCTTAAAAACCCTGTCAAAAACACATGACCATTCTCCTAACAATGCAGGATCATAAAACTAATCCCAGAGTAAATACAAACAACTCCATTTAAACCATCTAAGTAGCAATAAAAGGAATCATCGTAGTCAGCCCGGCAATTTAATGACATTAGCTAAGTCTGTGAGCCGAGAATCCATTGAAGCTGTGAGCTGCAGAAATCATGTTTGCAAAGAAAATCTTTCTTAAAGGTACACAAATATAATAAGAACATAAGAAATAGGAGCAGGAGTAGGCCATCTAGCCCCTCGAGCCTGCCCCTCCATTCAATAAGATCATGGTTGATCTGAAGTGGATCAGTTCCATTTTCCCACTTTCCCCCCATAACGCTTAATTCCCTTGTCTATCTGAAATCTACCTACCCGTGACTTTAATATATTCAGCGAGGTAGCCTCCACCACTTCAATGGGCAGAGAATTCCAGAGACTCACCACCCTTTGAGTGAAGAAGTTCCTCCTCAACTCCGATCTAAACTGTCCCCCCCCACTTATTTTGAGGCTGTGCCCTCTAATTCTGCTATCCTTTCTAAGTGGGAAGAATCTCTCTACCTCTACCCTATCTAGCCCCTTCATTACCTTATATGTCTCTATAAGATCCCCATCAGCCTTGTAAACTCCAACGAGTACAGACCCAGTCTATTCAATCTCTCCTCATAGGTTAACCCCCTCATCTCTGGTATCAGCCTAGTGAACCTTCTCTGCACTCTCTCCAAGGCCAATATATCCTTTTGTAAATGCGGCGACCAAAACTGCACACAGTACTCCAGTTGCGGCCTCACCAGTGCCCTGTACAGTTGCAGCAAGACCTCCTTGCTTTTGTATTCTATCCAAAGAACAAAGAACAACACAGCACGGGAAACAAGCCCTTCGGCCCAACGCGCCCACGCCGCCATTTTAACATTGTGCTTTTCCTCTTCCACCCTTGACCCATGTCTATGTTTATGGCACGCACACTGGAAACCAGATTGAGGAGAGAATAACTTAGGGACAATTTGTTACACCAATCAGTCTAAGAGCACATCTTTGGGGTGTGGGAGGAAACCGGAGCGCCCGGAGAAAACACATGCAACCACGGGGAGAATGCGCAAACCCCCAAGATACTGGCCCAAATCCATGTATCTGCACAGCGAACAGTGATAGTTACTGAACTGTCGTGATGCCCAACTGCTGGTCCAGTTTAAGCGTACACAAATGACGCGAAGTACTAGGCTACTCTCGAAACATCCAAGAGCAGCCCACGCACGACCCACCGCGTGTATACCCCTCATTAGACAACAAGGTGGACCAACGCACCTGTGCAGTAAAAGAGACAAAACATCAACACATGTAACAGTTGATTTCCAGGAATGTCCTGAAGCTCTGATCCTTATTTAAAAGAGTCTCCTATATTCCTCCATCCCTATTTCGCTCATGTGTCTATCTAAGTACACCTTAAACAAGTCCAGCGTGCCTGCCTCCGCCAACCTACTTAGCAGTGCATTCCATACCCCCACAACCCTCTGTGTGAAAAACCTCCCTCTCGTATCCAAATTTTACTTCGCGCCCCCCTCACCCTAAGCCCATGGCCCCTCGTGATATTTGTCTCCAATCTAGGAAAAAGCCTGCCACTGTTTACTCTATCTATACCCTTCATAATCTTATACACCTCTATTAGATCCCCCCTCAATCTCCGTCTTTCGAAGGAAAACAGCCCCAATTTACCCAATTTTTCCTCATAACCCAGTCCTTCCATACCAGGCAGCATCCTGGTAAACCGCCTCTGCACTCTCTCCAGGGTCTCCACGTCCTTCCGGTAGTAAGGTGACCAGAACTGGACGCAGTACCCCAAATGCGGTCTAACCAACGTTCTGTACCACTGCAGCATTAGACGCCAGCTCTTGTACTCTATACCCCTTCCTATAAAGGCTAGCATTCTTTGCAACCTTCTCCACCTGTGTTGCCACCTTCAAAGACTTGTGCACTTGCACTCCCAGATCCTTCTGCATTTCTATACTCTTAATAGGTCTACCCTTTATCATATAACTCCCCTCTACATTATTCCTTCCAAAATGCATCACCTTGCATTGTGGTGGAAGAAAAACACATGGTTAAGATGGCGGTGTGGGCTCTTTGGGCTGAAGGACCTGTTTCCTGTGCTGTGTGTTGTTCTTTGTTCTTTGATTTATCAGGGTTAAATTCCATCTGCCATTTATCTGTCCAATATACCAGCCTATCTATATCCTACTGTGTTGCCTGACACCCCTCCTCACTGTCCGCCAGTCCTGCCATCTTTGTGTCATCTGCAAACTTGCTGATCACACCACGTATGCCCTCTTCCAAGTCATTTATGTATATTCTGAATAGAAGAGGTCCCAGTACTGAGCCCTGCGGCACACCACGAGTGACAGACCTCCAGCTAGAAAAGGGCCCTTCCACTACTACTCTCTGTCTCCTGTTACCTAGCCAGTTCTCAATCCATCTAGATAATTGTCCTTGTATCCCAAGACCTTTTCAACCAACCTACCATGAGGGACTTTGTCAAACACCTTACTGAAATCCATATAGACGACATCAACGGCTCGTCCTTTGTCGACCGTTTTTGTCACCTCCTCAAAAAATTCTACCAGATTCGTAAGGCAAGACCTCCCCTTAACAAAGCCATGCTGCGTATCCCGAATCAGATTGCAATGCTCTAAATGCGTATACATCCTATCCCTAAGAATTTTTTCCCAACAACTTTCCTACCATTGACGTCAAACCCACCGACCTATAATTACCAGGGTTATCCCTACTACCCTTTTTAAACAGCAGTACCACATTCGCTATCCTCCAGTCCTCTGGGGCCTCACCTGTGTCCAAAGAAGAGACAAAGATTTGCGTCAGAGGCCCAGCAATTTCATCTCTCGCCTCCCTAAGCAGCCTGGGATAAATGTCATCAGGCCCTGGAGATGTATCAGTTTTTACGCTGCCTAAAAACCCCAACACTTCCTTCCTCGTAATGGATATTTCCTTCAACTGGTCTACAGCTCCCTCCAAGAAAGTACAAGACACCAAGCCCCTCTCCTTCGTGAATACTGATGCAAAGTATTCATTCAGGATCTCCCCCATTCCTTCAGACTTTAAGCACAGTTCCCCTCCTCCGTCCCTAAGAGGACCGATTTTCCCTCTAACCACCCTTTTGTTCCTAACATAGGAGTAAAATGCCTTTGGATTTTCCTTAATCCTGTCTGCCAAAGCCATTTCATGCCCCCTTTTCGCCCTTCTAACTCCCCTTTTGAGCTCCCTCCTATTCTCTCTATATTCCTCCAGTGCTCTCTCCGTTCCCAGTTGCTTAGACCTCTCTCTTCTTCCAGACCAAGTCCTCAATATCCCCTGTAATCCACGGCTCTCTAATCCTACCTTTCGCATCCTTCCTCTTAACCGGCACATGTCTTTCCTTCAACCTTTTCAGTTTTCCCTTGAAAGCCTCCCACCTGCCGAACGTGGACTTACCCGCAAACAACCTCTCCCAATCAGTATCCATAAGCTCATGCCTAATCTGGCTTTAACTTGCCTTCCCCCAGTTTAGCACCCTCGCGATAAAGGCCAACAATCCATTCGCCTTCTTGATCACCTGCTGCATCTGCAGACTGGGTTTTTGCGACTCATGCACAAGGACCCCCAGGTCCCTCTGCACCGTAGCATGCTGCAGCTTTTCGCCCTTTAAATAATAATCCCTCCTACTACTATTTCTACCAAAGTGGATAACCTCACATTTGCTAACATTATACTCCATCTGCCAGGTCCTCACCCACTCGCCCAGCCTATCCAGATCTCTCTGCAGACTTTCCGCACCTTCCACGCAATTTGCTTTTCCACTCATCTTTGTGTCATCAGCAAATTTCGTTACCCTACACTCAGCTCCCTCCTCCAGATCGTCTATGTATGTATAACATCACAAAATACAAAGAAGAAAGAAAATTACAACACAGAAACAGACTCTTTGGCCCTCTAAGCCCATGCCGATCTTGACGCCCTAACTAAATTTTAAAAAATCTTCTACCCTTACTCGGTCTGTATCCCTCTATTTATGTATCCATCTAGATGTCTCTTAAATGATATTGATGTGCTTGCTTCCACCAGTTGGAATCAATGGGTGCTTTTCTGGTTGGTAGTTGGTGACTAGTGGAGTGCCGCAGGGATCAGTGCTGGGGCCTCAACTGTTTACCATTTGCATGGACGATCTGGAGGAGGGGGGTAGGTGTAGGGTAACAAAATTTGCTGATGACACGAAGATGAGTGGAAAAGCGAATTGCGTGGAGGACGCAGATACTCTGCAGAGAGATCTGGATCGGCTGAGTGAGTGGGCGAGGACCTGGCAGATGGAGTATAACGTTAGCAAATGTGAGGTTATCCACTTTGGAAGAAATAATAGTAGGATGGAATATTATTTAAATGGTGAAAAGCTGCAACATGCTATGGCGCAGAGGGACCTGGGGGTCCTTGTGCACAAATCGCAAAATCTTAGTTTGCAGGTGCAGCAGGTGATCAAGAAGGCAAATGGAATGTTGGCCTTTATAGCGAGGGGGGTAGAATATAAAAGTAGGGAGGTCTTGCTGCAATTGTACAGGGCACTGGTGAGGCCACACCTGGAGTACTGTGTGCAGTTCTGGTCCCCGTATTTGTGAAAGGATATATTGGCCTTGGAGGGAGTGCAGAGAAGGTTCACCAGGCTGATACAAGCGATGAGGGGGGTTAGCTTATGAAGAGAGATTGAATAGATTGGGTCTGTACTCGTTAGAGTTTAGAAGGCTGAGGGGGATCTTATAGAGAAGTACAAGATAATGAAGGGGCTAGATAGGGTAGAGGTAGAGAGATTCTTCCCACTTAGAAAGGATAGCAGAACTAGAGGGCACAGCCTCAAAATAAGGGGAGGGCAGTTTAGAACGGAGTTGAGGAGGAATGTCTTCACTCAAAGGGTGGTGAATCTCTGGAATTCTCTGCCCATTGAAGTGGTGGAGGTTACCTCGTTGAATATATTTAAGTCACGGGTAGATAGGTTTCTGATAGACAGGGGAATTAAGGGTTGTGGGGAAGTGGAACTGATTCACTTCAGATCAGCCATGATCTTATTGAATGGTGGGGCAGGCTCAAAGGGCCAGATGGCCTACTCCTTCTCCTATTTCTTATGTTCTTATGTTCACCAATTCCTCTGGCAGCATGTTCCAGGCACAAACAGGTAAAAATTTACCCCTCACATCTCCCTTAAACTTTCTGCCTCACCTTGAACCTGTGCTGCCTTGTAATTGACACTTACACCATGGGAAAAAATCTGACTATCCATCCTGTCTATGCCCCTCATAATTTTGTAGACCTCGGTCAGATCTTCCCTTAGTCTCTGTCTTTCCAGTGAGCATTTAAGGAAATGGCCCTGAAAATAATAGATACGTTGGTGGACATTTTCCAAAATTTTTGGACTCTGGCCTGGTTCCTACAGATTGGACCATAGCTAATATAAGCGCACAATTCAAAAAAACAGAGAGAACATTGGGAACTGTAGACCAGTGAGCCTAACATTGGTACAGGGGAAGTTGCTAAAGTCCATTTTCAAGGAGTTCATAACTCAGCATTTGGAAGGCAGTGACATAATCAGACAAAGTCAGCATGGATTTACAAAAGGGAAATCATGCTTGATAAATCTATTGGAATTATTTGAAGATGCAACTAGTACAGTTCACCGAGGAGAACCAGTGGATCTGATTTATTTAGATTTTCAGAAGGCTTTCAATAAGGTCTCACAAAACATATTACTATGTAAAATGAAAGCACATGGGATTGCAGGTAATATCTTGAGATGGATAGAAAGCTAGTTAGCAGACAGGAGGCAAAGGACTGGCATAAATGAGTCATTTTCTGATTGGCAGTCAGTGACTAGTGGGTTCTGCAGGGATCTGTGCTCAGACATTTATTCCGATTAGTTAAAAAGGACCGTAGGAGGAGAGGTAATAAGCCGTGGATAACAAAGGAGGTGAAGGAAAGTGTTAAATTAAAAGCAGAGGCGTTTAGAATAGTTAAGAGTAGTGGGCGAGAAGAGGATTGGGAGAGGTTTAAATGTCAACAAAGATTGACAAAGAAGTTGATAAAGAAGGGTAGGATAAACTATGAAGCTGGGCTAGCACTTAATATAAAAAAGGGTAGCAAGAGTTTTTATAAACATATAAAAAGGAAGAGGCTGGCTAGGGTGAACGTTGGACCCTTAGAGGATGAGAGGGGGGACTTAGTGGTAGGGGATGGGGAAATGGCTGAGGCCTTGAATAACTTTTCTGTTTCGGTCTTCACGGAGGAGGACGTGAATAATTTGTTGGGTGTTAGTGATGGAAAGATGGTAGGACAGGACGGTCTCAATGACATTATTGTTACTAGAGAGGCGGTGCTCGAGAGACTGGAGGGACTGATTGTGGACAAGTCCCCAGGACCGGATGGAATGCATCCAAGGGTTCTGAAAGAAATGGCGGAGGTGATAGTGGATGCCTTGGTGGTTATTTTCCAAACGTCGCTGGATTCCGGGGAAGTGCCGGAAGATTGGAAAACGGCTAATGTTACGCCGTTGTTTAAGAAGGGTGGCAGGCAAAAGGCAGGGAATTATAGGCCGGTTAGTTTAACGTCTGTTGTAGGTAAAATGTTAGAATCCGTCATCAAAGAGGAAATAGCGAGGCACCTTGAGGGGAATTGCTTGATAGAGCAGACGCAGCACAGTTTCGTTAAGGGGAAGTCGTGTCTGACAAATTTATTGGAGTTCTATGAGGATGTGTCTAGGGCGGTGGATAGAGGAGAGCCGGTGGATGTGGTCTTTCTTGATTTTCAGAAGGTGTTTGACAAGGTACCTCACAAGAGGTTATTGCAGAAGGTAAGGGGGCATAGAGTTGGGGGTAGGGTGTTAGCGTGGATAGAGGATTGGCTGTGAAATAGGAAGCAGAGAGTGGGGGTCAATGGGTGCTATTCGGATTGGTGGTTGGTGACTAGTGGAGTGCCCCTGGGGTCGGTGCTGGGGCCTCAGCTATTTACCATTTATATAGGTGATCTGGAGGAGGGAACCAAGTGTAGGGTGTCGAAATTTGCTGATGACACCAAAATTGGTGGAAAGGCAAATTGTGCGGAGGGTGGGGAGAGTCTACAGAAGGATCTAGATAGGCTGGGCGAATGGGCCAGGAAATGGCAAATGGAATTTAATGTTGGCAAGTGCGAGGTGGTCCACTTTGGTAGGAATAATGGTAGGAAGGATTATTACTTACGTGGAGAAAAACTGCAGCAGGCGACGGTGCAGAGGGACCTCGGGGTCCTTGTGCATGAGTCGCAAAAACCCAGCTTGCAGGTGCAGCAGGTGGTCAGAAAGGCGAATGGGATGCTGGCCTTCATCGCGAGGGGGATTGAAAATAAAAGTAGGGAGGTCTTGCTGCGGCTGTATAGGGCATTGGTGAGGCCGCAGCTGGAGTACTGTGTGCAGTTTTGGGCGCCACACTTACGCAAGGATATTTTAGCATTGGAGGGAGTGCAGAGGAGGTTTACTAGGCTGATGCCAGAGTTGAGGGGGTTGAGCTATGAGGAGAGGCTGAATAGATTAGGCTTGTACTCGTTAGAGTTTAGAAGAATGAGGGGAGATCTCATTGAGACATATAAGATGATGAATGGGATGGATAGGATAGAGGTGGAGAGACTTTTCCCGCTCAGAAAGGATAGTAGGACTAGGGGGCATAGCCTCAAGATAAAGGGGGGGCGGTTTAGAACGGAGTTGAGGAGGAACTTCTTCACTCAAAGGGTGGTGAATCTCTGGAATTCTCTGCCCGTTGAAGTGGTGGAGGCTGCCTCGCTAAATATTTTTAAGAAGCGGGTTGATGGGTTTTTGATAAGCGAGGGGATTAAGAGTTATGGGGAGAGGGCTGGAATGTGGAACTGAGCCACAACAGATCAGCCATGATCTTATTGAATGGCGGGGCAGGCTCGAAGGGCTAGTTGGCCTACTCCTGCTCCTATTTCTTATGTTCTTATGTTCTTATGATCTAGATAGGCTGGGCGAATGGGCCAGGAACTGGCAAATGGAATTTAATGTTGGCAAGTGCGAGGTGGTCCACTTTGGTAGGAATAATGGTAGGAAGGACTATTACTTACGTGGCGAAAAATTGCAGCAGGTGACGGTGCAGAGGGACCTTGGGGTCCTTGTGCATGAGTCGCAAAAACCCAGCCTGCAGGTGCAGCAGGTGGTCAGGAAGGCGAATGGGATGCTGGCCTTCACAGCGAGGGGGACTGAATATAAAAGTAGGGAGGTCTTGCTGCCGCTGTATAGGGCACTGGTGAGGCCGCAGCTGGAGTACTGTCTGCAGTTTTGGGCGCCGCACTTACGCAAGGATATTTTGGCCTTGGAGGGAGTGCAGAGGGGGTTTACTAGGCTGATGCCGGAGTTGAGGGGGTTGAGCTATGAGGAGAGGCTGAATAAACTAGGCTTGTAGTCGTTAGAGTTTAGAAGAATGAGGGGAGATCTCATTGAGACATATAAAATGATGAATGGGATGGATAGGATAGAGGTGGAGAGACTCTTCCCGCTCAGAAAGGACAGTAGGACTAGGGGGCACAGCCTCAAGATAAAGGGGGGGCGGTTTAGAACGGAGTTGAGGAAGAACTTCTTCGCTCAAAGGGTGGTGAATCTCTGGAATTCTCTGCCCGTTGAAGTGGTGGAGGCTGCCTCGCTAACTATTTTTAAGACGTGGGTTGATGGGTTTTTGATAAGAGAGGGGATTAAGGGTTATGGGGAGAGGGCGGGAAAGTGGAACTGAGCCACGACAGATCAGCCATGATCTTATTGAATGGCGGGGCAGGCTCGAAGGGCTAGATGGCCTACTCCTGCTCCTATTTCTTATGTTCTTCTGTTCTTATGACCCCAACTATTTACATTATACATTAATGATCTGGAAGAGGGAACTGAATGTATTAACTCCAAATTTACAGATGATACAAAGTTGGATGGGAGGGTGAGTTGTGAGGAGGATGCAGAGTTACTTCAGCCTGATTTGGATAGTTTGAGTATGTGGGCATATGCATGGCAGATGCAGTATATTGTGGATAAATCTGAGGTTATCCACTTATTATCTAGCTTTTAATGTAAACACCTTGTAAGCATTCCAGTTTAATGAGACAACAAGGACAGTAATCGACTTTTTAATTAATTCATTATTTGTTGAATACTTCTCATACCAATCAAACATAAACAATTGCAACTCATTAAATCTTTACTGAACCTTAACACTGAACTAACTGGACATCAACTGAACTTTAACTCTTAACTGCACATTAACTGAATATCAACTTTAACTATTAAACTGAAAATAGAAACTGAGTTTAAGAAACACCTTGGCCAACAAATATCCTCAATGCAGGATCTATTTTCCTCTCTGAAGCATCCTTCAGGGCATATGCCTTGCGACTATATAGCTGTCGCTGGCAAACAAAGACTCCAGTGACTTTTATTCACAAATCCTCCACTTGCTTCCAGAAGATTCTCTGTCATCCAGTCAACTGTGTAACCAGAAACCAAACACACTGAACGCCCAATGAAATTAATTGTGAACAACACCATTATGCTTAGTTCATTAACATGTAGTACGGAGGCACAGTGGTTAGCACAGCTGACTCACAGCACCGGGGAAGATTCGAATCCTGCTTGGGGCACTGTCTGTGTGGAGTTTACACATTCTCTCTGTGTCTGCATGGGGTTCCTCTGGGTGCTCCAGTTTCTTCCCACAGTCAAAATATGTGCAGGTTAGGTGGATTGGCCATGCTAAGTTGCCCCTTCGTGTTAGGGGACTAGCTAGGGTAAGTGCATGGGGTTATAGGGATATGGCTTGGGTGGGATTGTGGTTAGCACAGACTCGATGGGCCGAATGTCCTCCTTCTCACTGTAGGATTCTATGAATCTATGTTCTACACGTAACGGCAATAAATTGAAACCACAATATCCGAATCAAATGTAAACAACTTCCCCTATTTAGCCAACACAGGAAGCTTCAGATCACAGCTTCCAAACCAGAGCAACTTACGACCTGCAATTGGTTTTAATTATAAGTTGACCAGAAATCCCAGCAAACTTAATTCTCAGCGAGAAAATGAAGGGGATTCATGAAGGGGGAGTCATGTTTGATGAATTTGCTGGATTTTTATGAAGATGTGATGAGTGCGGTAGACAGAGGGGAACCGGTGGATGTGGCGTTTTTAGATCTCCAGAAGGCGGTCGATAAGGTGCCTCACAAAAGGTTGCTGCAGAAGGTTAGGGGACACGGGGTTGGGGGTAAAGTGTTAGCGTGGATTGAGGATTGGTTATCTAACACTCACTGTACCGCAAGCCCACAGACAATCTCACAATGCTCCACTTCTCCAGTTTCCACCCTAAACATGTTAAAGAAGCCATTCCCTATGGACAAGCCCTCCGTATACACAGGATTTGCTCAGATGAGGAGGATCGTGACAGACACCTCCAGACCCTGAAAGATGCCCTCGTAAGAACAGGATATGGTGCTCGACTCATAGATCGGCAGTTTCGATGCGCCACAGCGAAAAACCGCACCGATCTCCTCAGAAGACAAACACGGGACACAGTGGACAGAGTTCCCTTCGTCGTCCAGTACTTCCCCGGAGTGGAGAAGCTACGACATCTTCTCCGGAGTCTTCAACATATCATTGATGAAGACGAACATCTCGCCAGGGCCATCCCCACACCCCCACTTCTTGCTTTCAGACAACCACACAACCTCAAACAGACCATTGTTCGCAGCAAACTACCCAGCCTTCAGGAGAACAGTGACCACAATACCACACAACCCTGTCACAGCAACCTCTGCAAGACATGCCAGATCATCGACATGGATACCATCATCACACGTGAGAATACCATTCACCAGGTACATGGTAAATACTCTTGCAACTCGGCCAACATTGTCTACCTGATACGTTGCAAGAAAGGATGTCCCGAAGCATGGTACATTGGGGAGACCATGCAGACGCTACGACAACGGATGAATGAACATCGCTCGACAGTCACCAGGCAAGACTGTTCCCTTCCTGTTGGCGAACACTTCAGTGGTCACGGGCATTCAGCCTCTGACCTTCGGGTAAGCATTCTCCAAGGCGGCCTTCACAACACACGACAGCGCAGAGTCGCTGAGCAGAGACTGATAGCCAAGTTCCGCACACATGAGGACGGTCTCAACAGGGATCTTGGGTTCATGTCGCACTATCTGTAACCCCCGTGACTTGCCTGGGTTTGCAAAACCTCACTTACTGTACTGTCTGGAGACAATACACATCTCTTTAAACTGTGATCAGTGCTCCTACCACTCACATTGTCAGCCACTTCAGGTCTTGAACAGCAGGTTAGGTGTAAGGATTCGCATTTTAATCAGTAATCTCTAAACTGTCTGTGCTTTATATGCTCTGTCTGAGGCCAGAACTCTCCATTCACCTGACGAAGAGGCTGTCCCCTCGAAAGCTTGTGAGAATATTATCAAATAAATAGGTTGGACTAAAACCTGGTGTTGTCAGACTTTTTACTGTATCTAACAGGAAGCAGAGAGTTGGAATCAATGGATGCTTTTCTGATTGGCAGTTGGTGGCTAGTGGTGTGACGCAGTGATCAGTGCTGGGGCCTCAACTGTTTACCATTTACATAGATGACCTGGAGGAGGGGGCTGAGTGTAGGGTAACAAAATTTGCGGATGACATGAAGGTGAGTGGAAAAGCGAATTGCGTGGAGGACGCAGAAAGTCTGCAGAGAGATTCGGATAGGCTAAGTGAGTGGGCGAGGACCTGGCAGATAGAGTATAACATTAGCAAATGTGAGGTTATCCACTTTGGCAGAAATAATAGTAGAAGGGATTACTATTTAAAGGGTGAAAAGCTGCAGCATGCTATGGTGCAGAGGGATCTGGGGGTCCTTGTGCATGAGTTGCAAAAACCCAGTCTGCAGGTGCAGCAGGTGATCAAAAAGGCGAATGGAATGTTGGCCTTTATAGCGAGGGGGATAGAATATAAAAGCAGGAAGGTCTTGCTGCAAATGTACAGGGTACTGGTGAGGCCGCAACTGGAGTACTGTGTGCAGTTTTGGTCCCTGTATTTGCGAAAGGATATATTGGTCTTGGAAGGAGTACAGGGAAGGTTCACCAGGCTAATACCGAAGATGAGGGGGTTAGTTTATGAGGAGAGATTAAATAGACTCGTTAGAGTCTATTTAAACTCGTTAGAGTTTAGAAGGCTGACAGGGAATCTTGTAGAGACTTACAAGATAATGAAGGGGCTCGATAGGGTAGAGGTAGAGAGATTCTTTCACTGAGAAAGGAAACTAGAACTAGAGGGCACAGCCTCAAAATAAGTTGGGGGGGGTGCGGTTGGGGGGGGTGGGGGCGGCGCAGTTTAGAACAGAGTTGAGGAGGAACTTCTTCTCTCAGAGGGTGGTGAATCTCTGGAATTCTCTGCCCATTGAAGTGATGGCGGCTACCTCGTTGAATATGTTTAAGTCACGGATAGATAGATTTCTGATAGATAAGGGAATTAAGGGTTATGGGGAGCAGGCGGGAAAGTGGAACTGATCCACTTTAGATCAGCCATGATCTTATTGAATGGCAGGGCAGGCTCGAAGGGCTAGATGGCCGACTCCTGCTCCTATTTCTTATGTTCTTATGTTCTTAAAAGCCATTTTAAAGCCACGATTGCCAATATTGTTGGTAAATCATTGTTGAAGTAACTTTTTCTCTGTCCACACACTTTAGTAGCAATACTAAGAAGACAAATTATTACTGGAATGGAGAATGGAGTAAATTGAGAAAGGTGGATCAGCAGCGAGACCTTTGAGTCCTCATGCATCAGTCCTAAAAGTAAGCAGGTATAGCAGGCAGTGAAGAAGACACTGTATTTATCTGAGGAAGGATGTACTTGCTATATAGGGAGTACGGTGAAGGTTTACCAGGCTGATTCCTGGGATGGCAGGTCTGTTATATGATAAGAGATATGTTGGTTAGGATTATATTCACTGGAGTTTAGAAGAGTGAGAGGGGATTTAATGCAAACTTAGAAAATTCTAACAGGTAGATTCAGAAAGTTCCCAACATTGTGATTTTGCCCTTCCAATTCCTGAGCTCCACCCATTATGCCTCACTGCAAGATCCCCCCAGTTTCACAGAATCACAGAGTAGTACAGTGCGGAAGAAGCCCTTCAGCTCATTGAGTCTGTACCAATGCAAGAAAGGCCCTAACCTGCCAACCTAATCCCACTTGCCAGCACTTGGCCCATAGCTTTGAATGTTATGATGGGCCAAGTACTCATCCAGTTACATTTTAAAGGATGTGAGGCATTCTGCTTCCACCACTCTCCCAGGCAGTGCATTCCAAACTGTCACCATCCTCTGGGTAAAAAAGGTTTCGCACAAATCCCTCCTAAACCTCCCACCCCTCGCTTTTAACTTGTGTCCCCTCGTAACTGACCTTTCAAATAAGGGGAATAGCTGCTCCCTATCCATCCTGTCCATGCCCCTCACAATCTTGAGCATCCCAATCAGGTCATCCCTCAGTCTTCTCTGCTCCAAAGAGAACAACCTAAGCCGATCCAACCGCTCTTTATAATTTAAGTATTTCATCCCAGGCAGCATCCTGGTAAATCTCCTCTGCACCCCTTTCAGTGCGATCACATCCTTCCTACAATGTGATGACCAGAATGGCAACAGCTGTGGCCTCGCCAAAGTTCTATACAATTCCATCATGACCTCTCTGCTTTTGTAATCTATACGTGGATCGATAAAGACGCATGTGCCATATGCCTTTTTCACTGCCTTATTAATCAGCCTTTCCACCTTCAGAGATCTATAGACAAGCACGCCAAGGTCCCTTTGCTCTTTGGAACAAAGAACAAAGAACAATACAGCACAGGAAACAGGCCCTTCGGCCCTACAAGCCTGCGCCACTCATTGGTCCAACTAGACCAACTAGACTGGGAACTTCCCAGTGTCAAACTTCCCAGCAAACTTACACATCCTATCCCCCCCACATAGTCATCTATGTCATTTATATGAATGATGAACAATAGGGGGCCCAGCACAGATCCCTGTGGTATGCTACTTGTCACTGGTTTCCAGTCACTAAAGCAGCCGTCTGTCACTACCCTCTGTCTCCTACTGCTATGAATCCATCTACTCAGATCACCCTGTTCCCATGTGCATCAGCCTTCTTAATAAATCTCCCGTGTGGGACTTTGTCAAAGGCTTTGCTGAAATCCATGAATTAGGTGCAGCACTGCATCGTCCCTTGTTGGATCCTCTACATATTGATCTAAAAAGTTTTCCTGTATACATTTTTAAGAATTCTATACCGTCTGTGCCGTTAGCATGATGGCTATCCCAATTAATGTTGGGAAAGTTGAAATCACCTAATATAATTACCCTCTTATTATTTTTACTCCCTTCTGCAAATTGTACACATATTTTCTCAATTACTCGCTGACTATCTAGGGATCTATAATAAGCATATTCAGCTTTTAAATTCTACTTGCCATCAACCCATTTAACTCTATACGCTATTTCTAATACTTAGCACTACAATTATACATCACTTAAGACTGTTTCTGATTCCTGACACTCAATTACAGTGCTGTGTGTGTACCTACACCACAGAGTGTCCAGTGGTTCAGGAAGGGCAATATATGCTGGTCTAGCCAGAACCACTTGTACCCTGTGAAATAATTTTTAAAAAATTAACATCTGAGGATATAGGGAAGGCAGTGGAATAGTGGTGTCGTCACTGGGCAAGTAATGCAGATCCCACCATACAGATGGTGAAATTTGAATTCAATCAAAAGTCTCTAGAATTAAAGTCTAATGATGAAACCATCCTTGGTCATCGTCAACAGCTCATTAGGTTCACTAATGTCCTTTAGGGTTGGAAACCTTCCATCCTTACCTCGTCTTGCCTACATGTACAAAGAACAAAGAACAAAGAACAACACAGCATGGGAAACAGGCCCTTCAGCCCAACTAGCCCACGCTGCCATCTTAACAATGTATTTTTCCTACACCTCCCTTGACCTGTGTCTATGCTTAGGGTACCCCCATTGGAAACCAGATTCAGGGGAGAATAATTTAGGGACAATTTGTTACACCAATCAGCCGAAAAGCACATCTTTGGGGTGTGGGAGGAAACCGGAGCACCCAGAGGAAACCCACGCAATCACAGGGAGAATGTGCAAACTCCCACAGACACTGGCCCAAATCCATGTATCTGCACAGCTAGCAGTGATAGTCACTGAGCTGTTGTGGTGCCCATCTGGTGACTCCAGACGCCAGCAATGTGGTTGACTCTTAACGCTAGCCACTCAGTTCCAGTGCAGGTAGGGATGGGAATGCCTGCTGCCCAACCAGCAACTCCCATATCTCTTGAATGAATCAAAAATATGTGTTAGAATTTGGACAGCAGTCCCTTAGGTCAATCAAGCAATATTCTGATCTGGTCATACTCAGCAAATCATAACTTTTAGCTAATGTCATTTGTCAAAATTATTTGTCTCTCCTGTCCTTCCTGCAGAAGGAGCTCTGGAGAGTTGGAAGGCTCTGGAAGCTGCCAACGTAGCTGGAAAACCATGAGGGTTCATAGCACCATATCATACATGAGAAGACAACTTTCTGCTGATTACAATAATTTCATCCATTTAACTGTCACAGATGCATCTTCTATGACAGCATGGGAGCAAGAGGCCACCAAAGTTGTGCTTTCACACTGAAGACACACTACATTATGAGCTACCACTGTCTTAAATAGGGTAGATTCAGACAGATCCATCAGCTCCAAAGTGAGCATCCATGAGGCTTCATCGGTCATAAGCAGCATCAAAATTGTATTCAACCATAACCTACAGCCACATGGCCTGGCATATTCTTCACTCTGCTGTTTCAGTTTACTCTGGGGCCAACCATAGTTCCATAAAGAGTGTGTGAGTGCAGGAGAACAACACAAATTACATTACAAAACATGAGTTACAACACAGAACTGCATGCAATCTAAAGAGAGAAAAACACTCTTCAGTCTGAACTAAGCAGTTCATTCATCATTTCTGAGTTAAAATCCTGAATAAAGGGAAACTAGGGTTAAGCAATGAATGTTGGCCTCTCCAGCAATACCCACAACCCATGAATGAATGAAAAAACACATACCCACAACCAACAGTGATCAGATTAAAAGGCTACAGTCTTACATACCTTATGAAAGATTATGGACAATTAAACAGCTAACAGAAGGAGAAATCTTCAAGAACATCTCTATGACAGGATGGATAGGGTGCAGCTATTCCCCTCAGTGATACTGGGGCCCAATGTAGGACCTATCCAAGTATCTATCCTTGGCTGTTGTCTGCTTCTCACCTACATACCGCTACTCAGTGACACCTTGCAAAAACACAGAATGATTTTTCACAAGTATGTTCCCAATACCCAATACTACTTCACAATCACCATTTTTGACTCTTTCATTATCACCAAACTATTAGAGTGCTTGTTAGTAATGCCTGAACTATGTTAGGGATTCTGGATTTTAATGGAAAAAGATTTGGTCTGCACACATAAATACAAAGTAACACAGTAACAGGCGCCCAACTCTTACCACGCGAGTGCCAAAGTTCTATTTCACCCCTTCTTCAAGTGGCAGAGGAGTTGCCGTGGCTTTGACTGTGTATCCATTTCAGACTCCAAGTTTGTAACTATGGGTGGTGGAGATGTGAGGCAGGCTGGCTCCGCGATGAACTGTGATTTTGAGGCCCACACCTGTCCAGATGTTTTCAGGATGACCTCACCCAAGCGCATTCTGCAGGATACAGACTCAACTGTTCCAGATAACCATGCAGGACCATTTGCATAATTCTTTACCCAAACTTTTTCACCTCCAGCTCCACACAAAAATTACAAATGTAATCCTTAATGGGTCCCATTCTTTTGTATTTATCCTTCTCCTCTTAATGTACTTGTAAAACAACTTACAATTTTTGTTTATTTTACCTGTCAGTGCCCTTTCATGTCCCCATATTGCTCTCCTAATTTTTTTTAAGTTCTTTCTTGCACATACTATACTCATTTAGGGCTCCTGCTGTTTCAAGCGCTCGATACCTTCCATAAGCCTCCCTTTCTATCATTAAACAATGCTGTACGGCCCTTGACTTTGTCCCTCACCTGCCCAAGTGCATCCACGGTTCACTGCATTTGTTGGTCACATGGCGAAAAACTGCAGCATGCGACGGTGCAGAGGGACCTCGGGGTCCTTGTGCAGGAGTCGCAAAAACCCAGCCTGCAGGTGCAGCAGGTGGTCAGGAAGGCGAATGGGATGCTGGCCTTCATAGCGAGGGGGATTGAATATAAAAGTAGGGAGGTCTTGCTGCAGCTGTATAGGGCGCTGGTGAGGCCGTAGCTGGAGTACTGTGTGCAGTTTTGGTCACCGCACTTACGCAAGGATATTTTGGCCTTGGAGGGAGTGCAGAGGAGGTTTACTAGGCTGATTCCGGAGTTGAGGGGGTTGAACTGTGAGGAGAGGCTGAATAAACTAGGCTTGTACTCATTAGAGTTTAGAAGAATGAGGGGAGATCTCATTGAGACGTATAAGATGTTGAATGGGATGGATAGGATAGAGGTGGAGAGGCTCTTCTCGCTCAGAAAGGACAGTAGAACTAGAGGGCACAGCCTCAGGATAAACGGGGGGCGGTTTAGAACGGAGTTGAGGAGGAACTTCTTCACTCAAAGGGTGGTGAATCTCTGGAATTCTCTGCCCGTTGAAGTGGTGGAGGCTGCCTCGCTCAATATTTTTAAGACGCGGGTTGATAGGTTTTTGATAGGCAAGGGGATTAAGGGTTATGGGGAGAGGGCGGGAATGTGGAACTGAGCCACGACAGATCAGCCATGATCTTATTGAATGGTGGGGCAGGCTCGAGGGGCTAGATGGCCTACTCCTGCTCCTATTTCTTATGTTCTTATGTTTATGTTCACACCCTTTTTCTTTCTTAGAACATGTTGGCCCTGGACTCTCCCTATTTCCTTTTTGAATGTACCTCATTATGCTATCATTGAATAATCAGTTCTCAATGAAGAGTACTTGTGTAAATAAGATGTTACATTATTGGAACTCTAAAACATCACATGGCAGTCAAGGAGTGGCAGCAATGGTGTCAAAAATGTGAGAGAAAATACTCCAGAGCAGTGTGGAGGCTCATTAATGAGCCATTGCAGGCATTGCCAAAGGGAAAAATCAACGTGAAATTTTAGGAATAGGAAAAACGCATCCTGTTCAACAAAATAGAAAAGACCAGTACCTGACTGTACCATACAGGTATCCCATCTTCGAGGAACAGGGACATTATACCTGAATTCCATCACCACCACAAAAATCACCGTATAGTGGCAGAACTATCAGTAAATAAATATCCCTTGAAAATAGAGGTGGGCACAGGAGCTGCGATCTCTGTTATCAGAGAACAGACATATAACCACTTCCAAACTGGCATCCAACTCCTGAGCTTTAAAGATGTGAAGGCTAGGCTCACCACCTACAAAGGGGAATCTTTACAAATAAAAGGCACCACAATGGCCCCTGTGAGTTAAAGGCAGCAATCAACTCATCTCCCATTCCTTGCTGTACGTGGATAAGGACCACACTTTATACAAAGAACAAAGCACAGTACAGCACAAGAACAGGCCCTTTGTGCTATCTAAATCATTTACCTATCTAAACCAACTGCTTATATCCCTCGATTCCGTGTTTGTTCATATGCCTATCAAGATAAGTTTTAAACGTGGCTACTACAACTGCCTCAACCATCTCAATGCATTCCAGACCCCCACACCAAAAAACTTTCTCCGCACATCTCCACTGAACCTTTCCCCCCTTGTCTTGAATGTGTGCTCCCTTGTAATTATCTTTTCTGCCCTTGGAAAAAGCTTCCAACTGCTCACCCCTTCAAAACCTCCCATAATTTTATAAACTTTTGTCAGGTTGCTGTTCAGCTTCCACCTTTTCAGAGATTTATTTAATCTCTCCTCATAGCTAATGCAAGCAACATCCTGGTGAACCTTTTCTGTACTCTCTCCAAAGCCTCCACATCTTTCTGGTAGTGTGGACCAGAATTGCACAGTATTCCAAATGTAGCCTAACCAACACTTTATAATAACTGCAACATAATTTGCCAACTTTTATACTTGATGCCCTGTCCATTGAAAAAAGCATGCCATATGCTTTCTTCACCAACTTTTCCACCTGTGCTGCCAGTTTTAAGGATCTGTGGAACAGTACTCTCAGATCTTTCTGTGAGTCTATACTCCTGATTCTTCGGCCATTGATTTTATAGCTCCCACCTGAATTGGATGTGCCAAAATGCATCACCTCACATTTATCCGGATTAAATTCCATCTCCCATTTCTCTGCCTAATTTTCCAGCCTATCTATATCCTGCTGTATTGTCTGACAACCTTCATCACTATCCACAACTCCAGCAATCTTAGTATCATGCAATCTTGTGTTCAGTGCAGACTTGATGGGCCAAAGGGCCTCTTTCTGCACTGTAGGGTTTCTATGATGATTCTATGATGATTCTATGATCATCCGTAAACTTACTGATCAGGCCAGCTATGTTTTCTTCCAAGTCATTTATACATATTAGAAGCAGCAGAGGTCCCAGCACTGATTCCTGCGGAACACCACTAGTTGCAGACTTCCATTCAGAAAAACATCCTTCCACCATTACTTTCTGTCTTCTACGGTCAAACTAGTTCTGAATCCATCTTGCTCGTTCACCCCTGATCCCGTGAAATTTAATCTTTGCACCAGCCTGCCATGAGGGACCCTGTCAAATGCTTTACTTAAGTCCCTGTACATGACATTGACAGCCCTCCCTTCGTCAATTATTTTTGTCACTTCCTCATAAAATTCAAATAAATTAATGAGACACGACCTCCCATGTACAAAACCATGCTGTCTATTGCTAACAAGACCATTCAGTTTCAAACGTGCATAGATCCCATTCCTAAGAATCTTCTCCAACAGTTTCACTATCACTGATGTCAAGTTCACTGACCTATAATTACCTGGGTTATCCTTGCTACCCTTCTTAATTCATGGGACAACACTAACTATCCTTCAATTTTCTGGGACCTCACCAGTGGCCAATGAGGAAACAAAGATTTCTGTTACAGGCCCAGCAATTTCATCTGTTGTCTCCCTCAGTAATTTGGGATGGATGTCACCTGGCCCTGGGGATTTGTCTGCCTTCATGCTTTTTAATTCACTCCACACTTCCGCCCTCATAATGATGACATGTTCTAAAGGGTTTACACCTCTCCAAGACACCATCAATCAATGTATCCCTCTCCTTTGTGAATACTGATGCAAAGTACTCATTACGAATCTCACTCATTTCCGTTGGTTCGACACATAATTACCCTCCTTTGTCCTTAAGTGGACCAATTCTTTCTCTAGCTACCCTCTTGCTGCTAATGCCTTGGGATTCTCCTTAATCATGTCTGCCAAAGACATTTTGTGACCCCTCCTTCCCACCCTCTTTGTTTGAGCTCTTTCCACTTTTCTTGTATTCTTCAACTGCTTCATCTGTTCTTAGTTCCTAGATCTCATACATGCATCATTTTTCTTTTCGACTAGATTGACAATTTCCCTGATCATCCACGGTTCCTGAATCCTGCCTTTCCTGGCCTTTCTTTTCCTACGCATATGCTGTCCTGCACTCCGATCAACTGCTCCTTAAAAGACTCCAAATGTGGATTTACCTCAATCATCCTCTCCCAAACAGCAGCCTCCAAATCCTGCCTAATCTGGTTGTAGTTAACCTTCCCCCAATTTAGTATCTTAATCCTACGACAACACTTGTCCTTTTCCATCAGTATCTGAAAGCATACGGAGTTGTGGTCACTGTCCACCACATGTCCCCCAACTGTAACTTTGATGATCTGGCCAAGCTCATTCTCTAGTACTAGCCCCAGTCCAAACCAGTCTAGTGTAGCCCCCTCTCTGGTTGGACTATCCACACATTGTTCCAAAAAGCCTTCTTGGACGCACTTAACAAATTCTCACCATCCGGATCCTTAGGGATTTCCAGACAGTAGGTCAAAATTAATGTCTCCCATTGCAACAACTCTATTATTTCTACATCTGTCCAGATTCTGCTTACATCTCCATTCCTCAATCTCCTGTGGGCTAATGGGAGGCCTGTAATATGCCCCATTGTAGTGACTGCCCCCCCTCCTGTTTCTGAGCTCTAACCACAATGTCTCATTATATGATTCTTCCAAGATGTCCTCCCTCTGTAGAGCTGTAATATGTTCCCTAACCAGTATTGCAACTCCCCCACATTTTTTTACCTTCCCCTCCTGTCTCGTGTTAAACATTTACATCCCGGAAAAATTTAGCTGCCAGTCCTGTCCCTCTTTCACTTGAGTCTCTGTTATCACAACCACATCCAAGTTCCACGCAAGAATCAAGGCTCTGAGTTCACCTGTCTTACCTCATGTGGAGAGATTGCCTTCAGCAGATGTTGCCTCCGTGGTGCCAGCATTAGGGATGTCACTGAATGGCTGAAGGCATTTTGAAGGGGGAAGCAGATAAAGATCATAGTACATATTGGTATCAATGTTAGAGATAGAAAAAGGGATGAGGTCTTGCAAACAGAATTTAAGGAGTTAAAAAGTAGATTAAAAAACAAGACGCAAGAGGTAGTAATCCCTGGATTACTTCCTGTGCCACGTACTACATTTAGAAATAGAGGGTTAGTCCAGATGAATGTGTGGCTGGAGAGATGGTGCAGGAGGGAGAGCTTTAGATTTCTGGGACATTGGGACCATTTTGGAGGCGGAGGGGCTTATAAAAGGCAGACAGGTTGCACCTGAACCAAAATGGGACAGGGTTGCTCCTGCTGTTGGGAGGGTTTAAACTAATTTGGCAGGGGATAGGATTCTGAAAGAGTTTGTTCAGCAGTGCACAGTTAAAATTAGAAGACACAGCAAGATACTCAGGAAGGCACAACAATTATAGGCCCATTAAAGCACAAGGGAGTTTGATAAGATTGGATGTATTTTTTAAAATGCAAGGATTCTGACCAACAAGGCTGATGAGTTGAGGGCACAAATTAAAACATGACGGTATGATTTTATTGCTGTCTCTGAGACATGGGTTAGGGTGGGGGGAAGAGGTTTGGCAGCTCAATATTCCAGGAGACAGGGGTGAGACAGGGAAGGAAGTAAATGGAGGGGGTGTCACAATTTTGATCAGGGAATCAGCTACAACAGCAGATTGGAGAGAGGAACGACATCTTAGAAGCTCTTCAAATGAAGCCATATGGGCAGGGCTTAAAAACCAAAAAGGAACAATCACATTGCTGGGAGTTTTCTATAGGTCCAACAAACTGAGGGAAGTAGAAGAGCAGGTATATAGGCAAATTTCAGTAAAGGGTAAAGATAATAGGGTTGTGACGTTGAGGGATTTCAACTTCACCAACACTAACTGGGATAGACATAATGTGGAAGATTTAGAGGAAGCCGGTTCTTGGCATGCGTTGAGTTTTTTTTAAGCCAGTATGTAAAAAGGTCCTACAAGGGAGGGGGAGGTCCTGGATTTAATTTTAGGAGTAACAAAGCTGGGTAAGTGATTGGAGGAGAATTTTGTAGACAGAGATCATAATTTCTTTAGAATCAAGATTTTTATGAAAAAGGTCAAAGAACATTCTAAATGGGGAAGGCCTCCCCCTGGCTGGAGGACACTGCTGCCTGATGGATCCTGTCGTCCTGATCCCATTCTTCTGTGTTTCCGACAATAGAGGTATTTCAATGGCTTTTTAAAAATCCAGCTTGGACTCTGCTAACAGCTTCTTTTGGGGAGAGAAGATGAACAGTCGGTGATCATGGTACACATGGGTAAACAAAGGGATGAGGTCCTGAAAGCAAAATATAGAAAGTTAGGAGACAAATTAAAATGCAGGACCTTAAACGTAGTAATCTCAGGATTATGTCCCGTGCCATGTGCAAGCGGGAATAGGAATAAGAGGATAGATCATGTAATGACTCAGAAAGTCCAACTGGAATGGAGCATGGTTTGTTACAGGATACAAAATGAAACCACTTCTGTGGTCGACACACATTAGTCCCTGCCAATCTTTTTGGCAAATCAAATAAACTGAATCAAATAAACTGAGAGACTGGTGATGGGGTTTCCAAGATGGCCGGGTGATGTCAGAAATTCAGACTCACGAAAGCCAATGTCCCAGTTTAAAGATGTAACTTTATTTGACCAGAGACCACTAGGAGAAGACACCGAAGAATTCTAAGCCTCTCCAGATATGGAGTAACTTGAGCTCTCCAATGAATTCTGACCTATTCAGTTCAAGATAGATCAATTATACGCTTTCATTAGCTTTGAACAAATATACATATCAATGTACATAAATCAATAATAATAACTATCATATACTCTAGCCAATTGCATCTTACCATCTGGCATAATGGCATTTAATTATCCATAGAATCTGGAAGCGAATTCGTGTGTCAGCTGACCCCACTTCCTGTGTTGCCTAGTAGTCTCAGAAACTAACCCCAAAGTTCAAATGAATGTTCCCATGATTTCTCCAATACGTCACTGCCAGATTAACACATGACTCCATGTCTGGGCATGCATGCATCTTATCTGGACAGTGAATAAACCTGGGGATGATTCTCCCAAAAAAATTCTCAGTGTTGAATTTGTGGGTAAATTGGAGTAATTCATGCTGGTTTCTTCAGTGGGAGTTCAGACTAGAATCTCTCATATTCTGTGCATTGCTCAGGCCACCAGCATGAATAGTATTACATTTCAGAAGGCAGGGCCTATTCATACTGGACAGGGTTAAACCCGCAGACCTCTATACATGCGCATAGGCCCTGAACTATCAGTCATTGGTTTACTGGCCAGCTCAATTGCTGGCTAGCCCAGGACCCCTGCAGTGCCAACCCTGCTCCAAAGCCCCATTGACCAGGCCCAGCACTGACCCCCTCCCCTGTCCTGACCCATCCCAATCTCCAGCCTGCAGCCACCCTGCAGGCAGACCCTACCCCTCTGGCAGGCAACACTCTGACAGACCACCCCAACCTCCCCCCAGCCGACCCCTCCCCCCAGTAACCTTCCCGCCAGAGCCCCTCTCCTCCTTAGTCCATCCCGATCACTGGCCTCCTTCCAGCCTCCATCAATCCCCAGGCAGAGTGGCAGTAGGAAACCCACTCAATTGAGTACTAACTGAATAATTTGTATTTCCTCTCTTCTAATATTTCCTTGACTACTTGGTGCCATGATTTTTTTAAATCTAGTAATTCATTTGTAAATCCAAATTCCTATTATCAATAATAGGTAGCTAAATCCCAGGATGATGTTGGAGACTAGGGAAGAAATGTATCCCAGGATGTTATGGGAGGCTGGAGAAAAAATTGTGGGTCCCTTAGCAGAGATGTTTGGCTACAAGAAGCATTCTGATTCCCTGTTCTACAGGGTTATCCACACATTGGGACAATTTTGTTATTATTGGATTGCTCATTAGGATATGATTTCAGCTGTGTCCAATGCCGCCATTGCAGACTGTACTTTTCATCAATTAGGGCACATGTTTGTCCTGTGACAATCGCACTATAAGAGCCCTAGCCCTTTTTTGTCTGTCATTCACTATTACCTTATCCCTGGTGTAGGTAAAGAACAAAGAACAAAAACTTCCTGGGAAACAAGCCCTTCAGCCTGTTCTCCTCTGCTAATTCTCCTCTGCTAATTTCACCCAGGCTCTGTGCTGCTGTTGAGTAATGACCTGCTTTTTGAGAGAATGTAAATGGTTTACTAAATTCCTCATACACTGAAACACTGCTCCTTACTAATTTCAAGATCTCTCCACCACACCCCGCCTCCCGTTATTCCATCCTCTGGGAGGTACATTGCCCTACCAGTCTAAAGCCTGTACTCAGTTGTTTTCTTCTTCTAAAATGACCTGAGCTAAACTATCCTTCAGCGTTCTATTTATTCATTCTACCATTCCTGAACTCTATATGGTCTTTGTAACCTTTTGTTCCTGTGGAGCAGCATCGAGAGGCAGTGATTTTTGGGCATGTGTGGAGGTCGCGAGTGAGGTACATTTTCTTGTTTATATTTTTTAACTTTTATTTCTAGTTAAAGTCGCGAGTAGCGGTGGTTTGTTTCTCTTTTTTTTAAAATTAGTTCGAAACCAGAAGTCGTCACTAGGACGCTTACTGATATTTGTAGTTTTTTTTTCGGGTCTCTGACCCTATAAATTGGCACAGAGAGGATACGCGATCCTCTACGCTGGTAGAGAATCCCACCCTCCCACCTCCTCTAACCTAATTAGAAGTGTGTGGGAAGTTTTTTTTTGTTTTTTTTTCTTTTCTGCTGGAAATTGTTTCAGGGATGGCAGTTCAGGCAGTAAGCTGCACCTCCTGTGGTATGTATGTGGTGAGGGACACCAGTAGTGTTTCTGCTGATTTTACCTGTAGGAAGTGTATACGATTGCAGCTTCTGGAGGAGCGTGTTAAGGAGCTGGAGTTGGAATTGGAGGAACTCCGGATAATTCGGGAGGCTGAGGCGGACATCGATAGGAGTTACAAGGAGATAGTCACTCCTAGAAATGAGTCTTGGGTAACTGCCAGGAAGAGGAGAAAGAAGCAATTGGGGGGGCAATCCCCTGGGGCTGTTCCCCTCCAAAATAGGTTTTCTGTCCTGGAGGTGACAGTTGAGGAGGAATCAACTGGAGATAGCCAAAGGGAGCAGGTCTCTGGAGGTGAGCCTGTTGTGAAGGCTCAGGTGGTTAGGGGATGTAAAAGATTGGGCCTAGTGATTGGGACTCCACAGTTAGGGGGACGGATAGGAGAGTCAGAGGTAATGGTAGGGACTCAGGGCTGGTGTGTTGCCTCCCAGGGGCTGGGGTCCGGGATGTTTCAGAGAGGGTGTTCAGGACTCTTAAGGGAGAGGGAGATCAACCCCAAGTCATAGTTCATGTGGGGACGCATGACATAGGGAGGTTAAGGGAAGGGGATATTAAGCAGAAATTTATGGAGTTGGGGTGGAAACTTAAGGCCAAGTCGGACAGAGTGGTTATCTCGGGACTCTTGCCTGTGCCACGGGATAGTTTAGAGCGGAACAGAGAGAGGGAAAGTTTGAACTCGTGGCTGAGGGGATGGTGCAGGAGGGAGGGGTTCAGGTTCTTGAGCAATTGGGGCTCATTCTGGGGAAGGTGGGACCTCTACAGGAGTGATGGTTTACACCTGAATCAGAGGGGAACCAATATCTTGGGGGGAAAATTTGCAAAGGCTATGCAGGGGGGTTTCAACTGATTCAGAGCGGGGGTGGGATCCTGAGTAGCGGGGGTGAAAGTGAGGGGGGCATAGATGGGGACTGCAATGCACGGCATCGTGGGGGTGAAGCAGAGCAGGGTTTGAAATGCGTATACTTTAATGCGAGGAGTATTCGCAATAAAGTGGATGAACTTGCAGCGTGGATCAGTACCTGGGACTTTGATGTTGTGGCCATTTCAGAGACATGGATAGAGCAGGGTCAGGAATGGTTGTTGCAGGTTCCGGGGTTCAAATGCTTCAGTCAGAGTAGAGAAGGAGGTAGAAGGGGGAGAGGGGTAGCATTATTAGTCAAGGATTGTATCACGGTGTCAGAGAGGAAGTTTGATGAGGGCTTGTCTGTTGAGGTAGTATGGGCTGAGATTAGAAATAGGAGAGGAGAGGTCACCCTGTTGGGAGTCTTTTATAGACCTCCTAAAAGTTCTAGAGAGGTTGAGGAAAGGATTGCGGAGACGATCCTGGATAGGAGTGAAAGTAATAGGGTAATTGTTATGGGGGACTTTAACTTTACTAATATTGATTGGAATAGCTATAGCTCTAGCTCATTAGAGGAGTCAGTTTTTGTACAAAGTGTGCAGGAAGGTTTTTTGACTCAGTATGTTGATAGGCCAACTAGAGGTGAGGCTATATTGGATTTGGTGCTGGGAAATGAGCCAGACCAGGTGCTAGACTTGGAAGTTGGTGTGCATTTTGGTGATAGTGGCCACAATTCGGTTACGTTCACCTTAGTGATGGAAAGGGATAGGCATGAACCTCGGGTCAGTAGTTTTAGCTGGGGGAAGGGTAATTATGAGGCTATTAGGAGAGAATTAGGAAGCATAGGTTGGACTAGGAGACTACAGGGTCTCGGAACGTCCGAAATGTGGAGTTTTTTCAAGGAGCAGCTACTGCGAGTCCTTGATATGTATGTCCCTGTCAGGCAAGGAGGAATTGGTCGAGCTAGGGAACCGTGGTGCACTAGGAAAGTTGATTCGCTGGTTAAAAAGAAAAAGGAGGCTTATGTCCGGATGAGACTTGAGGGCTCAGGTAGTGCACTAGAAAGCTTTAGATTGGCTAGGAGGGAGTTAAAGAGTGAGTTAAGAAGGGTTAAAAGAGGACATGAGAAGACTTTGGCTGATAGGATTAAGGAGAATCCTAAGGCGTTCTATAGATATGTTAAGAACAGAAGGTTGGTTAGGGCAAGATTAGGGCCAGTTAGAGACAGCAGTGGGAATTTATGTGTGGAACCGGAAGACATTGGAGAGGCATTGAACCAATATTTCTCTTTGGTGTTCACGCAGGGGGACATAAATGTAGCTGTGGAGAACACTGGGTTACAGGGTTGTAAACTGGACAGTATTGCAATTGATAAGGAGGATGTGCTAGATATTCTTGAGGGTTTGAAAATAGATAAGTCCCCTGGGTCGGACGGGATTTACCCTAGGATTCTCTGGGAGGCAAGAGAGGCGATTGCAGAGCCTCTGGCTCTGATCTTCAGGTCATCGCTGGTCACTGGTATAGTGCCAGAAGATTGGAGGATAGCGAATGTTGTCCCATTGTTTAAGAAGGGGAACAGAGACTTTCCCGGGAATTATAGACCAGTGAGTCTTCTGTTGTGGGCAAGGTTTTAGAAAAAATTATTAGGGATAGGATTTATAGTCATTTGGAGAGTAATGAATTGATTGGAGATAGTCAGCATGGTTTTGTGGAGGGTAGATCATGCCTTACTAACCTTATTGAGATTTTTGAGAAAGTGACTGAAGAGGTGGATGGGGGTAAGGCAGTTGACGTGGTATATATGGACTTTAGTAAGGCGTTTGATAAGGTTCACCATGGAAGGCTTCTGCAGAAAATGCAGATGAATGGGATTGAGGGTGATTTAGGAAATTGGATTAGGAATTGGCTGGCGGATAGGAGACAGAGGGTGGTGGTTGATGGTAAGTATTCGTCATGGAGTTCAGTTACGAGTGGTGTGCCTCAGGGATCTGTTTTGGGGCCACTGCTGTTTGTAATTTTTATTAATGATCTGGATGAGGGTATAGTTGGGCGGATTAGTAAATTTGCTGATGACACCAAAGTCGGAGGTGTGGTAGATTGTGAGGAAGGGTGTCTCAGTTTACAGGGAGACTTGGACAAGTTGCAGAGCTGGGCCGAGAGGTGCAGGATGAAGTTTAATGCGGAAAAGTGTGAGGTAATTCACTTTGGCAGGAATAATGGATGTGTAGAGTATAAGGCTAACGGTAGGACTCTGAATAGTGTGGATGAACAGAGGGATCTAGGTGTATGTGTACATAGATCCCTGAAAGTTGGGAATCAAGTAGATCGGGTTGTTAGGAAGGCATACGGTGTCTTGGCGTTTATTGGTAGGGGGGATTGAATTTAGGAGCCGCAGCGTCATGTTGCAACTGTACACAACTCTGGTGCGGCCGCACTTGGAGTATTGTGTGCAGTTCTGGTCCCCACATTATAGGAAGGATGTGGAGGCTTTGGTGAGGGTGCAGAGGAGGTTTACCAGGATGTTGCCTGATATGGAGGGGAGGTCCTATGAGGAGAGACTGAGGGATTTGGGGTTGTTTTCGTCAGAAAGAAGGCGGCTACGAGGGGACCTTATTGAAACATATAAGATGATTAGAGGTTTAGATAGGGTGGACAGTGATAGCCTTTTCCCTCGGATGGAGAAAGCTAGCACGAGGGGGCATAGCTTTAAATTAAGGGGTGGCAGTTATAGGACGGATGTCAGGGGTAGGTTCTTTACCCAGAGGGTGGTGAGGGATTGGAATGCCCTGCCTGCTGCAGTTGTAAATGCACCTAGTTTGGGGGCGTTTAAGAGATCTGTGGATAGGTTTATGGATGGAAAGGGTTTGGTTTAGGTCAGAGGGTCATTGCTTTTTAACTGGTCGGCGCAACATCGTGGGCCGAAGGGCCTGTTCTACACTGTAATGTTCTATGTTCTATGTTCTATGTGCATAGCTCCCTGAAAGTTGGCACCCAGGTTGATAAGGTTGTTAAGAAGGTGTACGGTGTGTTAGCTTTTATTGGTAGACGGACTGAATTTCGGAACCGTGAGGTCATGTTACAGCTATACAAAACTCTGGTGCGAATGCACTTGGAGTATTGCGTACAGTTCTGGTCGCTGCATTATAAGAAAGATGTGGAGGCATTGGAAAGGGTGCAGAGGAGGTTTACCAGGATGTTGCCTAGTATGGTGGGAAGGTCTTATGAGGAAAGGCTGAGGGACTTGAGGTTATTTTCATTGGAGAGAAGAAGGTTACGAGGTGACCTGATTGGGGCATACAAGATGATCAAAGGATCGGATAGGGTGGACAGTGAGAGCCTTTTACCTCGGATGGTGATGGCTAACTCAAGGGGACATAGCTGTAAATTAAGGGGTGGTAATTATAGGACGGATGTCACAGGTAGGTTCTTCACTCAGAGGGTAGTAAGGTCGTGGAATGCCCTGCCTGCAGCAGTTGTGGACTCGCCAACTTTAAGGGCGTTCAAATGGTCAGTGGATAGGCATATGGATAACATTGGAATAATTTAGGTTAGAGGGTCATTAGATTGGTTCCACTGGTCGGCACAACATCGAGGGCCGAAGGGTCTGTACTGCGCTGTAATGTTCTATGTTCTAACCTCTCCTCATAGCTAATGCCCTCCATACCAGGCACTATCCTGGTAAATCTTTTCTGTACTCTCTTCAAAGCCTCCACATCCTTCTGGTAGTATAGCGATCAGAATTGAACATTACCTTCTAAGTGCGGCCTAACTCAGATTCTATAAAGTTGCAACATGACTTGCTAAATTTTAAACACGCATTCCTTCACATTTGTCCTATCCAACCTCTCCTTATAACTCAAACCATCAACTCTTGGTAGCATCCTAGTAAATATTTTCTGCACTCTTTTGAGTTTAATAATATCCTTTCGATAATAGGGTGATCATAACATCGTAATCTAACTTGCCTTATGAAGTTAGGTTGAGGGAGCTGGGTCTCTTTTCCCTGGAGAGACGAAGGTTGAGAGGCGACCTGATAGAAGTTTATAAAATGTTGAGAGGAATAGATAGGGTGGATTCTCAGAGGCTATTTCCCCAGGTTGAAATGGTCACTACGAGAGGACACAGATTTAAGGTGCTGGGAAGCAAGTACAGAAGTGATGTTAGGGGTAAGTTTTTCACTCAGAGGGTGGTGAGTGAATGGAATCGGCTGCCGTCAGTGGTGGTGGAGGCAAACTCGCTGGGGTCTTTTAAAAGACTTCTGGATGAGTATATGGGATTTAATGGGATTGGGGGTTATAGATAGGTCTATGGATTGGTAGGTGTTGATGTGATCGGCGCAACTCGTGGGCCGAAGGGCCTGTTTGTGCTGTAGTGTTCTATGTTCTATGTTCTATAACTGTACACAATATTCCATGTATGGCCCAATGTCTTGTACAACTTCAACAAGACGTCCCAATTCCTGTATTCAAAGTTCTGACCAATGCCAAATGCCTTCTTCACCACTCTGTCCAAGGAGCTATGAACCTGTACTCATAGATCTCTTTGTTCTTTAACTCCCCACAACACCCAACCATTAACTCAGTAGTCCTGCCCCAATTCCATCTACCAAAAGGCATCATCACCTCACATTTATTTAAACTCCATGTGCCATTCATCCGCCCACTGGCCCAATTGATCAAGATTCCATTGCAATCCAAGATAACCTTCATTGTCCACTATGCCATCAATCTTGGTGTTATCTGCAAACTTACTAACTATGCCCTCTTAAATTGTCATCTAAATTATTAATATAAATAACAAGTAATAGCGGACCCAGCACCGATCCCTGAGGCATGTCCCTGGTCACAGGCCTGCAGTTTGAAAAGCTATCTTTTCCAACACCCTCTGTCTTCTGTCATCAAGCCAATTTTATATTCAATTGGCTACCTCACTCTGGATCCCAAGAGATTTAACTTGGTGCAACAATCTGCCATGTGGTACCTTGTCAAAGGCTTTGCTAAAGTCCACGTGGACAACATCAACTGCACAACCCTCATCTACCTTCTTGGTTACACTTCAAAAAAAACCCAATCAAATTCATGAGACAAGATTTTCCACTCACAGTCTCCACGCTGACTGTCCCTAATCAGTCTTTGCCTTTCTAAATACCTGTAGATCCTGTCTCTCAGAATACCTTTGAACAATTTATCCACCACAGATGTTAGGTTCACCTGTCTGTAGTTCCCAGACTTTTCCCTGGAGCCCTTCTTAAACAAAGGCACAACGTTTGCCACTCTCCAATCTTCAGGCATCTGTGGCTGGTAATAATTCAAATATCTCTGCGAGGGAACCCGTAATTTTCTCCCTGCCTCCCACAATATCCTGGGATACATTTCCTCCCTCGCCTCCAACATCATCCTGGGGCTTATCTGCCTTGATGTACTTAGAGACTTCCAGCATCTCCTTCTCTTTTATACGTACTTTCCTTAAGACATCACTATTTATTTCCCTAAGTTTCCTAACATGCATGCCTTTCTGAACAGTAAATACCGATGAGAAATGTTAATTTCACCCATCTCTATTTCTCCTATTTCTTATGTTCCTATTTCTTATGTTCTTATGTTCTTGTTGATCCGCACATAGATGACCTTGTTGATCCTTGAGAGGTCCTACTCTCTCCCTAGTTACTCTTTTGCCCTTCATGTAATTGTCAAAGATCTTTGGATTCCCTTTTGCCTTATCTGGCAAAGAAGTTTACTTGATGGACTGGAGCTTTCCCGTCTAGTGATGCCACAGCCAAAACTGTAGCTCTGATATTGGCCAATGAGATAATACCTAGATGGGGAATGCCTCTTCAGTTAAATTCAGATCAGGGAACTCATTTTATAGGAAGAGTTTTAAGGCAACATAAAGGCTGGTGGATTTGCGGATAGTCATGAGGACCATCAGAGGGTACTGCAGGAAATGGATCGATTGGAGACTTGGTGGAGAGATCACAGATGGAGTTTAATCTCGGCAAATGTGAGGTAATACATTTTGGAAGGTCAAATATAGATAGGAAATATACAGTAAATGGCAGAACCCTTCAGAGTTTTGATAGGCAGAGGGATCTGGTGTACAGGTACAGGTCACTGAAATTGGCAACGCAGGTGGAGAAGATAGTCAAGAAGCCGTACGGCATGTTTGCTTTCATCAACCAGGGTACTGAGTTTAAAAATTGGCAAGTCATGTTGCAGCTTTCCAGAACCATAGTTAGGCTTCACTCAGGGGAGACAGTAGAAGCAGATACGATAGTGATTTTTAAGGGGTGCCTGGACAAATAAATGAATAGGATGGGAATATAGGGATATGGTCCCCAGAAGGATAGGGGATTTTGATTTAGATGGGCAGCATGGTCGGTGAGGGCTTGTAGGGCCGAAGAGCCTGGTCCTGTTCTGTAATTTTTTTTTGTTCCTAGATAGGGACTTTTCCCCTGGAGCACAGAAGTCTTAGGGGTGAACTTATAGAAATTGATAAAATAATGAGGGGCAAAGGTAAGGTAGATCATCACATTTTTTCCAGAGGTACGGGCATCTAAAACTAGAGGGCTTTAAGGTGAGAGGGTACAAAAGGGTTCAGAGGGGCAATGTTTTCACTCAGACAGCAGTGTGTCTGGAATGAGCTGCCAGAGGTAGTAGAATCATAGAACCCTTCAGTGCAGAAGGAAGCCCTTTGGCCCATCGAGTCTGCACCGAACACAATCCCACCCAAACCCTACCCCTATATATTTTACCTACTAATCCCTCTCACCTACACATCCCTGGACACTAAGGGACAATTTCTTAGCATGACCAATCAACCTAACCCACACATCTTTGGACTGTGGGAGGAAACGGGAGTACCTGGAGGAAACCCAAGCAGACGCGAGGAGAATGTGCAAACTCCACACAGACAGTGACCTGAGCTGGGAATCGAACCCAGGACCCTGGAGCTGTGAACCAGCAGTGCTAACTACTGTGCTACCATGCCACAGCAGTGGTAGAGGTGGGTTCAATTTTGTCTTTTAAAAATTGGTAAAGAAGGCCAAATGTGGGCAATTGGGACCAGCTTAATGGTAAACCAGGCCAGCATGGACAAAACAAAGGGCCTGTTTCCATGCTTGTATGAGATTAAAAGATAGCAAGCACAGCTCCAGTCTTCAAAAAGGGAGAGAGAGATACACAGAAAGCAGAATATTATATGTCAGTTAGCTTAACACCTTTGTAGGGAAAAGGATTCAATTTATTGTTGTCACATGTACAAAGAACAAAGAACAACACAGCACGGGAAACAGGCCCTTCGGCCCAACGAGCCCACGCCGCCATTTTAACATTGTGAGTCCCCTCTCCATGCATGACTCATGTCTACGCTTGTGGCACTCCACATTGAACATAAGAACATAAGAAATAGGAGCAGGAGTAGGCCATCTAGCCCTTCGAGCCTGCCCCGCCATTCAATAAGATCATGGCTGATCTGTTGTGGCTCAGTTCCACTTTCCCGCCCTCTCCCCATAACCCTTAATCCCCTCTCTTATCAAGAACCCATCAACCCGCTTCTTAAAAATATTTAGCGAGGCAGCCTCCACCACTTCAACGGGCAGAGAATTCCAGAGATTCACCACCCTTTGAGTGAAGAAGTTCCTCCTCAACTCCGTTCTAAACCGCCTCCCCTTTATCTTGAGGCTGTGCCCCCTAGTCCTACTGTCATTTTTGAGCGGGAAGAGTCTCTCCACCTCTATCCTATCCATCCCATTCATCATCTTATACGTCTCAATGAGATCTCCCCTCATTCTTCCAAACTCTAGCAAGTACAAGCCTAGTTTATTCAGCCTCTCCTCACAGCTCAATCCCCTCAACTCCGGTATCAGCCTAGTAAACCTCCTCTGCACTCCCTCCAGGGCCAAAATATCCTTGCGCAGGTGCGGCGCCCAAAACTGCACACAGTACTCCAGCTGCGGCCTCACCAATGCCCTATACAGCTGCAGCAAGACCTCCCTACTTTTATATTCAATCCCCCTCGCTATGAAGGCCAGCATCCCATTCGCCTTCCTGACCACCTGCTGCACCTGCTGGAAACCAGATTGAGGGGAGACTAATTTAGGGACAATTTGTTACACCAATCAGCCTAACAGCACATCTTTGGGGTGTGGGAGGAAACCAGAGCCCCCGGAGAAAACCCACGCAATGACGGGGAGAATGCGCAAACTCCCACAGACAGCGGCCCAAATCCATGTGTCTGCACAGCAAACAGTGATAGTCACTGAGCTGTCATGTTCCCCAGCATTCACCATTATCGTGCCTGGAAGCTCTTGCTGAGCGGTTGGAGATGGGGAAATGTGATGTTATTGAATTTTGGGTCAATCTGTCAGTTGGAAAACCGTTTTCTTTTAAACATTTTCCACGCGGCTCACCTTCCCGCTCTTTCTCCACCGACTGCAGAATGCGGCTGCGCGGCGGTTAGGTTATCAGTGCGGCTGCGCGGTCGGTTAGGTTATTTCTGCGGCTGCGCGGCCGATTGGTTTGTCAGTGCGGCTGCGCGGGCGGTTTAAATTGTGGTGACAGTTGCAGGCGCTCACTCCGCCTTTCTCCGGCGGCGGTGAACGGTCCCGGGGTTCCGCTCATTGTCCAGCCCCAGCTTTTCTTATTCCACCCGCAGAAGTGAACGACTGATTCCAGCGCTCACCGTCCGGCAGCAGGAGAAGAGAAGCGATTTCCGTCCAGAAAACCGTCGTTGCTGCTCGGGAAAGCGGAGTTGCCGCCAACCGGCCCCGAGTTAGCAGCGGCTCCTGGGCACTGTCCTCATGCGAACCGCCTGAGCCCGACAGAAATCAGGCCCTCGGACCGGGACATCACCCCCCGCCACCCCCCACCCCCCAAAAAAAAAATCTGGCGTGGGGTGGCAGGGTTTGAAGCTGCCTCACAGCGCCAGGGACCTGGGTTTGATGTCAAGCTTGGGTCACTGTGTGGAGCTTGCACGTTTCCCCCATGTCTACATGGGTTTCCCCCGAATGCTGTGGTTTCCTCCCACAGCCTGAAAGATGTATTGACTGGGATGGGCTGGGATGTATTGACCTGAACAGCCGCCTGAGTATGGCGACCAAGGGAATTTCACAGTAACTTTGTTGCAGTGTTAATGTAAGCCTTACTTGTGACTAATAAATAAACTTTAACTTTAATCATCCCCTCAGTCCAGGAAATCACCCCCTTGATTGGGGATGAGCAGCCAGCTGGAGGAAATAGGGTAGTGGTATTGTCACTGTGTTTGTAATGCAGAGAACCTGGGTTCAAATCCCACCTGGCAGACATTGAAATTTGACTCACCAACTCTGGGTCCATGCTTGTGTTGCCTGGTCTTCACCATCCCATAAGTCTTTACGTTCAAAAGATCATCCTCTAATTTCTGCCATATCCCTCTGTTTCCCCACCCTCCAATAAGCATTCTGCTCTGTCTGTCTGTGACATCCTATCATGCCCAACTCCCTGCCCTTGCAATCTTTACCGCTTCACCATTCAAGGCCCCAAATGGTCCTTTCAGGTTAGGTCAGGTCGTTCAATTTAATCTTCCGTACTCCCACTTCAGTCACCTCTGCATTGGGGGATTAAACACAGTAAAAAGTTTGACAACACCAGGTTTAAGTCCAATTGATTTATTTGATAGTAAACTCACAAGTTTTCGGGGTTTGTCCCTTCGTCACGTGAGTGGAGAGTTCTGGCCTCAGACAGAGCATATGAAGCACAGACAGTTTACAGATTACTGATTAGAATGCAAATCTTTACACCTAACCTGCTGTTCAAGTCCTAAAATGGCCGACAATGTGAGTGGAAGGAGCACTGATCACAGTTTAAAGAGATGTGTATTGTCTCCAGACAGTGCAGTAAGTGAGGTTTTGCAAACCCAGGCAAGTCACGGGGGTTACAGATAGTGCGACATGAACCCAAGATCCCTGTTGAGACCGTCCTCGTGTGCGGAACTTGGCTATCAGTCTCTGCTCAGCAACTCTGCGCTGTCGTGTGGTGAAGGCCACCTTGGAGAACGCTTACCCGAAGGTCAGAGGCAGAATGCCCATGACCACTGAAGTGTTCGCCAACAGGAAGGGAACAGTCTTGCCTGATGATTGTCGAGCGATGTTCATTCATCCGTTGTCGTAGCGTCTGCATGGTCTCCCCAATGTACCATGCTTCGGGACATCCTTTCTTGCAACGTATCAGGTAGACAATGTTGGCCGAGTTGCAGGAGTATTTATCGTGTGCCTAGTGGATGGTATTCTCATGTGTGATGATGTCATCCATGCCGATGATCCGGCATGTCTTGCAGAGGTTACTGTGGCAGGGTTGTGTGGTGTTGTGGTCACTGTTCTCCTGAAGGCTGGGTAGTTTGCTGCGAATAATGGTCTGTTTGAGGTTGCGTGGTTGTCTGAAAGCAAGATGTGGAGATGGCGCTGGCGAGATGTTCATCTTCATCAATGATATGTTGAAGACTCCGGAGAAGATGTCGTAGCTTCTCTGCTCCAGAGAAGTACTGGACGATGAAGGGTACTCTGTCCACCGTGTCCTGTGTTTGTCTTCTGAGGAGATCGGTGCAGTTTTTTTGCTGTGACGCATCAGAACTGTCGATCTGTGAGTTGAGCGCCATATCCTGTTCTTATGAGGGCATCTTTCAGCATCTGGAGGTTTCTGTCACGATCCTCCTCATCTGAGCAAATCCTGTGTATATGGAGGGCTTGTCCATAGGGGATGGCTTCTTTAACATGTTTAGGGTGGAAGCTGGAGAAGTGGAGCATTCTGAGATTGTCTGTGGGCTTGCGGTACAGTGAGGTGCTGAGGTGACCGCCCTTGATGGAGATGCGTGTGTCCAAGAATGCAACTGATCCTGGGGAATCGTCCATGGTGAGTCTGATGGTGGGATGGAACTTGTTGATATCATCAGATAGTTGTTTCAGTGATTGTTCACCATGGGGCCAAAGGAGGCAAATGTCATCGATGTATCTAGTGTATAGCATCGGTTGAAGATTCTGTGCGGTGAAGAAGTCTTGTTCGAACCTGTGCATGAAGGTGTTAGCATATTGAGGTGCAAATTTGGTCCCCATGGCTGTTCCGTGTGTCTGGATGAAAAACTGGTTGTTGAAGGTGAAGACATTGTGGTCCAGGATAAAGCGGATGAGTTGTAAAATTGCATCTGGAAACTGGCAGTTGTCGGCATTGAGTACTGAGGCGGTCGCAGCCATGCCATTGTTGTGGGGATGTTGATGTAGAGCGCTGAGACATCCATTGTGACGAGGAGTGTCCCTGGTTCAACTGCTCCACGTGTGCTGAGTTTCTGTAGGAAGTCCGTAGTGTCGTGACAAAAACTGGGGGTTCTTTGTACAATAGGTTTCAGGATGCCCTTGATGTAGCTGGAGAGGTTCTCACACAGAGTTCCATTGCCTGATACGATGGGATGGCCGGGTGTGTTTGCCTTGTGTATCTTTGGGAGGCAGTAGAGATCTCCAACGCAGGGAGTACGTGGAATGAGAGCACGGAGGGTGCTCTGAAGGTCCGGATCAAAGGTCTTGATCAGATTGTTGAGTTGACGAGTGTGTTCTTTGTTTGGATCTGTGGGTAACTGTCTGTAGTGTTCCTCATTGTTTAGTTGTCGGTATACTTCTCTACAGTAATCCGTTCTGTTCAGTATGACGATGGCCCCTCCTTTGCTGGTTTGATGACAGTGTTGCCTTGAGAGAGTGGATGGCGTTGCGTTGTGCTTGGGTGATATTCAGGGCTGTCTCGTGAGTGCGGCTGATGAATCTGGTGTTAACGCACCTCCTGATGGTTTGGGCATACAAGTCCAGTCGAGGGCAGCGGCCTTCCGGAGGAGTCCAATTGGTCTCCTTCCTCTGAGGTTGCTACACTGTGGATCTCTCTGTCGGGTGTTCTGGTTCATTGGCTGTCTCATTGTGTTCGTTGCTGGCCTCTTGGGATTTGTGGAAAAACTCCTGCAGCCTCATTCGCCCGATGAATTCCTCTGTGTCTGCTGCGAGACTGATGGGGTCCATTTTGGTGGTAGGGCAAAAATTGAGCCCTCGGCTGAGAACTTCGATTTCATCTGGTTGAAGTGTGTTGTCCGACAAGTTGACAATGGACCTCCCTGCAGTAGTGCTGTTTTCTACTGTGGTGCCGGGGGAGGCTTGGTTGTTGCTGGTGGTGATGCCGAGTTTTTCACATTTCCTGATCTTGGTGTGCATGTCGGCGGTGTAGTTTCTTTGTCTCATCTGCTTGGCAGAGTTTCACAGTTGGTCTGCGTCCTGAGCGCAAGTTGAGAATATGTATTCCATTTTAGTTTCCAGGGTGCGGCATTTGCTGTAAAGCTGGTATATGAGGTGGTTGAGGAGTGTGAGAGAGGTGCGACGGCAAAGTCAGCGTAGTCTGTGTTATAAGTTGCCCTGAGTGGGTTCGTGATATGTCGTCTTTTTGGTATCTTGTCTGCTTTCTTGCATCTCTGTAAAAACTTGATGCCTGTGTCGGTATGCGCAATCTTCTTAGAGATCCTCTCCACTTGGATCCAGCAGTTTGCAGTATCGATAGTAGTCATGATGTTGGACTGGGGTAAACACAGTAAAAAGTCTGACAACACCAGGTTTAAGTCCAACCGATTTATCTGATAGTAAACTCACAAGCTTTCGGGGTTCGCCCCTTCGTCAGGTCGCTGAGCAGAGACTGATAGTCAAGTTCCGCACACATGAGGACGGTCTCAACAGGGATCTTGGGTTCATGTCGCACTATCTGTAACCCCCGTGACTTGCCTGGGTTTGCAAAACCTCACTTACTGTACTGTCTGGAGACAATACACATCTCTAACCTGTGATCAGTGCTCCTTCCACTCACATTGTCGGCCACTTTAAGACTTGAACAGCAGGTTAGATGTGAAGATTTGCATTCTAATCAGTAATCTGTAAACCGTCTGTGCTGTTATATGCTCTGTCTGAGGCCAGAACTCTCCATTCACCTGACAAAGGGACAAACCCCGAAAACTTGTGAGTTTACTATCAAATAAATCAATTGGACTTAAACCTGGTGTTGTCAGATTTTTTACTGTTTACCCCAGTCCAACGCCGGCATATCCACATCTTGGGGGATTAAACACAGACTGGGTGACTGGTCAGCCTGTAAACATGACCCCCAATCTTCCTGTTGTGTACCGTTTAACTCAGCACCTTGATCTCGTGCCGCTGTGTCTTACAAGCCGAAGGAACAGCACCTCATCTTCTGATTAGGCACTTTGCAGCCCTCATTACTGAATATTGAGTTCAACAACTTTAGACTGTAACCTTTTTCCTCCACCTTTACACTTTCTTTATATCCTATACATTTTTAGTCATAATACCAAAGCCAACCCTCCCTATCACCCATTTCACATTGTGCTGTTTCTGCCATTGTGGCTATATTTGTTGCAAAGTTTGCTGACAAATTTATTGGAGTTCTATGAGGATGTGTCTAGGGCGGTGGATAGAGGAGAGCCGGTGGATGTGGTCTTTCTGGATTTTCAGAAGGCATTTGACAAGGTACCTCACAAGAGGTTATTGCAGAAGGTCAGGGGACATGGAGTTGGGGGTAGGGTGTTAGCGTGGATAGAGGATTGGTTGTCAAATAGGAGACAGAGAGTGGGGGTCAATGGGTGCTATTCGGATTGGCGGTTGGTGACTAGTGGGGTGCCCCAGGGGTCGGTGCTGGGGCCTCAGCTATTTACCATTTATATAGATGATCTGGAGGAGGGAACCAAGTGTAGGGTGTCGAAATTTGCTGATGACGCCAAGATTGGGGGAAAGGCAAATTGTGTGGAGGGTGTGGAGAGTCTGCAGAAGGATCTAGATAGGCTGGGCGAATGGGCCAGGAAATGGCAAATGGAATTTAATGTTGGCAAGTGTGAGGTGGTCCACTTTGGTAGGAAGAATGGTAGGAAGGACTATTACTTACGTGGCGAAAAACTGCAGCAGGTGACGGTGCAGAGGGACCTCGGGGTCCTTGTGCATGAGTCGCAAAAACCCAGCTTGCAGGTGCAGCAGGTGGTCAGGAAGGCGAATGGGATGCTGGCCTTCATAGCGAGGGGAATTGAATATAAAAGTAGGGAGGTCTTGCTGCAGCTGTATAGGGCATTGGTGAGGCCGCAGCTGGAGTACTGTGTGCAGTTTTGGGCGCCGCACCTGCGCAAGGATATTTTGGCCTTGGAGGGAGTGCAGAGGAGGTTTACGAGGCTGATACCGGAGTTGAGGGGGTTGAGCTATGAGGAGAGGCTGAATAAACTGGGCTTGTACTCGTTAGAGTTTAGAAGAATGAGGGGAGATCTCATTGAGACGTATAAGATGATGAATGGGATGGATAGGATAGAGGTGGAGAGACTCTTCCCGCTCAAAAAAGACAGTAGGACTAGGGGGCACAGCCTCAAGATAAAGGGGAGGCGGTTTAGAACGGAGTTGAGGAGGAACTTCTTCACTCAAAGGGTGGTGAATCTCTGGAATTCTCTGCCCGTTGAAGTGGTGGAGGCTGCCTCGCTAAATATTTTTAAGAAGCTGGTTGATGGGTTCTTGATAAGAGAGGGGATTAAGGGTTATGGGGAGAGGGTGGGAAAGTGGAACTGAGCCACGACAGATCAGCCATGATCTTATTGAATGGCGGGGCAGGCTCGAAGGGCTAGATGGCCTACTCCTGCTCCTATTTCTTATGTTCTTATGTTCTTATATTGTTGCAATCTTTGCTGGCCACAGTATACAGGGGTGGCGCAGTGGTTAACACTGTTGCTTTACAGTGCCAGGGAGTTGGGTTCAATTCTGCCCTGGGGTGTCTGTGTGGAGTTTGCATGTTCTCCTGATGCCTATGTGGGTTTCCTCCGGGTGCTCCCATTCTCTCGCACACTCCAAAAATGTACACATTAGGTTGATAGACCATGTTAACATTCCTTAGGATCGTAAGATGTGTAGATGGATTAGCCATGATACCTTAGGTTTAGCTTGAGGTTGATTGGCCATGGTAAATTGTCAGGGGTATATGTGGGGTTATGTGAATAGGGCCTGGGTGGGATTGTTGTTGGTGCAGGCTTGATGCACTAGAGGGACTCTATGTATTTTATATCCAACACATTTCCCGCTAATTCTGAAGAAGAGTCAAATAGACTCAACATGTTAACTCTGTTTTCTCTCGCTGCAGATGCTGCCAAATTTGCTTTGATTCTCTAGCACACTGTTTTGTTTAATGAAACCATTATCGACTTGTAAAAATATACCTGGTCCACTAATGTCCTTCAGGGAAGAAAATCCGCCATGCTGGTCTGGCCTACACGTGACTTCAGACCCGTAGCAATGTGATTGACTCTTAAATGTCTCTGAAATGGCCAAACAACCCACTCAGTTCAAGCGCAGTTAGGGGTAGGCAATAAATGCTGTTCCAGCTAGAAATGCCCGTAAGAAAACAATGGCAATTTCAAATGTTTATTGGATTTAAATTCCACCATCTGTTGTGGTAGAATTTGAACCCAGGTCCCCAGAACATCTATTGCAGTGAGATGCCCCTGCACTATCAACCTCACTTATTTGCCATCTTATATAAGATAGGTACTATACTCTTATAATCCAACATTCAGGGTTAATATAAGGTTCAGTATGAATTTAAAGACAAACTGTGGTGGAACAACATTGCACAATAAATGCCAAGTGCAATCAAAGTAGGTTCCTCTTATTTTCTAACAGCCCTTCCAGACGTCAATATGAACAAAGAACAAAAAAAAAGCCCAGGAAACAGGCCCTTCGGCCCAACGAGCCCGTGCCGCCATCCCAACACCACCGGTCCCCCCCTCCACCCATGACCCTTCTCTAAGAACAAAGAACAAAAACAGCCCAGGAAACAGGCCCTTCGGCCCAACGAGCCCACGCCGCCATCTCAACACCACCAGTCCCCCTCTCCACCCACGACCCCTGTCTAATGTTTTATGGCCATCCAGATTGAGGGAAACTGATTTAGGGACAATTTATTCCTGCCAATCAGCCTAACAGCACATCTTTGGGGTGTGGGAGGAAACCGGAGCACCCGGAGAAAACCCACGCAAGCACAGGGAGAATGTGCAAACTCCCACAGACACCGGCCCAAATCCATGTGTCTGCACAGCAATCAGTGATAGTCACTGAGCTGTCGTCTTGCCCAGTATCTGGTCCAGTTTAGACACACACTAACGACATGAAGCACTAGGCCAATCTCGAACAACCAAGAGCAGCCCAAGTACAACCCATCGCGTGTATGCCCCTCGTTGGACACAAGGCGGACCGACTTAAAACCTGTGAATGAAAAAGACAAAAAACATTATTGTTGTACCATATCCATTTACATTACCAGGGACGCCCCAATGCTAATAACCCTTATTTAAAACAATCTCCTGTATCCACCCATCTCCAATCCAGTCATGTGCCTGTCGAAGTTACTCTTGAATGACTCCAGCGTGTTTGCCTCCACCACCTTACTTGGCAGAGCATTCCATACCCCCACTACCCTCTGTGTGAAAAACCTCCCCTAATATCTGTGTTGTACCTCTCCCCCCTCACCTTCACCCATGGCCCCTTGTCCTATGTGTCTCTATCATAGGAAATAGCTTACCTCTGTTTACTCTATCTATACCCTTCATAATCTTATATACCTCTATTAGATCCCCCCTCAGTCGCCGTCTTTCAAGGGAAAAGAGCCCCAATTTATTCAATCTTTCCTCATACCCCAGTCCTCCCATACCAGGCAACATCCTGGTAAACCTCCTCTGCACTTTTTCCAGAATCTCCACGTCCTTCCGGTAGTAAGGTGACCAGAACTGGACGCAGTACTCTAAATGCGGCCTAACCAACGTTCTGTACAACTGCAACATTAGACTCCAGCCTTTATATTCTATACCCCTTCCTATAAAGGTTAACATACCATAGGCTTTCTTCACCACACTCTCCACTTGCACTGCCACCTTCAAAGACTTGTGCACTTGCACCCCCAGGTCTCGCTGCAATTCTATACTCCTTATCGGCTTACCCTTTACCATATAACTCCCCCCTACATTATTCCGGCCAAAATGCATCACTTCACATTTATCCGGATTAAACTCCATTTGCCATGTATCTGCCCAGTCAACCAGCCTATCAATATCCCGTTGTATTGCCAGACACTGCTCCTCACTGCCCGCCAATCCAGCCATCTTGGTGTTATCAGCAAATTTGCTGATCACACCACCTACTCCCTCTTCCAAATCATTTATATACACTACAAAGAGAAGAGGTCCCAGTACCGAGCCCTGCGGCACACCACTAGTGACAGACCTCCAGCTAGAAAAGGACCCCTCCACTACTACTGTCTGACTCCTCTTTGCAAGCCAGTTCTCTACCCATCTAGATACCTGACCACATATCCCATGAGCTTTAATCTTCTCTACCAACCTACCGTGAGGGACTTTGTCAAACGCCTTACTGAAATCCATATAGACGACATCAACGGCTCGTCCTTTGTCGACCGTTTTTGTCACCTCCTCAAAGAATTCTACCAGATTCGTAAGGCAAGACTTCCCCTTTACAAAGCCATGCTGGGTCAACCATTTTCACTGAAAACTGGTCTCATTCTCTTGCAAGGGATTTCAAGCTTCACATTTGAAGGTTATGCCTTTGAACTTGCAAGGCTTCAAATGTGGCCCACATTATAGGGTTTCAAGGTTTTATTTCTTGGATTCCACTTCCAAGGCTACACTCGAGCACCAAATCTGCCTGAAGCAGAACACCCTTGACCCAACAGTTCATAGCAATGAAATCACCAACTTTTGGCTGTCTTCTTTGGTCTGCTCCTTTATAAAGCCTGTTTTCTGCTCCTCTCTTAACTGGGACGTGTATCTGACCCTTGTTTCCTAACTTGGTCATCCTTTTGAATCCTCTCATTTTCCCTAATCCTTTTTTGGGACCTCCACTTGCTCCCTATCCTCTACCTCGGATACATCTCAATGGTGCTCCACTTCTGGTTTTAACACTTCTGTTTCTCTCTTTATCTACAGGTGTGTGGGCCTTTCCAAACTCCAAAAAACACAATGATGCAAAACTTGAATTGCATGTGTTCTGTTGCTCCTAGTCTACACTTGTGTCGGAAGTCCGAAGTTTGTCAGGACTTGGAGTTCTTGATACTCAAGCTCAGCAATAATAAATATACTTTTTGTAGCACTCTTTAATCTGTTTTTCCCAATGGGAAGTTGCTTCTGGTTCAGGTAAGAAATATTGCATTTAAGATTCTGCCTTTTAATTAGCCCGAGCCTCTAGATGCTCATACCCCATCAGTGGAACCTTTTTTCTGGTTCTGCTTCTGTTGTTGGCACCGACAGAGCTTCAGTATTATTCCTGAAATGTTGTCAGGACTCATAGACTTTACAGTATTATGCCATTATGAAGTGTGTCTGTTTTAACTTTTGTACCATCACCTATTCTGCCGCTGCCTCAGCTCATCTGCTGATTGATCCTCATTCAGGCCATTGCTCCGCTTGGCTTGACTAATCCAATCCAGGCTTGGACGAACTTGCAATGCTCTATCCTCCATAAACTTAAGGTAATAATAAGTTACACAAGTTCCTGGTCACTCTTAATCATTGTCTCGGCAGCACATTCATTCCTGATTAAGCAGTGCCTTGAGTTTAAACTTTCCTTGTTTTCAAAATCCTCTGTTAAATCTCTCAGAGTTAATCCAACACAACAACTCTTCAGGACAAAAGCAGCGCACTGGATTATGACTAATTTGATTTATCATTGTCACATGTATTGGTATACAGTGAAAAGTATTGTTTCTTGCATGCTATGCAGACAAAGAAGGTAGCACATACAGAAGGAAATGAGAGATTGCAGAATGTAGTGTTACAGTCATAGCAAGAGTAGAGGGAAAGATCAGCCGAATGCGAGGTAGATCCTTTCTAAAGTCTGATAGTAGCAAGGAAGTTGTGGTTCTTGAGTCGGTTGGTATGCTTCCTCAGACTTTTGTATATTTTTTTTTGATGGAAGAAGGTGGAAGAGAGTATGTCTGGGGTCCTTAATTATGTTGGCTGCTTTTCGGAGACAGCTGGAAATATGGACAGAGTAAAAAGTCTGACAACACCAGGTTTTAGTCCAACCGATCTATTTGATAGTAAACTCACAAGCTTTCGAGGGGACTCCCTCTTCGTCAGGTGAATGCTCCATTCACCTGATGAAGAGGGAGTCCCCTCGAAAGCTTATGAGTTTACTATCAAATAAATCGGTTGGACTAAAACCTGGTGTTGTCAGACTTTTTACTGTGTTTATCCCAGTCCAACGCTGGCACATCCACATCATGACTAATGTGGACAGAGTCAGAAGATGGAAGGCTGATTTGTGTAATGGACTGGGCTTCATTCACAACCCTTTATAGTTTCTTGCAGTCTTGAATTGAGCAGGGGCCATACCAAGCTGTGATACAACCAGAAAGAATGCTTTCTATGATGCATCTATAAAAGTTGGTTGGAGACATAGCAGACATGCCAAGTTTCCTTTGTCTCCTGAGAAAGTAGAGGTGTTGGTGAGTTTTCTTAACTATAGAGTTGGAATGGAGGGACCAGGACAGGTTGTTGGTAATATGGACATATAGAAATTTGAAGCTGTCAAACATTTATAAGAACATAAGAAATAGGAGCAGGAGTAGGCCATCTAGCCCTTCGAGCCTGCCCCGCCATTCAATAAGATCATGGCTGATCTGTTGTGTCTCAGTTCCACCTTCCCGCCCTCTCCCCATAACCCTTAATCCCCTTGCCTATCAAAAACCCATCAACCCGCATCTTAAATATATTTAGCGAGGTAGCCTCCACCACTTCAACGGGCAGAGAATTTCAGAGATTCACCACCCTTTGAGTGAAGAAGTTCCTCCTCAACTCCATTCTAAACCGCCCCCCCTTTATCTTGAGGCTGTGCCCTCTAGTCCTACTGTCCTTTCTGAGCGGGAAGACCCTCTCCACCTCTATCCTATCCATCCCATTCATCATCTTATATGTCTCAATGAGATCTCCCCTCATTCTTCTAAACTCTAACGAGTACAAGCCTAGTTTATTCAGCCTCTCCTCAAAGTTGAACCCCCTCAACTCCGGTATCAGCCTAGTAAACCTCCTCTGCACTCCCTCCAAGGCCAAAATATCCTTGCGTAAGTACGGCGCCCAAAACTGCACACAGTACTCCAGCTGCGGCCTCACCAATGCCCTATACAGCCGCAGCAAGACCTCCCTACTTTTATATTCAATCCCCCTCGCTATGAAGGCCAGCATCCCATTCGCCTTCCTGACCACCTGCTGCACCTGCAAGCTGGGTTTTTGCGACTCATGCACAAGGACCCCGAGGTCCCTCTGCACCGTCGCCTGCTGCAGTTTTTCGCCATGTAAGTAATAGTCCTTCCTACCATTATTCCTACCAAAGTGGACAACTTCACATTTGCCAACATTAAATTCCATTTGCCATTTCCTGGCCCATTCGCCCAGCCTATCTAGATCCTTCTGCAGGCTTTCCACACCTTCCGCACAATTTGCCGTTCCACCAATCTTGGTGTCATCAGCAAATTTCGACACCATACACTCGGTTCCCTCCTCCAGATCATCTATATAAATGGTAAATAGCTGAGGCCCCAGCACCGACCCCTGGGGCACTCCACTAGTCACCAACCGCCAATCCGAATAGCACCCATTGACCCCCACTGTCTGCCTCCTATTTGACAGCCAATCCCCTATGCACGCTAACACCCTACCCCCAACTCCATGCCCCCTGACCTTCTGTAATAACCTCTTGTGAGGCACCTTATCAAACGCCTTCTGAAAATCAAGAAAGACCACATCCACCGGCTCTCCTCTATCCATCGCCCTAGACACATCCTCATAGAACTCCAATAAATTTGTCAGACACGACTTCCCCTTAACGAAACCGTGCTGCGTCTGCTCTATCAAACAATTCTCCTCAAGATGCCTCACTATTTTCTCTTTGATCACGGATTCTAACATTCTTCCTACAACAGACGTTAAAACTAACCGGCCTATAATTCCCTGCCTTTTGCCTGCCACCCTTCTTAAACAACGGCGTAACATTAGCCATTTTCCAATCTTCCGGTACTTCCCCAGAATCCAGCGACGTTTGGAAAATAATCACCAAGGCATCCACTATCACCTCTGCCATTTCTTTCAGAATCCTTGGATGCATTGCATCCGGTCCTGGGGACTTGTCCACAATCAGTCCCTCCAGTCTTTCAAGCACTGCCTCTCTAGTAACAATGATCTCATTCAGGCCCTCCACTCCTAACATCTTTCCATCGCTAACACCCGGCAAATTATTCACGTCCTCCTCCGTGAAGACAGAAACAAAGAAGTTATTCAAGGCCTCAGCCATTTCCCCATCCCCTACCACTAAGTCCCCCCTCTCATCCTCTAGGGTCCAACGTTCACCCTAGCCAGCCTCTTCCTTTTTATATATTTATAAAAACTCTTACTATCCCTTTTTATATTAAGCGCTAGCCCAGCTTCATAGTTTATCCTATCCTTCTTTATCAACTTCTTCGTCATTCTTTGTTGATATTTAAACCTCTCCCAATCCTCTTCTCGCCCACTACTCTTAGCTACTGTAAACGCATCCGCTTTTAATTTAACACTTTCCTTTACCTCCTTCATTATCCACGGCTGATTATCTCTCCTCCTACGATCCTTTTTAACCATCGGAATAAATTTCTGCTGAGCACCAAGAAAGATCTCCCTAAAGATCCTCCACTGTTCCTCAGCAGGCCTACCTTCCAATGCGCTCCCCCAATCAACATTCGCCAATTCCTCTCTCATCCTACCGTACTCCCCTCTGTTCAAACGAAGGACACATGTCCAGGAACCCACTTTCTCCTCCTCCATCTGCATCAGAAACTCCACCATACAATGATCGCTCATCCAAAGAGGATCCTTCACCACAAGGTCCCTACGTCATTCCCATTGATATAGACAGGAGCATGATCTCCATTACGCTTCTTGAAATCTATGTGCCTATCTCCTTCGTTTTGTTGACATTGAGAGAGAGATTATTGTTGCTGCACCAGTTTACCAGATTCTCTATCTCTTTCCTGTATTCTGTCTTGTCATTGTTTGAGATCTGATCTACAATGGTGGTATCATCAGCAAACTTGAAATCTGAGTTGTAGGAGAATTTGACCACACAGTCTGAGGTGTATAAGGAGTATAAGGTGCTGAAGACACAAACTTTGCTTTGATCACAAATAAAAATAGAAAGTGCTCAGAAAACACAGCAGGACTGGCAACATCTTTGAAGAGTGGGTGGTATTTAATGGATGGTATTTTCAGCCTCACCAACAGAAGTGTGGCAAGCAGTGGAACTTCACTTGGCATGAGGCTGAAAATCAGTTACTCAACATACTCAACAAAGAAAATTGCAGCATAGAAACAGGCCTTCGTCCCTCCAAGCCTGCACTGACCATGCTGCCCAACTGAACTGAAGCCCCCTACCCTTCTGGGAACCACATCAATTCCAATTCCCATCCTATTCATTTATTTATTAAGACGCCCAAAAAAGTCATCATCGTGTCTGCTTCCATTACCTCCCCCTGCAATGAGATCCAGGCAACAATCACCCTCTCTGTAAAATATTTGCCGTGTACATCTCCTTTAAACCTTGCACCTTAAACCTATGCCCCTCGTATTTGACTCTTCCATCCTGGGAAAAAGCTTCTGACTATCCATTCTGTCCATGCCTCTCATAATCATATAGACTTCTATCAGGTCGCCCCCTCAACCTCCGTCGTTCCAGTGAGAACAAACCAAGTTTCTCCAACCTCTCCTCACAGTTAATGCCATCCATACCAGGCAATATCATGGTAAATCTTTCTGTACCCTCACCAAAGCCTCCACATCCTTCTGGCAGTGTGGTGACCAAAATTGAACACTATATTCCAAGTGCAGCCTAATTAAGATTCTATAAAGCTGCAAAAAGACTTGCCCATTTTTGCATTCAATGCCCTGGCCAATGAAGGCAAGCATGCCATATGCGTTCTTGACTACCTTCTCCACCTGCACTGCCATTTTCAGTGACCTGTGTACCTGTACACTCAGATCCCTCTGCCTATCAGTACTCTTCAGAGTTCTGCCATTTACTGTATATTTCCTATCAGTATTTAACCTTCTAAAATGCATTAACTTACATTTGCCTGGAATAAATTGCATCTGCCATCTCTCCGCCCAAATCTCCAACCGATCTATACCCTGCTGTATTCTTTGACAGTCCTCATTGCTTTTCGCAGTTCCACCAACCTTTGTATCATCCACTAATTTACTAACAAACCAGTTACATTTTCCTCTAAATCATTTATATAACAAACAGCAAAGGTCCCAGCACTGATCCCTGAGGAACGCCACTTGTCACAGCCCTCCATTCAGAAATGCATCCTTCCACTGCTACCCTCTGTCTTCTATGATGAAGTAAGATGTCTCACAACACCGGTTTTGTTCACTAACAGGGCATATACAGAACTCCCACTCACCTGATGAAGGGGCAGTGCTCCGAAAGCTTGTGGCTTGTGCTACCAAATAAATCTGTTGGACTTTAACCTGGTGTTCTGAGATTTCTTACTGTGCTTACCACAGTCCAATGCCGCCATCTCCACTTCTGTGATTAAGCCAGTTCTGTATCCACCTTGCCAGTTCACCTCTGATCCCGTGCGACTTCCCTTCTGTACCAGTCTGCCATGAGGGACCTTATCAAAGCCTTACCAAAGTCCAAGGACAACATTCACTGCCCTACCCTCATCAATCATTTTTGTCACTTCCTCGAAAAACTTGATCAAGTTAGTGAGACACGCTCTCACCTTTACGAAATCATGTTGCCTCGCTAATATGTCCACTTATTTCCAAGTGGGAGTAAATCCTGTTGTGACAAATCCTCTCCAGTAATTTCCCTACCACTGACGTAAGGCTCACCGGCCTGTAATTACCTGGATTATTCTTGCTACCCTTCTTAAACAAAGGAACAACATTGGCTATTCTCCACTCCTCTGGGACCTACCCTGTAGGCAGTGAGGATACAAAAATTTCTCTTAAGGCCCCAGCAATTTCCTCCCTTGCCTCTCAGTATTCTGGGATGTATCCCATCAAGCTCTGGGGACTTGTCTACCTCAATGGTTCTCAAGAACCCTAATACCTCCTCATTTCTGACCTCAGCATGACTCAAACTACACACCCTTTCCCAGACTCATCATCCACCAAGGTCTTCTGTTCGGTGAATACTGACGCAAAGTACTCATTTAATACCTCGCCCATTTCTTCTGGCTTCATGCTTACATTCCCTCCTTGAGAGGGCCAACCCTCTCTCTGTCTACTTTCTTACTCTTTATATATGTATAAAAAAGCCTTGGGAATTTCCTTAATCCTGCTGGCCAATGACTTTTTGTGACCCCTTTCAGCTCTCCTTACTCCTTGCTTAAGTTTCTTTCTACTTTTCTTGTATTCCACACTTGCTTCATGTGTTTCCAACCTTCCAGCTTTGATAAATGCTTCCTTTTTCTCTTTGACTAGGCTCACAATATCTCGTTATCCAAGGTTCCCAAAACTTGCCATAATTGTCCTTCATCCTTCCTGGAATGTGCTAGTCCTGAATCCCTATGAACTTACACTTGAAAGCCTCCTACATATTGATTTGCCCTCAAACATCTGCCCCCAATCTACATTCTTCAGCTCCTGCCTAATATTGTTGTAATTAGCCTTTCCCCAATTTAGCACCTTAATTTGAGGATGACACATCTTTATCCATCAGGAACTTAAAGCTTACTGAATTGTGGTCACTGTTCCCAAACTGCTCCCTTACTGAAACATCAACCACTGGCCAGGCTCATTCACCATACCAGGTCTAATATGGCCCCTTCCTTTGTTGAACTGTCTACATACTGTTTCAAGAAGCCTTCCTGGATGCTCCTTACAAACTCTGCCCCATCCATGCCCCTAACACTAAAAGAGTCCCAGTCAACATAGGGGAGATTAAAATCTCCCACCATAACAACCCTGTTACTTTTACACCATGCCAAAATCTGCCTACATATCTGTTCCTCTATCGCCTGCTGATTTTGGGAGGCCTATAGTAAACCCCCAATATCGTGATGACTACACCCTTCCTATTCCTGGGCTCTAACCGTATTGCCTCGCTGTATGAGCCCTTTGAGGTGTCGTCCAGGAGCACAACTGTGATTTTCTCAACCTTTAGTGCAACTCTCCCACTCCTTTTATATCAAGATTAAGTTTTGGAATTCTGTTCTCTGGACCTTAAAGGCACGTTAAAGGCAAGAACAATGTCGGGAAGCCTGTTCCTTCACATTTAATACATCTGTTCCAGTATTTGGCACTGCTGCCTCACAGTGCTGGGGACCTGAGTTCAGTTCTGGTCTTGGATGGTTGTCTGTGTGGAATCTGCACGTTCTTCCTGTGTCTGCACGTTCTTCCTGTGTCTGTGTGGGTTCTCTCTGAGTGCTCTGGTTTCTCCCACAGTCCAAAGATTTCCAGGTTAGGTTGATTGGCCATGCTAAATTGTCCCTTAATGCCACAAGATATATGGTAAGAAGTCTCACAACACCAGGTTGAAGTCCAACAGGTTCATTTGGAATCAAGCACTTTCTGAGCACTGCACCTTCAGGTGAATGGCGAGGTAGGTTTTACAAATGTGGAGTATATAGACAAAAATTCAATTGCAAGGCAGTGGTTGGAATGCAAGTCTTTCCAGATAATCAAGTCTTTACAGATACAGACATTGTGAGTGGAAAGAGGGATAGTCACAGGTTAAAGAGGTGTGAATTGTCTCAAGCCAGGACAGTTAGTAGCATTTTGCAAGCCAAATGGTGGGTCTTATATGTGGTGTGACATGAACCCAAATCCTGATTCAGGCCATCCTCATGCATGTGGAACTTGGCTATCAGTTTCTGTTTGGTGATTCTACGTTGTCGTGTGTCTTGAACGTTGCCTTGGAGGTCGTTTACCCAAAAATTGGAGGCTGAATGTCCTTAACTCCTTAACTGCTGAAGCGTCCCCCCACCGAATGGAACACTCCTACCTGGCAATTGTCACACAGTGTCCGTTCATCCATTGTCATAGTGCCTGCATGGTCTCACCGATGTACCAGGCGTCAGATATCCTTTCCTGCAGCATATCAGTGGACAAAACTGGCCAAGTCGCATGAGTATGTACCATGTACCTGGTGAGTGGTGTTCTTTTGTGTGATGGTGCTTTCCACGTCGATGATCCAGCACGTCTTGCAAAAGTTGCCATGGCAGGGCTGTGTGATGCCATGGTCGCTGTTTTGAAGGCTGGGTAGTTTGTTGCGAACAGTAGTCTGTTTGAGGTTGTGTGTTTGTTTGAAAGCAAGTAGATGGCCCTGGTAGAATGTTCATTTTTATCGATGACATAGAACATAGAACATTACAGCGCAGAACAGGCCCTTCGGCCCACGATGTTGCGCCGACCAGTTAAAAAGCAATGACCCTCTAACCTAGACCAAACCCTTTCCATCCATAAACCTATCCACGGATCTCTTAAATGCCCCCAAACTAGGCGCATTTACAACTGCAGCAGGCAGGGCATTCCAATCCCTCACCACCCTCTGGGTAAAGAACCTACCCCTGACATCTGTCCTATAACTACCACCCCTTAATTTAAAGCCATGCCCCCTCGTGCTAGCTTTCTCCATCCGAGGAAAAAGGCTATCACTGTCCACCCTATCCAAACCTCTAATCATCTTATATGTTTCAATAAGGTCCCCTCTTAGCCGCCTTGTTTCTAACAAAAACAACCTCAAATCCCTCAGTCTCTCCTCATAGGACCTTCCCTCCATACCAGGCAACATCCTGGTAAACCTCCTCTGCACCCTCTCCAAAGCCTCCACATCCTTCCTATAATGTGGGGACCAGAACTGCACACAATACTCCAAGTGCGGCCGCACCAGAGTTTTGTACAGTTGCAACATGACGCTGCGGCTCCTAAATTCAACCAATAAACGCCAAGACACCGTATGCCTTCCTAACCACCCTATCTACTTGATTCCCAACTTTCAGGGATCTATGTACACATACACCTAGATCCCTCTGTTCATCCACACTATTCAGAGTCCTACCGTTCGCCCTATACTCTACACATCTGTTATTCCTGCCAAAGTGAACTACCTCACACTTCTCCGCATTAAACTCCATCCGCCACCTCTCGGCCAAGCTCTGCAACTTGTCCAAGTCTCCCTGTAAACTATGACATCCTTCCTCACTATCTACCACACCTCCGACTTTGGTGTCATCAGCAAATTTACTAATCCACCCAGCTATACCCTCATCCAGATCATTAATAAAAATTACAAACAGCAGTGGCCCCAAAACAGATCCCTGAGGCACACCACTCGTAACTGAACTCCATGTCGAATACTTACCATCAACCACCACCCTCTGTCTCCTATCCGCCAGCCAATTCCTGATCCAATTTCCTAAATCACCCTCAATCCCATACATCTGCATTTTCTGCAGAAGCCTTCCATGGTGAACCTTATCAAACGCCTTACTAAAGTCCATATATACCACGTCAACTGCCTTACCCCCATCCACCTCTTTGGTCACTTTCTCAAAAAACTCAATAAGGTTAGTAAGGCACCACCTACCCTCCACAAAACCATGCTGACTATCTCCAATCAATTCATTACTCTCCAAATAACTATAAATCCTATCCCTAATAATTTTTTCTAAAACCTTGCCCACAACAGAAGTAAGACTCACCGGTCTATAATTCCCAGGGAAGTCTCTGTTCCCCTTCTTAAACAATGGGACAACATTCGCTAACCTCCAATCTGCTGGCACTATACCGGTGACCAACGATGACCTGGAGATCAGAGCCAGAGGCCCTGCAATCACCTCTCTTGCCTCCCAGAGAATCCTAGGGTAAATCCCGTCCGACCCAGGGGACTTATCTATTTTCAAACCCTCAAGAATATCTAGCACATCCTCCTTATCAACTGCAATACTGTCTATTTTACACCCCTGTAACCCAGTGTTCACCACAGCTACGTTTATGTCCCCCTGCGTGAATACCGAAGAGAAATATTGGTTCAATGCCTCTCCAATCTCTTCCGGTTCCACACATAAATTCCCACTGCTGTCTCGAACTGGCCCTAATCTTGCCCTAACCAACCTTCTGTTCTGAACATATCTATAGAATGCCTTAGGATTCTCCTTAATCCTATCAGCCAAAGTCTTCTCATGTCCTCTTTTAACCCTTCTTAACTCACTCTTTAACTCCCTCCTAGCCAATCTAAAGCTTTCCAGTGCACTACCTGAGCCCTCAAGTCTCATCCGGACATAAGCCTCCTTTTTCTTTTTAACCAGCGAATCAACTTTCCAAGTGCACCACGGTTCCCTAGCTCGACCAATTCCTCCTTGCCTGACAGGGACATACATATCAAGGACTCGCAGTAGCTGCTCCTTGAAAAAACTCCACATTTCAGACGTTCCCAGACCCTGTAGTCTCCTAGTCCAACCTATGCTTCCTAATTCTCTCCTAATAGCCTCATAATTACCCTTCCCCCAGCTAAAACTACTGACCCGAGGTTCATGCCTATCCCTTTCCATCACTAAGGTGAACGTAACCGAATTGTGGTCACTATCACCGAAATGCACCCCAACTTCCAAGTCTAACACCTGGTCTGGCTCATTTCCCAGCACCAAATTCAATATAGCCTCACCTCTAGTTGGCCTATCTACATACTGAGTCAAGAAACCTTCTTGCACGCTTTGTACAAAAACTGACCCCTCTAATGAGCTAGACCTATAGCTATTCCAATCAATATTAGTAAAGTTAAAGTCCCCCATAACAATTACCCTATTACTTTCACTCCTAGCCAGGATCGTCTCCGCAATCCTTTCCTCAACCTCTCTAGAACTTTTAGGAGGTCTATAAAAGACTCCCAACAGGGTCACCTCTCCTCTCCTATTTCTAATCTCAGCCCATACGACCTCAACAGACAAGCCCTCATCAAACTTCCTCTCTGACACCGTGATACAGTCCTTGACTAAGGATTGTTGAAGGCTCCGAAGAAGATATTGTAATTTCTCCGCTCCAGGGATGTACTGGACGATGAAGGATACTCTGTCGGTCATGTCCCGTGTTTGTCTTCGGAGGAGGTTGGTGCAGTTTTTCGCTGTGGGTATGTCAGTACTGTCAATTGATGAGTCGAGCGTCATATATTGAGGATGCCCTCAACTGGGATCTTGGATTCATGTCACACTACGTGTAACCCCCACCATCTTGCCTGGGCTGCAAAATCCTATCAACTGTCCTGGCTTAAGAACGTAAGAAATAGGAGCAGGAGTAGGCCATCTAGCCCCTCGAGCCTGCCCCGCCATTCAATAAAATCATGACTGATCTGATAGTGGTTTAGTTCCGCCTGCTCCCCATAACCCTTAATTCCCTTATTGATCAGAAATCTGTCTACCTGTGACTTGAACATATTTAACAAGGCAGCCTCCACTGCTTCAGTGGGCAGAGAATTCCAGAGGTTCACTACCCTCTGAGAGAAGAAATTCCTCTACAACTCTGTTTTAAACGGACTCCCCCTTATTTTGAGGCTGTGTCCTCTAGTTCTTGTTTCCTTTCTAAGTGGAAAGAATCTCTCTGCCTCTATCCTGTCTAGCCCCTTCATTATCTTATATGTCTCTATAAGATCTCCCCTCAGCCTTCTAAACTCCAACGAGTACAGGCCCAGTCTACTCAATCTCTCCTCATAGGCTAACCCCCTCATCTCCGGTATCAACCTAGTGAACGTCTCTGTACTCCCTCCAAGGCCAATATATCCTTCTGCAAATAAGGGGACCAAAATTGCACACAGTACTCCAATTGCAGCTTGAGACAATTCACACCTCTTTAACCTGTGATTATTCCTCTCTCTACTCACATTGTCTGTACCTGTAAAGACTTGATTACCTGAAAAAACTCACATTCCAACCATTGTCTTGCAATTGAGTCTTTGCCTATATATAAACCCTGTTTGTGAACCCAACTCTCCACTCACCTGATGAAGGAGCAGCACTCTGAAAGCTGGTGATTCCAAATAACCCTGTTGGACTTTAACCTGGTGTTGTGAGACTTTTTACTGTGCCCACCCCAGTCAAACGCTGGCAACTCCACATCACAAGAAATATAGATTAAGTGGATTAATGCTGCAAATACTTGGGGTAATGGGGTAAGCCTCTGTTAGAGTCAGTGCAGATTCGAGGCCAGGTGGCCTTTTTCTTGACTGTAGGGATTCAATTATTCTGTGATTCAATCAAGTGATTTAGGATGTTTTACACTGTTAAAGGTGCCATATAAATATACCTTTTATTGTTGGCTGTAATCTAATTTTTCAAAATATTTGAATAAATGGCAAAGAAATATCCTGTGAACAGTTGAACCATTGTAGTCAGTGAAATATTTTTGCAAACTTATCTTCAAGGAGAAGGATTAATTAAGATGCAAATTCTGTAAAATTGAAAGAAGAACATACATTGCTGAGCATATAAATTCTTCAGAACAATGAGTTTGTTCCTGAATGTTACAATCTTGGTTCTAGACTGGGAGTGCTATCTGCTGTGTGCTCTATTTCCAAAGTCAGAGAGCTAACAGGGAAATATTGGGTTTTTTAATCTAAACACAAGCATGTCTCCAACTGAAGTGACAAAATCTGCACTGCTCTCTGACATAACTGTATGTTCCACAGTATTTCACAAGGGATCAGAGATCAAGGAGAAAGTGGGAGAAAAGTCATGCAAATTGAATACAAAATTAGAAAGTTTGTTTGTGTCATAAGTAGGCTTACATTAACATTACAATGAAGTGACTGTGAAAATCCCCTGGTGCCGCACTCCACACTGCAAGTTGAGTCCCTGGTGCTGTGAGGCAGCTGTGCTACCATGCCACCTCAATTGAATTGAATTATTGTCATATGTATTGGGATACAGTGAAAAGTATTGTTTCTTGCATTCATAGAGTACATAGAGAGGAAGGAAAGGAGAGGGTGGAGAATATAGTGTTGCAGTGAAGAAAAAGAACATAAGAAATAGGAGCAGGAGTAGGTCATCTGGCTCCTCGAGCCTGCTCCACCATTCAGTAAGATCATGGCTGATCTTTTCGTGGACTCAGCTCCTCTAACCCACCCACTCACCATAACCCTTAGTTCCTTTACTGTTCAAAAATTTATGCTTGCCTTAAAAACATTCAATGACGTAGCCTCAACTGCTTCACTGAATTAGTGGAATTCTCTGCCCACAATCCTTTGTGTGAAGAAGTTTCTCCTCAACTCAGTCCTAAATCTGCTCCCTCTTATTTTGAGGCCATGCCCCTAGCTGTAGTTTTACCTGCCAGTGGAAATAACTCCCCTGCTTCTATCTTATCTATTCCCTTCATAATCTTATATGTTTCTATAAGATCTCCCCTCATTCTTCTGAATTCCAATGAGTATTGCCCCAGTCTACTCAGTCTCTCCTCATAAGCCAATCCTCTCAATTCTGGAATCAACCAAGTGAATCTCCTCTGCACCTCCTCTTGTACCTCTGCCAGTGTATCCTTTCTTAAGTAAGGAGTCGAGAACTGTACACAGTACTCCAGGTGTGGCCTCACCAGCACCTTATACAGCTGCAATATAACTTTACTTTTTCTAAACTCCCCCTCTAGCAATAAAGGACAAAGTTCCATTTGCCTTCTTAATTACCTGCTGCAGTTGCAAACCAACTCCTTGAGATCCCTGCACAAGGACACTCAGGTCCCTCTTCAGAGCAGCATGCTGCAATTTTTTACCATTTAAATAATAGTCCATTTTGCTATTTTACCAAAATGGATGACCTCACATATACCAACATTGTATTCCATCTGCCAGACCCTCGCTCACTCACTTAGACTATCTATATCCCTTTGCAGACTTTCAGCGTCCTTTGCATACTTTGCTCTGCCACTCGCCTTAGTGTCATCTGCAAATTTTGACACACTACACTTGGCACTCCAAATCATCTATGTAAATCATAAACAATTGCGGTCCCAACATTGATCCCTGAGGCACATGACCAGACACTGATCACCCATTTACCCCCTCTCTTTGCTTTTTGTAAGTTAACCAATCCTCTATCCATATTAATGCATTACCCGTAACACCATGCACCTTTATCTTATGCAGCAGTGTTTGGTGTGGCACCTTGTCAAATGCCTTCTGAAAATCCAGATACACCACATCCACAGATTCCCCATTGTCCACTGCACATGTAATGTTCTCAAAAAATTCCACCAAACATGACCTGCCCTTCATGAACCGATGTTGCATCTTCCCAATGGGACAATTTATATCCAGATACCTTGCTATTCCTTCCTTGATGATAGATTCAAGCATTTCCCCTACTACAGAAGTAGAGCTAATTACCCGCCTTTTGTTGCCTTTGTTTTTTTAAACAGTGGCGTCACATTTGCAGCTTAATGTGTGCTAGGATCATTCAGAAGTCTGATGGCAACAGGGAAGAAGCTGTTCTTGAGTCAGTTGATGCATGTTTTCAGACTCCTGTATCTTTTTCACAACTGAAGAAGGTGAAAAAGAGAATGGTCCAACGTAAGTAGGGTCCTTGATTATGCTGTCTCGGGAGATCCGACCCACTACAGTGGTATCATCAGCAAACTTAAAAATAGAGTTGGAATGGAATTTGACCACACAGTCAGAAGTGTCTAAGGAGTGTAGTAGAGGGCTGAGGAGACAGTCTTGTGGGGCATTGGTGTTGAGGATGATCATGGTTGTTGCCGATACTTACCCACTGAGGTCTGTGTGTAAGGAAGTTTGGGATCCAGTCAGGGGGATGAACTGAGCCCTAGGCCATGGAGTTTGGAAATGTATTTTGTTGGGATAATGTTGTTGAAAGCTGAGCTGTACTCAATACAAAGGAGTCTGACATAAGTGCCCTTGTTATCCAGGTGTTCCAGGGTTGAATGTATGCCAGGGAAGGGTATGCGTTGAGTCGATAGGTGAGGTGTCATGGATCCAGGCAATCTGAAGACTTGAGCTGATATATGCCATGTCTTAACTTTTCAAAGCATTTCGTGCTAATGGATGTCAGTTACCCGGCAATAGTCATTAAGGCATGCTGCTTGGCTTTTCTTTGGTGCAGGGATGATACTCATCAGGTCGGAGTAAGGCAAGGTTAAAGATGTCTGTGAATACCGCTGTCAGCTGGTCAGTGCTGGATCCGAGTGATTATCCATGGGGTAACTTTCAAGAAGACTGATCCGATTCGACCGAGGTTGTGAGAGTGGATGACACGCTGAGTGAGTGGGCATATGCAGGTGCAGTACAACATGGATAAATATGAGGTTATCCACTTCGGTAGCAAAAATAGGAAGGCAGATTATTATTTGAATGGGTGTAAATTGAGAGCGGTGGATATTCAGAGCAACCTTGGTGTCCTCGTGCGTTAGTCAATGAAAGTAAATGCGCAAGTACAGCAGGCAATAAAGAAGGCAAGTGATACATTGGCATTCATAGCAAGAGTATTGAGTATAGGAATATGAATGTTTTGCTGCAGTTTGCATGGGGCATTGGTGAGACCACACCTCAATATTGTGTGCAGTTTTGATGTCCTTATCTGAGGTTGTTCTTGTTATAGGAGGAGTGCAGATTCCTGGGGTGGCAGGATTGTCATATGAGGTGAGACTAAGTTAGAGAGGGGACTTATGTAATAGACATTGAAGCAGACGGAGGCCATTCAGCCCATCAAGTCTGCACCGAACGCAATCCCACCCAGCCCCTAATCCTAAGCATTTACCCTAACTAGTTCCTCTGACACTAAGGGGCAATTTAGCATGGCCAATCTGTCTAACTGCGCAGCCTTGGTGCGTGGGAGGAAACCGGAGTGCCCAGAGGAAACTCATGCAGACAGACAATGACCCAAACCGGGAATCAAACCCGGGTCCCTGGCGCTGTGAGGCAGCAGTACGAACCACTGTGCCACCCTAATCACTGTGCCACCGTGCTGTCCCACTTACAAAACTTATAAATTCAGGATTAGACAGAATGAATTCTGAAAGAATGTTCCCGATGGTGGGGGAGTCCAGAACTAGAGGTCATAATTTGAGGATAATAGGTAAACCTTTTAGAGCTGAGGTAAGGAGAAATTTCTTCACCCAGAGAGTGGTGAATGTGTGGAGTTTACTACCACAGAATGTCGTTGAGACCAAAATGTTGTCTGATTTCAAGAAGAAAGTAGATACAGCTCTTGGGGCTAAATGTACCAACATTTATTGAGCAAAGGGGGGAAATCAGGTTGAATTTGATGATCAGCCATGATCAAAATGAATTGTGGAACAGTCTCAAAGAGCCGAATGGCCCACTACTATTTTCTGTTCTTCTATGCTTGAGAGAGGTGAGACTTAAAGTGCGGGAAGAGAGTGGTGAGACTTCAATAAAGAGAATGAAGAGAAGCGAGTCCTCAGTAAAAAGAATTGAGAGAGCGAGCCGAGACTTCAGTCAGGAGCCTTGGGAGTGGTGAGACTTTAATGAAGAGCACACAATGAGGAGCAAAACTTCGAACAAGAAAGGATAGAGACAGAGAGAGAGAGGCAAGACTTCAATAAAGAGTGATGCATCAGTTGCTGGTAGAAGCAGGCAGATGGGGCAAGAAAAATGATAGGTCTGAGGATTGGGGGCAGTTTAGAATTCAGCAAAGAATGACAAAGCGATTGATTAAAAAGGAAAAAATTCAGTACGAAAGTAAGCTTGCAGGAACATAAAGACTGACACGAAGAGTTTCTGTAGATACATGAAGAGAAAGAGGTTGGTGAAAACAAATGTATGGCCCCCGTAGACAGAAACGGGGGAATGTGTAATAGGGGACAAAGACATGGCTGAGCAACTGAATGCACACTTTGATTCTGTCTTCATGAAAGAGGACACAAGTAAAATGCCAGAAATGTTGAAGAATGCAAAATTTAGTGAGAGGGAAGAACTGAAGGAGATCAATATTAATAGAGAAATGGTGCTGGGGAAATTGGTGGGATTGAAGGCAGATAAATCCCCAGGGCCTGATAAGCTACATCCCACTGCACTTAAGGAAGTGGCTCTAGAAATAGTGGAGCATTGGTGGTCACCTTCCAGGATTCTACAGACTCTGGAACAATCTCTGCAGATTAGAGGATAGCCAATGTCACTCCAATAGTCAAAAAGGGAGGGAAAGAGAAAACAGAATTGTAGATCTGTTTAACTTAACATCAGTAGTGGGGAAATTCTCAAATCCATTATCAAGGACTTCATAGCAGAGCATTTCAAAAGCAGTGGTAGGATCTGACCAAATCAGCATAGAATTATGAAGGGGACATCATGCTTGACAATCTGTTGGAATTCTTTGAAGATGTAACTAGTGGAGTTGACAAAAGGGAGCCAGTTGGGTGAGTGGGCAAATCAATGGCAGATGCAATTATTCACTTTGGCAAGGGGGAGTTGACAAGGGGGGAACCAGTCAACGTGGTATATTTAGACTTTCAGAAAGCATTTGACAGAGTTCCCCATCAGAGATTATCGAGCAAGATTAAAGCACATGGGATTGGGGATGTGTATTAAGATGGATAGAAACCTGATTGGCAGAGAGGAAACAAAGAGTAGGAAATACAAAGAACAACAAAGAGCAAAGAAAATTGCAGCACACGAACAGGCCCTTTGGCCCTCCAAACCTGCACCGTTCATGCTCCAGATTTAACTAAAACCCCCTACCCTTCCGGGGACCATATCCCACTATTTCCATTCTATTCATGTACTCATCAAGGCGCCTTTTAAAAGTCACTACCATATCCGCTTCCACTACCTCCCCCGGCAACGGGTTCCAGGAACCCACTACTCTCGCTGTAATAAATTTGCCTCGTACATCTCCTTTAAACCTTGTCCCTTGCACCTCAAACCTGTGCACCCTAGTAATTGACACCTTCACCCTGGGCAAAGGCTTCTGACGATCTATTCTGTCCATGCCTCTCATAATCTTGCAGACTTCTATCAGGTCTCCTCTCAATCTCCTTCGCTCCACTGAGAACAAACCAAGTTTCTCCAACCTCTCCTCATAGCTAATGCCCTCCATACATGTTGCCCACCAGGCAACATGATGGTAAATCTTTTCTGTACCCTCTCCAAAGCCTCCACATCCTTTTGGTAGTGTGGTGACCAGAATTGAACACTATATTCCAAATGTGGCCTAATGAAGATTCTATAAAGCTGCAACACAACTTGCCAAATTTTAAACTCAGTGCCCCAGCCGATGAAGGCAAGCATGCCGTATGCCTTCTTGACTACATTCTCCACCTGCATTGCCACTTTCAGTGTCCTGTGTACCTGAAAACCCAGATCCCTTTGCCTATCAATACTCTTAAGGGTCTGCCATTTACAGTATATTTCCTATCTGTATTAAATCTTCCAAAATGCATTAACTCACATTTGTATTAATGAATTAATGGGTGTGTTTCAAATTGGCAGGAGTAACTAGTGGGGTGCAACAGGGATCAGTGCTGGGACCCCAGCTATTCACAATATAAATGATTTGGATGAGAAACAAAATGTAACATCTCAAAGTTTGCACATGATACCATGTTGGGTGGGAGTGTGACTGTGACTAGGATGCAGAGATCTTTCTGAATGATCTGGACAGGTTGGGTGAGTGGGCAAATCAATGGCAGATACAGTATAAGTTGGGTAAATGTGAAGTTATTCATTTTGGAATGCCTGTAAATTGGGAGAGGGGAGTGTGCAGTGAGACTGAATCTCCTTGTGCACCAGTCGCTGCATGTTGATGGGAAATGCTTATCCTGGAGTTCAGTTACTAGTGGTGTACCACAAGGATCTGTTTTGGGGTCACTGCTATTTGTCATTTTTATAAATGACCTGGAAGAGGGCGTAGAAGGATGGGTTAGTAGATTTGTGGATGACAGTGAAGACAGTGGGGTTGTGGACAGTGCAGAAGAATGTTGCAGGTTACAGAGGGACATAGATAAGCTGCAGAGCTGGGCTGAGAGGTGGCAAATGGAGTTTAATGCAGAAAAGTGTGAAGTGATTCACTTTGGGAGGAGTAACAGGAACACAGAATACTGGGCTAATGGTAAGATACTTGGTAGTGTAGATGAGCAGAGAGATCTCGGTGTCCATATGCATAGATCCCTGAAAGTTGACACCCAGGTTGATAGGGTTGTTAAGAAGGTGTAAGATATGTTAACTTTTATTGGTAGACGGATTAAGTTTAGGAGGTCATGTTGCAGCCGCACTTGGAGCCTTGTGTACCATTCTGGTCGCCTTATTATAGAAAGGATGTGAAAGCATTGGAAAGGGTGCAGAGGAGATTTATCAGGATGTTGCCTGTTGTGGTGGAAAGTCTTATGAGGTAAGGCTGAGGGACTTGAGGCTGTTTTCATTAGAGAGAAGAAGGTTAAGAGGTGACTTAATAGAGGCATATAAGATGATCAGAGGATTAGATACGGTGGACGGTGGACCTTTTTCCTCAGATGGAGATGGCTAGCAGGAGGGGACATAATTTTAAATAGAGGGGAGATAGATATAGGACAGATGTCAGATGTAGGTTCTTTACTCAGAGTAGTAAGAGTGTGGAATGACCTGCCTGCAACAGCAGTGGATTCACCAGCATTAAGGGCATTTAGATGGTCATTGGATAAACATTTGGATGATATTGAAATACTGTAGGTTAGATGGACTTTAGATTGGTTTCGCAGGTCGGCGCAACATCGAGGGCCGAAGGGCCTGTACTACGCTGTAATGTTCTATGTTCTATGTAAACCTGCAGGTGCAACAGGCGGTAAAGAAGGCAAATGGCATCTTGGCACTCATTGCGAGAGGTTTCGAGTACAGGAGCAGGGATGTATTGTTTGCAATTATACAGGGCTTTGGTGAGGCCACATGTCGAGTATTGTGTGCAGTTTTGGTCTTTTCTGAGGAAGGATGCTCTTGCTCTTGAGAGAGTGTAGCAAAGGCTTATTCCGGAGATGATGTGGGTATGCCGGCGTTGGACTGGCGTAAACACAGTAAAAAGTCTGACAACACCAGGTTTTAGTCCAACCTATTTATTTGATAATATACTCACATATTATATAATATATTCCGGAGATGACAGGGCTGATGTATGAGGAGTGATTGACTCGCTTAGGATTGTTTTCACTGGAGTATGGATGAATGAGGAGCGATCTCCTAGAGACTTATAAAATTGTAACATGATTAGACAGGGTCGCTGCAGGGAAGATATTCCCAATAGTGGCCCATTGCCACAGGACTTCAAGGGTTGAACAGGACACTGATGATGATGATGGTGTCGAGACGAGCGCTTGATTTGGATTAAAGTGAGGGAGAGTTGCGCAGCGTCAGCCTCACTCTCTCTTCCCAATTCCCATCTCGATCCAGTGGCAAGACAAGACTCAAGACGGCTGGAGATGGGACTAGGCACAGTGGACGACCAGGACATCTTCTGTGTCTTGTCCAGCTCTTTGCGTTCCATGATGCTTGCAGAGATCGCCTTCTTGACCGTTGGACCTTCCATTGGCCTCGTCCGCTCAATCTGCTGGAGTCTGTCTTCACATGCTGGGATAGACATCTCCCTATCTCACTGAGGGTTAAGACCCATTGGCTACCCTCACCTGGTTTAGTCGGCTTGTCAAAGCCGTTGCCCGGGGTGTGGCCACTGTCACATGCAAACAGCTATTGGGAGCCACAGGCGAGAGCCGAGTGCGAGGTGGGCACGAAGGGTGGACAAACTGCCCTGAAAGGACGCGACATGTTCCCCCAGCAGAGGCCCTACCCCTCTGGACTAGTGAGTCCGGAACACAATCACAGTCTGAGAATTCAGGGTAGACCATTTAGGACTGAGGTGAGGAGACAATTCTTCACCCAAAGATTGGTGAGCCTGTGGAATTCATTAACCACAAGAAGTAATTGATGCCAAATCATTGAATGTGTTCAAGAGGCGACTGAATCTGGCACTTGTGGTGAATTGGATCAAAGGTTATGGGGAAAAATCAGGGTTAAGCTATTAAGTTGGATGAGCAGCCTTGATCATAATGAATGGTGGAGCAGGCTCGAAGGGCCAAATGGCCACCTCCTGCTCCAATCTTCTATGTTTCTGTGAGCAAGAGGCAAGACATCAATAAAAAGTGCAGGGAGACAGACGAGCTTCAGTAAAGAGTGTGAAGAGAGAGAGAGAGGTGAGAGCAGTCAAGTACATAGAGAGGTAATATTTCAATACAAAGTGTGTAGTGAAAGGTGAGATTTCAATAAAGAGCGTGGAGAGAAATGTGAGACTTCAGTAAAGAGCGGGGAGACTTCAGAAATGAATGTGGACAGAGCAGCAAGACTTCAACAAAGAACATGAAGAGAGGTGAGATTTCAATAAAGACTTGGAAGTGTGAAGTGAGACTTCAAGAAACTGCTTTGAGAGAGACGAAACTTCATTTAAGAGTGTGGAAAGAGGTGAGATGGCAAACAAGTGAGATGAGACTTCAGTAAAGTGGATGAAAAGAAGCAAGACATTGGTTGGAGACTTTAGGACTTTTGCACACAAAGGGTGGTAGAGGTTTGGAATGGCAGTTGATGCTAGACTAAATGCAGGGAGAGAGTGGAAAGACTTCAGTAAGAAATGTGGAGAGGTGAAACTTCAGTGGGGTGCAGGGAGGAAGAGGCGAGATTTCAATAGAGAGAGCAGAAAGAGGGATGAGACCTCAATAAAGAGCAGAGAGAGGGGCAAGAATTATGAGCATGGAGAGTATGGAGCGTAGGGTGAGAGGCAAACCTTTAATAAAAGGTGGAGAGAGAAGCAACACTGTAATGTGGAGCATGGAGTGAGAGACAAGTCTTAAGCAGAGAGAGAGAGAGGCACACCTTCTCTCTATGGAGTGAGAGGCGAGTCTTCAATAAAGAGCACGGAGTGGGACGCGCACCTTCAGTAAAGGTCTCAAGGGTGTTGACTACGAGGAGTGGTTGAATAATCTAGGATTGTTTTCACTGGAAAGACGAAGGCTGGGGCAAGACCTGATAGAGGCCTACAAAATTATGAGAGGCATAAACAGGTTGGTAATCAGAAGCTTTTCCAAGGGTGGAAATGTCAATGTAAGAGGTCACAGGTTCAAGAAGAGCGGGGAAGATGTGCGGGGAAGTTTTTCACGCAGAGTGATGGGTGCCGGAGGAGGTGGTGGAAACAGGCACATTAGCAACATTTAAGAGGCACATGAATAGGCAGGGAATAGAGGGATATGAACCAAGTAAGGACAGAATTTTTTTTCGTTTACTTAGGGCATCATGATTGGCAGAGGTCTGTTTGGCTGAAGGACGTGTTCCTGTGCTGTACTTTGTTCTTTGCAAATTTTCCCTCAGGTACCCAAAAAGGCACCGGAATATGGTGACTAGCAGATTTTCACAGTAACTTCATTGCAGTGTTAATGTAAGCCTACTGTTAATAAATAAACATGAAACTGAACACTGGACCTGCAGGTCTGGTGACTCACTTCTGCTATGCTATCTTAATGTGACAGACACCAGTACACAAAACTGATGGAATGCTTGCCTTTACACATAGAAGATTGGAGTATATGGATGCTAAAGTTATATTGCAGCTGTACAAAACACTGGTTAGACCCCACTTGGAGTACTGTGAACAGGCACCACGTCTTAGGATATATTGGTCTTGGAGGGAGTAAAGCATATGTTTACAAGAATGATAACTGAACTTCAGGGGTTAAGTTATGAGGAGAGATTATGCAAATTAAACCTGTTTTCTCTGAATTTAGAAGGTTGATGGGTGATCTGCTTGAAGTCTCAAGGCATTAACAGGAAAAGAAAGGCGAGATAAAGATAAACTATTTCCACTGGTTGGAGACTCTAGGACTTTTGCACACAAAGGGTGGTAGAGGTTTGGAATGGCAGTTGATGCTAGATAAGTTGCTAATTTTAAATCTGAGGCAAATTTTTTTGTTGAGCAAAGGTTTTACGGGATTTCGGCCAAAGGCAGTTATATGGAGTTAGGCGACAGATCTCATTGGATGACAGAAGATACTCGAGGGGCTGAATAGCCTATTCCTATTCCTTTGTTCCACCTGAAACTCATCCAATCTTCCTGATCCAGAAAAATGATCCAGGAATGGCAGAACCGGAGAGATGGAATGATGCCACAAAGAAATCCAACTTTCTAGCTTCAGTCAAAAAGTTGACCACCTGTGACAATGCTTGGTAAAGCACAGGAAGTCAGAAACCAATCTCTGTTCATTTAATCCATTATGTGTCGGTCTGTCGGTCTTAGTTCCAGCTTGTTCAAACTTATCTCCTTTCAGGGTTGTTGTGTTTCGCTTCCTCCTACTTCCTGGTTGAGACCGAGACTGTTACAAAGTTACTTATGAAATGAATCACATTGACAAATTCAAGAAAAGGCTGAGAGCTGAAGCAGAACGGGATTGAGAGTAGAAAGGACAGTCTCAAAGGGGAAGGAGGGCAGGTTAATAAAGGCAGAGAATCTTGGGGTGGAGAATAAAGAATTGTGATTATTCACAATGTTTGCCGGTAATGTGTGTTTGGTATTTCTGATTTGGTGCCAGGTTTCAGATCTTTCAGCAGTAGTAAATGAAGAGACCACAGCTGCTGATGTGAGAACTCTCAGAAGTTCGACATTGTTAACTGTTCCCAGTAATGAATCCAACAGCCGTTCACTAGGAGCTGACTGGAACACTGAGATTAATGGATCTTCTTCAAGTGGACAAGAAACTGCTTCAGGTGAGGAAGAACAGTGACTGAATCTTAATACTTCTCTTTAAATACTGAGAACACTGCTATGAAGTATTGGGTCAGATGTATAGGCCAGTATCGTTCAGGTTTATAGTCCAGGTAAAATTTAAAAGGTGCAAGACATTCAGCACCAGCACTGTTCAGAGAGCACTGTTTGGGGGTGCACACCACCACACATTCAGGCCATGCAGTACGGGTTCTGCCTGTGCAGAACAATTTCAACACTGCATAGTCTGTACAGCATAAGAATCACTCACAGGGTACAGTTTGGAGGTGCAGGATGGGTGCTGTCTGTGGAGTGGATTACAAAATTACAGACAGCTTACATAACACAGAACAAATGAGCAGGGGTAAGCCATTTGGCCTTTCGAGCGTAATCTGCCAGTCATTATGATCATGGCTGATCGTCCAACGCAAAAGCCTAATCCTGCTTTTTCCCCATAACATTTGATCCCATTTGTCCCAAGTGCTATATCGAGCTGCCTCCTGAATGCATTCAATGTTTTGGCATCAACTACTTTGTGTGGTAATGAATTCCACAGGCTCACCACTCTTTGGGTGAAGAAATGTCTCTTCATCTCTATCCTAAATGGCCTACCCCGAATCCTCAGCCTGTGACCCTGGTTTCTGGACTCCCCCACCGTCAGGGATATCCTCCCTGCATCTACCCTATCTAGTCCTGTTAGAATTCTGTAAGTCTATGAGTTACAAAACTCCCCCCTGCAACCTCATTCATCTGAACTCCAGTGAAAACAATCCTAACCCAGTCAATCTCTGTTCATACATCAGTCTCGCCATCCCCGGAATCAGCCTGGTAAACCTTTGCTGCACTCCCTCAAGAGCAAGAACATTCTTCCTCAGAAAAGGAGACCAAAACTGCACACAATACTCCAGGTGTGGCCTCACCAAGGCCCTGTATAATTCAACAGCACATCCCTGCTCCTGTACTCAAACCTCTCGCAATGAAGGCCAATGTACCATTTGTCTTCTTTATCACCTGCTGCACCTGCATGATGCACAAGGACAGCTAGGTCCCACTATACACTCCCCTTACAGAGCAGAAGAAGGCTTTTTTTTCCCCTCAGCTTCTCTCAGAGCTAGTAAGCTTTTCCCACTCCTATGCCTTTTCCACATAGCCCTGCACTTCTTGTTATATTCAAGTTCTCACGCAATTCCCTTTGGAAAATCACAATCAAATCTGCCTCCATCTCACTGTTAGGCAGTGATCTAGATCTTAATGACTCACCATATCTTTTCCTCATTTCCTGGGGGAGGCAGCGGCATAGTGATATTGTCACTGGATTAGAAATACACATGAAGGTGCCGGATTTGAATTGGGGTAAACACAGTAAGAAGTCTCATAACACCAGGTTAAAGTCCAACAGGTTTATTTAGTAGTAAACGCCACTAGCTTTCAGAACGCTGTTCTTTTGTCAGCATTCCGAAAGTGAGTGCTGGTTACTACCAAATAAATCTGTTGGACTTTAACCTGGTGTTGTGAGACTTCTTACTTAGAATTACACATACAGGGTACGCTCACGGAGTCTGTGTTTGAATCGCACCATGGCAAATGGTGAAATTTGAATTGAATAAAAATCAAATTAAAAATCTGAAGATGACCATGAAGCCATTACTGATTGTCGTAAAAATGCATCCAGTTCACTAATATCCTTTAGGAATATCCTTACCCTTCCTAGTCTGATGTGCATGTGATTGTAGACCCGCAGCAATGTGGTTCACTCTCAAATTCCCTCTGAAATGGGGGGCAGTTAGGGACGGCTAATAAACGCTGACCCAGCCAACGATGTGCATGATCTGAAAAATGAATAGAAATGTTATAAAGATGGACATAAGCATAAAGTAAGTATTTAAATAAGAATGAGTTAACCAAGTGCCCATTGGTACTATTCTTGGGCATTAATAATGGAAAATAGGCAGATAGCAAATTAATTGAGCAGGTATTTTGCATTAGTCTTCACTACAGATGGTGTCGGGAAAAATCCCAGAATTCATTAAAACAGAAAATGGCAGAAAGGGAGGAATCCAGGAAAATTACAAGCAGTAGCAAAGTGGTATTGAGCAAACTGTTGGTGCTGCAGCAGCCACATGCCCAAGTCTTCTTGGCCATTAGTTGAAGGTCTTGGAAGAATGGCAAATGAGATAGTTGATGCATTGGTTTTGACTTTTTAAAATTACTCAGGTTCGGGAAAGATTGTATTAAATTGGAAGATAGCAAATATAATTTCTCAAAGGAGGAGGGAGACAGAAAGCAGGAAACCATGGCTATAGTTCTTGGAACTGCTGTCATGGGAAAGCTGAATCTGAGATTCAACTTTGGGGAGCAGACCTACTGGCCTGGCTTCACAGAGATTCGGCTTCCCCAATCTCAGAGCTAAGTGATAGTGACCTCTCTCTGCACCCTCCCCCCACCAGCCATGCCCTCCGAAATGGTGACTACCTCCACCCCTGCAGACCAAGGAAGCATCCCTGACCTTCACCACCAAGGAGCAGTGACCCCCACCACTAATTGGATCACCCCTTCCATGGTGACCCGACCCTCCCTCCTCCCTTGCATTCAAAGGCCTCACCCCCCCCTCACAAGAGATACTCTGAATGGCAACACCAGAGACTCTGCCCCTTCACGCTCCATGCCTTCAGACCACCATCATCTATTTGTGATATATATAAATGATTTGGAAGAAGGTGTAACTGGTGTGATCAGTAAGTTTGCGGATGACACGAAGATGGCTGGACTTGCAGACAGTGATGAACATTGTCGGAGAATACAGCAGGATATAGATAGGCTGGAGAATTGGACAGAGAAATGGCAGATGGAATTTAATCCAGATAAATGCAAAATAATGCATTTTGGTAGGACTAATGTAGGGGGGAGTTATATAATAAATGGCAGAACCATCAAGAGTATAGACACATAGAGGGACCTGGGTGTGCAAGTCCACAGATCCTTAAAGATGGCTTTGGTGTCTGATGTTACAGCTGTATAGAACGTTGGTTAGGCCACATTTGGAGAACTGCGTTCGGTTCTGGTCGCCGCACTACCAGAAGGACATGGAGGCTTTGGAGAGAGTACAGTGAAGGTTTACCAGGATGTTGCCTGGCATGGTGGGTCTTAGCTATGAGGAGAGATTGGGTAAACTGGGGTTGTTCTCCCTGGAAAGACGGAGAATGAGGGGAGGCCTAATAGAAGTGCAAAAATTATGAGGGGTATGGATAGGGTGAACAGTGGGAAGCTTTTTCCCAGGTCAGAGGTGACAGACAAGGGGGGTGGGGTCACAGGTTCAAGGTTTAACTCAGATATCAGAGGGATCTATTTTACACAGAGGGTGGTGGGGGCCTGGAATGAACTGCCAAGCAGGGTGGTGGAGGCGATCACGCTGGGATCATTTAAGACTTATCTGGATAGTCACATGAGCAGACTGGGAATGGAGGGATACAGAAGAATGGTCTAGTTGGACCAATGAGTGGCACAGGCTTGGAGGGCCGAAGGACCTGTTTCCTATGCTGTATTGTTCTTTGTTCACCCTTTGGTAGTGCCAATTTGGCACTGCCCCCTACCATCCTGGTACTGACACTCCCTGGCACGGACACCCTGGCAGTGTGGTGTGGGTGTCACTGCCCGGTGCCAGTGCTAGGATGGCTTGGAGCATTGCAAGATTGGCTGCCTCTTGTGCAATGTGCTATTCCAGCATGAGTTTGAAGAAGACCCACTGTGGAAAAAAAGGTCAGTCAAGGTACCAGAACAAACAACAAGCATGTTTAAACAAAACTGTCAGCACCTACTGACATGGGCAGGCACTTGAGATCAAAGAGAAAGCCTATTTAAACAGCAGTTAGAAAAGATTGAATCTTTCAGATTTAATTAACCGTGAAGGTAAACGAAAGCAAATAAAACTACTGCCTGCTGTGAAATAGTTTGAGCATGTCAGCCTGGAGGCTAGTTAAAGGTACTGGGGCATGAAATTGAGGGGTGAACAATGCAATTCAAAACATCTAGGCTTTTCAGCATGGCCAGAGACTTGAAAAGAAACTGCAGTTTTAAGAAAATGGGATTAGACTGAACAGCTGTGATGAAAAAAAATCTGAGGCTCACTGGAGCATGAACTAATTTTATCAGCAATTTAAAGTAGTTTGGCAGGGGGATGGGAACCACAGCAAAGGTGGATTGGCTGAAAGGGAACCAGAGACTAGGGCCAGTAAGACTCAGAGAAGCTGCAGGCAGCGTGGGGTTGCTAATCAAAGAGAGTCTGGTGGACTGAAGTGCATTTGTTTAAATGTGAGAAGTGTAACAGGTAAGGCAGATGAACTTCAAGCTTGGATTGATACTAGGAACTACAATGTTGTTTCCATTCCTGAGGTTTGGTTAAGAGAAAGACAAGATTAGCAGCTTAACATTCCAGGACACAGATGTTTCAGGCGGATAGAGGGGGATGTAAAAGGGGTGGGAGACTTGCACTACTGGTTAAGGAGAATATCAGAGCTGTGCTGTGGGAGGACATCTTGGAGGATTCATACAGCGAGGCAATATGGGTAAGAGCTCAGGAATAGAAGATGTGTAGTCACAATGTTTGGGTTATTATCAGCCATCCAACTGCTATCTGGAGATGGAGGAACAAACATGTAGGCAGATTTTGGCAAGATGTAAAAGTTGTTGGGTTGTTGTGATGAGTGATTTTAACTTCCCCTATATCAACTGGGACTCACTTAGTGCTAGGAGCATGGATGGGGCAGAGTTTGTAAGAAGCATTCAGGAGGACTTCTTGAAACAGTATGTAGATAGTCCAACCAAGGAAGGGGTCATACTGGACGTGGTATTGGGGAATGAGCCCAGCCAGGTGGTCGATGTTTCAATAGGGGAGCAGTTCAGGAACAGTGACCACAATTCAGTAAGCTTTAAGGTACTGATGGATAAAGATAAGTGTAGTCCACAAGTTAAGGTGCTAAATTGGGGGAAGGCTAATTACAACAATATTAGACAGGAACTGAAGAATGTAGATTGGGGGCAGATGTCTGAGGGCAAATCAATACCTGGCATGTGGAAGGCTTTCAAATGTAAGTTGATAGGGATCCAGGACCGGCACATTCCTGTAAGGATGAAGGATATGTATGGCAAGTTTTCGAAACCTTGCATAACAAGAGATATTGTGAGCCCAGTCAAAGAGGAAAAGGAAGCATTTGTCAAAGCTAGGCTGGGAACACACGGAAGAAGCGTGGAATGCAAGAAACGTAAGAAAAAACTTAAGCAAGAATTAAGGAGGGCTAAGAGGGGTCACGTAAAGACATTGGCCAGCAGAATTAAGGAAAATTCCAGTGCTTTTTATACATATATAAAGAGCAAGAGGGTAGCCAGCGAGAGTGTTGGCCCACTCAAGGACAAAGGAGGAAATCTGATAAAGTGGGGGGCAGTTTAGAACGGAGTTGAGGAGGAACTTCTTCACTCAAAGTGTGGTGAATCTCTGGAATTCTCTGCCCGTTGAAGTGGTGGAGGCTGCCTCGCTAAATATTTTTAAGACGCGGGCTGATGGGTTTTTGATAAGAGAGGGGATTAAGGGTTATGGGGAGAGGGCGGGAATGTGGATCTGAGCCACGACAGATCAGCCATGATCTTATTGAATGGCGGGGCAGGCGCGAAGGGCTAGATGGCCTACTCCTGCTCCTATTTCTTATGTTCTTATGTTATGTAAATGGGCGAGCTATTAAATGAGTGCTTTGCATCAGAGAAGGACTTGATGGATGATGGATCTAGGAAAAGGTGTGTAGACAGTTTGAATCATGTTGAGATCAAAAAGAAGGAGGTATTGGGGTTCTTGTAGGATTACTATCAAATAAATTGGTTGGACTTTAACCTGGTGTTGTGAGACTTCTTACAGGAGAGGTCCCAGAGGATTGGAGAATTGCCAATGTTGTTCCTTTCTTTAAGAAGGGTATCAAGAATAATCAAAGAACAAAGAACAAAAACAGCCCAGGAAACAGGCCCTTCGGCCCAACGAGCCCGCGTCGCCATTTTAATATTACCAGTCCCCCCCCTCCACCCATGACCCTTATCTATTGTTTTTATGGCAATCCACATTGAGGGAAACTAATTTAGGGACAATATATTACTTCCAATCAGCCAAATAGCACATCTTTGGGGTGTGGGAGGAAACCGGAGCACCCGGAGAAAACCCACGCAAGCACAGGGAGAATGTGCAAACTCCCACAGACACTGGCCCAAATCCATTTGTCTGCACAGCAATCAGTGATAGTCACTGAGCTGTCGTCTTGCCCAGCATCTGGTCCAGTTTAAGCACACACTAACAACATGAAACACTAGACCAATCTCGAACAACCAAGAGCAGCCCAAGTACGACCCATCGCGTGTATGCCCCTCGTTGGACAACAAGGCGGACCGACTTAAAACCTGTGAATTAAAAGAGAAAAAACATTATTATCATACCACATCCTTTTACATTATCCATTTACCTTATCCATTTACCATATCCATTTACCTTACCAGGGACGCCCCAATGCGAATGAACTTTATTTAAAACAATCTCCTATATCCTCCCATCTCCAACCCACTCATGTGCCTGTCTTACTCTTAAACAACTCCAGTGTGCCTGCCTCCACTACCTTACTTGGCAGAGCATTCCATACCCCCACTACCCTCTGTGTGAAAAACCTCCCTCTAATATCTGTGTTATACCTCTCCCCCCTCACCTTAAGCCCGTGGGCCCTTGTACTGTGTGTCTCTAATATAGGAAATAGCTTAACTCCGTTTACTCTATCTATACCCTTCATAATCTTATATACCTCTATTTGATCCCCCCTCAGTTGCCGTCTTTCGAGGGAAAACAGCCCCAATTTGCTCAATTTTTCCTCATAACCCAGTCCTTCCATGCCAGGCAACATCCTGGTAAACCTCCTCTGCACTCTCTACAGAGTCTCCACGTCCTTCCGTCAGTAAGGCGACCAGAACTGCACGCAGTACTCTAAATGCAGCCTAACCAACGTCCTATACAACTGCAACATTAGACTCCAGCTCTTATATTCTATACCCCTTCCTATAAAGGCTAACATACCATAGGCTTCCTTCACAGCCTTCTCCACTTGTACTGCCACCTTCAAAGACTTGTGCATTTACACCCCCAGGTCTCGCTGCGTTTCTATACTCCTTAATCCAGGTAATTACCAGTCGGTGAGCCTTGCACCAGCGGTAGGGAAATTATTGGAGAGGATTCTTCGTGACAGGATTTATTCCCACTTGGAAACAAGCGGACAAATTAGTGAAAGGCAACATGGTTTTGTGAAGGAGAGGTCATGTCTTACAAACTTGATCAAGTTTTTTGAGGATGATTGATGAGTGGATGTTGTCTACATGACTTCAGTAAGGCCTTTGACAAGGTCCCTCATGGCAGACTGGTACAGAAGGTGAAGTCGCATGGGATCAGAGGTGTGCTGGCAAGATGGATACAAAACTGGCTCGGTCAAAGAAGACAGAGGTTAACAGTAGAATGGTGCATTTCTGAATAGAGGTCTGTGACAAGTGGCATTCCTTGGGGATCAGTGCTGGGATTTTTGCTGTTTGTAGTATATTTCATTGATTTGAAGGAAAATGTAACTAGTTTGATTAGTAAGTTTGCAGACGACACAAAGGTTGGTGGATTTGCAGATAGCATTGAAGACCATCAGAGGATATGGCAGGATATAGATCGTTTAGAGACTTGGGCGCAGAGATGGCAGATGGAGTTTAATCCAGACAAATATGAGGTAATGCATTTTGGAAATATACGGTAAGTGAATGGCAGGACTCTTAAGATTATTGATAGGCAGAGGGATCTGGGTGCACAGGTACACAGGTCATTGAAAGTGGCAATGCGGGTGGAGAAGGTAGTCAAAAAGATATGTGGCATGCTTGCCTTCATCGGCCAGGGCATTGAGTTTAAAAGTTGGTAAGTCTCAGTGAGGCCGCACTTGGAATATAGTGTTCAATTCTGGTTGCCACACTATCAGAAGGATGTGAAGGCTTTTGAGAGGGTACAGAAAAGATTTACCAGGATGTTGCCTGGTATGGAGGGCATTAGCTATGAGGAGAGTTTGGAGAAACTTGGTTTGTCTGAATGGAATGACGGAGGTTGATGGGTGACCTAATGGAAGTCTACGTGATTATGATAGGCATGGACAGAGTGGATAGTCAGAAGCTCTTTCTCAGGGTAGAAGATTCAGTTACTGGGGGGGCATAGGTTTAAGGTGGAAGGGGCAAAATTTAAAGGAGATATTCAAGGCAAGTTTTTTGCACAGAGAGTGGTGGGCGCCTGGAACTTGTTACCAGGGGAAGTAGTGGAAGCAGATACAATAGTGACTTTTAAAAGGCATCTTGGCAAATGCATGAATAGGATGGGAATAGAGGGATATGGTCCCCGGAAGGATAGGCAGTTTTAGTTAAGTCGGGCTGCATGGTCGCTGCAGGCTTGGAGGGCCGAAGGGCCTGTTCCTGTGCTGTAATTTTCTTTGTTCTTTGATCGATGAACTGTTTGATCTGCTCTGGAGCTGTCAGTCAAAGTGAGCAGGCAGCACTTTCACTTGGGGAATCCCCCTCGTGAAACTGACACTGCTAATCAATACTCCAAAGGGACCTAGCCATTCCGAGGGCTTCTGCAATCAGCCAAGAGCAATCTCATGTTGAATGCAGTGCTGTTCTCATTTTGAAAACTTCCAAGTGTTTTAGGGTCATGGGTTTTAATGTATCCAGATCATTTTAGCAAGGCCTTTGACGAGGTACTGCATAGTAGGTTGTCGCATCAGGCGAAATCTTATGGGATCCAGGGAGAGGTAGCCAACTGGATACAAAATTGGCTTGATGACAGAAGACAGAGGGTAGTTGTAGATGGTCGTTTTTCAAATCGGGGTAGGACCTACTACGTTAATGGTAGGGTGTTTGGGAGAGTTATGGAACAAAGCGATCTAGCGGTGCAGGTTCATAACTCCTTGAAAGTGAAGGCACAGGTGCACAGGATGGTGAAGAAGGCATTCGGCAAGCTTGGTTGTCCACAGGAATATTGATGTGGATATGCCGGCGTTTGACTGGGGTAAACACAGTAAAAAGTCTGACAACACCAGAGATGTACACATCTCTTTAATCTGTGATCAGTGCTCCTTCCACTCACATTGTCGGCCACTTTAAGACTTGAACAGCAGGTTAGGTGTAAGGATTCGCATTCTAATCAGTAATCTGTAAACTGTCTGTGCTTTATATTCTCTGTCTGAGGCCAGAACTCTCCATTCACCCGACGAAGGGACTAATCCCGAAAACTAGTGAGTGTACTATCAAATAAATCGGTTGGACTTAAACCACAGGAATATTGCCAGAAGACTGTAGGATAGCAAATGTTGTCCCCTTGTTCAAGAAAATGAGTAGAGACAACCCTGGTAATAATAGACCAGTTAGCCTTACTTCTGTTATGGGCAAAGTTTTGAAAAGGATTTTAAGAGATAGGATTTATAATCATCTAGAAAGGAATAATTTGATTAGGGCTAGTCAACACGGTTTTGTGAACGGTAGCTTGTGCCTCACAAACGTTATTGAGTTCTTTGAGAACGTGACCAAGGAGGTGGATGAGGGTAAAGCAATTGATGTAGTGTATATGGATTTCAGTAAAGTGTTTGATAAGGTTCCCCACGGTAGGCTATTGCAGAAAATACGGAGGCATGGGATTGAGGGTGATTTAGCGATTTGGATCAGGAATTGGCGAGCTGTAAGAATGATGTGGAGATGCCGGCGTTGGACTGGGGTAAACACAGTAAGAAGTCTCTCCATTCACCTGACGAAGGAATAACATTCCGAAAGCTAGTGGTGTTTGCTACCAAATAAACCTGGTGTTGTGAGACTTCTTAGCCGGAAGAAGACCGAGGGGTGGTCATTGATGGGAAATGATTATCCTGGAGTTTAGTTACTGGTGATGTACCGCAAGGATCTGTTTTAGGGCCACCTCTGCTGTTATTTTTATAAATGACCTGGATGAGGGTGTAGAAGGATGGGTTAGTAAATTTGCGGATGATACAAAAGTCGGTGGAGTTGTGGAAGTGCGGAATGATGTTGCATAGATCCCTGAAAGTTGGCACCCAGGTTGATAGGGTTGTTAAGAAGGCGTACAGTGTGTTACCTTTTATTGGTAGAGGGATTGAGTTTCAGAGCCATGAGGTCATGTTGCAGCTGTACGAAACTCTGATGTGGCCACATTTGGAATTGTAGTACGGCATTGCGTACAGTTCTGGTTGCCGCATTATAGGAAGGAAGTGGAAGCATTGGAAAGGGTGCAGAGAAGATTTACCAGAATATTGCCTGCTATGGTGACTAGTGGAGTGCCGCAGGGATCGGTGTTGGGGCCTCAAATTTTGTGACTAGTGGAGTGCCACAGGGATCAGTGCTGGGGCCTCAACTGTTTACCATTTACATGGACAATCTGGAGGAGGGGGGTAGGTGTAGGGTAACAAAATTTGCTGATGACATGAAGATGAGTGGAAAAGCGAATTGCGTGGAGGACGCGGATACTCTGCAGAGAGATCTGGATCGGCTGAGCGAGTGGGCGAGGACCGGGCAGATGGAGTATAACGTTAGCAAATGTGAGGTTATCCACTTTGGAAGAAATAATAGTAGGATGGAATATTATTTAAATGGTGAAAAGCTGCAGTATGCTACGGTGCAGAGGGACCTGGGGGTCCTTGTGCATGATTCACAAAAACCCAGTCTGCAGGTGCAGCAGGTGATCAAGAAGGCGAATGGGATGCTGGCCTTTATAGCGAGGGGGATAGAATATAAAAGCAGGGAGGTCTTGCTGCAACTGTACAGGGCATTGGTGAGGCCGCAGCTGGAGTACCGTGTGCAGTTTTGGTCCCCTTACTTGCGTAAGGATAGATTGGCCTTGGAGGGAGTACAGAGAATGTTCACCAAGCTGATACCGGAGATGAGGAGGTTAGCTTATGAGGAGAGATTGAATAGACGCTTGTACTCGTTGGAGTTTAGAAGGCTGAGGGGGGGATCTTCTTTCCACTTAGAAAGGAAACCAGAACAAGAGGGCACAGCCTCAAAATAAGAGGGTGGCAGTTTAGAACAGAGTTGAGGAGGAACTTCTTCTCTCAGAGGGTAGTAAGTCTCTGGAATTCTCTGCCCGTTGAAGTGGTGGAGGCTGCCTCGTTGAATATGTTTAAGTCACGGGTAGATAGGTTTCTGATAGCCAGGGGAATTAAGGGTTATGGGGAGCAGGTGGGAAAGTGGAACTGATCCACTTCAGATCAGCCATGATCTTATTGAATGGCGGGGCAGGCTCAAAGGGCTAGATGGCCTACTCCTGCTCCTATTTCTTATGTTCTTATGGTGGGAAGGTCCTGTGAGGAAAGGCTGAGGGACTTGAGGCTGTTTTCATTAGACAGAAGAAGGTTAAGAAGAAGGTCACTTAATAGAGGCATATAAGATGATCAGAGCATTAGATAGGGCTACAGTGAGAGCCTTTTTCCTGAGATGGTGATGGCTCGCATGAGGGGACATAGCTTTAAATTGAAGAATGATAGATATAAGACAGATGTCAGAGGTAGGTTCTTTACTCAGAGAGTAGTAAGGGTGTGGAATGCCCTGCCTGCAACTGTAGTGGACACGCCAACATTAAGGGCATTTCAATGGTAAATATATGGATGATATGTTCTTATTGAAATAGTGTAGGTTACATGGGCTTTAGGTTGGTTTTCACAGGTCGGCGCAACATCAAGGGCCGAAGGGCCTGTACTGCGCTGTAATGTTCTATGTCCTGTGGTTACATTGGTCAGAACATTGAATACAGGAGTTGGGACATCTTGTTAAAATTATACAAGACATTGGTAAGGCCACACTTGGAATACTGAGTACAGTTCTGGTCACCCTATTATAGAAAGAGTGCAGAAAAGATTTAATGGTTTGAGTCATAAGACGAGGATGGATAGACTGTGACTTTTATCCCTGGAGCAAAGGAGACTTCGGGGTAATGAGGGGCATAGATAAAGGACGTAGATGAAGTAGATAGTCAACATTTTTCCTAAAACTAGAAGACATAGATTTAAGATGAGAGGGGAGAGATATAAAAGGATCCAGAGGAGCATCTTTTACACAGAAAGTAGTGAGTGCCTGGAACGAGCAGCCAGCATTCATAGTACAGGTGGGTTCAATTTTGTCTTTTAAAAAGCATTTAGACAGCTACATGGGTAAAATTAGTAGAGAGGGATATGGGCCAAATGCAGGCAATTGGGAGTAGCATAGTGGTAAAAACTGGGTGGCATGGACATGTTGGACTTTAAATCTCTGTGACTTCAAAGGTATTACAGAAAGAGAAAATGATGTAACTCTTTCCCAGAATGGTGTCTGAGATCATCATAGAATCCCTACAGTATAGGAGGAGGCCGTTTGGCCCATCAAGTGCACCAACCACAATCCCACTCAGCCCCTATCCCCATAGCCCATGTATTTACCCTGCTAGCCCCCCACACTAAATGGCAATTTAGCATGGCCAATCAACCTGACCCGCACGGATATCTTTAGCATGTAGAAGGAACCCACAGATACAAGGGAATGAATACAAGAACGTGCAAACTCCACACAGACAGTGATTCAAGCTGGGAATCGAACCAGGATCCGTGGCGCTGTGAGGCAACAATGCTAACCACTGCGCCACCATGCTAATCTTATTAGTTTAGCTTAAAAAAATCAACATCTTACACTCTGGTTCCAAAGACTGGATTAAATGAACCACACCAGGGGGGATGCAAAATTAATCTAAATAAATGGCAGCAAAAGGATGAAAAGAAGTTATTGCTGAGAAAGTATCTGGGTATTTGAATGCTCATATAAATATTACCTTGTTACTAAATTGACATTTGCAAACAGATTAGTATGAAGTTAACTTGAATAGTTTTTTATTCTTGTCCTCAGCTCACCAGTTAAATAAAAATAATTTCATTAGTCTCCAAAAAAAAGATCTGTTCAATGAAAATTTGCGAAGTTATAAAGATAGGAGACAATTATTACACATCTCTCTCATATCTTCAGTTTCTGCATTGATTTGAGTGATTGGAAGCTGCTCGGCTACTTGAGTTTCTTGGTTTGCATTTTTTATAAGCATTGGTGCTTGAGAAGTTTCAGCAGCAGCAGTATTTGCAGAACTCATTTCAGCCTTAAAACTGATTTATTTTGCTAATTCTTTTGCCTCCACATCAGCCAAACCACCATCACCATCCTCAGAGTGATCACCAAATTTCCAAAATAACAAATCTAATCACAAGATCACCATCACGAGGGAGACTACTGAAGCCATGGCCTTCACCCAGTCTAAGTCCCCCCAACATTCAGGCATCTTGCAGGAACTCACTCTGCAACCTGGCAATGGCAAAGAAGTAGTTGTGATGTGAAGAAGGCTGGGTAGTTTGCTGCGGTACCTTGGGTTTATGTTACACTTATGTAACCCCCACGACTTGCTCGGACTTACAAAATCTCACTAACTGTTCTGTCTGAAGACAATGCACATCTCTTTAACCTGTGCTTAGTTCTCTCTCCATTCACATTGTCTGTACCTTCAACATTTGATTAGCTGTAAAGATTCACATTCCAATCATTATTCTGTAAATTGAGTTTGTATCTTTATATGCCCTGATTGTGAACAAAACTCACACTTACCTGGCGAAGGAGCAGCGCTCCGAAAGCTAGTAGTGTTTGCTACCACATAAACCTGTTGGACTTTAACCTGGTGTTGTGAGGCTTCTTACTGTGTTTACTCCAGTCCAACGCCGGCTTCTCCACATCATGACTACCATCGACACTGCAAACTGCCGGCTCCAAGTGGAGAGCATCTCCAAGAAGATCATACATATCAACACAGACATCAAGTTTCTACAAAGATGCAAGAAGCGGATAAGATACTGAAAGGACTACAGATCATGAACCCACTCAGGTCACCCTATAACATAAGAACATAAGAAATAGGAGCAGGAGTAGGCCATCTAGCCCTTCGAGCCTGCCCCGCCATTCAATAAGATCATGGCTGATCTGTCGTGGCTCAGTTCCACTTTCCCGCCCTCTCCCCATAACCCTTAATCCCCTCTCTTATCAAGAACCCATCAACCCGCTTCTTAAAAATATTTAGCGAGGCAGCCTCCACCACTTCAACGGGCAGAGAATTCCAGAGATTCACCACCCTTTGAGTGAAGAAGTTCCTCCTCAACTCCGTTCTAAACCGCCCCCCTTTTATCTTGAGGCTGTGCCCTCTAGTCCTACTGTCTTTTTTGAGCGGGAAGAGTCTCTCCACCTCTATCCTATCCATCCCATTCATCATCTTATACGTCTCAATGAGATCTCCCCTCATTCTTCTAAACTCTAGCGAGTACAAGCCTAGTTTATTCAGCCTCTCCTCATAGCTCAACCCCCTCAACTCCGGTATCAGCCTAGTAAACCTCCTCTGCACTCCCTCCAGGGCCAAAATATCCTTGCGCAGGTGCGGCGCCCAAAACTGCACACAGTACTCCAGCTGCGGCCTCACCAATGCCCTATACAGCCGCAGCAAGACCTCCCTACTTTTATATTCGATCCCCCTCGCTATGAAGGCCAGCAGCATAACACAGACTGCGCTGAGAGACTTTGCTGTCGCACCTCTCTCTCACTCCTCAACCACCTCGACAGCAAACGCCGCATGCTGAAAACCAAGATAAAATCCACTCAGGACACAGACCAGCTGTAAAACTCTGCCAAGCAGATGAAACAAAGGAACTACACCATCTACATTCACACCAAGAACAGGAAACTTGGCATCACCACCAGCAGCAACCAAGCATCCCCTGGCACCACAGTAGAACACAGTAAAAAGTCTGACAACACCAGGTTTTAGTCCAACCTATTTATTTGATAATATTCTCACTAGCTTTCGAGGGGACAGCCTCTTCGTCAGGTGAATGGAGAGTTCTGGCCTCAGACAGAGCATATAAAGCACAGACAGTTTAGAGATTACTGATTAAAATGCGAATCCTTACACCTAGCCTGCTGTTCAAGACCTGAAGTGGCTGACAATGTGAGTGGTAGGAGCACTGATCACAGTTTAAAGAGATGTGTATTGTCTCCAGACAGTACAGTAAGTGAGGTTTTGCAAACCCAGGCAAGTCACGGGGGTTACAGATAGTGCGACATGAACCCAAGATCCCTGTTGAGACCGTCCTCATGTGTGCGGAACTTGGCTATCAGTCTCTGTTCAGCGACTCTGCGCTGTCGTGTGTCGTGAAGGCCGCCTTGGAGAATGCTTACCCGAAGGTCAGAGGCTGAATGCCCGTGACCACTGAAGTGTTCGCCAACAGGAAGGGAACAGTCTTGCCTGGTGACTGTCGAGCGATGTTCATTCATCCGTTGTCGTAGCGTCTGCATGGTCTCCCCAATGTACCATGCTTCGGGACATCCTTTCTTGCAACGTATCAGGTAGACAATGTTGGCCGAGTTGCAAGAGTATTTACCATGTACCTGGTGGATGGTATTCTCACGTGTGATGATGGTATCATGTCGATGATCCGGCATGTCTTGCAGAGGCCTCACTGTACCACAAGCCCACAGACAATCTCACAATGCTCCACTTCTCCAGTTTCCACCCTAAACATGTTAAAGAAGCCATTCCCTATGGACAAGCCCTCCGTATACACAGGATTTGCTCAGATGAGGAGGATCGTGACAGACACCTCCAGACCCTGAAAGATGCCCTCGTAAGAACAGGATATGGTGCTCGACTCATAGATCGGCAGTTCCGATGCGCCACAGCGAAAAACCGCACCGATCTCCTCAGAAGGCAAACACGGGACACAGTGGACAGAGTACCCTTCGTCGTCCAGTACTTCCCTGGAGCGGAGAAGCTACGACATCTTCTCCGGAGTCTTCAACATATCATTGATGAAGACGAACATCTCGCCAGGGCCATCCCCACACCCCCACTTCTTGCTTTCAGACAACCACACAACCTCAAACAGACCATTGTTCGCAGCAAGCTACCCAGCCTTCAGGAGAACAGTGACCACAATACCACACGACCCTGTCACAGCAACCTCTGCAAGACATGCCGGATCATCGACATGGATACCATCATCACATGTGAGAATACCATTCACCAGGTACATGGTAAATACTCTTGCAACTCGGCCAACATTGTCTACCTGATATGTTGCAAGAAAGGATGTCCCGAAGCATGGTACATTGGGGAGACCATGCAGACGCTACGACAACGGATGAATGAACATCGCTCGACAGTCACCTGGCAAGACTGTTCCCTTCCTGTTGGCGAACACTTCAGTGGTCACGGGCATTCAGCCTCTGACCTTCGGGTAAGCATTCTCCAAGGCGGCCTTCACGACACACGACAGCGCAGAGTCGCTGAGCAGAGACTGATAGCCAAGTTCCGCACACATGAGGACGGTCTCAACAGGGATCTTGGGTTCATGTTGCACTATCTGTAACCCCCGTGACTTGCCTGGGTTTGCAAAACCTCACTTACTGTACTGTCTGGAGACAATACACATCTCTTTAAACTGTGATCAGTGCTCCTTCCACTCACATTGTCAGCCACTTCAGGTCTTGAACAGCAGGTTAGGTGTAAGGATTCGCATTTTAATCAGTAATCTCTAAACTGTCTGTGCTTTATATGCTCTGTCTGAGGCCAGAACTCTCCATTCACCTGACGAAGAGGCTGTCCCCTCGAAAGCTAGTGAGAATATTATCAAATAAATAGGTTGGACTAAAACCTGGTGTTGTCAGACTTTTTACTGTGTTTACGCCAGTCCAACGCCGGCATACCCACATCATGACCACAGTAGAAAACAGTATCACTGCAGGGAAGTCCATTGTCAACTTGTCGGACGACACACTTCAACCAAATGAAATCGAAGTTCTCAGCCGAGGGCTCAATTTCTGCCCCACCACCAAAATAGACCCTATCAGTCTCGCAGCGGATACAGAGAAATTCATCAGGCGAATGAGGCCGCGGGAATTCTTCCACAAACCCCAAGATGCCAACAGCGAACACAGTGAGACAGCCAATGAACTGGAACAGCTGACAGAGAGATCTGCAGTGCAGCAACCAAACAGGAAAGAACTGAATTGGACTCCTCTGAAAGGCTGCTGCCCTTGGCTTGACATGGATGCCCAAGTGCGTCAACACCAGATTCATCAATTGCACTCACAAGACAGCCCCGAACATCACCCAAGCACAACGCAATGCCATCTGTGCTCTCAAGACCAACCGTAATATTGTCATCAAACCAGCAGACAAAGGAGGAGCCATCGTCATACTGAATTACTGCAAAGAAGTGTACCAACAACTGAACAACAAGGAACACTGCAGACACGTTACTCGCAGATCCAACCAAAGAACACACCCATCAACTCAACACTCTGATCAAAACCTTTGGTCCGGACCTTCAGAGCACCCTCCGTGCTCTCATTCCATGTACTTCCCGCGTTGGAGATCTCTACTGCCTCCTAAAGATACACAAGGCAAACACACTCAGCCGTCCATCGTATTGGGCAATGGGATCCTGTGCGAGAACCTTTCCGGCTACGTCGAGGGCATCCTGAGAACCCCCAGCTTCTGTTGCAACACTACGGATTTCCTACAGAAACTCAGCACCATGGAGCAGTTGAACCAGGAGCACTCCACATCACAATGGATGTCTTGGCACTCTACACAGCATCCCCCACGACGATGGCATTGCTGCAACTGCCTCAGTACTCAATGCTGACAACTGCCAGTTTCCAGATGCAATTTTACAACTCATCCGCTTCATCCTGGACCACAATGTCTTCACCTTCAACAATCAGTTCTTCATCCAGACACATGGAACAGCCATGGGGACCAAATTCACACCTCAATATGCCAACATCTTCATGCACAGGTTTGAACAAGATTTCTTCACTGCACAGGACTTTCAACCGATGCTATACACTAGATACATTGATGACATTTTCATCCTTTGGATTCATGATGAACAATCACTGAAACAACTATATGATGACATCAACAAGTTCCATGCCATGGACTACTCTCTGGAATCAGCTGCATCCTAAGACACGCAAATCTCCATCAAGGGCGGTCACCTCAGAAACTCACTGTACCGCAAGCCCACAGATAACCTCACGATGTTCCACTTCTCCAGTTTCCACCCTAAACACGTTAAAGAAACCATTCCCTACAGACAAGCCCTCCATATACACAGGATCTGCTCAGATGAGGAGGATCGCAACAGACACCTCCAGATGCTGAAAGATGCCCTCATAAGAACAGGATGCGGCGCTCAACTCATTGATCGACCGTTCCAACGCGCCACAGCGAAAAACCGCACCAACCTTCTCAGACGACAAACACGGGACACAGTGGACAGAGTACCCTTCGTCATCCAGTATGTCCCCGGAGCGGAGAAGCTACGACATCTCCTCCAGAGCCTTCAACATATCATTGATGAAGACAAACATCTCGCCAAGGGCATCCCCACACTCTCACTTCTTTTCTTCAAACAACCACACAATCTCAAACATACCATTATCTGCAGCAAACTACCCAGCCTTCAAGAGAACAGTGACCACGACACCAGACAACCCTGTCACAGCAACCTCTGCAAGACATGCCGGATCATCGACACGGATGCCATCATCTCACATGAGAATACCATCCACCAGGTACACGGTAAATACTCTTGCAACTCGGCCAACATTGTCTATCTGATACGCTGCAGGAAAGGATGTCCCGAGGCCATGGTACATTGGGGAGAGTGTGCAGACGCTACGACAACAGATGAATGAACACTGCTTGACAATCACCAGGCAAGACTGTCCTCTTCCTGTTGGGGAACACTTCATTAGTCATGGGCATTTAGCCTCTGATCTTTGGGTAAGCATCCTCCAAGGTGGCCTTCAAGACACAAGACAGCGCAGAATCGCTGAGCAGAGACTGATAGCCAAGTTCTGCGCGCATCAGGATGGTCTCAACAGGGATCTTGGGTTTATGTTACACTATCTGTAACCCCCGTGACTTGCCTGCACTTGTAAAATCTTACTAACTGTCCTGCCTGGAGACAATACGCATCTCTTTAACCTGTGTTTAACGCTATCTCCACTCACATTGTCTGCACCTTTAAGACTTGATTAGCTGTAAAGATTCACATTCCAATCATTATTCTGTAAATTGAGTTTTTGTCTTTATGTGCCCTGTTTGTGAACAGAACTCCTACTTACCTGACAAAGGAGCAGTGCTCCAAAAGCTAGAGGCGTTTTCTACCAAATAAACCTGTTGGACTTTAACCTGGTGTTGTGAGACTTCTTACAGTGGTAAAGAGCCGATGGGCACGTTTGGAGACTGTACTTGCCTCTTGAGTCCACAGCACCAAGTCTGTGCTTATAAGAAATATAGAAGATAGAAGCAGGAGGAGGCCATTTGGCCCTTCGAGCCTGCTCTGCCATTCATTATGATCATGGCTGATCATCCAACTCAAGAGCCTGATCCTGTTTTCTCCCCATAACCTTTGATCCCATTCACCCCAAGTGCTATTTCCAGCTGCCTCTTGAATATATTCAATGTTTTGGCATCAACCACTTCCTGTGGTAATGAATTCCACAGGCTCACCACTCTTTGGGTGAAGAAATATCTCCTCACCTCCGTCCTAAATTGTCTACCCTGATTCCTCAGACTGTGACTCCTGGTTCTATATTTCCCCACCATTGCGAACATCCTGCCTGCATCTACCCTGTCTTGTCCTCTAGGCACATGTAATGTTTGGCACTTGTGTTACATCAGTTCAATGAAGGGTGGAAGCATCACAGGAATTCTGGGAGTGGGAGTGAGTTGGGTGACAGGGTAAGTCTAGATGATAGGAAAATCTCCCAGGAGAATGAGGATCCGAGTGGACCTGGGCGTCTTCAGTGCATCTGCGAGGAGTGTGACAGGTGAGACGGATGAGCTTAAGGCCTTGATGTTCACGAGGAATTTAGATGTGGTGGCAGTGACAGAGACGTGGTTAAAGGAGGTGCAGGACTGGCAGCTAAATGTTTAAGTGTTTTAGGCGTGGTGGAGGTGGGTCAAAAAGAGGAGGGGGAGTGGCGCTCTTACTTAGGGAGCAGATCACAGCGGTGCAGAGGGAGGATAACATGGAGGGGTTGGAAATTGAGTCTCTGTGGGTGGAGTTGAGGAATAGGAAGGGGGCCATTACTATGCTAGGAGTGTACTACAGGCCGCCCGACAGCCCACGGGCAGTGGAAGAGGGTATATGTAGAGACATTTTGGACAAGTGTAGGAAAAACAAGGTTGTTGTAGTGGGAGATTTTCATCTCCCTGGGGTGGATTGGAAGGTGCCTAGAACTGGGGGGTCGGACGGGGACGAATTCGTAACATGTGTATTGGAAGGATCCTTGCAACAGTATGTAGATAGCCTGACTAGAGAGGGGGCGATACTGGATTTAGTTCTGGGCAATGAGTCGGGTCAAGTTGTTGAGGTTGTGGAAGGTGACCATGTGGCTAATAGTGACCACAACTCTGTCCACTTTAGGATACGAATGGGAAAAGATGAGTACTGTTCTGAGGGGAGGGTGCTAAATTGGGAGGAGGCTAGATACAGCCGGATTAGGCAGGAGCTTAGGGATACAGACTGGGATAGGCTGTTGGAGGGCAAGTCCACGTTAGGCATGTGGGAGTCTTTCAAGGGAAAACTGCAATGCGTGTAGGAAAGGCATGTGCCGGTTAGGAGAAAGGATGGGAAAGTTAGGATTAGAGAGCCGTGGATTACTAGAGATACAGAAGACCTGGTTAGAAAGAAACGAGAGGCGTATGTCAGGTCTAAGCAGCTGGAAACGGAGAAAGCGTTGGAGGAGTACAGAGAAAGTAGGAGGGATCTCAAAAGGGGAGTTAGGAGGGCAAAAAGGAGGCATGAAATGGCTTTGGCAGGTAGGATTAAGGAAAATCCAAAGGCGTTTTACTCCTATATTAGGAGCAAAAGGGTGGCTAGGGGTAAAATCGGTCCTCTCAGGGACAGACGAGGGGAATTGTGCTTAGAGTCCGAGGGAATGGGGGAGATCCTCAATGAATACTTTGCTTCGGTATTCACGAAGGAGAGGGGCTTGATGTCTGGTACGGTCATCGAGGGAGCAGTAGACCAGTTGAAGGAACTATCGATTATGAGGGAAGAAGTGTTAGGGCTTTTAGGTAGCATTAAAACTGATAAATCTCCGGGGCCCAATGGCATTTATCCCAGGCTGCTTAGGGAGGCGAGGGATGAAATTGCTGGGCCTCTGACGCAAATCTTTGTCTCTTCTTTGGACACAGGTGAGGTCCCAGAGGACTGGAGGATAGCGAACGTGGTACCGTTGTTTAAAAAGGGTAGGAGGGATTATCCGGGTAACTATAGACCGGTGAGCTTAACGTCAGTGGTAGGTAAGTTGATGGAGAGGATTCTTAGGGATAGGATATATGCGCACTTGGAGAGTTGCGATCTGATTAGGGATACGCAGCATGGCTTTGTAAAGGGGAAGTCTTGCCTTACGAATCTGGTAGAATTCTTTGAGGAGGTGACAAAAACGGTCGATGAGGGACTGGCCGTTGATGTCGTCTATATGGATTTCAGTAAGGCGTTTGACAAAGTCCCTCGTGGTAGGTTGGTAGAGAAGATTAAAGCTCATGGGATACGTGGCCAGGTATCTAGATGGGTAGAGAACTGGCTTGCAAAGAGGAGTCAGAGAGTAGTAGTGGAGGGGTCCTTTTCTAGCTGGAGGTCTGTCACTAGTGGTGTGCCGCAGGGCTCGGTACTGGGACCTCTTCTCTTTGTAGTGTATATAAATGATTTGGAAGAGGGAGTAGGTGGTGTGATCAGCAAATTTGCTGATAAGAACATAAGAACATAAGAAATAGGAGCAGGAGTAGGCCATCTGGCCCTTCGAGCCTGCCCCGCCATTCAATAAGATCATGGCTGATCTGTCGTGGCTCAGTTCCACTTTCCCGCCCTCTCCCCATAACCCTTAATCCCCTCTCTTATCAAAAACCCATCAACCCGCTTCTTAAAAATATTTAGCGAGGCAGCCTCCACCACTTCAACGGGCAGAGAATTCCAGAGATTCACCACTCTTTGAGTGAAGAAGTTCCTCCTCAACTCCGTTCTGAACCGCCCCCCCTTTATCTTGAGGCTGTGCCCCCTAGTCCTACTGTCTTTTTTGAGCGGGAAGAGTCTTTCCACCTCTATCCTATCCATCCCATTCATCATCTTATACGTCTCAATGAGATCTCCCCTCATTCTTCTAAACTCTAACGAGTACAAGCCTAGTTTATTCAGCCTCTCCTCATAGCTCAACCCCCTCAACTCCGGTATCAGCCTAGTAAACCTCCTCTGCACTCCCTCCAAGGCCAAAATATCCTTGCGCAGGTGCGGCGCCCAAAACTGCACACAGTACTCCAGCTGCGGCCTCACCAATGCCCTATACAGCTGCAGCAAGACCTCCCTACTTTTATATTCAATCCCCCTCGCTATGAAGGCCAGCATCCCATTCGCCTTCCTGACCACCTGCTGCACCTGCAGGCTGGGTTTTTGCGACTCATGCACAAGGACCCCGAGGTCCCTCTGCACCGTCGCCTGCTGCAGTTTTTCGCCACGTAAGTAATAGTCCTTCCTACCATTCTTCCTACCAAAGTGGACCACCTCACACTTGCCAACATTAAATTCCATTTGCCATTTCCTGGCCCATTCGCCCAGCCTATCTAGATCCTTCTGCAGACTCTCCACACCCTCCGCACAATTTGCCTTTCCCCCAATCTTGGTGTCATCAGCAAATTTCGACACCCTACACTCGGTTCCCTCCTCCAGATCATCTATATAAATGGTAAATAGCTGAGGCCCCAGCACCGACCCCTGGGGCACCCCACTAGTCACCATCCGCCAATCCGAATAGCACCCATTGACCCCCACTCTCTGCCTCCTATTTGACAACCAATCCTCTATCCACGCTAACACCCTACCCCCAACTCCATGTCCTCTGACCTTCTGCAGTAACCTCTTGTGAGGTACCTTATCAAACGCCTTCTGAAAATCCAGAAAGACCACATCCACCGGCTCTCCTCTATCCACCGCCCTAGACACATCCTCATAGAACTCCAGTAAATTTGTCAGACCACCAAGATAACACCAAGATGGCTGGATTGGCGGGCAGTGAGGAGCAGTGTCTGGCAATACAACGGGATATTGATAGGCTGGTTGATTGGGCAGATACATGGCAAATGGAGTTTAATCCGGATAAATGTGAGGTGATGCATTTTGGCCGGAATAATGTAGGGGGGAGTTATATGGTAAAGGGTAAGCCCATAAGGAGTATAGAATCGCATCGAGACCTGGGGGTGCAAGTGCACAAGTCTTTGAAGGTGGCAGTGCAAGTGGAGAGTGTGGTGAAGAAAGCCTATGGTATGTTAGCCTTTATAGGAAGGGGTATAGAATATAAGAGCTGGAGTCTAATGTTGCAGTTGTACAGAACGTTGGTTAGGCCGCATTTAGAGTACTGCGTCCAGTTCTGGTCACCTTACTACCGGAAGGACGTGGAGAATTTGGAGAGAGTGCAGAGGAGGTTTACTAGGATGTTGCCTGGCATGGAAGGACTGGGGTATGAGGAAAGATTGAAGAAATTGGGGCTCTTTTCCCTTGAAAGACGGCGACTGAGGGGGGATCTAATAGAGGTATATAAGATTATGAAGGGTATAGATAGAGTAAACAGAGGTAAGCTATTTCCTATGATAGAGACACATAGGACAAGGGGCCATGGACTTCAGGTGAGGGGGGAGAGGTACAACACAGATATTAGAGGGAGGTTTTTCACACAGAGGGTAGTGGGGGTATGGAATGCTCTGCCAAGTAAGGTGGTGGAGGCAAACACACTGGAGTCATTCAAGAGTAACTTTGACAGGCACATGACTGGATTGGAGATGGGTGGATACAGGAGATTGTTTTAAATAAGGGTTATTAGCAATGGGGCGTCCCTGGTAATGTAAATGGATATGGTACAACAATAATGTTTTTTTTTCTCTTTTCATTCACAGGTTTTAAGTTGGTCTGCCTTGTGTCCAACGAGGGGCATACACGCGATGGGTCGTACTTGGGCTGCTCTTGGTTGTTCGAGATTGGCCTAGTGCTTCATGTCGTTAGTGTGTGCCTAAACTGGACCAGATACTGGGCAAGACCACAGCTCAGTGACTATCACTGATTGCTGTGCAGACACATGGATTTGGGCCAGTGTCTGTGGGAGTTTGCACATTCTCCCTGTGCTTGCGTGGGTTTTCTCTGGGTGCTCCGGTTTCCTCCCACACCCCAAAGATGTGCTGTTAGGCTGATTGGCAGTAATAAATTGTCCCTAAATCAGTTTCCCTCAATCTGGATGGCCATAAAACATTAGACAGGGGTCGTGGGTGGAGAGGGGGACTGGTGGTGTTGAGATGGCGGCGTGGGCTCGTTGGGCCGAAGGGCCTGTTTCCTGGGCTGTTTTTGTTCTTTGTTTTTTGAATGGATTGGATCAGCTTCCAGCCCACTTTTCCATGTAAATATATTTAAAACAGCTGACATCAGGTTCTCGTCCACTCAGGTGGGGAATGTATTTGTTGCAGGAGGCCGAAAGACTGGGAACAGGATCGACTTCCAGCAGGAATCTTGATTTAGCCTTCTCGGCAGGATACCTGGCTGGGGCTTGCAGCCCTGGTGAATTCCTACCTATTGGCCAGTTCACCTAACATCTATCATCGAGAAAATGTTTTGTGCCATCATTGAAGATATTATAGCAGGGCACTTGTAAGAATTCAAGGCAATCATAACATAAGAGCATAAGAACATAAGAAATAGGAGCAGGAGTAGGCCATCTAGCCCTTCGAGCCTGCCCCGCCATTCAATAAGATCATGGCTGATCTGAAGTGGATCAGTTCCACTTTCCCGCCCTCTCCCCATAACCCTTAATCCCCTCTCTTATCAAAAACCCATCAACCCGCTTCTTAAAAATATTTAGCGAGGCAGCCTCCACCACTTCAACGGGCAGAGAATTCCAGAGATTCACCACCCTTTGAGTGAAGAAGTTCCTCCTCAACTCCGTTCTAAACCACCCCCCCTTTATCTTGAGGCTGTGCCCTCTAGTCCTACTGTCCTTTCTGAGCGGGAAGAGCCTCTCCACCTCTATCCTATCCATCCCATTCATCATCTTATACGTCTCAATGAGATCTCCCCTCATTCTTCTAAACTCTAACGAGTACAAGCCTAGTTTATTCAGCCTCTCCTCATAGTTCAACCCCCTCAACTCCGGTATCAGCCTAGTAAACCTCCTCTGCACTCCCTCCAAGGCTAAAATATCCTTGCGTAAGTGCGGTGACCAAAACTGCACACAGTACTCCAGCTGCGGCCTCACCAATACCCTATATAGCCCTAATCAGTCAGAGCCAACATGGTTTTCTGGAAAAGAAATCGCATTTAATTAACGTATTCAATCTTTTTGAAGGAGTCAGATGTGCTTTGGATAAATGTGAGCCAGTGGATGTACTTTGATTTCTTGAAGGCATTTGATAAGATACAACGTGAAAGGTTATTGAAGAAATGAAAAGCTCACGGTTTAGGGAGTAACACACAGGTTGGATTGAAGATTGGCTAGCTAACAGGAAAGAGAGACTTGGCATAAAAAGGCATTTTTCTAGTTGGCAGGATGGGATGAATGGTGTGACAGAGGGATCAGTGCTGGGCTTTTAAATCTTTTACAATTTCTTTAAAAGTTGAAAAAAGTTTTTTTTTATTCATCACAAGGCTTACATTAACACTGCAATGAAGTTACTGTGAAATTTCCCTCATTGCCACACTTTGGCACCTATTCGGGTCAATGCACCTAACCAACACGTCTTTCAGACTGTGGGAGGAAACCCACGCAGACATGGAAAGAACATGCAAACTTCACATAGACAGTGACCCAATCCAGGAATCAAAGCTGGGTCCCTGGCACTGTGGTTTGTTTTGATTTGATTTAATCAAAATTTGCTGACAACTCAAAGATAGGTAGGAAAGAATTCTTTTCTGAATATTTGTATAAATTTTGGAGAGGGTGAATGTGGCTACATTGGTGAACAGGCAGGAAGGAAACAGGTGACCACCGGGCAGAGTATGAGGGCAAGGCAGGCAGTGCAGGAATCCCTTGTGGCTATCCCCCTGAAAAACAGATATACCACTTTGGTTTCCATTGAGGGGAATGACCTCTCAGGGGAAAGCGGCAACAGCCAAATTCATTCCATCACAGTTGGCTCTGCTGCAAAGGGGAGGAGTATTAAGTGTGCGAATGCAATAGGCTTTGGGTATTCAACTGTAAGTGGAATAGATAGGCATTTCTGAGAACACAGATGAGATTCCCAGATGGCATGTTGCCTCCCTGATACTAAGGTCAAGAATATCTCAGAGCGGTTAAAGGGCATTCTGCAGGCAGAGAGTGATTAGCCAGTTATCATGGTACACATATCAGTGCCAATGATACAGGTTAAAAAAAGGGACGAAGTCCTAAAAAAACAGAATGTGGGAGTTAGGAAGAAAGTTGAGAAGTTGGACCTTAGAAGTAATGATCTCCGATTACTAGAAACGCCACTTACTAGTCAGAGTAGAAATAACAGGATATTTCTGATGAATACGTATCTGAAGAGATGGTGTGGGGGGAAGGTTTCAGATTCCTGTGGCATCGGGACCAGTTCTGGGGGAGGTGGAACCTGTACAAACTGGAGGTGTTACACATGGCCAGGGTCCGAACTGATATCCTAGGGGGAGTATTTGCTAGAGTGGTTGGGGAGGGTTCAAATTAAAATGGCAAGGGGATAGGAATTTATGCAAGGAGTCAGAGGAAGGGGAATCAAGGACAAAAAAACAAAGACAGAAAAGAGAATGAGTGTTAGAGAAATAGGGCTTCAAACAGGGCCTCAGTGAAAAATAGTGGGAACGGGACCAGTAATGTTAAAAAGGCGAGTCTAAAGTTTTGTGCTTTAAGGCATGGAACATTCACAATAAAGTGGATGAATTAATTTTGCAAATAGGTGTGAACAGGTATGATATAGTCAGGATTACAGAGACATTGCCAGAGGATGAGCAGAAACGGAATGGCATAAGAATGGATGGGAATGGTCAGTAGGGATGGAGCGGCATGGTGGTACAGTGGTTAGCACTGCTGCCTCAAACCGCCAGGACCCGGCTTCAATTCACAGCTTGGGTCACTGTCTATGCAGAGTTTGCACATTCTTCCTGTGTCTATGTGCGTGTCCTCTGGGTGCTCCAGTTTCCTCCCACAGCCCAAAGTTGTGTGGGTTAGATGGATTGCCATGGAGGTTTACAACATGGAAACAGGTCCTTGGGCCCAACTTGTCCATGCCACCCTTTTATTTTAAAACCTCTAAGCTAGTCCCAATTGCCCACATTTGGTCCATATCCCTCTATACCCATCATACACATGTAACTGTCTAAATGCTTTGTAAAAGACAAAATTGTACCCACCTCTACTACAACCTCTGGCAGCTTGTTCCAGACACTCACCACTCTAAAGAAATTGCCCCGCTGGACACTTTTGTATCTCTCCCCTCTCACCTTAAACCTATGCCCTCTAGCTTTAGACTCCTCTCGCTTTGGGAAAAGATATTGACTATCACACACATGAGGACAGCCTCAACCCAGATCTGTGCCCTCATTATTTTATAGATCTCTATAAGATCACCCCTCAGCCTCCTACGCTCCAGAGGAAAAAGTCCAAGTCCATCAAGTCTTGGTGGCATCCTAGTGAATCTTTTCTGCACTTTTCTATCACCCCTCAATTTAAAGTATGTCCCCTCATGCTAGCCATCTCCGTCCGAAGGAAAAGGCTCACACTGTAACCCTATCTAATCCTCTGATCATTTTATATGCCTCTATTAAGTCACCTCTTAACTTTCTTCTCTCTAATGAAAACGGCCTCAAGTCCCTCAGCCTTTCCTCATAGGATCTTCCCACCATAGCAGGCAATATCCTGGTAAATTTTCTCTGCACCCTTTCCAATGCTTCCACATCCTTCCTATAATGCGGTGACCAGAACTGTACGCAATACTCCAAGTGTGACCGCACCAGAGTTTTGTACAGCTGCAACATGATCTCACGGCTCCGAAATTCAATCCCTCATTTCAATAAAAGCTAACACACTGTATGCCTTCTTAACAACCCTATCAACCTGGATGCCAACTTTCAGGGATCTATGCACATATACACCGAGATCTCTCTGCGCATCCACACTACCAAGTAACTTATCATTAGCCCAGTACTCTGTATTCCTGTTACTCCTTCCAAAGTGAATCACCTCGCATTTTTCCACATTAAACTCCATTTGCCATCTCTCATCCCAGCTCTGCAGCTTATCTATGTCCCTCTGTAATCTGAAACATCCTTCCGCACTGTCCACAATCCCACCAACTTTAGTGTCATCCGCAAATTTACTAACCCATTCTTCTATACCCTCATCCAGGTCATTTATAAAAATGACAAACAGCAGTGGCCCCAAAACAGATCCTTGTGGTACACCACTTGTAACTGAACTCCAGGATGAACATTTTCCATCATCCACCACCCTCTGTCTTCTTGTAGCTAGCCAATTTCTGATCCAAACCGCTAAATCACCCTCAATCCCATGTCTCCGTATCTTCTGCAAAAGCTTACCATGGGGAACCTTATCAAACTTTACTGAAATCCATATACACCACATCAACTGCTTTATCCTCATCCACCTCTTTGGTCACCTTCTCAAAGAACTCAATAACGTTTGTGAGGCATGATCTACAGGTGCCTTGTAAAAAGTTGCGACAGAAGGGTGCACGGAGTTGGGGGTAAGGTGTTAGCGTGGATAGAGGATTGGCTGTCTAATAGGAAACAGAGAGTTGGTATCAATGGGTGGTATTCTGACTGGCAGTTGGTGATTAGTGGAGTGCCGCAGGGATCGGTGCTGGGGCCTCAGCTGTTTACCATTTATATAGATGATCTGGAGGAGGGGGCTGAGTGTAGGGTGACGAAATTTGCTGATGACACGAAGATGAGTGGAAAAGCGAATTGCGTGGAGGGTGTGGAAAGTCTGCAGAGAGATCTGGATAGGCTGAGCGAGTGGGTGAAGACCTGGCAGATGGAGTATAATGTTAGCAAGTGTGAGGTTATCCACTTTGGCAGAAATAGTAGTAGGAGGGATTATTATTTAAAAGGTGAAAAGCTGCAGCTTGCTACGGTGCAGAGGGACCTGGGGGTCCTTGTATACAAGTCGCAAAAACCCAGTCTGCAGGTGCAGCAGGTGATCGAGAAGGCGAATGGAATGTTGGCCTTCATAGCGAGGGGGATAGAATATAAAAGCAGGGAGGTCTTGCTGCAACTGTATAGGGCACTGGTGAGGCCGCAGCTGGAGTACTGTGTGCAGTTTTGGTCGCCGCATTTGCACAAGGATATTTTGGCCTTGGAAGGAGTGCAGAGGAGGTTCACTAGGCTGATACCGGAGATGAGGGGGTTGGACTATGAGTAGAAACTGAATAGACTGGGCCTGTACTTGTTGGAGTTTAGAAGGATGAAGGGGGATCTTACAGAGACGTATAAGATAATGAAAGGGGTGGATAGGGTAGAGGTAGACAGTTCCTTCCTGCTTAGAAAGGATAGCAGGACTAGAGGGCACAGCCTCAAGATAAGGGGGGGGCAGTTTAGAACGGAGTTGAGGAGGAACTTCTTCACTCAAAGGGTGGTGAATCTCTGGAATTCTCTGCCCATTGAAGTGGTGGAGCCTACCTCGCTAAATATGTTTCAGTCACGGGTAGATAGGTTTTTGACAGACAAGGGAATTAAGGGTTATGGGGAGAAAGCGGGAAAGTGGAACTGATCCAAGAATATACTAATGGGACAGTTATTGGCCAATAAGTGAGTATATGAAAGTTATTCTGGATAGGTGGGAATGTGGAGTTCCAGTTACAGTCAGATCAACCACTGAATAGTGGAGCAGGACGCAGCATTTGAGTGGCATATCCCTGTTCATATGTATCCCTCAGTTAAGTAGTTCTCGTCTTCACAGAACCCTTACAGTGCAGAAGGAGGCCATTTAGTTCATCCGCTGACTCTCCAAAAGAGTAATGTCTTTAAGAGAAAGAAATCTACAATCCTAGCCTACATGTGACTCCAGATCCACAAAAATATGGTTAACTCTTAAATGTCTTCGATAAAGACCCAGCCTGTCACTCAATTCAAGGGATGGGCGGTAAATGTTGGCCAGCCAGTGATGCCTATATCCCATGAAGCAATAAATAAAACTTGAACTTCTTCCTTCTGCTTTGAGACCTTTCCCAGATCATTTATTTGTTTTTCCAACTGTATCTTTTTTTCAGTTAAGGTGAAGTTGGTTTTGCTAACTTTATTGAATATATCCACACTTTGCAACCTCCCTCTGTCACCCACCAAATTTCTCCCAACAATGTGATCTCATTCCCTGACAGTCTTACTTAAGTGGAATAGATGTAGAGGAGATATAAGGAAGAACGTTTTACACAAAGGGTGGTGTGTGTTGGAAGTTCACTGCCCGACTTGGTGTTGAAGGCAGAGACCCTAAACTCTTTTAAAAAGTACCTGGATCTGCATCTTAAGTGCTTTAAGTTACACGGTTATGCGCCGAGTACAGGAAGGTGGGATTAGAAAGGGCACCTAGGTGCCCTTGGGCTGGCATGGGCAAGATGTGCTGTATGGCTCCCTTCAGTGCTGTAACTTTTCTATGGTTCTATAACTTTTCTGTGGTTCTATCCATGGTTTTGTGAAGGGGAGGTCGTGTCTCACTAACTTGATTGGATTTTTTGAGAAAGTGACAAAGATAATTGATGAAGGTAGGGCAGTGGGTGTTGTCTACATGAACGGGGCCTTTGACAAGTTCCCTCATGGCAGACTGGTACAGAAGATGGTCAGAAGTAAGCTGGCAAGATAGATACAGAACTGGCTCAGTCATAGAAAGAAGTCTCACAGCACCAGGCTAAAGTGAGACTTCTTACTGTGTTTATCCCAGTCCAACGCTGGTATCTCCACATCAGTCATAGAAGACAGAGGGTAGCAGTGTGTTTCTGAATGGAGGGCTGTGACAAATGGTGTTCCTCAGAGAACATAAGAACATAAGAACATAAGAAATAGGAGCAGGAGTAGGCCATCTAGCCCTTCGAGCCTGCCCCGCCATTCAATAAGATCATGGCTGATCTGTTGTGGCTCAGTTCCACTTTCCCGCCCTCTCCCCATAACCCTTAATCCCCTCTCTTATCAAGAACCCATCAACCCGCTTCTTAAAAATATTTAGCGAGGCAGCCTCCACCACTTCAACGGGCAGAGAATTCCAGAGATTCACCACCCTTTGAGTGAAGAAGTTCCTCCTCAACTCCGTTCTAAACCGCCTCCCCTTTATCTTGAGGCTGTGCCCCCTAGTCCTACTGTCTTTTTTGAGCGGGAAGAGTCTCTCCACCTCTATCCTATCCATCCCATTCATCATCTTATACGTCTCAATGAGATCTCCCCTCATTCTTCTAAACTCTAACGAGTACAAGCCTAGTTTATTCAGCCTCTCCTCATAGCTCAATCCCCTCAACTCCGGTATCAGCCTAGTAAACCTCCTCTGCACTCCCTCCAGGGCCAAAATATCTTTGCGCAGGTGCGGCGCCCAAAACTGCACACAGTACTCCAGCTGCGGCCTCACCAATGCCCTATACAGCTGCAGCAAGACCTCCCTACTTTTATATTCAATCCCCCTCGCTATGAAGGCCAGCATCCCATTTGCCACTTTGGTAGGAAGAATGGTAGGAAGGACTATTACTTACGTGGCGAAAAACTGCAGCAGGCGACGGTGCAGAGGGACCTCGGGGTCCTTGTGCATGAGTCGCAAAAACCCAGCTTGCAGGTGCAGCAGGTGGTCAGAGATCAGTGCTGCGACCATTGCTATTTCTAATATATATAAATGATTTGGAGGAAAATGTAACTGGTTTGATTAGTAAGTGTATGGATGACACAAAGGTTAGTGGATTTGCAAATAGCGATGAGGACCATCAGAAGATACAGCAGCATATAGATCAGTTGAGTTGGGTGGAGAGATGGTAGATGGAGTTGAAGCCGGACAAATGTGAGGTAATGCATTTTGGAAGGTCTAATACAAATGGGAAATATATAGAAAATAGCAGAACCCTTAAGAGTATTAATAGGCAAAGGGATCTGGGTGCACAGGTACACAGGTCACTGAAAGTGGCAACAAAGGTGGAGGAGGTTGTCAAAAAGACACAGGGCATGCTTGCCTTCATTGGCCAGGACATTGAGTTTAAAAATTGGCAAGTCATGTTGCAGCTTTATAGAACCTTAGTTAGGCCGCACTTGGAATATAATGTTCAATTCTGGTTGCCACAGTCCCTGAAGGATGTGGAGGCTTTGGAGAGGGTACAGAAAAGATTTACCAGGATGTTTCCTGGTATGGAGGGCATTAGCTATGAGGAGAGGTTGGAGAAACTTGGTTTGTTCTCACTGGAGTGACAGAAGTTTTTGATTTGATCTGATTTATTATTGTCACATATAATAACATACAGTGAAAAGTATTGTTTGTTACACGCTATACAAAGCATACCATTCATAGAGAAGGAAACAAGACAGTGCAGAATGTAGTCATAGCTAGGATGTAGAGAAAGATCAACTTAATGCAAGGTAAGTGCATTCAAAAGTCTGACAGCAGCAGAGAAGAAGCTGAAAGAAATGGCAGAGGTGATAGTGGATGCCTTAGTAATTACTTATCAAAATTCGCTGGACTCCGGGGAAGTGCCGGAAGATTGGAAAACGGCCAATGTTACGCCACTGTTTAAAAAAGGTAGCAGACAAAAGGCAGGGAATTATAGGCTGGTTAGTTTAACATCTGTAGTTGGAAAAATGCTAGAATCCATCATTAAAGAAGAAATTCGAGGCACCTAGGGAAGAATGGTTTGATCGAGCAGACGCAGCACAGATTTGTTAAGGGGAAGTCGTGTTTGACAAATTTATTCGACTTCTATGAGGATGTGAATAGTGCAGTAGACAAGAGGGGAACCGATGGATGTGGTGTTTTTAGATTTCCAAAAGGCGTTTGATAAGGTGCCTCATAAAAGGTTGCTACAGAAGGTTATGGTGCATGGAGTTGGGGGTAAGGTGTTAGTGTGGATAGAGGATTGGTTGTCTAATAGGAAGCAGAGAGTTGGTATCAATGGGTGCTATTCTGGTTGACGGTTGGTGACGAGTGGAGTGCCGCAGGGATCGGTGCTGGGGCCTCAGCTATTTACCATTTATATAGATGATCTGGAGGAGGGGACTGAGTGTAGGGTGATGAAATTTGCTGATGACACGAAGATGAGTGGAAAAGCAAATTGTGTGGATGGTGTGGAAAGTCTGCAGAGGGATCTGGATAGGCTGAGCGAGTGGGCGAGGACCTGGCAGATGGAGTATAATGTTAGCAAATGTGAGGTTATCCACTTTGGTAGAAATAATAGTAGGAGGGATTATTATTTAAAGGGTGAAAAGCTGCAGCATGCTACGGTGCAGAGGGACCTGGGGGTCCTTGTGCACGAGTCGCAAAAACCCAGTCTGCAGGTGCAGCAGGTGATCAAGAAGGCGAATGGGATGTTGGCCTTTATAGCGAGGGGGATAGAATATAAAAGTAGGGAGGTCTTGCTGCAACTGTACAGGGTACTGGTGAGGCCGCAGCTGGAGTACTGTGTGCAGTTTTGGTCGCCACACTTGCGCAAGGATATTTTGGCCTTGGAGGGAGTGCAGAGGAGATTCACTGGGCTGATACCGGGGATGAGGGAGTTGGACTATGAAGAGAGACTAAATAGACTGGGTTTGTACTCGTTGGAGTTTAGAAGGATGAGGGGGGATCTTATAGAGATGTATAAGATGATGAATAGGATGGATAGGGTAGAGGTAGAGAGATTCTTCCCGCTCAGAAGGGATAGTAGGACTAGGGGGCACAGCCTCAAGGTAAAGGGGGGGCGGTTTAGAACGGAGTTGAGGAGGAATTTCTTCACTCAAAGGGTGGTGAATCTCTGGAATTCTCTGCCCGTTGAAGAGGTGGAGGTTACCTCGCTAAATATATTTAAGACACGGGTTGATGGGTTTTTGGTAGGCAAGGGAATTAAGGGTTATGGGGAGCTAGTGGAACTGAGCCACTTCAGATCAGCCATGATCTTATTGAATGGCGGGGCAGGCTCGAAGGGCTAGATGGCCTACTCCTGCTCCTATTTCTTATGTTCTTACGTTCTTAAACTATTCTTGAGTCAGTTGGTATGTGACCTCAGATTTTTGTATTGTTTTCCTGATGGAGGAAGGTGGAAGAGAGAATGTAAGGGGTGTGTGGGGTCCTTAATTATGCTGCAGCTTTGCTGAGGCAGAGGGAAGTGTTGACAGAGTCGATGGGTGGGAGGCTGGTTTGTGTGATAGACAGGGCTACATTCACAATGTTTTGCAGCTCCTTGCGGTCTTGGACAGAGCAGGAGCCATACCAAGCTGTGATACAACCAGAAAGAATGCTTTTCATGCACCTGTAAAATTTGGTTAGGGCTGTAGCTGACATGCCAAATTTCCTTAGTTTTCTGAGGAAGTAAAAGCATTTGTGGGCTTTCCTAACCACAGTGTTGGCATGGGGCGAATCAGGACAGGTTGTTGGTGGTCTGGACACCTAAAAACTTGAAGCTCTCGACCCTTTCTACCTGACAGAATCTACAAGGTTATGAGGGGCATGGACAGAGTGGATAGTCAGAAGCTTTTTCCCAGGGAGGAAGAGTCAATTATGAGGGGGCACAGGTTTAAGATGCGAGGGGTAAAGTTTAAAGGAGATGTTTGAGGCAAGTTTTTTACATAGAGGGTGGTGTGTACTGGAACTCGCTGCTGGGAGAGGTAGTGGAAGCAGATATAATAATAACTTCTAAGGGATGTCTTGGGAAGTCCAAGAATAGTTTGGGATATAGAGGGATATGGTCTCTGGAAGGGGAAGGGGTTTTAGTTCAGTTGGGCAGCATGGTCAGTTCAGGCTTGGACGGCTGAAGGGCCTTTACCTGTGCTGTAATTTTCTTTGTTCTATCTCTAACAGTGTGACGTCATTGCCAGGACAGTCTCTGAAGCATGCCCCCCACACACGCTTTTCTTATAAATTCATTTATTCATTTCTCACTAAGGCCTTCTACTACTGCTTTAAAGCATCTGCCTGTCATTCTCGTTCTTGGTTATTTTGTCATTCTCTTTCTGGAATTATTTTTTGTCTCTCTCTGAGGTATTGCTCTCTGGTGTCTTTTAGTGCCTCTCTTAGATCTTTTGTTACCCTGTCTCTGGGCTTTTCTATGGTCCTCCCCCATAGGTATTTTGTTGTCTACTGTATGGGTCCTTTTAGAAAAACAGAAAATGGGAGGAATAGGAGTAGGCCATTTGGCCCTTCAAGTCTGCTTTGCCATTCATTTTGATCATGGGTGATCATCAAAGTCCACATTCTGATCCCTCCTTCCCCCTATATCCCTTGATCTCTTTAACCCCAAGAGCTATAGAACATAGAACACTACAGCACAAACAGGCCCTTCGGCCCACGAGTTGCGCCGATCACATCAACACCTACCAATCTATAGACCTATCTATAACCCTCAATCCCATAAAACCCCATATACTCATCCAGAAGTCTTTTAAACGACCCCAGCGAGTTCGCCTCCACCACCACTGACGGCAGCCGATTCCATTCACTCACCACCCTCTGAGTGAAAAACTTACCCCTAACATCACTTCTGTACTTTCCTCCCCGCACCTTCAATCTGTGTCCTCTCGTAGCAACCATTTCAGCCCTGGGAAATAGCCTCTGAGAATCCACCCTATCTATTCCTCTCAACATTTTATAAACTTCTATCAGGTCGCCTCTCAACCTACGTCTCTCCAGGGAAAAGAGTCCCAGCTCCCTCAACCTAACTTCATAAGGCATGCCTCCCAGTCCAGGCAACATCCTTGTAAATCTCCTCTGTACCCTCTCAATAGCTTCTACATCCTTCCTGTAGTGAGGCGACCAGAACTGCGCACAGTACTCCAAATGAGGCCTGACAAGGGTCTTATAAAGTTGCAGCATTACCTCCCAACTCCTAAACTCAATCCCTCGATTAATGAAGGCCAGTACACCATACGCCTTCTTGACCACATCCTCCACCTGCGAGGCCGATTTAAGAGTCCTGTGGACCCGGACCCCGAGATCCTTCTGCTCTTCAACACTACTAAGACTCCTGCCCTTGATAGTGTACTCGTTCATCCCATTGGTTCTGCCAAAATGGACGACTACACATTTATCCACGTTGAAGTCTATCTGCTACTTCTCCGCCCAGTCCTGCATCCTATTTATGTCCTGCTGTCCTATTTATGTCCAGCTATATGTAGTTTCTTCTTGAAATCACACAATGTTTTGGTCTCAACCACCTTCTGTAGTAGTGAATTCCACTCTGGGTGGAGAAATTTATCTCACCTCAGTTCTGAAAGGTTTAGCACTTCTCCTGGGCAGCACGGTGGCACAGTGGTTAGCACTGCTGTCTCACAGTGCCAGGTACCCAGGTTTGATTCCAACTTTGGGTCACTGTTTAGATGGATTTTGCACGTTCTCCCTATGTCTGCATGGGTTTCCTCCGGGTGCTCCGGTTTCCTCCCACAGTCCAAAGGTGTGCAGGTTAGGTTGATTGGCCACACTGAATTGACGCCTAGTGTCAGTCCAACCCTGGCATATCCACATCATGACAACTAGGTAAATACATGAGCTATGGTGATTGTGGTTGGTGCAGACTTGATGGGCTGAATGGTTTCCTTCTGCAATGTAGGTGACTCTATGACCCCTAGTTCTGAACTGTCCCACCATCGGGATCATTCTTTCTGAATCTACCACTTGTCTAATCCAGTTAGAATTTTATAAATTTCTATGAGATCCCCTCTCACTTTCCTAAACTCCAGTGAATATAATCCTAACTCTCTCCTCATATGGTAGACCTGCCATCCCAGGAATCAGCTGGGTAAACCTTTGTTGTGCTTCCTTTTGTTTGCCCTCAACGTATTTTGTTATTTCTCTGGAATTGACTATTGTCCTCTGTTCGAGGTCTTTGGTCATCCTGTTTTTGTACTTTTTTGATACACTCTCTCAGGTCTTCTTTTTCCCTCTCTGTCTGGGGTCTTCAGTTGCCAAGTTTCTGGGGTGTTCTGATGAACTTGCACTATGAATTTTTGTTGCCCTACCGTTTTCTGATCATAGCCTTTTTTTCCTTGAAGCCACAACTTTTAACTGTTCTTGCCGCGTTAAGGCCCCTTTCACTTCAAGCTGTCTCTGCCTTTTTTGATCTGTTTTGGCAGTGGACTCTGAGCACTCTGGCAGAGTCTTCAGTCTCCACATCTGTAATGGAGCTTTCTATTTCGTCAATGTCCAACTGTGTCTTTGAATTTTCTTCTTGGCCAATCGTCAATTGTGTCTTCTGTCAGGTCATATTTGAGTTTTTTCAGTTTAAGCTTGGAATTGCTCTGACAGATGCTCATTCATCTCACAGCTTTAGGTTTTGAGTTCATTCTTTCAACTGCCACAGTTGTTCACCATGTTTTGAAAATAATTGTTTGGTCTCTCATGAAGAGACTTTGAGATTTGTGTATTTAAACATAAACCTTTAATTGCTAACCCATAACTGTATACATCTCAGGCACTGGAGTGTGCTGTCAGGTGCTGTCCCCATGCCAGTTTTAACCTCTTAGCTCAAATCTATTGTAATATGATTCTATACATCACAATATGGGTGATGCTATTTTCCTGTTCCACATTAGCCCTTGTTCTATTAGAATGCCATGCTGCTACTGCTTATAGGTATATAGATCATCTTTCTCTCTTCCCCAGTCAGTCTTTAAACTTAGCACACACTCTCTGAACAATCACCTTTCCCATCTCATTCTACATGTCCACAGTCCTACAGCTATGTTACCCCTTCCTAGAGTCCTTTTCCTCTCTCCTTTGTGAATGGCCTTGGCACAACTTGAGCTGAAGGCACCCAACAAATATCAATGATGGCAAGAAAGGAAGGTTAAGCAGCAGCTAAGTTCATCATGTGCATGCCACTTATACACAGTCATAAAACAAAATTAATTGGGTACTAATGGGGAACTTGATTTTGGCAAGTTGGCATTTTAATGGGTATTCATGAGATGCTAATGAATTCAAGTGGGATTCCCAGGAAGTTTGACTTGCCATTTACCTGCTTTGAAAGTTGGAAGAACAAAATTCCAAAATATTTTCCCACCATCACCCACACTCCAAATAATTTTACCATTTTTATTTCTAAGTGCTGGGCTGACAAGAAACTGGGAGAGTTTCAGATCTGTCTTTTGGGCGTGTTTTCAAGTCACTCCAAACACACCCTGCCTGCAAAATTTTGAGCAAATTTGTTACTCGCTGCGAAAGCCTGAGTGTGGGGCTTAATGCATCTGAAACCCTGCAGAGAGAGTGCATGTGTGTAGGCCTCTGATGCTGCATATGCATGTCAGCAGCAGCAGGGGCCTGACAGAAAAGAGACAACTGCCAGGACTCTGCTAGTGTAGGCTGCCTGAGGCAGCTCCCCTCCCCCCAGCCACCCCAACCCCTACAATTGCGGGGCCACATGGCCAGAGATGCAGTCCCCACTGACCCCTTCCCCGCCACCCAGACTGACCGGAGACGTCCCTTCCATTTATGGGGAGCATGACTGATCCTCAGCGAGAAGCTTTCCTGGCAAGGTCATAAAGGGGGTTTGGGCACGGATGATTGAGCATCGAGCTTTCTAAGCAGATGTAAAACAGCATTGGAATAAATTTACATGCATTAACTTGCCTCCCACCCATTTCCAGCAAGAGGCTGATGATGCTGGAAATCTGGCGCTCAGAAAATGGTCACGAAAACTGACGCCTATTGCGTTAAGCGCTTTACGCCTGACTTTACCACCGTGTCGTGCTGAAAAACAGGAATTACACAATCGTAAAATTGCCCCATGAAGCGTCACTGCCTGCCAGGTTTCTCACTGATGGTGGGAGCAAAGATCCTGCCCATCAACTGTTTCTCTTCACACTAATACTTTCTGACCTGTCGAGTATTTCCAGCATATTCTGGTTTTATTTCAGATTTTCAGAATCCACGTCAGCTTGCTTTTTATGTGTCAATTTTGTTTCAACAGGTAATCAATATAACCAGAAAAAACTTTTAGAAGCACTGAAGGATTACAAGCTCATCGTCCCATATGTTTTATCAGGGCAACAGAAACAGAGTATAGACGTATATTCACAGGTAATTAATCTGGATAGGCTTCTGCAGTCTTAATGCATCAAAAGAACCTAACCTGTTATTCAACCTCTACCTGTTGTATTCTAATGGTACAACATGGTTGTAATTCTATTACAGAACTGATCATCCAGAGAACATCAGCCCAAACTCCACCAATGGAATTTTAAAGTTGATCTGTAGGATAACAAATGTAAAACTAACGAGCTAGTATTGATAATAATCACTGTATCACAGTGTCAGAGAGGAAGTTTGATGAGGACTTGTCTGTTGAGGTAGTATGGGCGGAGATTAGAAATAGGAGAGGAGAGGTCACCCTGTTGGGAGTCTTTTATAGACCTCCTAAAAGTTCTAGAGAGGTTGAGGAAAGGATTGCGGAGACGATCCTGGATAGGAGTGAAAGTAATAGGGTAATTGTTATGGGGGACTTTAACTTTACTAATATTGATTGGAATAGCTATAGCTCTAGCTCGTTAGAGGGGTCAGTTTTTGCACAAAGCGTGCAGGAAGGTTTTTTGACTCAGTATGTAGATAGGCCAACTAGAGGTGAGGCTATATTGGATTTGGTGCTGGGAAATGAGCCAGACCAGGTGTTAGACTTGGAAGTTGGGGTGCACTTTGGTGATAGTGACCACAATTCGGTTACGTTCACCTTAGTGATGGAAAGGGATAGGCATGAACCTCGGGTCAGTAGGTTTAGCTGGGGGAAGGGTAATTATGAGGCTATTAGGAGAGAATTAGGAAGCATAGGTTGGACTAGGAGACTACAGGGTCTCGGAACGTCCGAAATGTGGAGTTTTTTCAAGGAGCAGCTACTGCGAGTCCTTGATATGTATGTCCCTGTCAGGCAAGGAGGATTTGGTAGGGCTAGGGAACCGTGGTGCACTAAAAAAGTTGATTCGTTGGTTAAAAAGAAAAAGGAGGCTTATGTTCGGATGAGACTTGAGGGCTCAGGTAGTGCACTAGAAAGCTTTAGATTGGCTAGGAGGGAGTTAAAGAGTGAGTTAAGAAGGGTTAAAAGAGGACATGAGAAGACTTTGGCTGACAGGATTAAGGAGAATCCTAAGGCATTCTATAGGTATGTTAAGAACAGAAGGTTGGTTAGGGCAAGATTAGGGCCAGTTACAGACAGCAGAGGGAAGTTATGTGTGAAACCGGAAGAGATTGGAGAGGCATTGAACCAATATTTCTCTTCGGTGTTCACGCAGGGGGACATGAATGTAGCTGAGGAGAACACTGGGTTACAGGGGTGTAAACTAGACAGTATTGCAGTTGATAAGGGGGATGTGCTGGATATTCTTGAGGGTTTGAAAATAGATAAGTCCCCTGGTCCAGACGGGATTTACCCTAGGATTCTCTGGGAGGCAAGAGAGGTGATTGCAGAGCCTCTGGCTCTGATCTTCAGGTCGTCATTGGTCTCAGGGATAGTACCGGAAGATTGGAGGATAGCGAATGTTGTCCCATTGTTTAAGAAGGGGAACAGAGACTTCCCCGGGAATTATAGACCGGTGAGTCTTACTTCTGTTGTGGGCAAGGTTTTAGAAAAAATTACTAGGGATAGGATTTATAGTTATTTGGAGAGTAATGAATTGATTGGAGATAGTCAGCATGGTTTTGTAACAGGTAGGTCGTGCCTTACTAACCTTATTGAGTTTTTTGAGAAAGTGACCAAAGAGGTGGATGGGGGTAAGGCAGTGGACGTGGTATATATGGATTTTAGTAAGGCGTTTGATAAGGTTCACCGTGGTAGGCTTCTGCAGAAAATGCAGATGTATGGGATTGGGGGTAATCTAGGAAATTGGAACAGGAATTGGCTGGCGGATAGGAGACAGAGGGTGGTGGTTGATGGTAAATATTCGTCATGGAGTTCAGTTACGAGTGGTGTGCCTCAGGGATCTGTTTTGGGGCCACTGCTGTTTGTAATTTTTATTAATGATCTGGATGAGGGTATAGTTGGGTGGATTAGTAAATTTGCTGATGACACCAAAGTCGGAGGTGTGGTAGATTGTGAGGAAGGGTGTCATAGTTTGCAGGGAGACTTAGACAGGTTGCAGAGCTGGGCCGAGAGGTGGCGGATGGAGTTTAATGCGGAGAAGTGTGAGGTAATTCACTTTGGTAGGAATAACAGATGTGTCGAGTATAGGGCTAACGGGAGGACTCTGAATAGTGTGGATGAACAGAGGGATCTAGGTGTATGTGTACATAGATCCCTGAAAGTTGGGAATCAAGTAGATAAGGTTGTTAAGAAGGCGTACGGTGTCTTGGCGTTTATTGGTAGGGGGATTGAATTTAGGAGTCGCAGCGTCATGTTGCAACTGTACACAACTCTGGTGCGTCCGCACTTGGAGTATTGTGTGCAGTTCTGGTCCCCACATTATAGGAAGGATGTGGAGGCTTTGGAGAGGGTGCAGAGGAGGTTTACCAGGATGTTGCCTGGTATGGAGGGGAAGTCCTATGAGGAGAGACTGAGGGATTTGAGGTTGTTTTCGCTAGAAAGAAGGTGGCTAAGAGGGGATCTTGCAGCTTGCAAACCCAGCTTGCAGGTGCAGCAGGTGGTCAGGAAGGCGAATGGGATGCTGGCCTTCATAGCGAGGGGGATTGAATATAAAAGTAGGGAGGTCTTGCTGCAGCTGTATAGGGCATTGGTGAGGCCGCAGCTGGAGTACTGTGTGCAGTTTTGGGCGCCGCACCTGCGCAAGGATATTTTGGCCCTGGAGGGAGTGCAGAGGAGGTTTACTAGGCTGATACCGGAGTTGAGGGGATTGAGCTATGAGGAGAGGCTGAATAAACTAGGCTTGTACTCGTTAGAGTTTAGAAGAATGAGGGGAGATCTCATTGAGACGTATAAGATGATGAATGGGATGGATAGGATAGAGGTGGAGAGACTCTTCCCGCTCAAAAAAGACAGTAGGACTAGGGGGCACAGCCTCAAGATAAAGGGGAGGCGGTTTAGAACGGAGTTGAGGAGGAACTTCTTCACTCAAAGGGTGGTGAATCTCTGGAATTCTCTGCCCGTTGAAGTGGTGGAGGCTGCCTCGCTCAATATTTTTAAGAAGCGGGTTGATGGGTTCTTGATAAGAGAGGGGATTAAGGGTTATGGGGAGAGGGCGGGAAAGTGGAACTGAGCCACAACAGATCAGCCATGATCTTATTGAATGGCGGGGCAGGCTCGAAGGGCTAGATGGCCTACTCCTGCTCCTATTTCTTATGTTCTTATGTTCTTATGATCTTATTGAAACATATAAGATGATTAGAGGTTTAGATAGGGTGGACAGTGATAGCCTTTTTCCTCGGATGGAGAAAGCTAGCACGAGGGGGCATGGCTTTAAATTAAGGGGTGGTAGTTATAGGACGGATGTCAGGGGTAGGTTCTTTACCCAGAGGGTGGTGAGGGATTGGAATGCCCTGCCTGCTGCAGTTGTAGATGCGCCTAGTTTGGGGGCGTTTAAGAGATCTGTGGACAGGTTTATGGACGAAAAGGGATTGGTTTAGGTTAGAGGGTCATTGTTTTTTAACTGGTCGGCGCAACATCGTGGGCCGAAGGGCCTGTTCTGCGCTGTAATGTTCTATGTTCTATGTTTTATAATGGCACAATTTGGTTGGATTGATGCGAGTACCCAATGGGTTGACTGGTGTCCTTGAAGGAAAAATGCCCACCAAATTTATCCACTGCAGACTGTGCTTCTCATACCAATATGTGCTTAACATCTATCATGATGACAGTGTGCTTATCACAACATGAATCCAGGACAGGTTCGAAAAGTTCCTACTGTTCACAGGCTCATGGAAATCCCTACGTTGCAGAAGGAAGCCATTTGGCCCATCAAACCCTGTACTGACAACAATCACGCCCAGGCCCTTTCCCTGTAACCCCACAAATTTACCCGGATGTTCTCCCTTCTGCCATCTTCCATCGGGAAATAGATACAAAACTCTGAGGCCACGTACCAATCAACTCAAGAACAGCTTCTTCCCTGCTGCTGTCAGACTTTTGAATGGACTTAGCTTGCATTAAGTTGATCTTTCTCTGGAGCCTAGCTATGACTGTAACACTACATTCTACACTGTCTTGTTTCCTTCTCTATGAACGGCATGTTTTATCTTTATAGCACACGAGAAACAATACTTTTCACTGTATGTTAATACATGTGACAATAATAAATCAAATCAAATCAAAATCAAATCCCCACCTCCCCTCCCACCCCGCTGCTTACACTAAGGAACAATTTAGCGTGGCCAATCCAACCAACCTGCACATCTTTGGACTGAGGGAGAAAACTGAAGCATCTGGAGGAAACGCGTGCAGATATGGGAAGAATGTACAAACTCCACACAGCCATCCAAAGCCGGTATGAGAATGGAACCTAGGTCCCTGGCGCTGTGAGGCTGCATTGTTGCCACAGTGCCAATGTATTGTTGAAGCAAAGACCAGAAATGCTTTCAAAAAGCAATTTCTGACAGTGCTTTGAGAATCAGTTTAAATCTGATGAATGGATAAGGAAATTGCTGAAAAGTAGAAAAATCACACCGCAGCAGACTGGACTATATTGTACTTTGCCAAAAAATGGCTAGATTTTTGTGGAGCAGGGAACCTTTAAAATTAACTGGCAGAATCTGGGTGTAGAAGTCCTGCCCCTATTTCCAGTAGGTATGATTTTTGTCAGGGTAAAGGGAGTGGAGTGTGGATCACATATGAGAGAAACACCAACTTAGCAGTGCAATTTGAATTTAGTTCAAACAGATCCATGATGGTTAGCCTAAGGGCCTTATCCTGTTTGGAAGTCATGAATTGATGGACCACACTAAAATGCTTATTAAGAGCATAGGAATTAGGAGTGAAATTAGACAATTCAGCCCTTCGAACCCGCTCCTAATTCCTACGTTGCTACGGAAAAATTTAGTGAACCTCTTCTGAACTTCCCAAACATCGACTGGAATATCCCTAGGGTAAGGGGTTTGGATGGGGAGGAGTTTGTTAGGTGTGTTCAGGAGGGTTTCCTGACACAGTACGTGGATAAGCCTATGACAGGAGAGGCTGTACTTGACCTGGTGCTGGCTAATGAACCAGGACAGGTGTCGGATCTCTCGGTGGGAGAGCATCTCGGGGATGGAGATCATAATTCTATCTCCTTCACGATAGCATTGGAAAGAGGTAGGATCAGGCAGGCTAGGAAGGTGTTTGTCTGGAGTAAAGGGAAATACGGAGACATCAGGCAGGAAATTAAACGAGTAAACTGGAAGGAGGCGTTCTTGGGGAAAAGTACTGAAGGAAGGTGGCGGATTTTCAAGGAATGTTTGACTGGAGCTCTGCACGACAACGTTCTGATGAGATAGGGGGGTTTTGGTAGATTACGGGAATCGTGGTGCACGAAGGTTGTAATGAACCTAGTCAAAAAGAAAAGAAAGGTATACAGAAGGTTCAGAGAGCTAGGTGTTCTTAAGGATCTAGAGGAGTATACGGGTTGTAGGAAGGAATTTAAAAGGGAAATTAGGAGAGCCAGAAGAGGTCATGAGAAGACCTTGGCGGGTAAGATTAAGGAGAATCCCAAGGCCTTCGATAAATATGTGAAGAGTAAAAGGATGAGAAGAGAAGGGATAGGACCTATAAAAGGTGAAGGGGGAAAAGTCTGTGTGGAACCAGAAGAAGTGGCAGAGGTGCTGAATGAGTACTTTACCTCGGTATTCACGGTGGAAAATGACCTGGGAGGTTGTACTACAGGTTTGCAGCAGTCTGAAAAGATTGAGTATGTGGAAGTTAAGAAAGAAGATGTAATGGAAATTTTGAATAACATCAACATAAGAACATAAGAAATAGGAGCAGGAGTAGGCCATCTAGCCCTTTGAGCCTGCCCCACCATTCAATAAGATCATGGCTGATCTGAAGTGGATCAGTTCCACTTTCCCGCTCTCTCCCCATAACCCTTAATCCCCTTGTCTATCAGAAACCTATCTACCCGTGATTTAAATATATTTAGTGAGGTAGCCTCCACTACTTCAACGGGCAGAGAATTCCAGAGATTCACCACCCTTTGAGTGAAGAAGTTCCTCCTCAACTCCGTTCTAAACTGCCCCCCCCAACTTATCTTGAGGCTGTGCCCTCTAGTCCTACTGTCCTTTCTGAGCGGGAAGAATCTCTCTACCTCTACCCTATCCATCCCCTTCATTATCTTATACGTCTCTATAAGATCCCCCCTCATCCTTCTAAACTCCAACGAGTACAAGCCCAGTCTATTCAGTCTCTCTTCATAGTCCAACCCCCTCATCTCCGGTATCAGCCTAGTGAACCTCCTCTGCACTCCCTCCAAGGCCAAAATATCCTTGCGTAAGTGCGGTGACCAAAACTGCACACAGTACTCCAGCTGCGGCCTCACCAGTGCCCTGTACAGCTGCAGCAAGACCTCCCTACTTTTATATTCAATCCCCCTCGCTATGAAGGCCAGCATCCCATTCGCCTTCTTATCAAGATAGATAAGTAGCCGGGACTGGATGGGATATATGACAGGTTACTGTGGGAACCGAGGGAAGAGATTGCAGAGATTGGCGATGACCTTTGCGTCGTTGATGAAGACGGGAGAAGCTCCGGAGGATTGGAGGATTGCGGATGTGGTTCCTATATTCAAGAAAGGGAACAGGGATAGCCCAGGAAATTACCGACCGGTGAGTCTGACCTCAATGGTTGGTAAGTTGATGGTGAGGATCCTGAGGGACAGGATTTATAAACATTTAGAGAAGTTTAGTATGATAAGAACATAAGAACATAAGAACATAAGAAATAGGAGCAGGAGTAGGCCATCTAGCCCTTCGAGCCTGCCCCGCCATTCAATAAGATCATGGCTGATCTGTTGTGGCTCAGTTCCACTTTCCCGCCCTCTCCCCATAACCCTTAATCCCCTCTCTTATCAAGAACCCATCAACCCGCTTCTTAAAAATATTGAGCGAGGCAGCCTCCACCACTTCAACGGGCAGAGAATTCCAGAGATTCACCACCCTTTGAGTGAAGAAGTTCCTCCTCAACTCCGTTCTAAACCGCCTCCCCTTTATCTTGAGGCTGTGCCCCCTAGTCCTACTGTCTTTTTTGAGCGGGAAGAGTCTCTCCACCTCTATCCTATCCATCCCATTTATCATCTTATACGTCTCAATGAGATCTCCCCTCATTCTTCTAAACTCTAACGAGTACAAGCCTAGTTTATTCAGCCTCTCCTCATAGCTCAATCCCCTCAACTCCGGTATCAGCCTAGTAAACCTCCTCTGCACTCCCTCCAGGGCCAAAATATCCTTGCGCAGGTGCGGCGCCCAAAACTGCACACAGTACTCCAGCTGCGGCCTCACCAGTGCCCTATACAGCTGCAGCAAGACCTCCCTACTTTTATATTCAATCCCCCTCGCTATGAAGGCCAGCATCCCATTTGCCTTCCTGACCATAGCATGGCTTTGTCAAGGGCAGGTCATGCCTTACCAGCCTGATTGAACATAGAACACTACAGCACAAACAGGCCCTTTGGCCCACAAGTTGCGCCGATCACATCAACACCTACCAAGCCATAGAACTATCTATAACCCCCAATCCCATTAGATCCCATATACTCATCCAGAAGTCTTTTAAAAGACCCCAGCGAGTTCGCCTCCACCACCACTGACGGCAGCCGATTCCATTCACTCACCAGCCTCTGAGTGAAAAACTTACCCCTGACATCTCCTCTGTACTTGCTTCCCAGCACCTTAAATCTGTGTCCTCTCGTAGCGACCATTTCAGCCCTGGGAAATAGCCTCTGAGAATCCACCCTATCTATACCTCTCAACATCTTATAAACCTCTATCAGGTCGCCTCTCAACCTTCGTCTCTCCAGGGAGAAGAGTCCCAGCTCCCTCAACCTATCCTCATAAGGCATGCCTCCCAATCCAGGCAACATCCTTGTAAATCTCCTCTGCACCCTCTCAATAGCTTCCACATCCTTCCTGTAGTGAGGCGACCAGAACTGTGCACAGTACTCCAAGTGGGGTCTGACAAGGGTCTTATAAAGTTGCAGCATTACCTCCCGACCCCAAAACTCAATCCCTCGATTAATGAAGGCCAGTACACCATACGCCTTCTTGACCACATCCTCCACCTGCGAGACCGATTTAAGAGTCCTATGGACCCGGACCCCAAGATCCTTCTGCTCTTCAACCCAGCTAAGACTCCTACCCTTGATATTGTACTCCTTCATCCCATTGGTCCTGCCAAAATGGACCACTACACATTTATCGCGTTTAAGTCCATCTGCCACTTCTCCGCCCAGTCTGGCATCCTATCAATGTCACACTGCAACTTCTGACATCCCTCCAGACTATCCACAACACCACCAACCTTCGTATCGTTGGCGAACTTACTAACCCATCCCTCCACTTCCTTATCCAGGTCATTTATGAAAATGACAAACAGCAAGGGTCCTAGAACAGCTCCCTGGGGCACTCCACTGGTGACCAACCTCCATGCAGAAAAAGACCCATCCACAACCACTCTCTGCCTTCTGCAGGCAAGCCAGTTCTGGATCCACAAGGCCAAAGCCCCTTGGATCCCATGCCCTCTCACCTTCTCAAGAAGTCTTGCATGGGGGACCTTATCAAACGCCTTGCTGAAGTCCATGTAAACCACATCCACCACTCTTCCTTCATCAATGTGTTCTGTCACATTATCAAAGAACTCAACTAGGCTCGTAAGGCACGACCTGCCCTTGACAAAGCCATGCTGACTACTTTTGATCATACTAAACTTCTCTAGATATTCATAAGAACATAATAAGAACATAAGAAATAGGAGCAGGAGTAGGCCAACTAGCCCTTCGAGCCTCCTAAATCTTGTCCCTCAGAATCCTCTCCATCAGCTTACCAACCCCTGAGGCCAGACTCACCGGTCGGTAATTTCCTGGGCTATCTCTGTTCCCTTTCTTGAAAATAGGAACCACATCCGCAATCCTCCAATCCTCCGGAACCTCTCCCGTCTCCATCGACGATGCAAAGATCATCGCCAGGGGCTCTGCAATCACTTCCCTCACCTCCCACAGTAACCTGGGGTACATCCCATCTCCTAATTTCCTTTTTAAGCTCCTTTCTACAAGCCTTATACTCCTCTAGATCCTTAACATCTCCTTGCTCTCTGAACCTTTTATACACCTTTCTTTTCTTCCTGACCAGGTTCACCACAACCTTCATGCACCACGGTTCCCATGACCTACCAAAACTTCCCTGTCTCATCGGAACGTCATCGTGCAGAGCTCCAAACATTCCTTGAAAATCCGCCACCTTCCTTCAGTACTTTTCCCCAAGAACACCTCCTTCCAGTTTACTCGTCCAATTGTCCGCCTGATGTCATCATATTTCCCCTTACTCCAGACAAACACCTTCCTAGCCTGCCTGATCCTACCTCTTTCCAATGCTATCGTGAAGGAGATAGAATTATGATCTCCATCCCCGAGATGCTCTCCCACCGAGAGATCCGACACCTGTCCTGGTTCATTTGCCAGCACCAGGTCAAGTACAGCCTCTCCTCTCGTAGGCTTATCCACGTACTGTGTCAGGAAACCCTCCTGAACACATCTAACAAACTCCTCCCCATCCAAACCCCTTACCCTTGGGATATTCCAGTCGATGTTTGGGAAATTAAAGTCTCCCATCACAATAACTCTGTTATTAATACATCTCTCTAGGATCTGTTTCCCTATCTGCACCTCAACTTCCCTGTCACTATCGGGCGGCCTACAGAAAACACCCAGCAAAGTTTTCGACCCTTTGCTGTTCCTAACTTCCACCCACAGAGACTCTGTAGATAGTCCCTCCACGGCATCCACCTTCTCTGCAGCCGTGACACTGTCCCTGACCAACAGTGCCACTCCACCACCTCTTTTGCCTCCCTCCCTGTCCTTCCTGAAGCATCTGAATCCTGGCACCTGAAGTACAGTCCTGTCCCTGAGACATCCAAGTCTCTGTAATGGCCACCACATCACATCCCCAAGCAGCAATCCACGCCCTAAGCTCATCTACTTTGTTCACTACACTCCTGGCGTTAAAATAGACACACCTCAGACCCTCGGTCTGGGCACTTCCCTTCTCCATTACCCGTCTAACCTCCCTCTCACACTGTCTACCGTCCTTCTCTATCTGGGAGCTAACCTCCTCGCTCTCAGTCTCCTCATCTCTATTCCCTCCCCCCAACCTTTCTAGTTTAAAGTCCCCCCAGTGGCCCGAGCCAATCTTACCACCAAGAAATTGGTCCCCCTGGGATTCAAGTGCCACCCGTCCTTACTGTACAGGTCACACCTGCCCCTAAAGAGGCCCCAATGATCCAGGAACCGGAATCCAAAGAACTCAAAGAATGAGTTCTTTGAAAATGAGACTAAACACATTGATGAAGGAAGAGCAGTAGATGTGGTTTACATGGACTTCAGCAAGGCATTCGGTAAGGTCCCCCATGCAAGACTTCTTGAGAAGGTGAGAGGGCATGGGATCCAAGGGGCTTTGGCCTTGTGGATCCAGAACTGGCTTGCCTGCAGAAGGCAAAGAGTGGTTGTGGATGGGTCTTTTTCTGCATGGAGGTCGGTCACCAGTGAAGTGCCCCAGGGATCTGTTCTGGGACCCTTGCTCTTTGTGATTTTTATAAATGATCTGGATGAGGAAGTGCAGGGATGGGTTGGTAAGTTTGCTGATGACACGAAGGTTGGAGGTGTTGTGGATAGTGTGGGAGGGACGTCAGAAGTTGCAACAAGAAATAGATAGGATGCAAGACTGGGCGGAGAAGTGGCAGATGGACTTCAACCCAGATAAGTGTGTGGTGGTTCATTTTGGCAGGTCAAGTGGGATGAAGGAATATAATATTAAGGGTAACACTCTTAGCAGTGTGGAAGGTCAGAAGGATCTTGGGGTCTGGGTTAATAGGATGCTCAAAGCAGCTTCACAGGTAGAGGATGTGGTTAAGAAGGTGTATGGTGTACTGGCCTTCATCTATTAAGGAACTGAGTTTAGGAGTTGGGAGATAATGCTGCAGCTGTATAAGACCCTGGTCAGACCCTGCTTGGAGTACTGTGCTCAGTTCTGGTCACCTCATTACAGGAAGAATGTGGAAGCCATAGAACGGGTGCAGAGGAGATTTACAAGGATGTTGCCTGGATTGGGTGGCATGCCTTATGAGGATAGGTTGAGAGAGCTCGGTCTTTTCTCCTTAGAGAGACAAAGGATGAGAGGTGACCTGATAGAGGTATATAAGATGTTGAGAGGTATTGATCGAGTGCAGATCAGTGGGACTAGACAAAAAATGGTTTGACACAGACAAGAAGGGCCTAAAGGCCTGTTTCTGAGCTGTAATTTTCTATGGTTCTATGGAGTGGACTCTCAGAGGGTTTTTCCCAGGTCTGAAATGGCTGCCACAAGAGGACACAGGTTTAGGGTGCTGGAGAGTAGGTACAGAGGAGATGTCAGGGGTAAGTTTTTCACTCAGAGGGTGGTGAGTGAGTGGAATCGGCTGCCGTCAGTGGTGGTGGAGGCGGATTCATAAGAACATAAGAAACATAAGAACATAAGAAATAGGAGCAGGAGTAGGCCATCCAGCCCTTCGAGCCTGCCCCGCCATTCAATAAGATCATGGCTGATCTGTCGCTGCTCAGTTCCACTTTCCCGCCCTCTCCCCATAACCCTTAATCCCCTTTTAAGAGACTTTTGGATGAGTACATGAGGCTTAGTAAGATAGAGGGTTATAGGTCAGCATACAGGTAGAGATATGTTTGGTGCAACTTATGGACCAAAGGGCCTGTTTGTGCAGTAGTTTTTCTATGTTCTGTGTTCTAAATTGTCCCATTGGGAAGACGCAGCATGGGTTCATGAAGGGCAGGTCATTTTGACTAATTTGGTGGAATTCCTTGAGAACATTACATGTGCGGTGGACACTGGGGAATCTGTGGATGTGGTGTAGCTGGATTTCAAGAAGGCATTTGACAAGGTGCCACACCAAAGACTGCTGCATAAGATAAAGGTGCACGGTGTTACAGGTAATGTATTAGCATGGATAGAGGATTGGTTAACTAACAGAAAGCAAAGAGTGGGGGTAAATGGGTGTTTTTCTGGTTGGCAATCTGACTAGTGGTGTGCCTCAGGGATTATTGCAGGCAGAACCAACGGGATGAACGAGTACACTATCAAGGGCAGGAGTCTCAGTAGTGTTGAAGAGCAGAAGGATCTTGGGGTCCGGGTCCATAGGACTCTTAAATCGGCCTCGCAGGTGGAGGATGTGGTCAAGAATGCGTATGGTGTACTGGCCTTCATTAATCGAGGGATTGAGTTTAGGAGTTGGGAGGTAATGCTGCAACTTTATAAGACCCTTGTCAGGCCTCATTTGGAGTACTGTGCGCAGTTCTGGTCGCCTCACTACAGGAAAGACGTAGAAGCTATTGAAAGGGTACAGAGGAGATTTACAAGGATGTTGCCTGGACTGGGAGGCATGCCTTATGAAGTTAGGTTGAGGGAGCTGGGTCTCTTCTCCCTGGAGAGACGAAGGTTGAGAGGCGACCTGATAGAAGTTTATAAAATGTTGAGAGGAATAGATAGGGTGGACTCTCAGAGGCTATTTCCCCAGGTTGAAATGGTCGCTACGAGAGGACACAGATTTAAGGTGCGGGGAGGAAAGTACAGAAGTGATGTTAGGGGTAAGTTTTTCACTCAGAGGGTGGTGAGTGAATGGAATCGGCTGCCGTCAGTGGTGGTGGAGGCGAACTCGCTGGGGTCTTTTAAAAGACTTCTGGATGAGTATATGGGGTTTAATGGGATTGGGGGTTATAGATAGGTCTATAGATTGGTAGGTGTTGATGTGATTGGCGCAACTCGTGGGCCGAAGGGCCTGTTTGTGCTGTACTGTTCTATGTTCTATTAGTGTTAGGACTGCAATTGCTTAAGATTTACATAGGTGATTTGGAGTTGGGAACCAAGTGCAACGTGTCAAAATTCACAGATGACACTAAGATGAGTGGCAGAGCAAAGTGTGCAGAGTACGCTGAAAGTCTGCAAAGGGATATAGGTTGTCTAAGTGAGCAGATGAGGATCTGGCAAATGGAGTGTAATGTTGCTAATGTGAGGCCATCCATTTTGGTAGGAATAACAGCAAAATGGACTATTATTTAAATGGTGAAAAATTGCAGCATGCTGCTGTGCAGAGGGACCTGGGTGTCCTTGTGCAAGAATCACAAGGAGTTGGTTTGCAGGTACAGCGGGTAATTAAGAAGGCAAATGGAATTTTGTCCTTCATTGCCAGAGGGATGGAGTTTAAAAACAGTGAGGTTATGTTGCAGTGTATAAGGTGCTGGTGAGGCCACACCTGGAGTACTGTTATAGTTTTGGTCTCCTTACTTGAGAAAGGATATACTGGCACTGGAGGGGGTGCGGAGGAGATTCACTAGGTTGATTCCGGAGGTGAGAGGGTTCACTTATGTTGGCAGCATCCTCTCCCGAGCAGTGACTATTGATAAGAAGTTAACTGCAGAATAGCAAAGGCAAGTTCTGCTTTTGGTAGATTGCGCTCCACCGTATGGGAATGTTGAAGAATCAGCCCAGCAACAAAACTAAAGGTCTACAAGGCCCCGGTACTCACTACCCTCCTGTATGCCTCTGAAACGTGGACTGTGTATCAAAGGCATGCAAGACAACTCAATCATTTCCACATGACTTGTCTTTGAAGAATATTACGTATCAGATGGCAAGACAAAGTACCAAACACTGAAGTTCTCTCTAGAACAAGCCTAATGCAGCTGCTGAGCCATTCTTGGTGTTGGACATTGAAATGCCCCACCCAGAGTACATTTTACCCTTGCCACCCTTATTGCTCCCTCCAAGTGTTGTTCAACATGGAGGAGTACTGATTCATTAGCCGAAGGAGGACAGTACGTGATAACCAATAAGAGGTATTGTGGGAAATTCACCACTTTGGAGTCAGACTTGGAGGTTCAACAAAACAGTTTTATTCGGACAAAGCTTTGGGAGAAGTGCTGGCACTCTGCAGTACTGGCAGCCACCTTCTCAACTACACAATAGCAGCTGAGATGTTTTATACTTTTTAGATAATAGACAGTTTGGACATTAGCCTTTAGCACATTTTTTCACGTTGAGTAGACAGATACAGATATCGACAGTTAACACATCATTATAAGCAGACAGGTATGGAGATCAATAGTTAACACATCATTGTACATAGAGTAGATACATTTATGCAGTTATGTCCCTTATCAATGACTGGTTTTGTTATACACATTTGTGCAGTCATGTCCCCTTCAGTGGCTGATCTCTTTATCAAATTCATTGTTCTGGGTCTGTTCTTATCTCAAGTTTAAGGTGCCTCACGGTCTGACCAGTTTCCTACAGCGATTTAAACACTACAGGTTTAACCCTTTGTGTACTGTCTGTGCCCACAGTCAGTGCCTCTTAATGTCCCTTCCCAGAGTCCATTTTGTGTGCCAGGTAACCATTTGTATCCATCATTTCGATTTCACCCTAACAGAGGTTTCCTTGCCCATGTTTAACCTGAAGCAATAAGACTTCATGGGGTCAGGAGTCGATTTAAGGATGCCCAGGGAAACTCCCTGTTGACTGTATACCACTGTGCTGCCACCTCTGCTGGGACTGTCCTGCCAGTGGGATTGGACATATCCATGGCTGGTAATGGTAGTAGTGTGATAGTCTGGGGTGTTATCTGTGAGATATAAGAACATAAGAACATAAGAAATAGGAGCAGGAGTAGGCCATCTAGCCCTTCGAGCCTGCCCCGCCATTCAATAAGATCATGGCTGATCTGTCGTGGCTCAGTTCCACTTTCCCGCCCTCTCCCCATAACCCTTAATCCCCTCTTTTATCAAGAACCCATCAACCCGCTTCTTAAAAATATTTAGCGAGGCAGCCTCCATCACTTCAACGGGCAGAGAATTCCAGAGATTCACCACCCTTTGAGTGAAGAAGTTCCTCCTCAACTCCGTTCTAAACCGCCTCCCCTTTATCTTGAGGCTGTGCCCCCTAGTCCTACTGTCTTTTTTGAGCGGGAAGAGTCTCTCCACCTCTATCCTATCCATCCCATTCATCATCTTATACGTCTCAATGAGATCTCCCCTCATTCTTCTAAACTCTAACGAGTATGATTCTGTAAGAATGGCTATGTCAGGCTGTTGCTTGACTGGTCTGTGAGACAGCTCTTCCAATTCTGGCACTAGCCCCCAGATCTTAGTAAGGAGGACTTTACAGGCTGAATAGGCCTGTTTGTTTTGCCTTTGTTGTTTCCAGTGCCTAGGTCGATATCAGGTGGTCTGTCCGCTTTCATTTCTTTGTTGATACAACTGAGTGGCTTGCTAAACCATTTCAGAGGGCAGTTGAGAGTCAACCACATTGCTGTAGTTCTGGAATCACATGTAGACCAGACCAGGTAAGGATGGTAGATTTCCTTCTCGAAAGGACATTAGTGAACCAGATGGGTTTTTCCAACAAACGACAATGGTTTCATGGTCATCAGTAGATATTTTTTATTGAATTTAAATTCCACGATGGCAGGATTCAGACTTAGGTCCTCAGAACATTATCTGGGTTTCTGGATTCACAGTCGAGCGATAATACCATTGCCTCCCCATTGAAAGGAAAACTATCCGGAGGCACCTGACCTATCCATCATTCTTTCTCAAACAATTCAGGACTATAAAATTCCTAGATATTGCATGAGGCAGAGCCCATTTAAACAGCGACAATAGGACATCTGAGCAGATAGCTCAGGGCCTGCATATAACTGCACAGAACATGAATTAAAATACATTTATTAAATCTAGTACCATCACATCTCCACCCTTAAGGAAAAAGATGAACAATCAACATTCAAAGATGGTTTCATTTTTTTGAACTATTTCAGTTTCATATTACTGGTACTCTACAGTAAATATACATACTTTTACAAAATCAGAACATGCAAACAGAACAGTAATATAGTTCATTTCAGCCCTTGCCTTCCACCATCAAATAGTCCTTCATCTTTTATCACGTTCATGACAGCCTGCTTCATCTCCAAACTCTCCTTCAGTTCTTAATCCTGCTTTGATTCCCAATCCAAACTCTCTTTTGTCATTGTGATGATAAATGAACTCTGGCAATGTCCAGAGAGAACTTGGCAGGATCAGCAGGATAACACATTACATGTGTGTAGTTAGGGCCATTCAGAAAGGTAATCTATGTCTGTTCCCTTTTTTGTTAATTGCCCTTAGCTTTCCTCTTTTTGCTCTTGATTTATGCCATCATTTTCTGCACACCCTTTGGCATAGACAAGCATGCAGAACCTTGGTATCACAACCTATTTCACCCAGCGGTTCCAAAGATTACTGTGGCATTTATGTTGCTACAAAAACCACTGTAATTTTCTCAAACACCAGCTATGTACAGTGCTGTTACACTGGATATCCACAGCTGTGACACTGTACAGAATCATTTTACATGATAGAACATTCCAGCGCAGTACAGGCCCTTCGGCCCTCGATGTTGCACCGACCAGTGGAACCAATCTAATGACCCTCTAACCTAAACTATTCCAATGTTATCCATATGCCTATCCACTGACCATTTGAACGCCCTTAAAGTTGGCGAGTCCACAACTGCTGCAGGCAGGGCATTCCACGACCTTACCAACCTCTGAGTAAAGAACCTACCTCTGACATCCGTCCTATAACTACCACCCCTTAATTTACAGCTATGTCCCCTCGTGTTAGCCATCACCATCCGAGGTAAAAGGCTCTCACTGTCCACCCTGTCCGATCCTTTGATCATCTTGTATGCCCCAATCAGGTCACCTCGTAACCTTCTTCTCTCCAATGAAAATAACCTCAAGTCCCTCAGCCTTTCCTCATAAGACCTTCCCACCATACCAGGCAACATCCTGGTAAACCTCCTCTGCACCCTTTCCAATGCCTCCACATCTTTCTTATAATGTGGCGACCAGAACTGTACGCAATACTCCAAGTGCGGCCGCACCAGAGTTTTGTACAGTTGTAACATGGCCACACGTCTCCGAAATTCAATCCCTCTATGAATAAAAGCTAACACACCGTACGCCTTCTTAACAACCTTATCAACCTGGGTACCATTTTAGCAAAAAGTCTTATTTCACGTTGTTGTACTTTCCTTTAATCCACATTATATGATACTTCTACTCCTCAATTTCCTTTTTGAGATTATATATGACTGTTGATTCATTTACACTTAAAAGTTAAAATTTATTCATTAGTCACAAGTAAGCCTTACATTAACACTGCAATGAAGTTACTGTGAAATTCCCCTAGTTGCCACACTCCAGCACCTGTTTGGGTCAATGAACGTTATTGCTTCTCTTCACGTAGATGATAAGCTATTTTTGACAGTCCTGCAATTTACAATTAGGCAATTTGGACAACTCAAAAACATGTTCCAAAACAGCCAACAGTTCTTGTATCTGTCTCCACACCTGCTCACTTCCTTTCTTCGCATTTCTGCACAGTAGCTGGTTCTCCTTCTCCACCCTCACCAGTTTTGTGTGATTGATTGAGACTTACGGCTGCTGCATCTCAGTCTGAGTAAATATCAGCTTCTCCTTCTGAACCTGTGCCAACTTGATGTTGTTGAATTGGAACAACACTTTCTATAACTCCCTCATTCGCGAATATTTTAGAACTTCCCAACTTATTCCCACATATTTGTCCATGGGATATTAATAGCTACATGTATCTATAGATACGTGAAGAAAAAAATGTTGGTGAAGACAGATGTAGGCCCCCTACAGACAGAAGTGGGAGAATGTATAATAGGGGACAAATAAATGGCCGAGAATCTGAATACATACGTTGGCTTTGTCTACGTGGGGATGGCGGGACTGATGTATGAGGAGAGATTGACTAGGTTAGGGTTGACTAGGTTAGGGTTGTTTTCACTGGAGTTCAGATGAATGAGTTGGGGGGGGTTCTCACAGAGACTTATAAAATTCTAACAGGTCTAGACAGGGTAGATGCAGGGAGGATATTCCTGATGGTGGGGGAATCCAGAACGAGGGATCACAGTCTGAGGATTCAGGTTAGACCATTTAGGACAGAGATGAGGAGACATTTCCCAAAGAGTGGTGAGCCTATGGAATTCATTGCCACAGGAAGTAGTTGATGCCAAAACATTGAATCTATTCAAGAGGCAGCTGAATATAACATTTGGGGCGAATAGGATCAAAGGTTATGGAGAAAAAGCAAGATTAGGCTTTTGAGTTGGATGATCAGCTGTGATCATAATGACTGGCAGAACAGGTTTGAAGGTCTCTCCTATTTTCTATGTTTCTATGTAACCCTTTCAGGTCATTTTGATTTTCCTTTGGAAGGTAACACAGTAATTTATCCTAATTTCTAATAATGTCCTTGTTATCTAACTTAATCTAAGGAATACAAATTCAGAGTCATCTGGATTTCATTGAATCATACAGTGCAGCAGGAGACCATTTGGCCCATTGAGTCTGCACTGACCACAATCCCTCCCAGTCCCCGTCCTCATGCATTCCCTAGTTATTCCCCTGACATTAAGGAGAAATTTAGCACGGCTAATCCACCTAACCCATACATCTTTCGACTGTGGGAGGAAACGGGAGCACCTGGAGGAAACTCACACAGGCATGGAAAGAATGTGCAAACTCCACATAGACGTGACCCAATCCAAGATTTGAACACGGGATCCTGGCGCTGTGAGTCAGCAGTGCTAACCACTATGTCACTGTGCTGCCCAAATTTGGTTCTTCACTCTGAAACATCCTTTTTCTGTTTTCCTTCCTTCTCAAAATACCTCTTAAGCATATTCACATGACATACTCTGTGAGTTTTCCTTCTATCTGATTTGATTTATTATTGTCTCATGTATTAGTATCCAGTGAAAAGTATTGTTTCTTGCATACTAAACAGACAAAACATACCATCATAGGGAAGGAAAGGAGAGAGTATAGAATGTGGTGTTACAGTCATAGCTTGGGCGTAGAGAAAGATCAACTTAATGTGAGGTAGACCCTTCAAAGTCCGATGGCAGCAGAGAAGAAACTGTTTTTGAGTCAGTTGATACGCGTCCTTAGACTTTTGTATCTTTTTCCTGATGAAAAAAGGTGGAAGAGCGTATGTCCAGGAGGGCATGGGGCCTTTGATTATGCTGGCTCCTTTTCTGAAGCAGCGGGAAGTGTAGATAGTGTCAATGGACGGGAGACTGGTTTGCATGATGGAATGGGCTTCATTCACGACCCTTTGTAGTTTCTTGGAGTCTTAGACAGAGCAGGGGCCTTATCAAACTGTGATACAACCAGAAAGAATGCTCTCTGTGGTGCATCTGTAGAAGTTGGTGAGAGTTGTAGTGGACATGCCAAATTTCCTTCGTCTCCTGAGAAAGTAGAAGTGTTGGTAGGCTTTCTTGTTGCCTTACCAGTTCACCAGGTTCCCTATCTCTCGCTCCTGTATTGTGTCACATAATTGATTGAGATCTGACCCAATTGATTGGCTCAGATCTCAAACAATGGCATTCTTATCAAATAATTCACCTCACTCAATTTCCTTCCAGTTTGATTAGGCCCACAAACCTTGCTTTTCAAGGTTCATTTACCACTGGCATCCCCACTAGCAAAACTACAAATTTTTGATTTCTTATTCACTTTTGTTTCATCACATGCTCTGCCACTTTTAAATGTTGTCGAGCCAATTCACCGACTTTATTCAACCTTTCCTGAAAAATTTGATACACAGTCTAATAATGTAGTTTCAGAATGCTCATAAGAACATAAGAACATAAGAAATAGGAGCAGGAGTAGGCCATCTCGCCCTTCGAGCCTGCCCCACCATTCAATAAGATCATGGCTGATCTGAAGTGGATCAGTTCCACATTCCCGCCCTCTCCCCATAACCCTTAATCCCCTTGTCTATCAAAAGCCTATCAACCCGTGTCTTAAAAATATTTAGCGAGGTAGCGTCCACCACTTCAACGGGCAGAGAATTCCAGAGATTCACCACCCTTTGTGTGAAAAAGTTCCTCCTCAACTCCGTTCTAAACCGCCCCCCTTTATCTTGAGGCTGTGCCCCCTAGTCCTGCTGTCCTTTCTGAGTGGGAAGAGTCTCTCCACCTCTATCCTATCCATCCCATTCATCATCTTATACATCTCAATGAGATCTCCCCTCATTCTTCTAAACTCTAACGACCAGTGTTCTGACCAATGAAATAAAGCTTGCCGAATGCCTTCTTCACCACTCTGTCCACCTTAACTCCACTTTCAAGGAGCTATGAACCTATACCCCTAGATCTATTTGTTCTATAACTCTCCCCAACGCCCTACCATTAACTGAGTAAGTCCTGCCCTGGTTCAATCTATCAAAATGCATCACCTCGCATTTATCTAAATTAGACTCCATCTGCCATTCATTGGCCCACTGGCCCAATTGATCCAGATCCTGTTGCAATCCTAGATAATCTTCCTCACTGTCCACTACCCATCAATCTGTGGAGGGAAATTGAGCAGGAGACCCAAAACGGCTTTTACACTGGCACGATTTCCCTCTTCCAACAGCGAAGTAATGGGGATCCCATTTTTAAAGTCAGGATCCTCATTTAAAACATCGCAGATAGAAGGAGGAGTAGGCCATTCATTATGATCACAGCTGATCATCAAATTCAATATCCTGATCCCGCATTCCTCCATATCCCTTGATCCCTTTAGCATCAAAAGCTATATCTAATTTCTGATTGAAATCAGACAATGTTTTGGCGTCAAATACTTTCTGTGTTAGTGAGTTCTACAGATTCATCATTCTCTGAAGAAATTTCTCCTCACCTCAGTTCTAAAAGCTTTACCCATTATCCTCATCTATGATCTTTAGTTCTGGACTCCCCTCATATTAAATTGTCCATTCACTTCAGCGTGCCCTGATATTGACGTGAATCATAACAGGCCAGACACTGTGTACCCGGCAATCAGAACTTGCTGGAGATGCATGGATGAGTAGAGCCATTGTGAAGGGGAGGGGCTCTGAAGGAGGGGGCGGGGAAGAATCATGCCCAGGCAGTCTGGGAAGTGCCAGGGGCACTGGCTGGGGTGTAGTAGTTTTGTCGTGGGACTATAGGGAGGGGGAGAGATCTATGTGGAGTGGGGTGGATTTCAATCCTCATCACTTTTTATATCGGTGACCCTTTACAAAGGCACTGATCTTTTAAGCTGAAGTTGTGCCCCTTTTCCTTGGTTGGTTGAAGATTTTTCTTGAATTCAGTTCAAGAATTTGCCCGTTACGTAGCCTTATTTGATGCTTCATTTACTTTATCATCCCTCCTTACAGATGTAGTTGATGCTTTAAGCAATGATATGCACTCCCACCTTTTTATTCCCTTTTCCACATATTTTGTAATCAATATCAGTATTTAGTATTCATGATCCTACATGTTTTGTGAGTCTCTCAATATCTGGCGATCTTGGAAGCTCTGTACACATGAACTCCAGGCCCCTCTGTTCCTGCATACTTTTTTGAATTATGCCATTGAGTATTGTTGCCTCTTCCTATCCCTCCTCCCAGTCTATCACCATCTCATCTTTTAATTACTCTTTGGCTTTAAAATGACCCATTAATTAGAGTCAGATGTCTGATCCAAATGTCGTCTTCCCATTGGATCAAGAGATGGCAGTGATGTATTAGTGATGTCACTGGAATAGTGATCCAAGAAGGCTTTTACATTGACACAATTTCCCCACTCGTTTGCTCCCATCCTCCACCAATGGTGCATGGTGGCCAAGGTTAATGCTCTGGAGATGTTGTTCAAATGTTGTTGGATTTTAAATTTAGTTAATAAATCTGGAATTAACAGAAGAAAGTCTCAGCAATGATATGAAGCAAATATTGTCAATTATAAAAGCCTACCTGTTTCACTAACCCTTGAAGGAAGGATGTCTGTCATCCTTACAATGTCTGGCCTAGTGGTGATTCCAAGCACACAGCAATGGGGTTGACTTTTAATAACACTCTGAAATAAGAACATGATAATATAAGAACTCGGAGCAGGAGTCGGCCATCTGGCCCCTGGAGCCTGCTCCACCATTCAATAAGATCATGGTTGACCTTTTCATGAACTCAGCTCCAATTACCCACCCGCTCACCATAACCCTTAATTTTTTTACTGTTCAAAAACCCTTGCCTCAAAAACATTCAATGAGGGAGCCTCAACTGCTTCACTGGGCAGGGAATTCCACAGATTCACAGTCCTTTGAATGAACAAGTTCCTCCTCAACTCAGTCCTAAATCTGCTTCCCCTTATTTTGAGGCTATGCCCCCTAGTTCTAGTTTCACCCACCAGTGGAAACAACCTCCCTGCTTCTGTCAAAGCTTCTATCTTATCTATCCCCTTCATAATCGTATATGTTTCTATAAGGTCGCCCCTCATTCTTCTGAATTCCAATGTGTATAGCTCCAGTCGACTCAGTCTCTCCTCATAAGCCAACCCTCTCAACTCCGGAATCAACTGAGTGAATCTCCTCTGCACCCCCTCCAGTGCCAGTGTATCCTTTCTCAAGTAAGGAGACCAAAACTGTACACAGTACTCCAGGTGTGGCCTCACCAGCACCTTATACACTGCAACACAACCTCACTGTTTTTAAACTCCATCCCTCGAGCAATGAAGGACAAAATTCCATTTACCTTCTTAATTATCTGCTGTACCTGCAAACCAACTTATTGTGATTCCTGCACAAGGACACCCAGGTCCCTCTGCACAGCAGCATGTAACAATGTTTTACCTTTTAAATAATAGTCCATTTTGATGTTATTCCTACCAAAATGATGACCTCACATTTACCAACATTGTTCTCCCATTCACTTAAATTATCTATATTCCTTTGCAGACTTTCAGCGTCCTTTGCACACTTTGCTCTTCTACCCATCTTCGTGTCATCTACGAATTTTGACACATTACACTTGGTCCCCAACTCCAAATCATCTATGTAAATTGTCAACAATTGTGGTCTCAACATTGATCACTGAGGCACATTAGTCACTGATTGCCAAGCAGAAAAACACCCATTTACCCCCACTCTTTGCTTTCTGTTTGTTAACCAATCCTCAATCCATGCTAATACATTACCTGTGAAACTGTGCACCTTTATCTTATGTAACAGTCTTTGTTGCGTACCTTGTCAAATTCCTTCTGGAAATCCAGCTACACCACATCCACAGATTCCCCAGTGTCCACTGCACATGTAATGTTCTCAAAAAATTCCACCAAATTAGTCAAACATGACCTGCCCTTCACAAACCCATGCTGCATCTTACCAATGGGACAATTTATATCTGGATGTCTTGCTATTTCTTCCTTGATGATAGATTCAAGCATTTTCCCCTACTATAGAAGATAACCGGCCTATAGTTACCTGCCTTTTATCTACCTCATTTTTTTAAACAGTGGTGTCACATTTGCTGTTTTCCAATCTGCGGGAGCCGGATTGTTCCAGCAAGACATTTAGTTGAAGTGCTGTTAGAAATGAGCGATAAATGCTGGCCTTGCCTGCAACATTTGCATCCCAGGAAAGAATAAAGAACATTCTGCTTCCATTCCAACAAAATATGAGCACAGTAGCCTGGAAGGTTTAAGATCGAACCTCAACTTGGTAAATTCAACAACTTACACCTTGCTTGGTGGCATCCTGTCCACGATTTTAAACTTGTAAGTCTGTATGTTTATATTTCCTCCACCATGTAGATGTGCCTATATGCTGTCTACAAGATGCATAGCAACAACTTTGGCATGTCAGCTACAACTCTCACTGACTTTTACAGATATACTATAGAAAGCATTCTTTTTGGTTGTATCACAGCTTGGTGTGGCTCCTGCTCTGACCAAGACCTCAAGGAACTACGTGAATGTAACCCAATCCATCACGCAAACCAGTCTTCCATCCATTGGCTCTGTCTACACTTCCTGTTTCCTCGGCAAAGCACCCAGCATAATTAAAGACCCCATGCAGCCTGTACATTCTCTCTTCCATCTTCTTCCAGTAGGAAAAAGATACAAAGTCTGAGGTCATGTATTAATCAGCAGAAAAACAGTTTCTTTCCTGCTGCCATCAGACTTTTGAATGGACCTACTTTGCATTAAGTTAATCTTTCTCTGGACCCTAGCTATGACTGTAACACTATATTCTGCATTCTCATTTCCTTCTCTATGATCGGTATGCTTTGTCTGAATAGAGAACAGGAAACAATACTTTTCATGGTACGCTATTTGATGGGTAGAACAGTAGCACAGTTGTTAGCACTACTGCCTCACAGCACCAGAGACCTGGGTTTGATTCCTGGCTTGGGTCACTGTCTGTGTGGGTTTCCTCTGAGTGCTGAGGTTTCCTCCCATATTCTGAAAGATGTGCTGGTTAGGTACATTGATCTGAACAGGCACTGCAGTGTGGCGACTAGGGAAATTTTACAGTAACTTCATTTCATGAATGAAAGCCTTGCTTGTGACGAATAAATAAAATTTGCTTTACATGTGACAATAATAAATCAAATCAAATTAAAAACTTGCCAAGGTTCCTTCTAGGGCGCCTTCCAAACCATAATATTGACCACCTGGAAGACCAGGGGCCGCAGATGCATGGGAACTCCAGTTCCCTCCATGTGAAACCATCATGATTTGGGTGTGGGGCGGTGAGGGTGATGGTGTGGATGTTCCATGGTGGGGTAGGTTTCCATCTTTATTTTTTTACATTGGCACACCCTTTAAAAGAATTGCTGGAATCTTTCTGAAACCAAAGTTGCACCCTCGCTCATTGGGCTGACGATAAAGATTCCTCTTGAATGTACTTCAAGAATTTTGCATCCTCTGGCCTCATTTGATGCTTCATTTAGTATATCATCCCTCCTCACAGCTGTAGTTGATTCTGGTAGTTCATTGTCATTGAGTCAAAATACTGGAACTCCCTCCATCACAGCACTGCAGCTGTATCTACACCACATGGACTGCCGCAGTTCAAGAAGGTGGGTCACCAGCACCATTATTTTCCCATAGAAACATAGAAAATTACAGCTCAGAAACAGGCCCTTTGGCCCCTCCTATCTGTGCCGAACCATTTTTTGCCTAGTCCCACTGACCTGTACTTAGACCATATCCCTCCACACCCCTCTCATCCATGTACCCATCAAAGTTTTTCTTAAACGTTAAAAGTGACCCCATATTTACCACTTTATCTGGCAGCTCATTCACACTCCCACCACTCTCGAGTGAAGAAGCCCCCACCTAATATTCCCTTTAAACTTTTCACCCTTAACCCATGCCCTCTGATTTTTTTCTCCCCTCGCCTCAGTGGAAAAAGCCTGCTTGCATTCACTCTATCTATACCCATCAAAATCTTATACACCTCTATCAAATCTCCCCTCATTCTTCTATGCTCCAGGGAATAAAGTCCTAACCTATTCAATCTCTCTCTGTAACTCAGCTTCTCAAGTCCCGACAACATCCTCGTGAACTTTCTCTGCACTCTTTCAAACTTATTTACATCCTTCCTGTAACTAGGTGACCAAAACTGTACACAATACTCTAAATTTGGCCTCACCAATGCCTTATACAACCTTACCATAACACTCCAACTTTTATACTCGATACTCCGATTTACAAAGGCCAATGTACCAAAAGCACTCTTTACAACCCTATCCACCTGTGATGTCACTTTTGGGGAATTCTGTACCTGTATTCCCAGATCCCTCTGTTCAACTGCACTCTCCAGAATCCTACCATTTACCCTGTACGTTCTACTTTGGTTTGTCCTTCCAAAGTGCAGTACCTCACACTTGTCTGCGTTAAATTCCATTTGCCATTTTTCAGCCCATTTTCCTTGTTGGTCTAAATCCTTCTGCAAGCTTTGAAAATCTTCTTCTCTGTCCACTACACCTCCAGTCTTTGTATCATCAGCAAATTTGCTGATCCAATTTACCACATTATCATCCAGATCATTGATATTCAGGACAAACAACAATGGACCCAACACCGATCCCTGCGGCACACCACTCGTCACAGGCCTCCACTCAGAGAAGCAATCCTCCACAACCACTCTCTGGCTTCTTCCACTGAGCCAGTGTCTAATCCAATTTACTACCTCCCCATTTTCAACTAGAGATTGCCAACAAATGCTTTCCTAGCCAGCTATGCCAATGAACAGATAAAGAATCATTACTGCCCTGTAACTATATCAGATTCAGATGAATAAATAGCTTCTTATTTCCTGTATTTCTTTGTGCCCTGTGAAGGAAAGCTATCCAAACCACATCAGCATCTCGGTGGAGCTAGAGGGAAAGGAGTTCGTGCTGGATCTCAGCAAAAATAAGTGAGTTGATCTTGTTTTCTATAACTCAATGGTTAAGGAAGACACATTAAAGATAGCAAGACAGGTGATATGTCAAGACTTCAGCCGGTGGAGCTGTTGGATGCTACTGTGATCCAGGGTAAAAACTGTTTATAGAACAGTACAGCACAGTACTGGCCCTTCGACCCTCAATGTTGTGCCGAGCTTTGTCCAAAACCAAGATCAAGCTAAACCATTCCCTATCATTCTGGTGTGCTCCATGTGCCTATCTAATAACCACTTGAAAGTTCCTAAAGTATCTGACTCTGCTACCACAACCACACCCCAACCACTCTCTGAGTAAAGAACCAACATAGAAACATAGACATAGAAACATAGAAAAACTACAGCACAATACAGGCCCTGCGGCTCATAAAGTTATGCCGAACATGTCCCGACCTTAAAGATTACTAGGTTTACCTATAACCCTCTATCTTACTAAGTTCCATGTACTTACCTAAAAGTCTCTTAAAAGACCCTATCGAATCCACCTCCACCACCATTGCTGACAGCCCATACCATGCACCCACCACTCTCTGAGTGAAAAACTTAACAAAGAACAAAGAACAAAACAGCCTGGGAAACAGGCCCTTCGGCCCAACGAGCCCACGCCGCCTTCTTAACACCACCTGTCTCCCCCTCCACCCATGACCCTTATCTATGATTTTATGGCCATCCAGATTGAGGGAAACTGATTTAGGGACAATTTATTCCTGCCAATCAGCCTAACAGCACATCTTTGGGGTGTGGGAGGAAACCGGAGCACCCGGAGAAAACCCATGCAAGCACAGGGAGAATGTGCAAACTCCCACAGACACCGGCCCAAATCCATGTGTCTGCACAGCAAACAGTGATAGTCACTGAGCTGTGGTCTTGCCCAGTATCTGGTCCAGTTTAGGCACACACTAACGACATGAAGCACTAGGCCAACCTCAAACAACCAAGAGCAGCCCAAGTACGACCCATCGCGCGTATGCCCCTCGTTGGACACAAGGCGGACCGACTTAAAACCTGTGAATGAAAAAGAGAAAAAAAAAACATTATTGTTGTACCATATCCATTTACATTACCAGGGACGCCCCAATGCTAATAACCCTTATTTAAAACAATCTCCTGTATCCACCCATCTCCAATCCAGTCATGTGCCTGTCTAAGTTACTCTTGAATGACTCCAGTGTGTTTGCCTCCACCACCTTACTTGGCAGAGCATTCCATACCCCCACTACCCTCTGTGTGAAAAACCTCCCTCTAATATCTGTGTTGTACCTCTCCCCTCTCACCTTAAGTCCATGGCCCCTTGTCCTATGTGTCTCTATCATAGGAAATAGCTTACCTCTGTTTACTCTATCTATACCCTTCATAATCTTATATACCTCTAGTAGATCCCCCCTCAGTCACCGTCTTTCAAGGGAAAACAGCCCCAATTTCTTCAATCTTTCCTCATACCCCAGTCCTTCCATACCAGGCAACATCCTGGTAAACCTCCTCTGCACTCTCTCCAGAGTCTCCACGTCCTTCCAGTAGTAAGGTGACCAGAACTGGACGCAGTACTCCAAATGCGGCCTAACCAACGTTCTGTACAACTGCAACATTAGACTCCAGCTCTTATATTCTATACCCCTTCCTATAAAGGCTAACATACCATAGGCTTTCTTCACCACACTCTCCACTTGCACTGCCACCTTCAAAGACTTGTGCACTTGCACCCCCAGGTCTCGCTGCGATTCTATACTCCTTACGGGCTTACCCTTTACCATATAACTCCCCCCTACATTATTCCGGCCAAAATGCATCACCTCACATTTATCCGGATTAAACTCCATTTGCCATGTATCTGCCCAGTCAACCAGCCTATCAATATCCTGTTGTATTGCCAGCCACTGCTCCTCACTGCCCGCCAATCCAGCCATCTTGGTGTCATCAGCAAATTTGCTGATCACACCACCTACTCCCTCTTCCAAATCATTTATATACACTACAAAGAGAAGAGGTCCCAGTACCGAGCCCTGCGGCACACCACTAGTGACAGACCTCCAGCTAGAAAAGGACCCCTCCACTACTACTGTCTGACTCCTCTTTGCAAGCCAGTTCTCTACCCATCTAGATACCTGGCCACATATCCCATGAGCTTTAATCTTCTGTACCAACCTACCATGAGGGACTTTGTCAAACGCCTTACTGAAATCCATATAGACGACATCAACAGCTCGTCCTTCGACGACCGTTTTTGTCACCTCCTCAAAGAATTCTACCAGATTCGTAAGGCAAGACTTCCCCTTTACAAAGCCATGCTGCGTATCCTTAATCAGATCCTTAACCCTGACATCTCCTCTGTACCTAATCCCCAGCACCCTGAACCAGTGTCCTCTTGTGGCAGCCATTTCAGCCCTGGGAAAAAGCCTCTGACTGTCCACTCAATCAATACCTCTCAACATTTTATACACTTCTATCAGGTCACCCCTCATCTTTCATCTCTCCAAGGAGGAAAGGCTGAGCTCCCTCAACCTATCCTCATAAGGCATGCTCCCCAATCCAGGCCACATCCTTGGAAATCTCCTCTGCACCCTTTCTATGGCTTCCACATCCTTCCTGTAATGAGGCGACCAGAAGTAAGCGCAGTACTCCAAGTGGGGTCTAACCAGTGTCCTATATAGCTGCAACATTTCTCTCGACTCCTGAACTCAATCCCTCGATTGAAAAAGGCCAATACACCATACGTCTTTTTAACCACAGCTTCAACCTGCGCAGCTGCTTTGAGCGTCCTATGAACTCGGACCCCAAGATCCTTCTGATCTTCCACACTGCCAAGAGTCCTATATTATATTCTGCCATCCTATTTGACCTGCCAAAATGAACCACTTCACACTTATCTGGGTTGAACTCCATCTGCCACTTCTCCACCCAGTCTTGCATCCTATCTATGTCTCGCTGCAACTTCTGACGTCCCTCCACACTATCCACAACATCTCCAACCTTTGTGTCATCAGCAAACTTACCAACCCATCCCTCCACTTCCTCATCCAGGTCATTTATAAAGATCACAAAGAGCAAGGGTCCCAGAACAGATCCCTGCGGCACTCCACTGGTGACCAACCTCCATGTAGAATATGACCCATCTATAACCACTCTTTGCCTTCTGTGGGCAAGCCAGTTCTGGATCCACAAAGCAATGTCCCCTTGGATCCCATGCCCTCTCACTTTCTCAATAAGCCTTGCATGGATAAGGTTAAGTAGATAAGGTTAAGGTTAAGCTTAAGTAGATAAGGTTGTTAAGAAGGCGTACGGTGTCTTGGCGTTTATTGGTAGGGGGATTGAATTTAGGAGTCGCAGCGTCATGTTGCAACTGTACACAACTCTGGTGCGGCCGCACTTGGAGTACTGTGTGCAGTTCTGGTCCCCACATTACAGGAAGGATGTGGAGGCGTTGGAGAGGGTGCAGAGGAGGTTTACTAGGATGTTGCCTGGTATGGTGGGGAGGTCCTATGAGGAGAGACTGAGGGATTTAGGGTTGTTTTCATTGGAAAGAAGGCGGCTAAGAGGGGATCTTACTGAAACATATAAGATGATTAGAGGTTTATATAGGGTGGATGGTGATAGCCTTTTTCCTCGGATGGAGAAAGCTAGCACGAGGGGGCATGGCTTTAAATTAAGGGGGGGTAGCTACAGGACAGATGTCAGGGGCAGGTTCTTTACCCAGCGGGTGGTGAGGGATTGGAATGCCCTGCCTGCTGCAGTTGTAAATGCGTCTAGTTTGGGGGCGTTTAAGAGATCTCTGGATAGGTTTATGGACGAAAAGGGATTGGTATAGGCTAGTGGGTCATTGTTTTTGTAACTGGTCGGCGCAACATCGTGGGCCGAAGGGCCTGTTCTGCGCTGTAATGTTCTATGTTCTATGTTCTATGGAGCACTTTATCAAATGCCTTGCTGAAGTCCATATATACTACATCTACTGCTCTTCCTTCATCTATGTGTTTAGTCACATCTTCAGAAAATTCAATCAGGCTCATAAGGCATGATCTGCCTTTGATAAAGCCATGCTGACTATTCTTAATCATTTTATTCCTCTCCAAATGTTCATAAATCTTGCCTCTCAGGATCTTCTCCATCAATTTACCAATCACTGAGGTTAGACTCACTGGTCTATAATTTCCAGGGCTATCTCTACTCCCTTTCTTGAACGAAGGAACAACATCCGCAATCCTCCAATCCTTCAGAACCTCTCCCATCTCCACTGATGACACAAAGATCATCGCCAGAGGCTCAGCAATCTCCTCCCTCGCCGCCCACAGTAGCCTGGGGTACATCCCATCCGGTATCTTATCTAACTTGAAACTTTTCAAAAGCTCCAACACATCCTCTTTCCTAATAACTACATGCTCAAGCTTTTCAGTCTGCTGCAAGTCTGCACTACAACCACCAAGATCCTTTTCCATAGTGAAGTAAAGTATTCATTAAGTACCTCTGCTATTTCTTCCGGTTTGTTATAGGTATAATAATACCTCAAAGACTGTTAGTGAGTCAAAAATACAGTGGCTTATTCCAAAGCTTTGGGGAGAAACTGGCTCCGATTAAGGCTTACCAGACTTCTCATAGAACACAAACTCAAGTGGACATTTATACATTATGAGCTCCAGCAGGAATCACGATTCAAAAGTTCTAATTCCTGCCAGACCTCCAGTTCTTCCTTCCTGGGTCGTGATGCAGCCCCAGAGTTAATCAGGAATTACAGTCCTGCAGTCAGGACATAGGGAATCCCTTCTGCAGTGATACCGGCATCCCTTCTTTGAAGTTACTTGTGTGAACATGGCTGTCCCAGCAGGACTCTTCCTGTTAAAAGCCGGTATCATGATTCTGCCATCAGCAGCTGTTAAAAGCTGGTATTGTAAACTACCATCTGGGTGGCGATTCCCACTAATACAAACAGGTAAGATTTGCAAAGTCTACAAAATAACAGTCACATTTAACTATCAGCTGTTAGAAAAATTTCACATACTTTAACACAAACAAATAAAAATAAAAGTAGGGAGGTCTTGCTGCAGCTGTATAGGGCATTGGTGAGGCCGCAGCTGGAGTACTGTGTGCAGTTTTGGTCGCCGCACCTGCGCAAGGATATTTTGGCCTTGGAGGGAGTGCAGAGGAGGTTTACTAGGCTGATACCGGAGTTGAGGGGGTTGAGCAATGAGGAGAGGCTGAATAAACTAGGCTTGTACTCGTTAGAGTTTAGAAGAATGAGGGGAGATCTCATTGAGACGTATAAGATGATGAATGGGATGGATAGGATAGAGGTGGAGAGACTCTTCCCGCTCAGAAAGGATAGTAGGACTAGGGGGCACAGCCTCAAGATAAAGGGGGGCGGTTTAGAACGGAGTTGAGGAGGAACTTCTTCACTCAAAGGGTGGTGAATCTCTGGAATTCTCTGCCCGTTGAAGTGGTGGAGGCTGCCTCGCTAAATATTTTTAAGACGCGGGTTGATGGGTTTTTGATAAGAGAGGGGATTAAGGGTTATGGGGAGAGGGTGGGAATGTGGAACTGAGCCACGACAGATCAGCCATGATCTTATTGAATGGCGGGGCAGGCTCGAGGGGCTAGATGGCCTACTCCTGCTCCTATTTCTTATGTTCTTAAATAATTGATGTGTGCAGAAACGGCACGGCGATAATTATGGGGGATGTTAATCTGCATATTGATTGGCTGACCCAAGTCGGACATGGTGGGCTTGAGGAAGAGTTCTTGGAATGCTGCCGGGATAGTTTCCTTGAACAGTGTGTGACGGAACTGACGAGAGAGCGAGCTATCTTAGATCTGGTGTTATGTAATGAGGCGGGAAGAATTAGGGATCTTGTTGTAAGGGATCCTCTTGGGACGAGTGATCATTGTATGGTTGAGTTTTTGATACAGATGGAGAATGAGAAAGTAGGGTCCCGAACCTGTGACCTCTGTTTGAACAGAGGGGAGTACGATAGGATGAGAGAGGAATTGGCGAATGTAGATTGGGGGCGCAGATTGGTTGGTAGGATGACTGAGGAACAGTGGAGGATCTTTAGGGAGATCTTTTTCGGTGCTCAGCAGAAATTTATTCTGATGGTAAAGAAGGAATGTAGGAGAAGGGATAATCAGCCGTGGTTATCGAAGGAAATAAAGGAGAGTATTAAATTAAAAGCTGATGCGTTCAGAGTGGATAAAAATAGTGGGCGAGTAGAAGATTGGGAAAGGTTTAAAAATCAACAAAGAATGACTAAGAAAGCGATAAAGAAAGGAAGGATAGAGTATGAAGCTAAACTAGCTCTAAATATAAAAAAAGACAGTAAAAGTTTTTACAAATATATAAGGAAGAAGAGGCTGGCTAGAGTGAATGTTGGACTCTTAGATGATGAGAGGGGGGATTTAGCGGTGGGTGATGAGGAAATGGCTAAGGCTTTAAATAAGTTTTTTGCCTTGGTCTTCACGGAGGAGGACACAAATAGTTTGCCGGATATTAAAGATAGAAGGATGGTAGGAGATGAGGGCCTGAATGCGATTACTATCACTAGAGAGGTAGTGCTTGATGGACTAATGGGACTGAAGGTAGACAAGTCCCCAGGACCGGATGGAGTGCAACTCAGGGTTCTGAAGGAAATGGCAGAGGTGATAGTGGATGCCTTAGTAATTATTTATCAAAATTCGCTGGACTCCGGGGAAGTGCTGGAAGATTGGAAAATGGCTAATGTTACGCCGCTGTTTAAAAAAGGTAGCAGGCAAAAGGCAGGGAATTATAGGCGAGTTAGTTTAATGTCTGTACTTGGAAAAATGCTAGAGTCCGTCATCAAGGAAGAAATAGCGAGGTACCGAGAAAAGAATGGTTTGATCGAGCAGACGCAGCATGGATTCGTTAAGGGGAAGTCGTGTTTGACGAATTTATTGGATTTCTATGAGGATGTGACTAGTGTGGTGGACAGAGGGGAACCGGTGGATGTGGTATTTTTAGATTTTCTAAAGGCGTTTGATACGGTGCCTCATAAAAGGTTGCTTCAGAAGGTTAGGGTGCACGGAGTTGGGGGTAAGGTGTTAACGTGGATAGAGGATTGGTTGTCTAATAGGAAGCAGAGAGTTGGTATCAATGGGTGCTATTCTGATTGGCGGTTGGTGACTAGTGGAGTGCCGCAGGGATCGAGTGCCGCAGGGATCGCTGGGGCGAGGAGCTGGCAGATGGAGTATAATGTTGGCAAGTGTGAGGTTATCCACTTTGGCAGAAATAATAGTAGGAGGGATTATTATTTAAAGGGTGAAAAACTGCAGCAGGCGACGGTGCAGAGGGACCTGGGGGTCCTTGTGCACGAATCGCAAAAACCCAGTCTGCAGGTGCAGCAGGTGGTCAGGAAGGCGAATGGGATGCTGGCCTTCATAGCGAGGGGGATAGAATATAAAAGCAGGGAGGTCTTGCTGCAACTGTACAGGGCACTGGAGAGGCCGCAGCTGGAGTACTGTGTGCAGTTTTGGTCGCTGCACTTGCACAAGGATATTTTGGCCTTGGAGGGAGTGCAGAGGAGGTTCACTAGGCTGATACCGGAGATGAGGGGGTTGGACTATGAAGAGAGACTAAATAGACTGGGTCTGTACTTGTTGGAGTTTAGAAGGATGAGGGGGGGGATCTTATAGCAACGTATAAGATAATGAAGGGGATGGATAGGGTAGAAGTAGAGAGATTCTTCCTGCTCAGAAAGGACAGCAGGACTAGAGGGCACAGCCTTAAGATAAAGCGGGGGGGGCAGTTTAGGTCTGAGTTAAGGAGGAACTTCTTCACTCAAAGGGTGGTGAATCTCTGGAATTCTCTGCCCGTTGAAGTGGTGGAGGCTGCCTCGATAAATATATTTAAGTCACGGGTAGATAGGTTTCTGATGGACAAGGGGAATTAAGGGTTATGGGGAGAAAGCGGGAAAGTGGAACTGATCCACTTCAGATCAGCCATGATCTTATTGAATGGCGGGGCAGGCTCGAAGGGCTAGATGGCCTACTCCTGCTTCTATTTCTTATGTTCTTATGTTCTTATATGATCAGCGCAACTTGTGGGCCAAAGGGCCTGTTTGTGCTGTAGTGTTCTATGCTCTACGTTCTATAAGACCTGCCCTCCAAACCAGACAGCATCCTGGTAAATCTCCTCTGCACTCTCTCCAATGCTTCCACATCCTTCTTATAGTGAGGTAACCAGAACTGAACACAATATTCCAAATGTGGTCTCACCCAAGGTCCAGTATAGTTGCAGCAGAACCCCACGGCTCTTAAACTCAAATCCCCTGTTAATAAACGCTAACACACTATAAGCCTTCTTCACGGCTCTATGAGCTTGAGTGGCAACCTTCACATATCTGTGGATATGAACCCCAAGATCTCTCTGTTCCTCCACGTTCCTCAGAACCCTGCTGTTGACCCTGTAATCACATTCAAGTTCGTCCTACCAAAATGAATCACCTCTCACTTATCAGGGTTAAACTCCATCTGCCACTTTTCGGCCCAGCTCTGCATCCTATCAATGTCTCTTTGCAGCCTGCAAGAGCCCTCCACCTCATCCACTACTCCACCAATCTTGGTGTCATCAGCAAATTTACTAACCCACCCTTCAGCCCCCTCTTCCAAATCATTGATAAAGATCACAAACAGCAGAGGACCCAGCCCTGATCCCTGTGATACACTGCTGGTAACTGGCCTCCACCCTCTTTATTCTATGATACAGCCAGTTACTTATCCAATCGGCCAAATTTCCTTCTATCCCACACCTCCTTATTTTCTTCATGAGCCTACCACGGGGAACCTTATCAAACACCTTACTAAAATCCATGTATACAACATCAACTGCTCTACCTTCGTCTACACACTTAGTTACCTCCTCAAAGAGTTCAATCAAATTTGTGAGGCAGGACTTACCAGTGAGTCTGACCTCAGTTGTTGTTAAGTTGACTAAGTTACTACTGGAAGGACGTGGAGACTCTGGAGAGAGTGCAGAGGAGGTTTACCAGGATGTTGCCTGGTATGGAAGGACTGGGTTATGAGGAAAGATTGGGCAAATTGGGGCTGTTTTCCCTTGAAAGACGGCGACTGAGGGGGGATCTAATCGAGGTATATAAGATAATGAAGGGTATAGATAGAGTAAACAGAGGTAAGCTTTTTCCTAGGTTGGAAACGCACATTATGAGGGGCCACGGGCTTAGGGTGAGGGGGGGGGCGAGGTATAATTCGGATGTTAGAGGGAGGTTTCTCACACAGAGGGTAGTGGGGGTATGGAATGCTCTGCCAAGCATGGTGGTGGAGGCAGGCACGCTGGAGTTGTTTAAGAGTTACTTAGGCACATGAGCGGGATGGAGATGGAGGGATACAGGAGACTGTTTTAAATAAGGTTCAGGAGCCTTGGGACGTCTCTGGGAATCAATTGATTCCTATGGACCTTCCAACATATTTTCTGGCTCACTTGTTTCACTTGGGGATTCCCTTGAATGTGTGTATAAGGATGTGGATGATACTGATGTCTTTCTCTTTTAATCCACAGGTGATTCGGTCCGCCTTGTTATCCAACAAGGGGCATACTCGCGATGGGTCGTACGAGGGCTGATCTTGGTTGTTTTGAGAATAGCCTAGTGCTTCATGTCGTTAGTGTGTGCCTAAACTGGACCAGATACTGGGCAAGACGACAGCTCAGTGACTATCACTGATTGCTGTGCAGACACATGGATTTGGGCCGGTGTCTGTGGGAGTTTGCGCATTCTCCCTGTGCTTGCGTGGGTTTTCTCCGGGGGCTCCGGTTTCCTCCCACACCCCAAAGATGTGCTGTTAGGCTGATTGGTGTAACAAATTGTCCCTAAATTAGTCTCCCCTCAATGTGGAATGCCGTAAGCATAGACAAGGGTCATGGGTGGAGAGGGGACTCATGATGTTAAAATGGCGGTGCGGGCTCGTTGGGCCGAAGGGCCTGTTTCCCAGGCTGTTTTGTTCCTTGTTTTTGTTCTTTGTTCTAATGGGTATCGGGGGCAAACTCTCCGCTGGTTAGAGTTATACCTGATACATAGGAAGATGGTTGTGGTTGTGGAGGGTCAGTAATCCCAGCTCCAGGATAACTCTGCAGGAGTCCCTCAGGGTCCTTGGCCCAACAATCTTCAGCTGCTTCATCAATGACCTTCCCTCCATAAGGCCAGAAGTGGGGATGTTCACCGATGATTGCACAATATTCAGCACCGTTCACAATCCCTCAGATACTGAAACAGTCCATGTTCAAATGCAACAAGATCTGGACAATATCCAGGCTTAGGCTGACAAGTGGCAAGTAACATTTGTGCTACAAAATGCCAGGTAATGACCATCGCCAATAAGAAACACTAACCACCACCCTTTGACATTCAGTGGTGTTACCATCACTGAATCCGCCCCCGTCAACATCCTTCGGGTTACCAGTGACAAGAAACTCAACTGGACTCACCGCATAAACATAATGGCTACAAGAGCAGAACAGAGGCTAGGAATACTGCAGCAACAAACTCACCTCCTGACTCCCCAAAGCCTATCCACCATCTACAAGGCACAAGTCAGGATCCTGTGATGGAGTATTTCCCACTTGCCTGGATGAGTGCAGCTCTAACAACACTCAAGAAGCTTGATACCATCCAGGACAAAGCAGCTGGCTTTGCACCACATCTACAAAAATACTCAGCCCCTCCACCACTGATGCTCAGTAGCAGCAGGGTCTACTACAAGATGCACTGCAGCAGTTCACTAAAGATGCATTGACAGCACCTTCCAAACCCACAACCACTTCAATTTAGAAGGACAAGGGCAACAGATAAATGAGAAGACCATCGCCTGCAAGATCCCCTCCAAGCCACTCACGAGCCTGACTTGGAAATATATTGCCATTTCTTCGCAGTCGCTGAATCAAAATTCTGAAATTCCCTCCCCAACAACATTGTGGGTCATAGAACATAGAACAGTACAGCGCAGTACAGGCCCTTTGTCCTCGATGTTGTGCTGAGCTATGTCCAAACCCAAGATCAAGCTATCCCACTCCCTATCATTCTGATGTGCTCCATGTGCCTATCCAATAACCACTTGAAAGTTCCTAAAGTGTCCGACTCCACTATCACAGCAGGCAGTCTATTCCACACCCCAACCACTCTCTGAGTAAAGAATCTACCTCGGACATCCCTCCAATATCTCCCACCATGAATCTTATAGTTATGCCCCTGAGTAACAGTTACATCCACCCAAGGAAATAGTCTCTGAACGTCCACTCTATTTCCCCTCATCATCTTATAAACCTCGATTAAGTCGCCTCTCATCCTCCTCCGCTCTAAAGAGAAAAGCCTCAGCTCCCTCAACCTTTCCTCATAAGACCTACCCTCCAAACCAGGCAGCATCCTGGTAAATCTCCTCTGCACTCTCTCCAATGTTTCCACATCCTTCTGATAGTGAGGTGACCAAAACTGCACATAATATTCCAAATGTGGGTCAACTCACAGAATAAGGACTGCAGTGATTCAAGATGGTAGCTCAACACCACCTTCTCAAGGGCATATGTAAATGACATTGATGATTATGTGGGAGGTAGGCTTAGTAAGTATGCAGATGACACAAAGATTGGCCAGGAGGTTAACAGTAAGGTTGAGGGCTGCAAGAAAATATGGACAGAATGGTCAAATGGGCAGATAAATGGCAGAGGGAATTTAACCCTGAAAAGTGTGAGATGATGCGCTTTGGAAGGCGTAATTTGACAAGCAAGTACTCAATGAATGAAAGGACACTAGGAAGTTCTGTGGAACAAAGGGACCTGGGTGCGTTTGTCCACAGATCTTTGAAGGCGGAAGAGCATGCTAGGAGGGTAGTGAAGGAGATATATGGGGAACTCACTGGTCTGTAGTCCCCTGGTTTATCTCTGTAACCTTTCTTAAATAGCGGAACCACATTAGCTGTTCTGAAGTCGTATCTCAGGTGCGGTCTCACCGATGCCTTACATAATACAAAAGCAAAACTTACTTATTTTTATTATCTGTTCCTTTAGATATAAATATTGTTGTAAAAATCAGTCTGTTTTAACCCTTATACGATGGACAAATGACTTTGAGTAGATGTCTTATTAGTACAAACAATATTTATTTAAACCCACACAATCAATAATCACCCACCTGACCAACAATAAGTTATCTTACAGAAAATGCTAGAATTCAAGTACAATACAAGACCTTGACTTAACTTTGTGTGACTGACAAATACCCAAGCAGATACTGGCCTTTATCTGTGTGCTGGTCTTGGTAGTTGTCTGTGTTGTTTGGTCCTTTGCTCTGGTCTGGCATTCTGGCTGTGGTCTCTCTTTCTTCCTTCTCGGGTGTGGTGGCTGTCCTCTTTCTGGCGATGTTCACCATTGTTGTAGCTTGTTCGTGGGGTCAGAGAGAGAGATTCCTGGTTGTGCAGCATCCTTTATACCCCATTTGGTTTCGCGCCCTTTTTTTGGCCATTGCCAATCAATCGATCAGGACTTGATCACCCTGATCGATAAGAGTCCAATCAGGTGCTACCACACTGATCTCTGGGTGTGTCCCCGGCGGCCATGCCTGTATGTGTTGTAGGCACATAGGTCACATACCTTCCTCCTAAATAAGGATTCACGGTGCCTTTACGTCTGGCACACAACCCAGTGTGACCAGAAAGTCTCTTTCATCCTGGAGATGGCCCATATCCTGTGTATTCACTCATCAGGGTTGCAGCCTGTTTGTCTGTCTTTAAACTGCAGCCTGTCAGTTTAGTTTCTTGCCCAGTTGTCCCAGAGTGCTTTACAAAACACCATTTTAGATGGCCTGTTTGGCTACAATATCAAAATTCAATTTGCTTTCCTTACTTTACCAATTTGCTTTACCTGAATATTTCGGTTAGTCATACACAAGGACACACAGATCTTTCTGCACCAAAGTATCCCAAAGTCTCTCTCTCTCTCTATGTTGATAACAAGTTGCTTTTCCATTTTTCCAATCAAAATGGATAACCTCACACTCATCTATCTTAAACTCCTTCTTTGCTGCCTGGCCATCCTTCGTTGCTCTTGAGAAGGTGGTGGTGAGCTGCCTTCTTGAAACACTGCAGTCCATGTGCTGTGGGTTGACCCAGAATGCCATTATGGAGTGAATTCCAGAATTATAACCCAGCAATTGTGAAGGAGCTGCAATATATTTCCAAGTAAGAAATCTGACAACACCAGGTAAAAGTCCAACAGATTTATTTGGTAGTAAAAACTTGCATTGTAACCAGTGTTCTGTAAACTGAATGTTTGTCTTTATACGCCATGTTTGTGATCAGAACTCCCCACTCACCTGACAAAGGAGCAGTGCTCCGAAAGCTAGTGGCTTTTGCTATTAAATAAACCTGTTGGACTTTCACTTGGTGTTGTGAGACTTCTTACTGTGTTTACGCCAGTCCAAAGCTGGCATCTCCACATCATATATTTCCAAGTCAGGATTGTAAGCGGCTTGGAGGGCAACTTACAAGTAGCGGTGTTCCTATGTATCTGCCTCCTTTTCCTTTTGGATGGAAGTGGCCATGGGTTTGGAAAGTGCTAGCTTTGATGAATTGCTGCAGTGCATTTTGTAGATAGTACAGACTGCTGCTACTGTCAGTGGTGGAGTCAGTGCATGTTTGTTGATGTGGGGTCAATCAAGCTTTGTCATGGATGGTGTTAAGCTTGTTGAGTGTTGTTGGAGCTGCACCTATCCAGGCAAGTGAGGAATATTCCATCACACCAAAAGAGAAAATGCTGGAAACTCTCAGCAGGTCTGGCAGCATCTGTAAGGAGAGAAAAGAGCTGACGTTTCAAGTACAGATAACCCTTTGTCAAACGAAGGTGCTTTACGGAGCACCTTTGGGCTGTACGCAGTCAGGACCCTGACCTTCTGATTGCTTGACACACTAACTGTCCTGACTGGAGACAATACACACCTCTTTAACTTGTGCTTGGCCCTCTCTCTACTCATATTGTCTGTACCTGTAAAGACTTGATTACCTGTAAAGATTTGCATTCCAACCATTATCTTGTAAATTGAGTTTATGTCTGTATATGCTCTGTTTATGAACACAAGTCTTCACTCTCCTGATGGAGGAGCAAGACTCCGAAAGCTTGTGCTGCCAAATAAACCTATTTGACTTTAACCTGGTGTGGTGAGACTGCTTACTGTGCTTGCCCCAGTCCAATACCGGCATCTCCACATCATGGCTTCCAGTTGTTTGCCATTTTAACACACGATCCTGCTCCCATGCCCAGTGTCTGTCCTTGGCCTGATGCAATGTTCCGGTGAAGTTCAACGCAAACTGGAGAAACAACATCTCATCTTCCAGCTAGGCACTTTACAGCTTTCCAGTCTTAACAGCAAATTCAACAACTTCAGATGATGAGCTCTACCCCACCTTGACCCCTTTGTTTTCATTCTATTTTGTGAATTTTTTTTACTGTTCTCTACCTTTTATTTCCTTATTGTCTTTCTCAACTTTTCTCTCCCCCAATTCTTTCCCCCACTTTATCCCCTTCCCTTACCTTTTCTTCCCCTTTGCTTCCCCTTTTTAAATTTTACCTCTGTCCCATCCATTTTTTCCCCCTCCCCCAACATCTTCTTCTGTCACAGTTTACCCTCTGATTTTAGCTTCTCTGTCATTTGGCCATTCACACCCTTTATTCACTCTGTGGACTGCCATTAGCAGTCTTTTTCTCTGGTTTCTGTGGCTATGACTCATCTTTCATTTCCTCACCCTGCAGTATAAATATCTCTCACTTTCTATGCCTTTTCATGTTGACAAAGGGTTATCTGGACTCGAAACGTCAGCTCTTTTCGCTCCTTACAGATGCTGCCAGACTTGCTGAGATTTTCCAGCATTTCCTCTTTTGGCTTCAGATTCCAGCATCCGCAGTAATTTGCTTTTATATTCCTGATTCACACTCCTGACTTGTGTCTTGTAGATGGTGGACAGGTTTTAGGGAGTCAGGAGGTGAGTTATTTGCCACAGTATTCCAAGCTTCTGACCCACTCTTGTAGCCACGGTGTTTATTTGATGAGTCCAGTTAAGTTTGTGGTCAATGGTAACCCCAAGGATGTTGACAGTGGGGGATTCAGTGATGGTAACACCACTGAACTGTCAAGGGGCAGTAGTTAGATTGTCTTTCATGGGTAATGTGGCATCTCAAATCTACGTCCATTTGTAACTTATTTTCCCTCTTATTTTTGTGTCATCTACAAATGTAGTTATTGTACCTTCCATCTCTGTATCCAAGTCATTATTGTAAATAATTGGGACCCGAGGATCGAACCTGATGGCACCCCAATCATTAATCTTGCTAACCAGAAAAGAACCCATTTATCCTGACGCTGCCTTCTGTCAGTTAGCCAGTCCTCCATTCACACTAATTAATGACCCCAATTCCAAGATATGCTACTTACACAGATCCCGTTATACATTTGGCTTTTTACACCTTTGAGGAAGTCCAGCAAATTAATCACACATGGTTTACACTTGGTAAAACCATATTAACTCTGATGGCTTGCGTTTTGACATTCCAAATGTACTGTTAGCACTTCCTTAATAATGGATTCGAACAACTTTCCAACAACAAACGTTAAACTAACTGGTCTATAGTTTCTTACTGTTTGTCTCCCTCCCTTTTTGAATAATGACATTACATTATCATTTTTCTAATTCATTAGAACCTTCCCCTCATCGAGGGAATTAGGGAATATTATAACCAATGGATCCACTATCTTTGCTGCCACTGTCTTTAAAACGTTAGGATGTAGGCCATCAGGCCTTGGAGACTTGTCTTCCTTGAATGTCAATAGTTTGAGTACTATTGATGATGATTGATCTAAGTTCCTCCCCTTCTATTTCCTCTGCATTGTCCATTACTATTGGGATGGTACTATGTCCTCCACTGTGAAAACTGAGGCAAAATTTTCTTTTCGCATCTCTGCTATTTCTGTGTCCCCATTATTAACTCCCCGGTCTCATCCTTCAAGGAACTAACATTGGCTACATCTTCAATTTTCTATACTTTTGCTACCCTCTTTCATATTTTGTGCAAGTTGTCCGTTATTATTTACCTTTACTCTTTTTATTACAATTTAACAACCTTGTGTTGATCTTTAAAAGATTCACAATCTTCCAACCTCCCACTGGCCTTTACAATATGGTATGCCTTCGTTTTTGTCTTTATGTTGTTTTTAGCTTCCATGCTTAGCCATGGATATTCCTTTCCCTCTTACAATCTTTCTTTCACTCTGGAACGTACTCTTGTTGTGAGGAGTTGAATATCTCCTTAAACATTGTTAGCGCGAGTGGGCGAAACGACCACTATGGACTCAGGGTGAAGTTCAATAACGGCACAGCTTTATTTTCTTTTACGTCGACGGAGGTGCAGTCGGGACATACAATCGGACTGTCCCGAAAGCACTCTAAAGGTCCGCCGCAACAGGCTACAGTTATACCTGAACTTCGGTGTAGTATACGATTCAAATGCGAATACTTTATTTACAGTATTCAACTTTAGCCATCCTGTCTCGATGTTTTCGAGTGTTAGAATGATTGTTTTAAGTGTGTGTTAATCGTTTTTGTCTGATTGGTTATTAATGGTCTAGAATCTCTGGGGTTTGAACAATGGTTGTGTGATTGATCTTGAAGAGTTTGAGGGGCCAGGGACGTTTCCTTAGCTATGCTAATTTTTAGGTGTCTCCATAGGTTGTTTAACTGGTTTAGAAGTGCTGATTTGGAGGGGTGGGGATGTGTTTTTTAATTTAATTCCTGTAGGTGCCACCCTGTCCAGCTTCCCTTGGTGCTAGCCCTCATTTGCATTCTAAAAGCATGCTCTTGCCTGCTAATCTGTGTGTTACTTTGTGATTTTTAGTGGAGAGGCTCTGAGTGTAATTTTAGCCTGCTTCCATATTGTGTGCCCAATTTCATAAAATTTGTTGTCCGATAACTGTTCCCCCCTGTCGGTTGGGAGCGGACTTGTTCCACCTCCCTCAGACTGATTTCCTTAACAAATTTTATGTCTGATGCTCCCTGCATTTGCACGCTGCAGTCGTACAGTTTAGGGGAGCCCCGGGTTTTGTCAAATCAGGTGTATGTGGGAGAAGTGTTCCCGATTTGTTAATTGTCCCATATTGCCAATCATTCTGATCAGTTCCCTCCTAGTATTAGTTTTCTTGCGCTGGGGGTATGCGTAGCACATTATTAGTCCCCAAGATATTGCCTGTATGAGTTGGATGGCAACCAGTATGTGCAAAATTATCCGGATCCAGGGGTGAATGTCTACACTTAGACCCCAGTCCCACACCCTCTGGACCCATGTCTGGCTCTGTAAGGCTGACCCTGTGTCATGCTCTAGGGTTTTGATATGTGATTGTAACTGGTGGTATAATTGAACAGAGTGTCCCACTTTGAGACGGAGCTCTCTCAGTACTTCTGCTAAGTGTAGGATTGGAGCCTGTTCTGGCTCTCGGTAATATTTAAGCTCATCTCTCGGTGGGTCTGTGGCATTGAGTGTGCCTGCTTCGGATATTGGTGACCGGTCTGCGAGGGGTGAAGCAGAAGTTTGGGCTGGCTTCAATGAAAGATATCCTGCAACTGTCACTAGCCCAACAAGCTGAGCAGGCTCTTTTAGGGGAGAGGGGTGCCCATACCCAACTAGATGGAGTCACATTAGAAACACATGCCCGTACCATTAACAGCCTCATAGATAGAGAGAGAGAAAACACTGCCCGGGTACAACAGGGACAGCTGTGCCATGCGTACAGGCATGTCAGCCCATTGTATACGAAGGGTGTTTTTGTTGTGGCTGCCCAGTACCTCCTCGTCCTCCATATCCTGCCCAGGCAAAGTGTGGGTCTGTAGGTGTAATTTCTAGGGTACAGCCCTGCGTTGTATTAAACCCACATTCAGCTGTCTCTCCTTGTCTCAGTGGGTGAGGGCAAATGGTTATCTCTCCCCTTTGTCTGCATCCCGAGATGGAGGTACTGAACATCGCGCCAGGCCTTGAGATGGCTGTGACTTCGGTTAGGTGGTAGCGGAAGAGGTATTGCCCCTAACAACACCGATGTTCTCAATTTGGAAAATAGGGAATGGTCCCAAGCCTGGTGTCACTATCGGGATTAATAAGACCATCCCTACTCCCGTGTTCTCACTAACCTCGCAGTCGGGGATCACTGGATACACCCGTGTCATTCCTTTCAAGGTTCGGTTATCCAGCACCCGCTTCTGATCTGTGAGTTGTGCTAGCTGGGTGCTGTCAATCCAATCGGGCACCTCCCCCCCTGTGTACCTGGTCCAAATTATGTCTCAATTGGCCTGTCATCCACTGACTGTACGCATGGCACAGCTGTCCCTGTTGTACCCGGGCAGTGTTTTCTCTCTCTCTATCTATGAGGCTGTTAATGGTACGGGCATGTGTTTCTAATGTGACTCCATCTAGTTGGGTATGGGCACCCCTCTCCCCTAAAACAGCCTGCTCGGCTTGTTTGGCTAGTGACAGTTGCAGGATATCTTTCATTACTCCCTTTAACTGTTCTATCTTATTATTGAAGCCCTGGATGTCAATTGAGTTAACCACTCTGTGAGGATGTCATTGACTGTACCCCTTTTGCTTCTGTGTGTGTGTGTGTGTGTGTCTGTGTGTGTGTGTGTGTGTGTGTGTCTCTGTGTGTGTGTGTGTGTGTGTGTCTGTGTGTGTGTGTGTGTGTGTGTGTGTCTCTGTGTGTGTGTGTGTGTGTGTGTCTCTGTGTGTGTGTCTCTGTGTGTGTGTGTCTGTGTGTGTGTGTGTGTGTCTGTGTGTGTGTGTGTGTGTGTGTGTCTCTGTGTGTGTGTGTGTGTGTGTGTGTCTCTGTGTGTG